>NC_141241.1:29080175-29780175 GCF_054856555.1 Leptonotus elevatus | reverse complement strand
AGCAACTGCAGAAAATAGCTTGTAAGTGTAACACATTGATAACGTCTTCTGGTTCGTTTACAATACGTATCCAAGAACTTAAGAAAATAAAAGCATTCAACGTCGTTCGAAGGAGTCACTATAACACAATGTTGCAGTAATAAATTTAATAATAATGCATATATTTGTGGGGACTGGCGTCAAGTTGTATTTTACCACTTTAAAAATGAGCAGAAGTTTGCAAGTTAATTCCTGTAAAAAATTAGAGAGCTCTTAATATGAAAAGAACAAACCGATCTTGTCTGGTTCATATGCAGTAAAGTTGAGTCATTTTACAATGTACATCCGTATTGAATTTAACTAAATGAAAGCAATCAACATTGTGCAAAGGAGTCATTGTAACACAATTTAGCAGTTATAAAGTAAACTAGAAAAATTTCCGCGGAAATTTTGAATGGGCCTGCTGACTCACGTGGAAACACGCAATAAAAATACAATTTTAACCATTGAAATCGCTCAAGAAATGTGGAAGTTAACCATAATCAACATCAACTAAAAGTATCTTACTGTCCCTTTAAGAAACATGCACATTCACGCACACACATTTGATTTTAACCAACATTTCAATGAGCTGAACAGTTTAAAATTTAAACCATTGAAATCGTTCAAGAAATGTGGAAGTTAACCATAATCAACATCAACTAAAAGTATCTTACTGTCCCTTTAAGAAACATGCACATTCACGCACACACATTTGATTTTAACCAACATTTAAATGAGCTGAACAGTTTAAAATTTAAACCATTGAAATCGGTCAAGAAATGTAGAAGTTAACCATAATCAACATCAACTAAAAGAGATCGAAATAGTGCGACTTCTCCTCGCTTAACTCTTTGACCGCCATAAACGTTATAAAACGTTTAGCATAAAACTACGGAAGGGCTAGTATAAGGACTCGTTTTGGCCCCTAGATGGCAGCGATGACTCTTTGCACAAGGTTGGATGGGCCGCCCACCGTGGGCGTCAGTAGAAGACGTGAGGCGGAGCTAGAGTGTTGAGGGGACAATGGCTGATGAAGCCACAATGGCTGACCAAGCAACCGGTTGCAAGCAGCTCACGCTTGAGCATTTTTTTCAAAGACGGAAAGCATCGATCAATACTAAAAAGCGCATTGATGTCGACGATGATGATGACTCCGAGCTTGAAGCCAAAGTTGGAAGCCTTGACGCGACCGTTATGATCACGTAGTAAGCCTCACCGGCTAAGCGCGGCTAGCGCTGCTAAGGCCGGAAAACGCGCACAATAACCGACCGGGTACTTCTACACAATCGGACATTCGATCGGGCGATGGCGAGTTGGCATCGACCAATGCAGATTGATGATGATGATGATGGTGAATCCCGAGGTTGACGCCACAGTTGGACGCCACAGTTGGACGCGGCCTTTATTCTCACGTCATAAAGCATCACCGGCTAGCTCTGCTAACGCCGGAGCTTTCACATGCGGACATTTTGTCGGACAATGAAGAGTACCCCGAGTCCAATGCATATTCATCGGAGGAGCGGGTACAGTCTGATCACGGAGAAGACACTGGTTCTGGACTACGATGCCACCATGAATGGAGTGGATAAGATGGATCAGAACATCTACCACTCGGTATAGCAACTGAAGGACATGAGGAAGCCAGGCGTAACACCACCGTAACGTAACCGTAGCATGATCCTGATATTAGACTTGATGGCAACACACACTGCAGTATATACTTGCTATTCCCCGGAAAAAACGGCCTGCAAGAAAGTGGAGCTTTTGCACGCGAAGAGGCAATCTGTTGTGCAAATGCTGTTGTGTCTCCTTGCACGCAGGGGAGAAAAAACAAAAAGAAAAACTTGTTGAAACATCCACGTATTTATAAATAGCACCACAGTTGCACACATTTGTAAATAGTTTGCCAAATTGTTGTCAAATTGTTACACTGTTGAATGTAAATAAACGTATTTTGCTATCAAAAAACACTTTTTCATTCTTGGTGGTAGTGTTTTATAGAAGTAAAGCACTATTTAGGTGTTTGTGGCATCATTCATGGACAAAAAGAAGTGCAAAATTCACTAGAATGCATGAAATAATATCGTTTCACTAAAAGCTTGATTTCTCCGTATTTGAGTTCAAAACAAGCGAAATCGAATGAAACTAACCATTTTCTATTGTTGATTACTAAAGAACGGAATAAGGTAGAAACAAACTTTTTTTTCTGATGAAAGATGAAAGTCCAATCTTTCATTTGGTAGTATATGTGTTTCCATAGTCCAAACAGAACATTTTCTGTGGACCTTGAAAGATCAGTCAAAATGCTTAAATCGGCTGGCACTGACGGCATCCCTTTTCTGAAAACGTCTGGCAGTCAAAGAGTTAAAGTGAAAATAAAGGTACTAAATGACACCTTAGCCAAATAAAACTTAGTTTTTCAGAAAGCAGAAGCTTGTGGCTACAAAATGTGCGAATTTGATGTCTAGTGAGCAAAGATTGAGTTGAAGTGAAACTTTTGGAAATATATTTTTTGGTTCCCATCACTCTAGCCTTAATTAGTCACGCTGTAGCAGATGCAAAGAATGCGACTTTCACCCCTTTGCTCACTGTCTTTGAACCCGCACAGGGGGGAGAGCTTTCATTCCTTAATTTTTTTTTTGACACTGAGCTAAAGATGACAAAAATTCCAACAAAATGAGCTAAAATTCATATCGGTCGGTCAACGTATGCGTGTCTTGGAAAAAGGTGCTTGATTGGAGTTGATCTCTTTCGGTTTCCCATTCATTCCTATGGGACTTTATTTGGGAGTTTTTTGGGAATAGCGTCGCCATGGTAACTGGGAATTCCTAGAAAAATAATAGCGCAGCGAGTCAGATCGAGCCGCATCGTTTGATACCTCATTTGTCCCGGTGCGATCTACGGTTCGGGCCGCATTTTTGCGGAAAAATCCGTGGAAGATAATATAATAAAAAGAAAACTAGAAAATTCCCGCGGAAATTTTGAATGGGCCTGCTAACTCTTTTCAATGAGCTGAACAGTTTAAACTTTCAACCATTGAAATCGCTCAAGAAATGTGGAAGTTAACCATAATCTACTAAAAGTATTACTGCCCCTTTAAGAAACATGCACATTCACGCACTCACATTTGATTTTAACCAACATTTCAATGAGCTGAACAGTTTAAAAATTAAACCATTGAAATCGCTCAAGAAATGTAAAAGTTAACCATAATCAACAATATGTTACTGCCCCTTTAAGAAACATGCACATTCACGCACACACATTTGATTTTAAGTAACATTTCAATGAGCTGAACAGTTTAAAATTCAAACCATTGAAATCGGTCAAGAAATGTGGAATCTACCATAATTAACAGTATCTCACTGCCCCTTTACAAAACATGCACATTCACGCACACACATTTGATTTTAAGTTGTGAGGAGACGTCACGCACCAACACTCCATTGATTTGTATAGGATTACGCTCACCTCAAACAAAAGCCTCTCGCGACTTAACGGTTGAAGATGCAGATTCCAGAAATGGCTCGTTAGAACGGCAAGGGTTTGGGGAACGCGAGCATGTTCTCAGTTTTTTAATCGGATGAAAAATGACCAAATGAGAGCAGGTTGAAAACTTATGATTGATCGAAAATGAAGAGGGAAAAAACAGCGAAATTAACATGGAGGAGATAGGCGCCAAAGTCCGACTTCTCCTCGCTTAAAGTGAAAATAAAGGTACTAATTGACACCTTAGCCAAATAAAACTTAGTTTTTCAGAAAGCAGAGGCTTGTGGCTACAAAATGTGTGAATTTGATGTCTAGTGAGCAAAGATTGTGGCCATGGTGACGAGTTGAAGTGAAACTTTTGGAAATAGATTTTTTTGGTTCCCGTCACTGAAGCCTTAATTGCATATCAGAGTGGCGATTACACTCACTGTCTTTGAACCCGCACAGGGGGAAGAGCTTTCATTCCTTAATATTTTTTTTGACACTGAGCTAAAGATGACAAAAATTCCAACAAAATGAGCTAATTTTCATATCGGTCGGTTAACGTATGCGCGCGCAGCGTGTCTTTGAAAAAGGTGCTTGATTGGAGTTGATCTCTTTCGGATTCCCATTCATTCCTATGGGACTTTTTTTGGGAGTTTTTTGGGAATAGCGTCGCCATGGTAACTGGGAATTCTTATAAAAATAATAGCGCAGCGAGTCAGATCGAGCCGCATCGTTTGATACCTCTTTTGTCCCGGTGCGATCTACGGTTCGGGCCCTATTTTTGCGGAAAAGTCGCTGGAAGATGATATAAAAACTAGAAAAATTCCCGCGGAAATTTTGAATGGGCCTGCTAACTCGCGTGGAAACACGCAATAAAAATAACATTTAAACCATTGAAATCGCTCAAGAAATGTGCAAGTTAACCATAATCAAGATCAAATAAAGTATCTTACTGTCCCTTTAAGAAATATGCACATTCACGCACACACATTTGATTTTAACCAACATTTCAATGAGCTGAACAGTTTAAAATTTAAACCATTGAAATCGGTCAAGAAAAGTGCAAGTTAACCATAATCAAGATCAAATAAAGTATCTTACTGTCCCTTTAAGAAATATGCACATTCACGCACACACATTTGATTTTAACCAACAATTCAATGAGCTGAACAGTTTAAAATTTAAACCATTGAAATCGCTCAAGAAATGTAAAAGTGAACCATAATCAAGATCAAATAAAGTATCTTACTGCCCCTTTAAGAAACATGCACATTCACGCACACACATTTGATTTTAAGTAACATTTCAATGAGCTGAACAGTTTAAAATTCAAACCATTGAAATCGGTCAAGAAATGTGGAATCTACCATAATTAACAGTATCTCACTGCCCCTTTACAAAACATGCACATTCACGCACACACATTTGATTTTAAGTTGTGAGGAGACGTCACGCACCAACACTCCATTGATTTGTATAGGATTACGCTCACCTCAAACAAAAGCCTCTCGCGACTTAACGGTTGAAGATGCAGATTCCAGAAATGGCTCGTTAGAACGGCAAGGGTTTTTAAGAAACATGCACATTCACGCACACACATTTGATTTTAAGTAACATTTCAATGAGCTGAACAGTTTAAAATTCAAACCATTGAAATCGGTCAAGAAATGTGGAATCTACCATAATTAACAGTATCTCACTGCCCCTTTACAAAACATGCACATTCACGCACACACATTTGATTTTAAGTTGTGAGGAGACGTCACGCACCAACACTCCATTGATTTGTATAGGATTACGCTCACCTCAAACAAAAGCCTCTCGCGACTTAACGGTTGAAGATGCAGATTCCAGAAATGGCTCGTTAGAACGGCAAGGGTTTGGGGAACGCGAGCATGTTCTCAGTTTTTTAATCGGATGAAAAATGACCAAATGAGAGCAGGTTGAAAACTTATGATTGATCGAAAATGAAGAGGGAAAAAGGGCGAAAATTACATTGAAAAGAGATCAAAAATGTGCGACTTCTCCTCGCTTAAAGTGAAAATAAAGGTACTAAATGAAACCTTAGCCAAATAAAACTTAGTTCTTCAGAAAGCAGAGGCTTGTGGCTACAAAATGTGCGAATTTGATGTCTAGTGAGCAAAGATTGTGGCCATGGTGACGAGTTGAAGTGAAACTTTTGGAAATAGATTTTTTGGTTCCCGTCACTGAAGCCTTAATTGGGTATCAGAGTGGCGATTACACTCACTGTCTTTGAACCCGCACAGGGGGAAGAGCTTTCATTCCTTAATTTTTTTTTTGACACTGAGTTAAAGATGACAAAAATTCCAACAAAATGAGCTAATTTTCATATCAATCGGTTAACGTATGCGCGCGCAGCGTCTCTTTGAAAAAGGTGCTTGATGTGTGATTTTGTCTTTCCTTTTCCCATTCATTCCTATGGGACTTTTATTTGGGAGTTTTTTGGGAATAGCGTCGCCATGGTAACTGGGAATTCTTATAAAAATAATAGCGCACCGAGTCAGATCGAGCCGCATCGTTTGATACCTCATTTGTCCCGGTGCGATCTACGGTACGGGCCGCATTTTAGCAGAAAAAACGCGGAAGATTAAAAAATAAGAAGAAAAACTAGAAAAATTCCCGCGGAAATTTTGAATGGGCCTGCTAACTCTTGCAACTCTTTTCAATGAGCTGAACAGTTTAAAATTTCAACCGTTGAAATCGCTCAAGAAATGTGAAAGTTATAATCAACTAAAAGTATTACTGCCCCTTTAAGAAACATGCACATTCACGCACATACATTTCATTTTAACTAACATTTCAATGAGCTGAACAGTTTAAAATTTCAACCATTGAAATCGCTCAAGAAATGTGGAAGTTAACCATAATCAACACTATGTTACTGCCCCTTTAAGAAACATGCACATTCACGCACACACATTTGATTTTAAGTAACATTTCAATGAGCTGAACAGTTTAAAATTCAAACCATTGAAATCGGTCAAGAAATGTGGAATCTACCATAATTAACAGTATCTCACTGCCCCTTTACAAAACATGCACATTCACGCACACACATTTGATTTGAAGTTGTGAGGAGACGTCACGCACCAACACTCCATTGATTTGTATAGGATTACGCTCACCTCAAACAAAAGCCTCTCGCGACTTAACGGTTGAAGATGCAGATTCCAGAAATGGCTCGTTAGAACGGCAAGGGTTTGGGGAACGCGAGCATGTTCTCAGTTTTTTAATCGGATGAAAAATGACCAAATGAGAGCAGGTTGAAAACTTATGATTGATCGAAAATGAAGAGGGAAAAAACGGCGAAATTAACATGGAGGAGATAGGCGTCAAAGTCCGACTTCTCCTCGCTTAAAGTGAAAATAAAGGTACTAAATGACACCGTAGCCAAATAAAACTTAGTTCTTCAGAAAGCAGAGGCTTGTGGCTACAAAATGTGCGAATTTGAGGTCTAGTGAGCAAAGATTGTGGCCATGGTGACGAGTTGAAGTGAAACTTTTGGAAATAGATTTTTTGGTTCCCGTCACTGAAGCCTTAATTAGTCACACTCTAAATAGGCGACTTTTCCCCTTTGCTCACTGTCTTTGAACCCTCACAGGGGGGAGAGCTTTCATTCCTTAAAATTTTTTTTGACACTGAGCTAAAGATGACAAAAATTCCAACAAAATGAGCTAATTTTCATATCGGTCGGTTAATGTATGCGCGCGCAGCGTGTCTTTGAAAAAGGTGCTTGATTGGAGTTGATCTCTTTCGGATTCCCATTCATTCCTATGGGACTTTATTTGGGAGTTTTTTGGGAATAGCGTCGCCATGGTAACTGGGAATTCTTAGAAAAATAATGCCGCACCGAGTCAGATGGAGCCGCATCGTTTGATACCTCATTTGTCCCGGTGCGATCTACGGTTCGGGCCGCATTTTTGCGGAAAAGTCGGTGGAATAAAATATAAAAAAAATAAAAATAAACCCTTTTCTAGGGTGGATAGTAATATGTGCCTGCTTGCTCCGCAAGCAGCAGCTTCGCTGCTGCTTGCTCCGCTTAGCAGGCCCATAATAATAAACCCTTTTTCTAGGATAGTAATATGTGCCTGCTTGCTCCGCAAGCAGCAGCTTCGCTGCTGCTTGCTCCGCTTAGCAGGCCCATAACTAGAAAAATTCCCGCGGAAATTTTGAATGGGCCTGCTAACTCTTTTCAATGAGCTGAACAGTTTAAAATTTCAACCATTGAAATCGGTCAAGAAATGTGGAAGTTCACCATAATCAAGATCAAATAAAGTATCTTACTGTCCCTTTAAGAAACATGCACATTCACGCACACACATTTGATTTTAACCAACATTTCAATGAGCTGAACAGTTTAAAATTTCAACCATTGAAATCGCTCAAGAAATGTAAAAGTTAACCATAATCAAGATCAAATAAAGTATCTTACTGTCCCTTTAAGAAATATGCACATTCACGCACACACATTTGATTTTAACCAACATTTCAATGAGCTGAACAGTTTAAAATTCAAACCATTGAAATCGGTCAAGAAATGTGGAATCTACCATAATTAACAGTATCTCACTGCCCCTTTACAAAACATGCACATTCACGCACACACATTTGATTTTAAGTTGTGAGGAGACGTCACGCACCAACACTCCATTGATTTGTATAGGATTACGCTCACCTCAAACAAAAGCCTCTCGCGACTTAACGGTTGAAGATGCAGATTCCAGAAATGGCTCGTTAGAACGGCAAGGGTTTGGGGAACGCGAGCATGTTCTCAGATTTTTAATCGGATGAAAAATGACCAAATGAGAGCAGGTTGAAAACTTATGATTGATCGAAAATGAAGAGGGAAAAACGGCGAAAATTACATTGAAAAGAGATCAAAAATGTGCGACTTCTCCTCGCTTAAAGTGAAAATAAAGGTACTAAATGACACCTTAGCCAAATAAAAATTAGTTCTTCAGAAAGCAGAGGCTTGTGGCTACAAAATGTGCGAATTTGATGTCTAGTGAGCAAAGATTGTGGCCATGGTGACGAGTTGAAGTGAAACTTTTGGAAATAGATTTTTTGGTTCCCGTCACTGAAGCCTTAATTGGGTATCAGAGTGGCGATTACACTCACTGTCTTTGAACCCGCACAGGGGGAAGAGCTTTCATTCCTTAATTTTTTTTTTGACACTGAGTTAAAGATGACAAAAATTCCAACAAAATGAGCTAATTTTCATATCAATCGGTTAACGTATGCGCGCGCAGCGTCTCTTTGAAAAAGGTGCTTGATGTGTGATTTTGTCTTTCCTTTTCCCATTCATTCCTATGGGACTTTTATTTGGGAGTTTTTTGGGAATAGCGTCGCCATGGTAACTGGGAATTCTTATAAAAATAATAGCGCACCGAGTCAGATCGAGCCGCATCGTTTGATACCTCATTTGTCCCGGTGCGATCTACGGTACGGGCCGCATTTTAGCAGAAAAAACGCGGAAGATTAAAAAATAAGAAGAACTAGAAAAATTCCCGCGGAAATTTTGAATGGGCCTGCTAACTCTTTTCAATGAGCTGAACAGTTTAAACTTTCAACCATTGAAATCGCTCAAGAAATGTGCAAGTTAACCAAAATCAACAGTATGTTACTGCCCCTTTAAGAAACATGCAAATTCACGCACACACATTTGATTTTAAGTAACATTTCAATGAGCTGAACAGTTTAAAATTCAAACCATTGAAATCGGTCAAGAAATGTGGAATCTACCATAATTAACAGCATCTCACTGCCCCTTTACAAAACATGCACATTCACGCACACACATTTGATTTTAAGTTGTGAGGAGACGTCACGCACCAACACTCCATTGATTTGTACCAAAATCAACACTATGTTACTGCCCCTTTAAGAAACATGCACATTCACGCACACACATTTGATTTTAAGTAACATTTCAATGAGCTGAACAGTTTAAAATTCAAACCATTGAAATCGGTCAAGAAATGTGGAATCTACCATAATTAACAGTATCTCACTGCCCCTTTACAAAACATGCACATTCACGCACACACATTTGATTTTAAGTTGTGAGGAGACGTCACGCACCAACACTCCATTGATTTGTATAGGATTACGCTCACCTCAAACAAAAGCCTCTCGCGACTTAACGGTTGAAGATGCAGATTCCAGAAATGGCTCGTTAAAACGGCAAGGGTTTGGGGAACGCGAGCATGTTCTCAGTTTTTTAATCGGATGAAAAATGACCAAATGAGAGCAGGTTGAAAACTTATGATTGATCGAAAATGAAGAGGGAAAAAACGGCGAAATTAACATGGAGGAGATAGGCGTCAAAGTCCGACTTCTCCTCGCTTAAAGTGAAAATAAAGGTACTAAATGACACCGTAGCCAAATAAAACTTAGTTCTTCAGAAAGCAGAGGCTTGTGGCTACAAAATGTGCGAATTTGATGTCTAGTGAGCAAAGATTGTGGCCATGGTGACGAGTTGAAGTGAAACTTTTGGAAATAGATTTTTTGGTTCCCGTCACTGAAGCCTTAATTAGTCACACTCTAAATAGGCGACTTTTCCCCTTTGCTCACTGTCTTTGAACCCTCACAGGGGGGAGAGCTTTCATTCCTTAAATTTTTTTTTGACACTGAGCTAAAGATGACAAAAATTCCAACAAAATGAGCTAATTTTCATATCGGTCGGTTAATGTATGCGCGCGCAGCGTGTCTTTGAAAAAGGTGCTTGATTGGAGTTGATCTCTTTCGGATTCCCATTCATTCCTATGGGACTTTATTTGGGAGTTTTTTGGGAATAGCGTCGCCATGGTAACTGGGAATTCTTATAAAAATAATAGCGCAGCGAGTCAGATCGAGCCGCATCGTTTGATACCTCTTTTGTCCCGGTGCGATCTACGGTTCGGGCCCTATTTTTGCGGAAAAGTCGCTGGAAGATAATATAAAAATAATATTAAACACTTTTCTAGGGTGGATAGTAATATGTGCCTGCTTGCTCCGCAAGCAGCAGCTTCGCTGCTGCTTGCTCCGCTTAGCAGGCCCATAAAAATAACTAGAAAAATTCCCGCGGAAATTTTGAATGGGCCTGCTAACTCTTGCAACTCTTTTCAATGAGCTGAACAGTTTAAAATTTCAACCGTTGAAATCGCTCAAGAAATGTGAAAGTTATAATCAACTAAAAGTATTACTGCCCCTTTAAGAAACATGCACATTCACGCACATACATTTCATTTTAACTAACATTTCAATGAGCTGAACAGTTTAAAATTTCAACCATTGAAATCGCTCAAGAAATGTGGAAGTTAACCATAATCAACACTATGTTACTGCCCCTTTAAGAAACATGCACATTCACGCACACACATTTGATTTTAAGTAACATTTCAATGAGCTGAACAGTTTAAAATTCAAACCATTGAAATCGGTCAAGAAATGTGGAATCTACCATAATTAACAGTATCTCACTGCCCCTTTACAAAACATGCACATTCACGCACACACATTTGATTTGAAGTTGTGAGGAGACGTCACGCACCAACACTCCATTGATTTGTATAGGATTACGCTCACCTCAAACAAAAGCCTCTCGCGACTTAACGGTTGAAGATGCAGATTCCAGAAATGGCTCGTTAGAACGGCAAGGGTTTGGGGAACGCGAGCATGTTCTCAGTTTTTTAATCGGATGAAAAATGACCAAATGAGAGCAGGTTGAAAACTTATGATTGATCGAAAATGAAGAGGGAAAAAACGGCGAAATTAACATGGAGGAGATAGGCGTCAAAGTCCGACTTCTCCTCGCTTAAAGTGAAAATAAAGGTACTAAATGACACCGTAGCCAAATAAAACTTAGTTCTTCAGAAAGCAGAGGCTTGTGGCTACAAAATGTGCGAATTTGAGGTCTAGTGAGCAAAGATTGTGGCCATGGTGACGAGTTGAAGTGAAACTTTTGGAAATAGATTTTTTGGTTCCCGTCACTGAAGCCTTAATTAGTCACACTCTAAATAGGCGACTTTTCCCCTTTGCTCACTGTCTTTGAACCCTCACAGGGGGGAGAGCTTTCATTCCTTAAAATTTTTTTTGACACTGAGCTAAAGATGACAAAAATTCCAACAAAATGAGCTAATTTTCATATCGGTCGGTTAATGTATGCGCGCGCAGCGTGTCTTTGAAAAAGGTGCTTGATTGGAGTTGATCTCTTTCGGATTCCCATTCATTCCTATGGGACTTTATTTGGGAGTTTTTTGGGAATAGCGTCGCCATGGTAACTGGGAATTCTTAGAAAAATAATGCCGCACCGAGTCAGATGGAGCCGCATCGTTTGATACCTCATTTGTCCCGGTGCGATCTACGGTTCGGGCCGCATTTTTGCGGAAAAGTCGGTGGAATAAAATATAAAAAAAATAAAAATAAACCCTTTTCTAGGGTGGATAGTAATATGTGCCTGCTTGCTCCGCAAGCAGCAGCTTCGCTGCTGCTTGCTCCGCTTAGCAGGCCCATAATAAACCCTTTTTCTAGGATAGTAATATGTGCCTGCTTGCTCCGCAAGCAGCAGCTTCGCTGCTGCTTGCTCCGCTTAGCAGGCCCATAATAAGAAAAATATTAAACCCTTTTTTCTAGGATAGTAATATGTGCCTGCTTGCTCCGCAAGCAGCAGCTTCGCTGCTGCTTGCTCCGCTTAGCAGGCCCATAATGAAGAAAAATAAACCCTTTTTTCTAGGATAGTAATATGTGCTGCTTGCTCCGCTTAGCAGGCCCATAATAACAATGCATATATTTGTGGGGACTGCGGTCAAGTTTATTTTTTATTTTTATTTTTTACAATTTTAATAATGTGCAGAATTTCACAAGTTACTTCATTTAAAACAATTAGTCAGCTCTGAAAAGAAAAATGCACTGAGCTGTCACCATTGTCTTACAATATATATATATATATATATATATATATATATATATACGCATGCACACGCGCACACACACACATATACATTGTGTGTGTGTGTGTTTAGGAGGATTACCTTTGCCCAAGTTGCAGAATTTCTTGATCTACTTGAACTGTTTCTGTCTTTTTCAGATAAACTCAGGCATGCAAGAAAGCTATGTTATGCAGTCATAGTCAGTTTACAGCCTGTTGTTATAGCGCTGTTTAATTAAAGTGTTAAGATTGCTGAGGCACCATTACAATAAATTGTCTTGAAGCAAGCAGTCTGATGATGAATAATTAATTTACAGTTTGGCCTCTGGTTCATTGAAAACTCAGCAGTTTTCATCTGGTGTGACATTCAATCATAAATTTCAATTGGTGCAGTCATATGTGGATTACAGTGTTGCAAAAATCAGATCTTGATTAATGCATCACAGTTGTGTTAGCTGTCTAGAACCAGAAAAAGAAGCTAGTTATATTTAACATCTTATGTGCTTTCACTGGCTGTAGTATAAAATGGAGCAATGGTAGAAAGATCATGATACTACCACAAAGATTAGGACAACTACTAAGTAACTTCATGATATTCTTTCTCTATTAAAGGTGGGGTCTTTCACTCAGAAATAAACATTTAATTAAGACTGGATGTATACACATGAAATCCTTCTCAATTAACACCTCTGCACTTCTGTTAATGTGTGGTGGTGATTTTGTCCTCAAACAACAAACACTCACCCACCCACCAGTCTGTAATTTGCCATTTTGTGTTTTGCCATAAGAGGGATGTTTCTGGGCGCAAAGTCAATGTTTACCCCTCCAGCCAATCACAGAGCGTGGGGCGTGTTGCTGAAGGCAGGCGCAGTGTTGACGATAACGCCGGGATTACACTGCATGCGCGTGCGTTGCTGATCCGCTCCGTCTTTACTGCGTGCTCCGGACACGTCAATTTTATGGACAAAACTCACCGGCTGGGGCGCACAGCTGCGGTCCGGCAGCTCCGTCGCCGACAACTTCCCGGCGTGTCTCGCGTAAACGCTCGCGATAATGTGGCATTAAAAACACAGAAAGTCTGTGCTCAACAGAGAAGCAGAAAGAGAGGTGGACTTCCTTTGATTGAACTCACCGTCCACTCCCATAGCTTCTGCTATGACGTTCCATGAAGCATCCTTTTTTAGGTTGTCCTTATAAAAAGGATGTGCCGTGTCATATATAATTTTGTGGCTTTACAACTGCATTATAAATCTCCTCGTCCATGTTCGCTGGTGTTTAAACAGTAAATAAGCGTCAACCATTATGACATTTTGCTGACATGATTGCGGAATAGAATCTGGCGGCTAGCGAGCGTTTTATTCTGAAAGGTAATCAGATTTCAAACATTTTGAAACTGCATCGGTCTTCATGTCCCGCTCGATGTGTTCTGTGCTACTTTGCTATTTGACGGATGCGTCGTCCGGCCAAAATAGAAAATAGGTCTATCCGTCCGGCGGCCTCGGCACGACGGAGCTGGTCCGCAGTCGATCCGCAGCGCATACGCAGCCGGTGTAATTTGAACAAGCTGATAGAATGGAAACGAATCGGCTCCGCAACACACACGCATGCAGTGTAATCCCGGTGTAAGAGTGGGGGCTGAGCCATGGGAAGAGTCCGTTTTGAATTGTTTGTTTACAAACAGAAACGGTCAAAACTTAAGACAAGAAAAAATTATTTTTATAAACCAGTGTATGCATAAACCATGAACATACAGTACATGTAGATGAATATACTGTATAAGTAAAAACTATTGTCAGGAAGAAGTTGTCTCCAACCCCATTATTTCCCCCCACAGATGCTCAAGAAAATGTCTCGAGTGCTTTATAACATTGTGGTTGTGTTCATTCCTTGGGAAGTGAGGATTAAGAAAATTGAAAGTAAGTCATTTTTTCTCCTATCAGTCAAACAAACATAAAGCAAACAAACAAACAAACAAACAAACAAGAAATACATCAAGAAATATTCATTCTTAACATCCTGACAGTTTATTTTTTTAATCTTTTTTTCTGCACTCACTTGTAATAAACCAACAGCTTAGCCTTCTCCCATTGTCTTCTTTACATTGTTAAAATGAAATTTTTGACCGTAATACTTTTAATGTTTGTTGCATACAATTGTCATATAAATGTTTTCTGCTCTCTTGTGAGGTCATTTTGGGTCGGGCGTCGCCTCCTACTTCATATTCCTTCGCTGGTTATTTGGAATTAACATAGTCCTCACCATTATGACTGGAGCGTTCATAGTGTTACCAGAGGTGAGTATCCTGTGCTATGCATACATTAATGTATTTCCTAAATAGTTTTTGTGTTGCTGTCATGTTAAATACCTATATTTGAGGACATCATAATCATACATAGTAAGGCCAGGGTGTGTGGCAATATCACCTCGGTAGGTTTACAGTATTTTATTTTAACATGACATAAATTACCAACTTAACATATTTTCTACCAGACCTAAAACCAAACCTATGCTGGTGTGAGGAAGTCTGAGGCAATTATATTTCTACGCTATCGCCAATTCACAACACGTTATCTTAAGGCCCTTATTAAGCATGTTTCAGAGCCACACTCATTACACATTAAAGAAAGCAAAAACCTTGACAATAAACGAGTGCAGAGGAAACTCATACAGGTGTGCCTCTGTCCAGACGCAGAGAGAAAGAGAGTAGGGGGTGGGGAGTGGCGACGATGGTTTAATGGACTGTTGGAGAAATGAGAAAACAATGTGTATAACAATGATTGCATTAGCAAAAATAATGCTAAAAGATAATGCTATGGTGATTAACAGTTTATTTTGTTATTTTCTTGTACTTTAGTAACATTTTGTCCCATCCATTGAACTGATTTAGACTCAATTCAGTTGGTAGGGTCTGAAACAAATATAAAAATATCGGAAATATGTTCATTTTGATCGATTTGATTCTTGAACTACAAGTAAAGAAGGGGATTAGGTTCCATTTTTCTACATCTTCATTGAGTCTATTTTGAATAGGTAGATAATTGATCTTTATTGTATGGTTATGAAAACCAAATTTATGGAGAACCTTGTAAAGAAAACCCCAATTTACTGAATCAAATGCCTTTTCAGCATCCACACTGATTACCAGGGCTTCAGTATTATTTTTTTTGTATATGATCCACGACATGTAGCATCCTCCGCATATTGTCCGGTGTTTGTCGACAACATATAAAACCTGTCTGGTCGTTATGTATTAGCATAGGTAGGAACTTCTCTAATCGTCTCGCCATTATCGAAGTAAATAATCTGTAATCAATATGATGCACATTTCCTCTTATTTCTTCCCTCTTTTGGTATAGCTGAGATTATCGCCTCTTTCCAACGAGGTGGCGTTTGTGCTTTTTTATGGTCCAATTCAGTGTACGAAGCAAAATAGGAATTAGCACATCTCTAAATTCTTTATACCAGTCTGCTCCGTAACCATCGAAATCTGGGCATTTGCCCGATTTCAGTCTATTGATTGACGTTTTCAGCTCGCCTTCTGTTATGTCATCCGTCATTGCTTTGTTCTGTTCTTCAGTCAAAGTAGGCAACCTTAAAGAGTCCAGAAACGTATCAATTTGTATTTCACTTCCACCTGGAACGCTAGTGTACAAAGTTTTATAGAATGCTTCAAAAGCATATTGTATTTCGCTTAATTTATCTGTTTTGTCCTTGGGTCTCTTATTTGGTGAATAGTATTTTCTGCTTTTTCCCCCTTAACTTCCATGCTAGTATTTTCATTGATTTAGATCCACTGTGGGTGGCACGGTGGCTGACTGGTTAGCACGTCCGCCTCCCAGTGCAGAGGACATGAGATAGAGTCCGGGCTTCAGCCTTCCTGGGTGGAGTTTGCATGTTCTCCCTGTGCTTGCGTGGGTTTTCTCTGGGTGCTCCGGTTTTCTCCCATATTCCAAAGACATGCATGGCAGGTTAATTGAACACTCCAAGTTGTCCATAGGTGTGATTGTGAGTGCGGATGGTTGTTTGTCTCTGTGTGCCCTGCGATTGGCTGGCAACCAGTTCAGGGTGTACCCCGCCTACTGCCCGAAGCGAGTGAGGACAAGCGGTTAAGAAAATGGATGGATAATATTGTTGTTTTAAGAACATCATTTTTTTTCTTTATGTCTTGTGTGGCCAAATTGGCAATTATGTTTCTGATCACTTTAATTTCCTGTAAATCATTCTGTGTTGGGTTTATTTTATGCTTTGTTTCTAATTCCTTCAGTTTATTTTGTAAATCTTGGAGTGTTTTAGGTCTCATTCTTTTTTGTAAGAAGATATTGCTATGATTTCCCCCCTCAGAACAGCCTTCAAAGCATGCCACAAAATAGGAGGGTCAACCTCTCCATTATCGTTAAGACCCATGTAGAGGTCTATTTCTTCCCTAATTTTCCTCTTAAATAGAGGATCATTAAGTAGGCTAGCATTAAATTTCCATGAGTTACTTTTGGGCTGAAGGTTCAAATCAACAGATAAATATACAGGTGCATAATCACTAATTATTTTGTCTTTGTCTTTTCCAAATGTAAGGAAGTAATCAATTCTCGTATATAAGCAGTGAGGGGCAGAAAAATGTGTGTAATCCCTCCTACTAGGAAAAAAGTCCTCCAAATATCGATGAGACCTGCCTCCAGAAAAAGCTTACTCACCTATTTGTACAATACCTTCATGTCATAACTTTTACTGGAGGAGGAATCTAATCTTGGTTGTAAGTGTATATTCAGATCTCCCCCACAAATCAACAGACCTTCCGTTTTCGTCAACATAATATTCGTGATTTTCAGAAGAAAAAAATCGAAATTACTACCAGGTGGTGCATAGACATTTAGGAGTGTAATTGGACTTCCATTTACATTACCCCTCACCAAAACAAATCTTCCTTCCTTATCCAACATTTCGTATAATTTATTTAAATTTAGCTTACTCGATATGAGGATAGCTACTCCTGTGGCCTGATTTATAATAGGAGAAAAACAGCTGATTAAATCCCATTCTCTTTAACTTCAAATGTTCATCATCCTTTAAGTGGGTTTCCTGTAAATATACCACCTGGCCCTGTTCTCTTTTCATTTTAGTCAAAACGTTACTTCTTTTAACTGGGTTCAATAGCCCATTGACATTGAATGAAACAATTTTTACCTCACCACTGGCCATTTTCGTCCTTAATAGCGTGACAATAAATTTGGCAATGAAATGTGACATCTCAACTTCCTGAACAAACCAGAATTGAATAACATGGTTGAACATAAAAACAAAATATGGTGATCCCAAGGTAGGGGTCTGTACCAAATAACCCTATACACAACTAGATTGAACTTCTAGCTGTGGGAGAAGGCCCATCCTATCTACTAATTGTGTGTATTGTAGGTCTCCCATAAATATGAATATATTTAAATAAATACAAGGGATAAAAGGAAAGATTAAGTCAGGCACTGCTTGCTTATTTTTCACTTCTCTGCTTACCGACATTTTTTACATGTTTGCCAACAAATTGAGTTAAAGTTCTTCCTAGTGGCGCTGGGGTTGTCTCCTGAGGACTTGCAGTCTCTCTTTGATGCTCCGCTGTCACTCCTCCCCCGATCTCCGTTGGGTCGCTCCTCTCGTAACTTCCCAGGCTGTACGGGACAGCAGCTCCATCAAGCTCTCCCTTGGTTTAACCACGTTGACGGGCAGCCCTCTCTCCTTCATGTCCGTCGTCACCTCCTCCGCAGTCTGATACAGCCGGGTCCCATCAATGTAGAATATAGGCAGCTTTGCCGGGGACGGTGTCTGGAAGTGAATCTATTTCTGCTTCAACACTCGCTTCGCTTCAACGTAATCCTTGCGCTTTTCAAGGATTGCCGAAGGATAATCATGATCAAAATAGATTGGCCTTCCGTTCCAACACATCCTCCCCTTTCCCCAAGCTGTGCGTATTATGTCCTCTTTGTCTTGTACCGAAGGAATTTGATGACTATGGATCGTGGCTTGTCACACCCTTTGAATATCCAGCGATGTTGTCAGGGGGATCTCAAGTACCACGAAGCATTCTCTCCACAAAATCTGTCATCGCCATCCCCACGGCACCCTCTGAGACTTTATAGATGCGGAGGTTTTCTCTTCCCGACCTCCCCTCCTGGTCGAGTAGCTTGTTCTCATGCTGGCTAATTACTTTTAGCAGTTTGCCAAGCATAGATTCCTCCACTCAACTTCAACGCAACTTTCCACTTCCGTAATTCTTTGACATTAGCAAGATTGTTTTTATTGTCATTTAGTTGCTGCTTCACATCTTTACGGAAGTCACGTATCTCATCCAAAATTTTTGCGAGGCCCATTTTATCCGTAGCTCTAGGGCGAACATTAGCTTTAGCTTCAAGTGCTGGAGTGCTCACCTCGGTTTTAGGCTCTTCCGCAGTGCCTTTCTTGCTTGTATCCTTTCTCCCCATATTTGCCCCACTTTCTTAATTAAGTTTAATAGAGTTTCTATCTTCCTTGCTTGGTTATGGGGAGAAATCCGTTGTTTCTCACGAGATCTATCGCTCTAGGCAACCATACTTGCCGATGACGTCACCGGAATCATCATCATTACAATTTAAAGAAAAACTTGAAATACTTCTTCATGTGTTCAATGAATCCCAATAATATATGCTATTTTTTATGTAACTACTGAAACAAATTAAATATTAAAATGTATTGAGATGCACTGTAATGCTTTAGCATTGTTGGCTGGAAGCATAGGCACCTATAAAATAAAGGAAGCATCAAAAACAGGTTGGTTACATACTACATTCAATAAGATGGGGATGAGACAACAGTGCACATAAAGATAGCTATAACTGTAATGTTAGTACAGTATATGCAATTGAGGACTACTAAAAGTAGTCACTGAACTAGCAGTGCTGGTGTCTGTGGTGCTGGAAGAAGGATTACCTTCTCCACGGCAGGATAGAGGGAGAAGATGAAGTGGAAATAGGGGCATACAGAGACAGAATGTGAACAAGTTAACATAGAGAAAGACTACTCTGTGCCTCAGCCATCCTTTTTGTATTTATATTTTGACGTCCCATGGACGTTGGGTCGTGGAGGAGAAAATCAGCCGCAAGCGATGTATTTCTTATCTGGGTCTACAATGGGGAATTAAGTGACTCAATCCCAACTACACCCACACCCCCCAAACCCCTCCTGCCCCGCCCGCCCACACTGTCATGTCACAATTTTGACAAAATAATATATCTTCAGTTTGTTGGAGCATGATACAATTCATGTTGCTAAAATTTGTAGGTCTGACCAAATACATGTCATTTATCTGTCTCTAAAAACATTATGTTATATCTTCATTTGTTCAGCCTCTTGATGTTCTCACATAGCTGAAAACAAAATAGATCAGATAGATAGTCAATTTATACTGTATTTGAATTAATCTTTAATTAATAAATTTTATAATTCACAATATCAATTAAGTGTTGGTAGATTGAAATTTAGCCCATTGAATTAAAACAGTCTTTTAGAGATAGCATACAAGAACAAAGGGCATGGTAAATTTATGATCACTGACTTAGAAACACGAGCCATTTCCCCACATGAGTAATCCTTTCTGTGATTCCTCAGTGCCACTTTTTTGTGCTCCATTGGTTGGGACAAAATGTCCTCTGTGTCCACACACTTGTCTGAGCTCTGCATTGAGTTTTAACACCCAATATCAAATATCATGAAATGTTTTGTCAGTTTATTAGTGATTCTCCCTCTTTTTTTGTAAATAATGTCGCCAAGAAGTGAAGTCCTAGATACAGTATGTCAAATGGTGGCACACGGCTATAATTGTGACAAAATGCTGGTATTAAAAGATGGTTATTGGAATATTGTAGTCTGTGCTGTGTTGCTGGGAGAAAAAATACTTGCCTTGACAGAGAGTACCTGAAATAAATACCTCTAGTCAAAGTAGGCCGGGAGCCAGGTCCACTCCTCAGGAAGTGTTTTGTTAACTTTTTTTGACTATTATTTTCTGTTATCTCATACCTTGGGCCATCACAAGTTGATAGGGACCACCCCCAACTCGGGGCCGTTTGGTCACAGGGACCAAAAAAATTTTTGGGGGGGAAAAGCTTCTGGCGAAATTGTGTAATTGCAAATGACAAGGTACAGCAACTGCATAAATGGTCAGAAAACTTTTTGCATGGTGTATCCTGCACATGGGGGAACTTGCAGGAAAATAATCATGGACTGTATTTAAATGATCAAATATCACCCTCAACATACCTTTGTAGCGATTATTTGGGTTGCCGTAATGGCGAACAAGAAATTTAGACGGTACTGAGGGGAGTTGTAATTTCCCCAGCAACCTCTGGGGGCACCACGCTGACTTTACTTGTTTATAGGAGCAAAATAAACAATAAAAATCAAATTATCAAGTATTCATAATCTGAAGTTGCTACTTTAGTTAATCATGGAGTTCTTTGCTTTAATAAGAGAATTACTAATCCTCACAAATGATTCGGCAAAAATTGAATTTGTAAACAACAAATTTATTTAGTAAACACACAAGTCAGTAAGTCACAGCCTAACCTATTAACGAAACGGAATAAGAAACGTGAATCAAAGATAAAAAGAAAACATGTAACCTAGCGAACTAAGATAAAAAGGGAATGAAAAAGGTAGATAGAATAGAGATGGAAGCATTTTGACTTGTCAATCCTTTTATATTTGAATTTAAGCATTGCGCCAGTGGTATATGGTATACCGTATAACTTCCAAGGGGCGTTGTTTCCAAATCCATATGGCTGATTCCTGTAGATAGACCAGACCATAAAAGTGGTCTGGGGACTGATAGGCAGTCTTATCGCTAGTTTGCTTGCTAAACAGGCTTTTAGGTCTCGGTAGGCGCTGAGGTATGTGTTTCCTGTGGGTTGTAAAAACAAAATCCAGTCCCTGCTGGAGGGAAATTCAAAGAGTTTTTCCTTTTTGAACTGTCTCTGGTTGGTTTGAGAAAACACAGGGTTAAGGACACACATTCCCCAGAGGGAAATGCTTAAAAAGACAAATAAAGTTTTAAAAAATTGAGGGTGACGGGCAATATTCGTTACACCCTAAAATAACAGAAAATGTCTCTCCGCCTGACAAAAGTGATCAATTTCTAACATTTTATTGTATTGCCTGAAATGTATATTAAAAACTTCCCACATTTGTAACCTTCAATTTAAGTCCAAGATGAGCTTTCTATCTGGAGTATTAGAGGAGCTATGACAAAAGTGCTCCACTGTACCCTAAATTGGAAAAAAAATTAATTCTAGAATTACCATTCCAAATGGGATTAAGCTATTTTTGTTTGCATATAAATAAAATTGTAAACAATATTTGAAACATGGGTTATGTATATGTAGTACTATACTATCTGAAGTGTTTTACATAAAAAGTAGAGCTGATTAAATGTTGTAATCAGATTAATCACATCCAAGAATTTTGATTAATCACAATTAATTGCTTAATAAAAAAGGCTTTTTTTTAATATACATACCCCCCCCCCCACCCCGCTAAATTTGAAAAGCACCGGTTATGTGTTAATTCTTTTGACATTTTATATTATGAGGACGTCTTCAGCATTTTTTGATCCACTGCACACGCTTATCATCCTATTTTCTAATCAGTTAATTACTTGCATAATTTAAAATGGAAAAAATGACCCCGATATTTTGACATGAACAAATATTCTAAATGTGATACGCAAACATTCATTAAATGCTTTACTTTAATGCATGAAATTATGTTTCTTGCTCAAACACATCAGCTCATCAGCAAGCTCTGCATAAGCCTAATAAATATCCTGTTGGTTGGAATCAGCTTGTGTTGAAAGAGGGAGACCTCCAAAACCTGCAGGACTCAAGGACTGAGTTTGCCCACCTCTGCTCTAAATGAACTGCAGAGATCCACAGCAGAGGTAGTGGAATCTGTCCATAGAACAACCATCCAATATGGCCTGTATAGTAGGATGGCAAAAAGAAAGCCATTTCTAAAAGCGAGCCACAAGAAGTCACGTCTGCAGTTTGCCAGGAGCCATGTAGGAGACACCGTTGACAAGTGGAAGAAGCTGCTCTGGTCAGATGAGACCAAAGTAGAACTTTTTGGCCTACATTTCAAACGCTATGTTTGGTGTAAGAACAACACTGCTCATTGTTGGTGCCAAATGTTGGGCGATCTTAGAAGAGAACCTGTTGGGGTCTGCAATAGACCTGAGACTGGGACGAAGGCTCACCTTGCAGCAAGACAATGACCCGAAGCATACAGCTAAAGTGACATTGGAATGGTTAAAAAAAGGCATCAATGTGCTAGTGGCTCAGTAAAAGTCCTGATCTAAATCCAAAAGAAAATCTGTGGAGAGATTTTAAGATTGCGGTTCACAGACACTCTTTATTTAACCTAGCTGAGCTGGAGGTGTTTTGCAAGGAGGAATGGGCATACATGTCAGCCTCCCGATGTGCAAAACTGATAGACACTTACCCCAAAAGACTGTATTTGCAGCAAAAGGGGGTTTGACAAACTATTAATACAGGGGGGACGAATACTTTTGCACACCCTACTTTTCAGTTTTTTTGTTGTAAAACAAGTTTTAAATAAGATATACACTTTATTTCACTTCATGATTGTGTGCTACTTTGCGTTTAACTTTCACATACAATTCCTGTGAAATATATTTGTTTGCATTTGTACCGTACATTTTTGTTTTAAAACTCTAGGGGCTGAATACTTTTGCAAGGCACTGTATGTTTCTGGAAGAGGGCTCATGAGCTTGACTCATAGATCACATCCCCTCTCGAGCATGGATTTCACATGAACACAGAGACTGGCAAGTGAGAACTACAATGGTTTGAGGGTGACATCAACCCCAAAGCCATTGTCGATGTCTTGGCAGAAGATGATTATTAAATACAAATATGGATGATGATTAGGAAGAGGAAGAAGATGATGATGTAAATCCAGTTATAATTTATAATTTCTCCATTTGGCTACACAGAATGTTAATCTATTGTTAAGAAATGTTCACAAGTCATTTTATTCCTTGTCAGGATCTTGTTCTTTTTTAAATCTCCTATTTGGCTCCTGGAGTTTGTGTGATTATATTTAATGTTGCGCCTTGATACCCTGCATGTTTTTTTCGGTGTCTCCTGCCTTCATCATTACGTTCTGCAGGAGCCTCTCAGCTGTGTTTGAGGAAGGAGACATCAAAAACATGCAGGACTGTGGCTCTCTCGGACCAAACTTGCCTATCCCTGGTATAGTGCTACATAACCCATGTTTCAAATATTGTTTACAATTTTATTTAGATGCCAAAAAAATTGCTTAATCCCATTTGGAATGGTAATTCTGGAATTTTCAGGATTTTTTTTCTTTTCGATTTAGGGTACACTGGAGTACTTTGGTCATAGCTCCTCTAATACTCCAGATAGAAAGCTCACCTTGGACTTAAATTGAAGGTTACAAATGTGGGAAGTTTTTGATATACATTTGAGGGAATGAGATGTACAATAAAATGTTTGAAATTGATTACTTTTTATGGTAATTTGACAGGCGGAGCGAAATCTTTTGGTCTTTTAGGGTATGTTGAAGGTGATATTTGAGAATTTAAATACAAAAAGCCCATTACTATTTTCCTGCAAGTTTACCTATGTGTCAGGATACACCATGCAAAATTTTAGAGTTTTATGACCATGTATGCAGTTACTGTACCTTGTCATTTGCAATTACACAATTTCGCCAGAAGCTTTTCCAAAAAAGGGTGTGTTTGGCCCCTGTAACCAAACGGCCCCAAGTTGGGGGTGGTCCGTATCAACTTGTGATGGCCCAAGGTATGAGATAACAGGAAATAATAGTAAAAAAAAAAAAAGTAACAAAAACATCCTAAGGAGTGGACCTGGCTCCCGGCCTAAAGTAATTTGCGCAATGTATTTATCTTTGCAAAGCGGACAGGCATTGAAGAGATTCCTTTCTGTTTAAACTGAATGCAGATGTTTTCAGAGCTGTACTGTCATTGCTTTCTTTGCCAGACGCACTGGAAATCGCTCTCCTGTAATGTGATTAACCTCTGTTGTTACGATTCCCCATTGAAGTACCAGGAACACACTGAAATAAATGATACCATATTTCCAATTATAGCTGACAACCAAATATATAAGTTTGGTTTGAACTAAGTTCAATGGGTCCTGGGTGGCGAGGTGGCGCCGTCGCTTGCCCTTGGTACAGGTGGTGCGGGGTTTCCCCCCTCTAAGGAAGGACATGAAACCTGATATGCTGAGAATTACGCCTATCAGAATTGGCACAGTATTTGACGATGCAAGATGACATTTTCTTGCCCGTTACATCAGGAAACACGCATTCGAATGAATAATGGCCGCCATTGTTTTCGCACTGGATGCATCATAGCATCACGTGACTGGTTAAAGGCACTGCCCAGGGCATGTTATTATTTTGACGCTTAAAATAAAATTCATGGAATAATAATAATAATAATAATAATTTTTATTTGTAACGCACTTTACTACAACAATAAAAATGTTAAAACAAGAAAACCTAGGTAAAAGTCTCAGGAACACATACAACTAATTTGTAATAAGATAAGAATAAGATGCCATAGATATTTGAACTTCCATTCTTTATATACACACGGCCTAATCGAAGACTGGAAAATTAATTTCCAGTGGTGTATTCCTTAAAGTTAAAGGTCTCATATTATTTAACTTTTCCACATTCTAAAATAGTTCTAAAATATGTAAAAGACTAAGGCTGCGTTCACACTGCAGCTCAATTCACATGTATCTGTTTTTTTCATGCAGTGTGAACAGTACAATTCCGATTTTTTCACACCAGACCTGGGCCTTTTTCATATGTGGATATAAATTGGATATGTATGCAATACGTCTGCACTGTGAACGCTCATCTGCACACATCCGATTCATACGTCATCAAAAGCTTGATATGCGCTCTGCGCGGGCAGCAAAGAGTGCTTGTAAGGGAGACTACTGGCACATCTGTTAATATACAAAGCTGTTTTGAGTAACAGTGTTAACTTTTTCTTTTTCTTTAATCACACTTGAAACATGAAGCATAAAGTTGACATTTGTGGCGACAAACACGTCAATGACACGACGTCATCTTCAATGAAATGAAGTTATCGAGGAATCTCCCCTCATTTACCCAAAATATTTCTACCTCTTCCAACCTTGCTACTCTGGCGTTATGAGATGGAAAAAAATAGTTTGACGAGTTTCTGCTCTGATTGTAAACACTGACGCTCGAGGAAGCCGAGGACAGTAGCCAACCATGATAGAGCGTGAAAACAGTACACTTATCGGGAGCGGGCGTTCGCACATCTGAATTTGCATAATTCATGCAGGCAAGACACGCAAATCCAACTCCTAACACATCCGCGAAAGGAGTCCACCAGCCCACCAATCAGTAGCGCGAGTTGGCACAGCTAAATTAGCATTCGGCACTGATAAAGGTCGCTTGCGTCGGGGCTTGGCTGGAGGGAAAAAGTGGGGCCATATTTATATCCGTAAACTCTGCAACGTGATGTCGTTTGTTTTGGTGCACATCACTCGCACATTACTCGACGCGTGGTCTTTGCGCATGCGTGTCACATCACGGGCGCGTTGCGTTCACATTGAAGTCACATTTGTTTGTGTAATGTAAACAGTTCATAAAAAGATCGGATTTAACAAAAAATCAAAATTGGGCATCATGCTCTGCAGTGTGAACATAGCCTAAGATCTAATAGTTTTAGTATAGCTCAGTGTATTTTTTAGATTTTGATTTGATTTTTTAGATTTTGAAATATATATGTAGACGTTGGAGCTCATCTTCCGTCTTCCCATGATTTTGGCGCCTCATTAATGAATATAGCTTCTAGTTCATAAGTGCGTATGGTGTATGTCAGCAACTGTTGCCGTCTTGCCGACAATTGCTTTGACTTGTTGTGAATACAACTAGGCAGTGATGGTACGGTTGTTTCGTATCCTTTCCTAGCTTGTATTGCCTGGCAACTTATGTGGCTCCGGCCGTGGGTTGCCAGCTGCCTCGATGTTGTTTGCTAGTTTGGTTATCTGTCATAACATCTGCTAGCTTATGACGGCACAAACAACCACAAACAGCAACACGTTTTCTGCATTCTATGACCTTAGATTTTGTTTACTGTGAGTGAGACTATGTAAATACAAACTGAGCAACCATCTTACCGACCACAGGTGTAGTGGCGAGCGACCTGGCAGAATGGGGCGTGTCTCGTAGTATGACGTCATCCAAGGATAACGTAATAATAATAATTTGTTTTATGTAATCTTGTTGTTGAATTTGAGTTTTGAAAGGAAACAAAACTACTTTCACAAACTATTTTTTTTAAAATATAAAATAAATACATAAATAAATGGACAAAGGGGTACTTTGGGCATCGGTGCCAAAAGGGCATGTGCCCGGGCACTAGGGATGGGCGATACCAGGTATTTTGGATTATATCAAGTCATACCAAGGCCAAATATTGCAATACCGATCCGATATCGATACCGGAGGCATATTTTATATATATATATATATATATATATATATATATATATATATATATATATATATATATATATATATATATATATATATATATATATATATATATATATATATATAATATAAATATATATAAATAACTATAAATTTAAAAAAACACAACTAATAAATGCAACAACACTTAACTCAATACAACATAGTTGTGATTTTAGTCATCAATTGAATTGCCTTTTCTCACAATTGCTCAGGTTGTGTCTGACCCTGCAGAGTTCTCAACCATTCTGATGATCTCTAATGTACAACTACAGCAAGCACTCAAAAACTATTAAAAGTCTCTTTTGACTAAATATGCATAGCAATGGAACAACTTTTGCTTTTAATAACTAGCAAAGAGGCAGTTTACCTCCAAACTCACAAACCAATCCATAACAACAAAATCTGATTAATCACCTACTCTTTAACCATGACCCTTAAATTCATATGCACAGAACATATTCCTGCTACACATGGTATTTTTTTAATCTACCCAAGTACAACAAAATATTTTGATCTAATTAAAGAATGAATTAATAGTAGCATGTTGCCGCATTCTAATGGTAGATCATTAATCCAATAACCAATAGCCAGTTGCCCTTTTTGAATTAATTTTATTTTACTAAACTTAACACAATTGTCAAACAGATTTTGAAATAATTAAAAAGGACCTTTTACAACAAAATAAAACATAAATAGAAACAAAATATAATAAATCAAGCATTTAATTGTTTGTAACAAAACAATATGGAAAAATATGTTTTACAGAAAAATAAACAAAATAAATATTAAACTTAAATTAACAAGAAATTATGATAAGGTCAAGTAGGTCATTAGGTCAGTAGGTTTCATTTTCTTGAGAACATTGAAGTCTGCAGCAGGATAGTTTAAATCTCTAAATATTTAAGAAACCATTCACTTAGCACTTTTATTAAAGTCTCTATACCTGATTTTTTTGGGGGGGAGGGGAAATGATTTTGTATTTTTGAGTTTGGACAGGAAAATAATAATTCACAATTTGTGTGAGCCTGTTTCTTTGTAAAATCAGGTATGGTTCCTTTGAGCTACATATGGACCCATTTTCACGAGCACAAAAACGTCAAGAACACAAAGCTGTTCATACGAACAAAATGATTTTAGGGCAAGATTCTTGTTGAGAAAAAGGAGCATATTAACATTTTAACCCTTCAGACGGTTTTGTCTTTGGTTTATGAGCTCTCCTGTTTTAGAAAACACCCTCTGAGGATGGTACAATGCCCAGGTATTTTGATGCAAGACGACAGAGATGGGAATGCCTGTTCATGATCTTTCCACCATGATGTCAGGGGATTATCCTCTCTTCCATGTAATGGCGCATCTCAATGCATCAGTGGCTGCACTGCGGTGCTCTTGTGATGAATGTGCTTGTATGTCAAAATTGGACCATAAACCTCTTGCTGCTGATGTGGCAGAACTTGGAGGTGTGGAAGATACAGGAGTTGGAGATATAGATGCTTCTGCTTGAGGCACAGATGATCCAGTTTGAGGCGAAGGTTGTAGGTTTTCTTTTATTTCTGTAAGTATTTGCCTTTTTATGTTTTCCACATTGTCTTTGTTGCAAAAAGCAATGCCTCTGAAGCGAACATCTAGGAATGTGCATGCTGCGATACAGTAAAATGTCTCAATAGAATAGAATCTGTGTGTGGCATTGGTTTAACAGCTGCTTTGAAAAGATGCTCTCTCGATTTTCAGCAGCAGTTGTAGGAGTTATAAGGACAGAAACAAGAGGAATCACCTTTGAGATGGACACATGTTTTGATTCAGATATCTCTTGGGTTGCATGTTCAAATGGCCTCAAAGCTTCAATAGTAGGCAGGATCAAGTCCATCTCTTCACTGCTCAGGCACAGGTCTTTCCTTCCAAGTATGCAAAGAGCAGTGGTGACTGCGTCTCTCTGCTCCTGAAACTTCTCCAACATGTAAAATACAGAATTCCATCTAGTCTCAACAGACTGAATGAGTTTGTGTTATGGATGGTTCAGTTGCTTGTGCAGGTCTATAAGCTTCTCTGTGGCTTTGGAGATGTGGTGAAAAAATTAAACAATGCTGCTGCATTTTTGCAAGAGGGTAACAATTTCAGGGACAGCTTTAACGGCATCTTTCACAACTAAGTTCAACGTGTGGGGGGAACAGGGGTAGTGGGTCCAACCAGCCCTGTGAACTGCAGACGACATTAGCACCATTGTCTGTGATGACTGCGATCACCTTGTGAGTAATGCCCCAATGATCTGTGATTCTTCTCAACACTGAACTAATGTTGGTGGCAGTGTGCTGTTCAGTAAAGGAACTAGGCTCTAAGACATATTCTGCCATATTCCAATTGTGCACAAAATGTCAGGCTATTGTCAAATAGGCCTGAGTACATCTTGAAGTCCACATATCTGTAGTTAAAACTACAAACCCCAAAAAGTTGGGTTACTATACAAATTATGAATACAAACTGAATGCAATTATGTGGAAGTGCCAAATTTCAATATTTTGTTCGGAATAGAACATAGATGACAGATCAAAAGTTTAAACTGAGAAAATGTATAATTTTAAGGGAAAAATATGTTGATTGTAAATTTCATGGTGCCAACAAAGTTGGGTGAGGTAGCAATAAGAGGCTGGAAAAGTCAATTGCACTTACACAATTACACAAAAAAACAGCTGGAAGACCAGTTACCACTAATGAGGTCGTTTGGCAACTTGATTGGAGTATAAAAAGAGCTTCTCGGAGTGGCAGTGTCTCTCAGAAGCGAAGATGGGTAGAGAATCACCAAGATGGGTAGAGAATCACCAATTCCTCAAATGTTGCGCAGAAAGATAGTGGAGAAATATCAGAAAGGTGTTTAGTGTTTACCAGCGAAAAATTGCAAAAAGGTTGAAGTAATCATCATCTACAGTGCATAACATCATCCAAAGATTCAGAGAATCTGGAATAATCTGTGTGTAAGGGTCAAGGCCGAAAAATCATACTGGATGCCCATGATTTTCGGGCCCTTAAACGGCACTGCACCGCAAACAGGAATGCTTACTGTAAGGTAAATCACAGAAAGGGCTCAGCAATACTTCCAGAAAATATTGTCGGTGAACAACAATCCACCGTGCCAGCCGCCGTTGCCAGATGCAGACGTTTCTCTGGGCCAGGGGTCATTAAAAATGAGTGTGGCAAAGTGGAAACCTGTTTTGTGGTCAGACCAATCATGATTCGAAGTTATTTGTGGAAAACTGGGGCGACAAGGACAACCCAAGTTGTTATCAGCACTCAGTTTATAAGCCTGCATCTGTGATTGTATAGGGTTGCATGAGTGCGTGTGCCATGGGCAGCTTCCACACCTGGAAAGGCATCGTCAATGCAGAAAGGTATATTCAGATTCAAGAACAACATATGCTCCCTTTCAGACATCATCACTTTCAGAGGAGATCTTGCATTTCTCAACACGATAATGCCAGACCACATGCAGCACCAATTACAACATCATGGCTGCGTAGGAAAAGGATCCGGGTATTGAAATTGTCAGCCTACAGTCCACTTCTTTCACTTATAGAGCACATTTGGCACATCATAAAGTGGAATGTGCAACAAAGAAAGCCCAAGACAGTTGAACAGTTAGAGAGACGCGTGTTCGACAAGAATGGGACAGCATTCCTAATTCTAAACTTGAGAAATTTGTCTCCTCGATCCCCAGATGTTTGCAGACTGTTGTAAGAAGAACAGGGGATGCCTCACAGTGGTAAAAATGGCCTTTACCCAATATTTTTTAGATCTGTTGACACCATGGAATTTAAAATCGACATAGTTTTCCCTTAAAATGATACATTTAAAAAAAAAAATACTGTTTAAACTTTTGACCTGTTCTCTATGTTCTATTATGAATAAAATATTAAAAGTTGGCACTTCCACATAATTGCATTCAGTTTTTATTCACAATTTGTATAGTGTCCCAACTTTTTTGGAATTGGGTTTGTACACACTCAGTATCATCTAAAACTCTCTTTATACATCATTGCAACAGTTTGTGTACATTTGTTTGATTGTTCCTTCTTTAATGGTTTTGCGGCTAGGCATTTTTGTAGCATGGTTCAAAATACTGGTACAAAAAAGCATTAAATCCCCTGTCCTCTACGATTGAAATTTGTTGGAGGTCCACGCAAATCATCTTTGCAATAAGCCTGGTAATGTTCCTTGCTCTTGGACAGGCATCTATTTAAATAAAAAATAAAACAAACAATGTATTACTGTGTACATGTATTAACCCTTAATGCATTAAGGGGAGATTTGCAATTTAAAACGCAAAGTAATAATAGTTAATATTAGAAATGCAGTAAGGAGAGATGTGTCTATTTAAAATGATAAGTAATAATATATTATTTTTTATATATATCTAACTTGCTTGCTAGTATTTCACTTGGCTATCCTATGAAATTAGCACTGGGAGTGATGTGGGCTGAGTTGTCCTCATTGTATCAAAAATTAGTAAAACCAATGGAGACTCACTCATTTAGTTGGTGTACAGTAATATGTCACTGTTAAATATGGCACTATAGTTCCTTTACTTTTTTGTATTTAATATGGTATAAACTTTGCTTTTTACAAATAAGTAAGGCTGTCACTTTAATGCGGTAATCTATATAAATTAATTACATGCAAATTAGTATATATATATATATACATATACATATATACATATATATATATATACACATATATATATATATATATATATATATATATGTATACATATACATATATATACATATATATTAGAGCGGTCCAACGAATCATTTTTTAAATCAGATTAATCACATCTTTGAATTTTGATGAATCACGATTAATTGCTTAATTAAAAAGGCTTTTTATCAAAAAATTTTGCCCGCCAAATTTGAAGAGCACCTGTTATGTGTTAATTCTTTCTACATTTATTGTTATGAGGACGTCTTCAACATTTTTTTATCCACTGCACACGCTCATCCTCCTTTTTTTCTAATTAGTTAATTACTTGCATAATTAAAAATGGGGGAAAAAATGACCAATATTTTGACATGAACAAATATTCTGAATGTCATGCACAAGCATTTATTAAATGCTTTACTTTCATGCATGTAGTTATGTTTATTGCTCAAACACAACCTGTGCAACCTTTAACGTAGCCATCTGCTGTCAAAATAAAGGATAGTCTGTCAAAATTAATAGTGCGATTAATCTGCATTAATACATGATTAATGCGATAATTTTTTGTGATTAATTAATTAGTTAACGCTTTAACTTTGACAGAAGTTAATAGGCCTATATTAAAAGTCTTTCATGAACATGGCATGTCCTTTTGACGATGATCCCGTTGATGAAGGTGCACTCTAAAAAGAGAATTATTGAACCAAATTGCGAATTGAATTGTTGGCCAATTTAATGAAATTGCTTCAATTGGTAACACACGTTTGAATTAAATTAATACAAAGTGAATATATTACGTTGAATCATTTATGAGTTAATTAAACTTAATATATTCACTTTGGATTAATTTTGAATTAACTTAATTCAAGTGAATATAAAGTTTAGTGACCTCATAATTAACCTAATGTATTTACTTTGGGTTAACTTAATTCAATTGTGTGTTAACAATTGAAGCAAGTTCATTAAGTTGGTCAACAATTCAATTTGTAATCATAAATTGGTTCAATAATTCTCTTTTGAGAGTGTGCAGCATTACTGCGCAGGGAATTAAAGATTCGTCGTGAGATGGTTATCAAGCCGCACATAGTAGTTCTGACATTTCCAGACAGTTATCTTTTTAAACGGTATTGTTTCACATCATAGTCCATCATCTACATACACAACTTAATCCATCCTTACATCTGCACCATTACCAGCCGTAGTCATGCGCTCACATACCAGGATATATATTGTGTGTTGCGCTCCGTTTTATTTTCTTACCTGTTTGAACAATTTCAAGTTGTTGTCAAGAGAGCTTCTCCCCCGCTGGACTGCATCTAAATGAAATAAATGAATGAGCTACTATTCAAGCAGGTTTCCGCTGTAATATTATTTTGATTACAAAGGACTACATTTAAATGTATGCATTGACTCAAGCATCAAGGTTCTCCCATGCCGCCTCCCTCTCTTTTGCAGCTGCTGTGAAAGTTTTATGCATGCATCAGCTTGTGAGCAATTCTTGTGTAATTTAACAATTTTAGTAATTTAGTGGTTCTCAACCGCGGTCCTCGAGTACCCCGATCCAGCCTGTTTTCCATGTCTCCCACAGCCAACACAGGTGTTTCAAACGATCAGCTAATCAGCCAGTTCTGCATGATAATGATCTTCAGCTGTGTTGGCTGAAAGAGACATGGAAAACATGCTGGATAGGGGTACATGGATAGGGGTACTTGAGGACCGGGGTTGAGAACCAGTGGCCTAGACTATAAAGACATGTTTAAATTTGCCATACGATTGCATTAAGATTTCCAGTTCGAGAGGGGTAAAAAACGGGGAAGCAGAGGGCGGCACCACCCTCTGCTTTCCTGTTGCCACAGTGACTCGTTGAATCAGGGCTCCATTGATGCAGTCTTTTTAGAGTGGTGGTACACGAGCTTAACTCCAGGTGAAACTACTCTGTGTTGATCAAACTAACTCAAACTCTCTCTAACTCAGTTTCCTATCTCAGGGTAGGTCAACTCACAGTTCAGGGTTCGTCTCAGAGTTTGTTGAACCTGCTTTGTGAAACGGACCCCAGGTGTTTCTCATTGTCTCAATATTTTTGCTTGCATTTAGTTATCTGCTTCTGTTCAGTCTTTGTTGGATTGTTTTCTTTTCTCACAGTCACTCTCAGTTGTCCTGCCTCTCTTCCCGAAAACTAAGTTTTTTGTTTGATGACATCCTGCTTTACTACATTTAGGTCCTCAACTCCGTGCCACAAAAACGAATGATCCGACCAACAATGGACCCATCAGAAGCAGACATGAATGAACTGTCAACTGCTTGTCGGTGGCACGTTGACAGATAATCCATTCATATGCATATGTTTTGATTTTAATTAAGACGTTGTTTATATCTGAATTTGGATGCTTTCCTGGTACCCTAGTTATTGTTAATGCCTGCATTTATGCCTGGCTTCATCTGTTTCCCTGCATTCGGGTCCGCAACCCCACGCTACACATGACACAACTGGGCATTAACACAAAATTGTTTAAACTTTTTTCTTATTTTCTTAAAACTCATTCAAACCCAAACGTATAAATATGTTTGTTAATACTTTATCCTGCACTCCCAAAAACGTATTCATATGTTTTTAATACTTTGTCCTGCACTCCCAAAAACGTATTTATATGTTTTTTTTAATGTTTTTTTTATGCTAGAGCATACAGAAGGCCTTAATACAGCTTCTGACCTGAATAATTCGCTTAAAGCAATGGTAGTTATTATAAAAAATGGCCGGCAGGTGGCAGCAGAGTATAAGAGATCAGCCAGGGCCATGTTGCAACAAGCTTTTTTTGCCAGTGTTTTCAACAGGTTTGTGAATAATGATGACACTTAGCTATATTCTAATGCTGATTGCTGCAAAACGGAAACAGATACAAATATACTTTCTTTCCTGATGACAAAATAATCTATTTTTGGTAGGTTCCATCTTTTTGTAGCAATAGAACAGAAAATTATGTGGACCTTGCAAAATCTGTCAAAATGTTGCTTCAGTGAAAATAGCTGGCTATGAATGAGTTAAGAAACACCAAGTTTAACTTTTTGTTGTTGTTGTTGCCCAAATGTAAAAATGTGACTTTATATTGAACATTTTATTTTTGCTGTATTATCCAGACAAATGTTTTTCTGTCTGTGCTAGCTGCTTGCTGGAGCCCCGTTTGGAACCACAAGGAGTAAAACTATTCCCAAGGAGCACCTCCATTCTGCTCAGGACCTGGACACCATCTGGTCGCTTGGGGCAAGCTTCTCTCTCCTGTCATGTTTAATTAATAGCTTAATAGCACAATACATACAGACATAATGCATACATAGTGTGCACACAAACGTGCTTCCAGCAATGTGAACTGCTGGTTAAAATGTCGACTCAGAGAATACAGAAATATCATAGTTACTTTAGTTACTTTTAATGAGTAACTAATTACTTTTCCAAGGCAGTAACTGCTTTGCTACTGATTTTTTTTTTTTTTTTAAAGTTATTTTTAAAATATCAAATTTCTTATTTAGGGCAAATGCCCAACACTGACCAAATGAAACACAAGGCAAGGAATACAGCTAGAGTCAAAACTTGTGTTTTGCAAAAGAGGGAAGTGGTGCTTTTCCAGTGTACCAGGGCCTTCCAAAGATCTTCCTCTCTGTGCTTTTTATTACAAAGTCGGTGGTTACAATACAAGTGATGTGTGTTCGTGTGTGTGTGTGTGTCCACTATCCACAGGGTTACCTACAGTACTCCGTGTTATTTTATGGCTATTACGGAAGCGTGCGGAAAATCGGCAGTGCGGGATACCGGTTGCCCCTTGCCTACTTCTTGGTTGGAATGGCTGTCTTTGGCTACAGTTTCATCATTCTATTAAGAAAGTAATTACAATATTCATTACAGTTTAAATATATGCTTTGATAGCTCCTTGTAATCAGAATAATGAGGCATGCTTTCAGTACAATTAATTAAAATGGAATACGGTTTTTTTAAACGATGAGTAAAAATTGTCGCTTTTTGGTGAAATTTGACAGCTAGGATGAAAAAATAGGACAATTTTATATTCAGTGAGGGCTTGTCATGTTAGTCAAGCATAGAAATGACATCACAACACTGCTGGTTGATTCCATACTCTGAGCGTCTTCCGCCTTAGCCTAAGTAACTAAGCAACCTAGATGAATAAAAGCTAAAATGGTTAATGTCAAATTGTATATACATATAAACTGCAATTTAAAAGGATATAGGACGGAACCTCCAAAGCCGAATGCCCTAAATGTTGTACAGTTTGGAATTTAACCATCCAGCCTTTTTTTTATCGCTTAGCCAGGCGTCGGTTTGTGGGGGCAGCAGCCTTACAACAATGACAATGTTAGTAGCTGTCATCAGGCCTGGACTGTCATCAAATATGTGAAATTTTAACAAGACATGATCATCTGGGTCTACTTACACCAATGTTTGTTTTCACAGCAATGGAAAGACATTGGTGGTGGACAAGACATTTTTGGAGGTCCTGGTCTATTACATATACTTACAACATTTCGTAGATCTTGGTGAAATGTACAACCAGGGCTGATTTGTTAAAAATTTGTAGGGGGTGCTAGTGAGTTACTTTTTTTTTATTATAAGAAAACAAAAAATATAGCTGAATTTGCCAGGCCCGGCGTGTGGAAAGTTTCATGAGTTTTCATACATGTTCAAACTCAAAATCAGTATTGATTTCTTGACGTACAGCACATTTTGACGGCAACAGCTTTTCACAAAAACTCACCTATTTCTTGTTTTTAATATCATGAAGGCCTAAACACACTTGTGACAACTAGCTGGTGTTACCACTATGATGAAAAATAAGTTCATACATGTCTTCAGGCCTGGACTCTCATCAAATATGTGGAATTTTGAGAAGATAGGAACATGTGGGTCAAGTTCCAACAGCTTTTATTGTCATGGTGACTCATCGGACTCTTTGGTACCATACAGAGCCATATATAGAGAGAGTTTGGCCAACTGAAAACATGTACGCCATGTTGCCACCCTCGGCAACTCATGTTAATTTTCTGAAAACAGATATAAGTATGCCACATGAAATATTCAAAACATTATTTTCCCATTATTAGCAAATCTTAAATAAGTATACAAGTAAATAAACTTAACATCAATAAATAAATAACAGGATGTAGGTAAATGAGTGAGTGAATAAGTAAGCAAGTAAATAAAAAAATTAACACATTTAAATAAATAAATAAGCATCAATTTCGTAATACAAATACATCTTCTGAAATGTTGCATTCACGTCGTCAATCATTCACATATCGCAAGAAAACTAACTGTATACCTTAAACAGTACTACATGTATCATATTAAAGGCAGATACACTCAGAATTACCTTTCTCAGACTCAGAGTATCATAAAATCTTCCAAAAATGTACATGTATTGGTAAGAGACTCTTCAAAACAACTTTGCACTGCGAGAATTCACCTTAAGCGTTTTACTGCCGCCCTAATGAAAGTCGCAGCAGCAGGGTAGCAACGTGGCGTCCATATGTCATGTGACCAGCAGCTGATCAATCACAGTGTAGTAGCTCTGAAACCGAGTTGGCTAAACTCTCTCTCCAATCCAATCAATCTATTTAAAATGAAATCTTGACCAAGGCCAAAGAGAAACCTTGTGGAGACTAAACATTAATATACTGAATCAAATGAAGGACATTGTTGAATATTTGGAGCACAATGATAATGGTGAGATTTCTCCTCCGATATTGTGGGACACATGTAAGGCAGTACTCAGAGGCAAATTGATAGGATATGGTGCTTACTTAAGGAAGAGAGGTCAAGAGGAATTAGATGGGTTACAAAAAAAGCTTAGTATATTAGAACAAAAACAAAGATGAAGATAATGATGCAATGGTTGGAGAACAGATCAGGGTGAAAAAGAATAAAATAAATGAGATCTTATCAAAAGGACATACAAAAGAAAATTATTTTCACAGCAAAAATACTATGAGGGGGGCGGGAAAGCTAATAAATTACTAGCATATAGACTGAAAAAACAACGAGAGGAGCAATACACAAAGTAAAAAAAATCCAGTCTCAAAAATTATGCATTATAAATTAATGAAATACAAAATTCCTTTAAACAATATTATCAAAAATTATATACCCAACCTCGGGTTTCAGGGGAGGGATTGAATGACTTTTGGAAGGAAATTAACATTTCCCCCAATTGACTAACAAGCAGAAAAATAGTCCTATAGCCAGAATTTCAGAGAAAGAACAAAGTTCGGCTATAGCAAACCTTTAGCCTAACAAGGCAGCGGACCAGATGGTTTTTTCGGGTTATGGTATAGAAGTATGGTGACGTCAGTGATTCCTATGCTACAGTCAACATTCAATTGGATATTGGAGGGAAATGCTGTCCCTCCCCTCCTGAAGGGAAGCAGTGATATCGCTGATCCCAAAGGAGAGAAGGTATGGGGATGAATGTAGTAATTATAGACCGGTGAGTGTCCTGAATCAGGATTACAAAATATTTACCCATATACCAGGTAGAAGATTGGAGAAAATACTACCAGGAATTATTGACCTAGACCAGACAGGTTTTATACGTGGGAGACAGACTCAAGACATTATTAGAAGGACTTAACATAAAATCAGCTATATAAAGGAGGTCAATTTGGAGGCAGTGTTGGTAGGGCTGGATGCTGAAAAAGCATTAAATTCCGTAAATTGGCCCTTTTTATTTGGAGTCTAGGAGAAATTTTGATTCCATGATACCTTTATTAGGACATTACAAAATCTTTATTCGTATCCTCGGGTACAAATAAAAGTAAATGGGGGACTGTCACAGTTTTTTGTTCTAGAACGAGTAACAAGGCAGGGGTGTCCACTAAGCCCCTTCTTATTTGATATATTTATAGAGCCGTTGAGCCAATGGATTAAAAGTAATAAAGATATCAAGGAAATAGTAGTTTGAGGAGGGGAACAACAATTAGCATTGTTTGCAGAGGATGTATTGGTGTACATATCAGATTCAGAGCAGTCCCTGATACAGTTATTTTCCACCCTAGAATAGTATGGACTACATTCAGACTATAAATTGACACAGTTTCTGAGCTATAACTATACACCCTCAGCTACTTTGAAAGAGAAGCTCATATTGAAGTGGGATGCAGAATCAATTACTTATTTCAGAATAACTTCGGATATCTTCCCCTCCGAAAGGGAGCAAGACACATGGGGCGTAATAACTCAGTCAGTTTTTTGGTAATTTATTGCAATTTCAAGCAGCAGGTTATTAGTAACCCGCCCCCATCGATTCTTACTATACACATCAGACATATACATTGATTATGATAGTCATTGATTCATATCGTTATCAATCCAAGACTTAAGTCTGTACACTCCTCGCTCAGTTCATCTTGAGTAATGTCTATGTATAAATGGCAGCTAGTACCAATCATTTGGAATTGTTAAATTGGTTCCCGGACACCACCAACGGGCCCACCCAAACAGGCGATCAGCCAAGGCGAGCGCATGCCCGTTCACCAGTAGCGGCTTCGCTGACCTTGGATCAGCTTTCACACATGTTGTGGCTTCCAGAAGAGTAGATCGGCTTGCATTCTGCTCATTGCGTCCAAAGCAATGTTCACTCCATTCTGGTCAGGTTAGCCACCACTGTTGCCAGCATTCGATGATGCTTAGATCTTGATACTCCTGAGCGCTCACCAAGGCCAGCCCACCCAGCTGAGTAGCCCCCGCTAGCCGCAACCCAAAACCATGTTCACCAACACCATTGTAACTATTTACAGCAGATACATTGCAGCCACAATACAACATTATCACGACAGCCTTGCACGTTACAACAAATGTCCATGTGTTTTTATAGTCAGGAACCCAGTTGCTGCCAGCAGGATTGAGCAGACTACATCAAACGACACCGTAATCACCAACTCCTCAAGATTCACCTCCAATGGGCACTAAGGGTTAATATTCGGATTCACTGCATGCCAGTGGGTTAATTCTATAGGTGCCCCCAGTTGGAAGCGAAAAGCACATCTGAATGTGCGCTGGATCCACAATTAATCCCAAATCTCTGAGTTGAGTTGTCACTTGCTGTTCGACAGTCTCGTTCGCTGAAGCTTAGTCAGAATCAACTTCACTTGTGCTGGCCGCAGCTCTCGCCCGAGGGCTGCGGCACGGTCTAATCTGGATACCTGTAACCATCACATCGTTGATTCAAAGATTCTGTTCAAAGTCATCCACTTTTTGTTCCAAGGTGACAATGCGTTGATCTTTTTCTTGTGTCTCTTTCTTCAACTCCTGAATTTTTTTCATTTCAAGTATTTCGGTGACTATTTATTTGAGTTTTGCAAGAGAAGATTTTAAAAACCAAAATAAAACAATAAAAAAATCTAAAGGAGAGAGGGAGTTAAAATCAGTCTCCTTTTTTAAGACGAGAGAGTGCTAACCTTCTCCTCAGGGACGCAGCTATGATAGCGGAAGTCATTTTCGGCGGGGGCCCGGCCTTGACTCGTTAATCCGCAGCTCCTCGGGTGATCCTGTCACTACGGTTAGGCAGGGCCTACAGAGACAAGGATAGGAGGCAGTACAAGGGAAAAAAATCCGTGTGCTGCTGTTGTGGTCCTCGCTGGGCCACCAGGTGTCACTTGCTGAAAGATACTCACAGCCCAGACAGGGCTTCTCGCCCAACCGCTGTGGTCGTGTAATGATGGAACACCTTTCAGTCCTTGCCACTGCCCCCAAACAGTTTGTCGTCATTTGCCCTCTTAGCCGGCCGGTCTGTCGTCCACTGTCCACGGTCCTCTCTCCTGTTCCCCTGTCCCTCAACTTGTCCGCTCCTTGTTCGTCTGTCTGTTCCCCATGTCCCTCTGTCCGTTTCCTCCCTTTTTCCCCATGTCCATCTACCTGAGTCTTTAAAAAGCCATTGCGCAAGCCTTCGATTCGTTAAAAAGACAACCCAGTAGGGGTGGGACAGAGCTGCACAGGTGCAGGCAATCGTGGTTCATTAGGTGTGAATTAGGTTGGAAGTCCATAAAAAAACAAATGCACTGCAACTAAAACAAAACACAGCAAGACAAAATACAACAAAATAACACAAGAAAAAGTCAAATTATGTAAACCCATGAATTAAAAAAAATACTTCCACCTTATGACACGTCCGCAAATGTTCCGAAAGTGGAGAATGCTTCTCATCTGAAGAAGAGGATGACATTTCAAATCTGCGAGATGACTAAGGCCCTCACACTGCAGGCAAATGCGACCCAGATCAGATTTTTTTTTGCCCAAATGCGACCTATATCTGACTTTTTTATGTCAGTCTGAACGGCTCAATACCAATTTTTTCATATCTAACCTGGGTCACTCTTATATGTGGTCTTAGATCGGATATATATCCAAATTTTTGCAATGCGACCGCAGTCTGAATGGCCAGGTCGCATATATGACATTATCAAAAGTGCAATATGCACTCCACGCGGGCGGGGGCATTAAGCGTGATGCTTGATTTATGCTTGACGCACCCTTGAGGTCTGCACGGCTCGGGAGACATCACATACGGGAACCGGCAAAGTTGTTCCAAGTAACAGTTGTGACTTTATGTTTGACTTTAATTTAATCCTACTTGAAACATGAAGTAAAAAGATGACATTTGTGGTGGTGATATTAATAATTAAGCCACGCAGACGGCTCATTTATTACGTGCGGCAATGACATGACGTCATTGTTAGGGAGGAAAAAAAGAAGAGGTCGCCGTGAGTTAAGGAGCTCGAACAGGCTCGCCTCATTTTCACAAAATTTTATTTCTACCTCTTCCCGCATCACTCCTCTGTAGATATGAGATCATGATGGGAAAAATACAAGCCCTGATGACAGACTTATAAAAGTCTGTGGCCCTGACACACTGGACCATACATATTTACTTCCGCAAACACAGCACGTTGTATCTTCTTCTGCGCTTGCGGGTCACTTTGGGGACGCATTACGTCCACACAGCACACAGACTGAGGTCGCAATTAATGGGTAATCTGAATGCTTACTCAGAAAAATCGTATTTCACCCAAAAATTGGAATTGAGCATTAAGAACTGCAGTGTGAACGTAGCGTAATAAACTAAATGAATGCCTCAAATGAATGAACAATTCATGTCATCTTTCTCTGCAGTGGGCATGGAGAAAATTTGGGGGGTCTTAGGCAAGGGAAAGTACACTTGATTGATCCCAATCCATGACCTTGCATCTTCTTTGGCACCAGAAAAAACAGATGGCATACTATTCTTACATGCGTTTTCTGAATGTCATGTGGTATCAGGGTTCAATGGCAAAGGGGAAAAGACTGCATGTCAAACAAGGAATGTTTGCAATGAAACCTCAGCTGTAATGTTCTTGTGTGCAAAGAAGAAGAATTCACATTGCCTTTTATGCTAGTATCCACTTGCTGCTTTATTTTGTACTGCGTTCTAGAATAATCTCTGACAATCCCGGAAACCCCAGTCCCTTGAGGCTACACTGCCATCTATTGGCCAGCATACATCACCACATCCCCCTTCCAAACAGACAAACGCAACACAAGACCAATATTCTCTCTAAACACCATGAGTCTTGTTGGAGGATGCTTTTTCCTCCGCGTGTTCTTAATTTCGGGTAGTGAGAATGTTGGTTATCCGAATACAGGCTGGAGACGATGAACAGTTCCTTCAAAGCTTTTATTTGCAGAATATTCCGGGCACAAATGAGTTACCGACAATGGCTGTAGCAGATCACTTCAAGTGTGAAGTTAGAGAGGACTTACAGCATTCTTATACTACCAGAAGGGCGGTACCACAAAGTTTCCAGTAAACAGTTCAGTAAGGTTAACTAATAAGCCGGGCGTGCAGAGATACGCGATATCACTCAAGGACACATCTGGCCACAGAACAGCGCTCAACTGAGGAAATGAGGAAGTTGTACAGTCATGACTAAATCTGGGCAGAAGACACACTTCAATCCCCCTTTCGGACTCGAACGAGTCCGACACATGAAATGAACAAAATTAAAGAAAGGGACTCGAAAGAGTCCGACACATGAAATTAACTAAATTAAAGAAAGGTACCAGCGGCGTCATCGTCGCAGACGGCTGGCGCAACATTAAGCAAGGGTTGTGTGGAAAGATTGGACATCATCATCTTACCAGTAGAACAAGAAGCAAAAGCACGCAACAATGAAGCTCGCAAAAGAGGAATAACGCATCCGAGGCAACACAAGATAAAAAGTAACACCATGGCAACAGGGATAAAAAATTTCAACCAGATACTGTTGGTTTGGCACCGGGGAATATCCTTGTTGCTGCTGCGGTTGCTGCTGGTGCTGTGCAGGATATCCTCTCCCTTGGGGTTGGTTGTAGCCTCCTCGATTGTAGCCACGTGCAGGTTGTTGGCCTCTGCCTCTCCATCCAGATGCTTGAGGTCGCTGTCTGCAATCGCGGGCCCAATGACCAGGCCGTCAACAATTGAAGCACATGTTATGGCCACCAGGGGCGCACCTTGACCCATGAATGAACCTGCTTGATACATCATGCACTCGGAACCGACAGAGGGAGATGAGATCACAGCAAGAGCGGCTTCTTCCTGCTTTTTCAGATTTTGCAACTGCAACATAGCAAGTTGTGTTTCTGTACTTTTGTGTTTGTCTACCTTAGACTCTTTTTCTTTAGCATGTCTCCTCAAATGATGTTTAAGATGTGACAACCACCAAGATCTGGATTGGCCTCCATGGCCTGTGCCACAGACTTGGGAACGCCCTTCAAATTGGCTGCTCGTAACACTTGCGAATTCAGAGTGTAATCAGTGAGGGCCTGATCAACAAAAGCCGCGGCCTCCTCATCTGCTTTGGGAGCAAACACTAAATCTGAAATGACACACTCAGGGAGGGGAAACAAAGCGTCTAAGGCTGTAGGCAAGGTTAAGTAATTTTCTCGCGTAAGAGCCTGATTATCGGGGAGAGAAGAGAAACCTGAATTTTGCATTAGAGTGTTCAACTGTGAAAGCGGACATGATTGTGTAAGAAGAACACGGATGTCACCAGCTGTTAACATTTGTCCCGTAACCGCTCTCTGCACTGCTTGAAGCCAATTGGCACCACCAGATTATATAGGCGGAAGTTTCTGCATCAACACACTTACATCAGTGGGAGAGAAAGGTTTGTAAAATATAGCAGAGTTACCAGTGGACGGGTCAACTTTGGCTAACATGGGTGCTTGCAAGATTTGGGAACGAGTCACAGGCCGATGAGGAGGAAAAGCTGGACCTTCAGAAGATTCTTCGGGGTCTTCAGGACCTCTGGTTCGGTCCAGAACTGAGTCAGGGTGGGCACCTGAAAGATTCTGGACATGACACTTTAATTCTGCTACTTGATTCTGTAACTGAGGAATGTACAACCTGTTTTCCACTTCCCCATTCGAAGGGCCTCTAGCTGCGTGTTCCGCAGCGTTGACAGCAACTTCCTGTTCTCTTTTCAGTCGGGCTGCTTCTTATTCAGCGCGGAGGGCACGGTTCTGCTCTTCCTTGGCAGCCAAACGGGACAACTTTAACGCACATCCCATCGCCATCATTCTTGCTCTCGCTTTCATTTCCACAACTTTCTTAGCATTCTCTCTCACCTTTCTACCTTTTGGAGACAACCTGTTCGTTTTTTTCACTTCCAATTTTAGAGCCGCTGCTCTTTTAACACAAGCTTTTTCCGTTTTTCCCATTAATGTCACCAAATACGCAGTTGAAGACATTGGAGGAAACCATCCATTCTCGCAACACTTCCTCATCCATTTTTTTAACTGTTCTTTCTCACTCTCTCGTTCCTTTTCAGGCAATCCTCCCACGCACACATCACATGCATTCTTCACTTGTTCACTTAGCAACACTTGTTCAGAATGGTTTGGTATTTGCCGCAAATCTAACCATTCACTTTCCCTATCAAACTCTCCCTCCATTTTGTTTTAAATCGACTCCCCTCTCTCTCGCTCCTTTTTTATTATTTTTTAATTTTTTAAATGTTCGAACCTCTTTGTTATCTTACAAGAATTCGATACTACTCAAACAAAAGTACTCAAACCTTAATTTAGCAAAAGCACTCGATCCTCTTATACAGAAGTACCCGATATCCTACCAGGGTACTCGAATCTTTATTCCAAAGGTGAACACCCGATTCATTTTTCTTCAAAAGTATTGTTAAAATAATCTTATTTTTTGGAGGAATTCTAGTTTGTAGGATACTTGACAGAACGAAACAACCTCTCCTAAAATAAAATTACAATTGCGCATTTCACTGTTCATCCAGCCACAATTTATCTTTTTAGAATACCAATTCAAAGCGTAATTCCTACCTCGATTTCAGCCAACAGACAGAAGATCAATTTGGAGGATAAATGTCCTCTTACCTTGTCAATTTGTTGGGCGCCCGATGTTCTGTCTGTCGACCAACACCTCAGTCCGAAATCACGTTGGGGTCACCAATTGTTGGAGGATGCTTTTTCCTCCGCGTGTTCGTTTAATTTCGGGTAGTGAGAATTTTGGTTATCCGAATACAGGCTGGAGACGATGAACAGTTCCTTCAAAGCTTTTATTTGCAGAATATTCCGGGCACAAATGGGTTATAGACAATGGCTGTAGCAGATCACAAGTGCGAAGTTACAGAGGACTTACAGCATTCTTATACTACCAGAAGGGCGGTACCACAAAGTTTGCAGTAAACAGTTCAGCAAGGTTAACTGATAAACCGGGCGTGCAGAGATATGCAATATCACTCAAGGACACATCTGGCCACAGAACAGAGCTCAACTGAGGAAATGAGGAAGTTATACAGTCATGACTAAATCTGGGCAGAAGACACACTTCAGTCTCTTAGGGCGCACTCACACTAGGGCCATTGTACCGTGCCCAAGCACGCTTGCTGCTAAAGTCCGGTAGTGTGAGCGCTATCGATCCGCGCCTGAGTACGGTTCGGATCCCCAGTTTTGCACGACTTGGAAAGGTGGGCCAGAGAACAGTATTGTTGGCCGCACAGCCGCGGTGAGTAGTTGCCGCGCGAAACGTAACCATGGCGTACGTACGTGTGACCTATATAGCGAGCGACCAGAACTGATGTTGTTGTTTTTTTACATAAATAAATGAAAGCTTAAACATGTTCAATAAGCTTCTCAGGTGGCCTCCGTCGTCGGGTAGATCGTCTGAGTGATGCAGTCATTGAGGCTGGTGAGGACAGCACATCACGATGAACATCAGATGCAGCTTCCTCTTGCTGTTCCGATCCAGCTCCCTGAGCCTCCCTCAGGTTGACTCTCAACATCACACATTTTCTTCTCCTGTTACTTTTAAGGACTTGTCCATTCTCCGTCTCGATAAAAAGATCTGGGGCTGACTTCCTCAAGGACCACCGCCTTTCCGTACCAACGCTCAAGGTCCCTCAATCCTCACATTTCCTTCCTGTAGAGGTGCAAGATGTTTTGCAGTTTTGTCATATTTGAATTTCTGTTTGTGCTTAAGCTTCATCATTTTGGCATTCAGCTCAATGTTTTCATTATTCTTGTGCTCTGGAATAAATGGAAGTGTGGTCGGAGATGATCCACACTCCAAAGCTGCAGCACGATAATACAGCAAAGACAGATTCGGATCAGGACCACAGTCGCTAACCTTTTTTACCAGTCTCTTGACAACATGTTTCACAATTCTGTATCATCTCTTCTATGTCTTTGTTAATGCCTGGCCAATAAACTGCCTCCATTGCCCTCATTTTACATTTTTCCACACCCAGGTGTCCCTCATGTATACATAGAAGTCCTGGTGCATGAATTGTGGTATGACTAGCCTATTTTGTCGCAGCAGTCCATCAGTCATTCACAAATCTGTTCGCACTGGATAGAAACCTGGACAGACTCCTTTTCTCTAACCATGTTGGACACAATGAGACATTTTCTGTAGGATAGGATCCTGGGCCTTTTCCTGTACAATTTGCTGCAACATGACATCTGATGTGGGCAGTGTGGCATTCACCATGTCAATGTGTGTTTCCACTTCATCTGTGACAGGACTGGCAAGGACATTCCTGCTTGGAGCTGGTGCTCATGATAAAGCATCAGCTAGCACAATTTACTTCCCTGGTGTGTAGATCAGATTGAAATCGTACCTCTGCAGCACCATCATCATGCGCTATATTCTGGTCAAACATATCATTCAGGTTCTTTTTCTGGACGGATATTAGTGGTTTGTGGTCAGTCTCTGCAGTAAAAGTTGGTAATCCATAGACATAACTATGGAACTTCCCATAGCCAAATACTAAACCCAAAGTTTCTTTCTCAATTTGGGCATAGCGTTGTTCGGTATCCGTCATCGTTCTCGATTCATATGCTACTGTTTGCCATTTGTCCTAATGCATTTGAAGCAGCACAGCACCCAAGCCATCTTTGGAGGCATCTGTGGAGATTTTAGTCGGTTTAGATGGGTCAAAGAATGCGAACACTGACGCACAGTTTCCTTTATCTTTTTCCACTCCTTTTCATGTCGAGCAGTCCACTCAAAAAATGTGTTGTGCTGTAGCAACTCCCTGAGGCCCGCTGTCTTGGAGGAAAGATTCAGAATTTACCTAGAAAGTTGATCATTCCCATGGATCGGAACACACCTTTTTTTGTCTGTGGGGACGGGCATGTCCAAGATGGCTTGCACCTTCGTCAAATCAGGCTCCACCCCTTCACTTGTCACCTTGTCTCCTAAGAAGGTCATCTCTGTGACTCCAAAGAGACACATGTCTCTGTTCAGTTTTAATCCATTCATTTTTATTCTTTCCAAGAGCTTCTCCGACCTTTGAGGATGTTGTTGTTTTGTTTTGCCCCACACTACCAAATCATCGATGTTAGACTCTGGTGCCGTCAAGCCCTTCTATCATAGACTCCATTGCTCTATGGAAGATCTCAGGGGCTGATTTAATGCCAAAGGGTAGCCGCAAGAAACAGTAACCCAAACGGTGTGTTAAACGTGGTATACTTGCTGCTTTCTGGGTCAAGCCTCAGCTGCCAGAACCCGTGAGAGGCATCCAGTTTGCTAAAGAACTTAGCACCAGTCATGTCACTCAAAATTTCTTCTCGTTTTGGAATTTCGTTGTGTTTTCTTTTGATGTTTTCCTTTAAGTCTTTGGGATCAATACAGACTCTTAAAGCAGCTGTATTGTTTTTGACACAAGTGATGGAGTTCACCCAATCAGTGGGCTCTTCTACACGCTCAATGACGCCCATTTGAGTCATTCTTTCAAGCTCTATTTTAAAGCCAGCTCTGAGTGGCGTTGGTACTCTCCTTGGGGCATGCACTACTGGCCTGGCATCATATTTGAGCTGAATTTTGTACATGTAAGGCAATGTACCATGTCCTTTGAAGACAGACTGAAACTTGTCCACGATGTTTTTACTGCTCTCGCTGGGTTGCTGCTCTGGTTTTTTTTCCTTATTTAACAACTTCCATGTTGTCAGTGTTTATCTGATATAATCTCTTTACGAGACCTAGGTCTTCTGATGCTTTCTCACCAAAAAGTGACTCATGTCCATCTGGCACAATAGTAAATAACAGGTTGTGATGTTTGCCTTTTGCTGTCACTTTAAGTTTGTAGCCACCTTTTGTATGTATGAGCTGATTATAAGCCTTCAGGGGCGTGGCTTTTTCAGTATGGCTTTTTGGCTTCACTGTGAGTGTCTTGAAATCTTTCTCGCTGATTAAATTTGTTTTGGCACCTATATCAATTTTAAAGGTCACTATTGTCCCATTAAACATGAGCGGAGCTGTCCTTTTGTCACTTGATACTGCATTTACAGGCTGTTTGGGACCATGTTTCCTTGCAGGCAAATAACTGGCATCTTCATCAGGTGACACCATCTTTATGAAAAATGTTTCACTCAAATTGTCACTGTCATCTGAGTCCTGCTGCACTGTACATTCTTTCCTGGATAGACACATTCTAGCGTAATGATTTTTTCCTTTACATTTAGCACGTCTTTCCATATGCAGGGCATTGTCTTGGTCCATGTGTTTCTCCACATCTTTTGCAACTGAACACATCTTTCTCCTTGTTTTTATTCCTGGTGTCACTACCATTATATTTGCTAGGGTGTTTTCCTTTCATTAACACCGCATCCACAGCCAAATTTTCTTGTTGCAGCTCACCATGGTCAGGTTCTCCGAAAGCGAGCACGTGTTTCCTCACAATTTCACTAGCTTGGCATAGTTTTATAGCACTGTCCAACGTGAGGTCTGTCACCCTCAGCAGCTTTTCTCTTAGCATCTTATCATTTGTACCAAACACTATTTGGTCTCTTATCATAGAGTCTCTGAGATCGCCAAAATTACATGACTGTGCTTCAATCTTGAGGTCTGTAAGAAAATGATCAATTTACTCTTCCTGTTGCCGCAAGCGTGAGCGAAAGACATACCTCTCGTATGTTTCATTTTTCTTTGTCATGCAGTGTTCATCAAATTTTTTCAAGACCTCTTCAAAATTATCTTTATCTTCGGGTTGTGCAAACACAAAGGTGTTGAAGACTTCTATTGCCTCCAGACCGGCAATGGTGAGCAGTAAGGCTATTTTCCTACCCTCTGCTCTTCTCTCCCTTCCGATAGTCGCGAGGTAGAGCAAAGATTGCTGCTTGAAAGTCCTCCAACTTGCATCCACGTTTCCAGTCAATTTCAAATGACCTGGCGGTTATACTGCATCCATTTTGCTGTGTTGCAAAACCCCACATTACCATGTAATGTTCTTGTGTGCGAAGAAGAAGCATTCACATTGCGTTTCATGCTAGCATCCACTGGCTGCTTTATTTTGTACTGACTTCTAGAATAATCTCTGACAATCCCGAAACCCCGGTCCCTTGAGGCTACACTGCCATCTATTGGCCAGCATACATCACTACTTCAGCTACTTTTGCTAAACTCAGTGAGTGTCCATCTGAAATTAAGAAATGTGATCTACGCGTTGTAGAGAATCTGTTGCTTTGATGTATACAGGACTCTAAATTAACACCCGCCAACCCGGTCATAAATACATTTTTTCGACAATTTGGCTAGTAATGCGAGAGGCATAGACCTTTTTCATAAAACCTGGAAGTTAAGTGATCGTGATTGATCAACCAGGGCCATGTAGCTCATTTACCCATAGCTCTAAACAGATTTGTGAATAATGATTAAACTTGGCTATATTCTAATGGTAATTGCTGCAAAACGGAAACAGATAGAAATATATATTTTTTTCCTGATGAAAGAGGAGACAAATCTTTCTTTTGGTAGGTTCCATGTTTTTATAGCAATAGAATATAATATTCTGTGGGCCTTGCAAAATCTGTCAAAATCCAGTACAACAACTGGGAGCTGAGGGGGTTACTTGAAAATGGCTTGGAGTGAACATGGAGTTTTGACAGTTGTCATCATATTTTCGGACCAAAGCACCGTTCCGGATCGTTCCAGTCCCGAATTACCGGAATGTACTTCTGGCCCACTTTTACCCGATTGTATAAGTAAAATAATGATGCTATCAAATTTATTCTGGACAAAATATTAACTTTTTACTACTACTAAATGGCTCAGTGAGTCAAGTAGCCTTTAATAATAATAGTAATAATTCCTTAAATGTGTAAGCGCCTTTCAAGACCCTGTATGACGCTGTACAACAGTTACAAAAAAACTACATTTAAAACAAAATTCTACAGCTAAAATATATTTATGACTAAAAAAAACTAATAAAATATCAAGAGCAGTGTGGTTATATTGTGTAGGCGATCTTAAATAGGTGAGTTTTTAGTTTGGATTTGAAACTGGTCAAGGAGGGTGAATTGCGGAAATCAGGAGGCAAGTAGTTCCAAAGCTAGAACATTTCCACAGCAACATTCATGCCAAATACCATGCTTGTATCACAAAGTGCAGATTTCTACCCAAAATCCTCATTTACCAGCTCCACTATACCGTTTTCTAATAGCTGTTAGTTGTTTATATACAGTTAATGTGACAGTTTGTTGCTGGAATTAATTCAATTTACATTGGTTCCTATGGGGAAAATAGTTTTGAAACTCAAGCAACTTGCCAGTGTCACAGTATAATAATGTGGTTTTGCATTATGGTTGTGCAAAGAGTACTTTGATTTGGAGAATGAATCATGTTTGACTTTGGAGGTTCTGTCGTATCTCTAAGCGAAAGCCTTTTTATATTTCTCACCAATCACAGTTCTTTGTCACTCATAGTCATTCCTTCAATTATACTGTATTTTCTAGCCTTATGGTAATGTGAAAGAAACATTTACAGTATTTTTCTACTACCTATTTGCGATCCTTTTAACTGTCATAATATTTATTTAGAATGGCCAAGAATTCCCGACTAAGTCTAGCCAGTGCTTCTGATGAAAACTTCACATTCTGCTGGAGGGTATTTTGTGCTTGGGATTACTTGATTGGAAATCCAGAGGCTGCAGAGAGCAAAGGAGCAGCAATCGTCAACAACATCAGGGTCAGACTGTTCAATAATTGTTCTCAATATATTGATAATATAAGATTATGTTGCATTTTATACTCCAACATTCACAGTCAGTGTTTTCATTACAGGAAGCCATTGTTGAAGAACAGGAAAAGAAGAAAGATACCAGTCTGTAGGTATCCTGTCGTATTTCATCTGTTACAAAATGAGTTTTTGTTGTACTTCTTCTGATACATTTTGATGCAACATTTAATATGAAAAATACTACAGTACAGTACTTATATACATATGATTACAACATGAGTCACTATTAACTCCCCATGTTGACTTTTGAAACTGTATTACAAAACCACGTTTCTGTGTATTTCTTCAGAGCCGTTCTGATCAGTCTGCGTTTGTTAGCCAATATCCTGGTGCTGATGTCTCTTGCCGGCAGCATCTACATCATCTACTTTGTGGTGGACCGTTCTCAGAAATTGGAGCAGGAGAAACCGGAGCTGACACTATGGGAAAAGAATGAGGTACAGAAAAGAAAAGCAGAGCAGGCATCATCATTATCATTATATTAGCTTAACGAACATGCATGTAGTTTCAAGGAGTCAGTGAAAGTAGAGTACTAATCCAATGGATGAGGCAACTGGCAGTGACAACTAGCTGCTTATCATTTGATACAATTACCACATGAATAAACTGTAGCACTGACCTGATAGCTAGGAGGGAATTTGTGCAAAATCATGAAGATTGTGCACTTCTTGAAAACTTTAACATTTTTGGCAGAGTGTTAGATATCCATGGATACAAGTAGGTTTTGCCTACTAGTGGACAGTATGCATCAAATTCAAGATGGCACCCGCCAAAAAGAGAAAAGATTATAGCTCCTTGACTTCCTTTCGTCTTAAATTATTGTACAATGACACTTTTTCTTCTTGATTTGATTAAAGAAATCTAATTTTGATACAATAGTCCTGTTTTCAGCTCACTTTCATACCAAATTTATTGTTATGGTTACTGTTTGCTTAAAAATTGATCCAGCTCTCTGAAATCAAATAACATCATTCATGCCTCTAAACCCATATGTTCACCCTTAAGGAATAATTTTGAACATACCAACATTCTAGTGTGAAAAGTATTGTTTTGCAAAAGTCTTTACCAGACAGTGGCCATCGCCTATTTCTGATAATAAGTCACAAAAGGTGCAGCGATTGTTTCAGGGTTATATAAAATGCCTCAGAATGTGTTTAATCAGTTTAACCAAGCTTTGCCATAAGGTTCAGCTGGTTTTACTAGAATGTTGTAGAGTCCATTGCAAAATCTATTTAAAAAAATTACTTTTTGGCACAAATTAACTGATGTTTCATGTTATGTTTGCTTTTATGTTGTGTTTCTGTAAAGCGCTTTGTGACAGCTAAGGTTGTTTGAAAGCGCTATATAAATAAAGATGACTTGACTTGATGGGGTTTGTGCTGGTTGCACACCTTAACTCATTGGTACTTAACCTTGTTGGAGGCGCTGAACCCCATCAGTTTCCTATGCACATTCACAGAACCCTTCTTTAAAAAAAATATATATAATTTTTTTTTCTTTTCAATGTAAGGTTTACTGGTGAACAAAATGAACAGGAAGAGTGCCGTTTTCATTGAATCTGGCTCTCATCTTGAATTCAGAAAGTGTTATTCTATTCTGCATCTCCATGCAGTTTAAGTCAATTAACCTTTATTTATATAGCGACACAGCCGTAGCCGTCACAAAGTGCTTTACAGAAACATAAAATAAAACATAAACATAATATAAAACACTAACAATAATACAATCACAACATTGTCCGTGGTCTCAGATTTGGAGGTGCTGATTTTCATCCCAACCACTTCACACTCTGCTGTGAACCACTGCAACGAGAGTTGGAGATTGCTGCCTGAAGAAGACAACAGCACCACATCATCTGCAAAAAGCAGAGATGCAATGCTGAGGCCACCAAACTGGACTCCCTCAACTCCTCGGCTGCACCTAGAAATTCTGTCCATAAAATATCGTTGACAAAGGGCAACCTTGGGGCAGTGCAACCCTCACTGGATACGAATCAGACTTACTGCCAGCAATGCACTGCGGTAAAGCTAGCCGCCTCTTCTTTTTACGGAGTCAAGCCAAACTCTCTTCATTTCAAGCTCGCCCTTTCTGTTTGCACTTTTCTAGGATTTATGGTAGTATGCGCAAAGGGACACTGGCACGGAGAACAACATCCGGTTTTCAAAACAAAAGTCAGATTTTCAAAATAAAATGTTACTGACAAGCAGTTTACTTTTACTTTCAGATTATTATTATTTTTTTTTAAATGGAAAACAGTTTATTCAGTATAATACATCAATCATTTACATTTCATTGGGTATGCACTCTTTTGGAGCCGATAAGGTCCATGACCTGGTATTGAGTTGCAACGTTAATATGTACAGTATTAAGTTCATTGAAAATAATAGAAGGGTTGAAATTGAGAAAAAAGAGGTGTGCATCATCCAGCCGACATGCCACTATGATGTAGTACTGATTTTGGGTCAAAAGGTCACATGACCTGGAAGCTATTGAGAAAAATGCACATTTTTGCGGAAAAAAAATCATTAAAAATAATTAAAGATCTAAAATGAAAAAAATAAGAGGTGTGCAACATCCTGCAGACATGCCACTATGATACAGCACTGATTTGGGGGTCAATAGGTCACGTGACCTGGAAGCCATTGAGTAAAAATGCTTTTTTTTGTTGATTTTTTTGAAAATTGAAAATAATTGGAGACCTAAAATGAAAACGTAAGAGGTGTGCAACATCCAGCAGACATGCCCCTATGATGCAGCACTGATTTGGGGTAAATAGGTCACATGACCTGGAAGCTATTGAGCAAAAATGCTATTTTTTGTTGAAAAAAAATCTTTAATAAGGAATAGAGATCTAAAATAAAAATAAAAAAGAGGTGTGCATAATCCAGCAGACATGCCACTACAATGCAGCACTGATTTGGGGTCAATAGGTCACATGACCTGGAAGCTATTGAGCAAAAATGCTTTAAAAAAAACAAACAAATAATAATAATAATTTCAAATAATTGGAGACCTAAAATGAAAAAATAAGAGGTGTGCACCATCCAGCAGACATGCCACTATGATACAGCACTGATTTGGGGTCAATAGGTCACATGACCTGGAAACTATTGAGCAAAAATGCTAATTTTTGCAGGAAACAAATTATTAAATAAGAGGAGATCTAAAATGAAAAAATAAGAGGTGTGCAACATCCAGCAGACATGCCACTATAATGCAATTTTTGTTGAAAAAAAATCATTAAAAATAGACCTAAAATGAAAAAAAAAAGAGGTGTACAACATCCAGCAGACATGCCAAGTATGGAGGAGCAGCGTCTTTACTCTGAGTCCCTCCCGGATTACCGAGCTTCTCACCCAATGTCTAGGGAGAGCCCAGAAACCCAGGGAAGGAAACTCATTTAGACCGCTAAAAAAACCTTTGTAAAAAAATAAATAATAATAAATGAAAGAAACTACAAAGCACATGTTTATTGGCGCACAGTGATCAAATGATTATTTATTTGCACAGGTCGCACTTCCACAGTTTTGCTGCCCTTGCTCTTTTTAATTATTTTTTCACCAATGCCTAAACACTCGTGGTACCACCTCTCACATGTGCCACACTGGATCTGTAAAAAGAAAGAGGCCAAAACAAAATTTGTATCATCTATATATATATATATATATATATATATATAGATAGATAGAGAGAGAGAGAGCACAAACCAGTGTCTTCTTGTGCCGGTCCCAAGCCCGGATAAATACAGAGGGTTGTGTCAGGAAGGGCATCCGACATAAAAACTTTGGCCAAATCAAACATGCGAATCAAATATATGACTTCCATACCCCGGAATACTGTTGGTCGAAGAAGGAGAGGAGGAATTTGTTTTTGTAGGAAGAAAGAGAAGAGGAACACCAAGAGTCTATGACTGAGAGTAAGGACTTTGAATGTTGGAACTATGACAGGAAAAGGTAGAGAGCTGGTTGACATGATGCAGATGAGGAAGGTGGACATACCGTGTGTTCAGTAGACCAGGTGGAAAGGGAGCAAAGCTAGAAGTTTAGGAGCAGGGTTCAATTTATTCTATCATGGTGTAGATAGGAAGAGAAATGGAGTAGGAGTTATCGTGAAGGAGAAGTTTGTTTGGAACGTCCTGGAGGTAAAAAGAGTGTCAGATAGAGTGATGAGCCTAAAGCTAGGAATCGAAGGTGTGATGATCAATGCTGTTAGTGGGTATGCGCCACTGGTAGGATGTGATCTGGAGGAGAAGGAAAACATTTGGTTTGACCTAGATGAAATGATGCAGAGCATCCCTAGAAGTGAGAGATTTGTCATTGGTGCAGACTTCAATGGACACGTTGGTGCAGGAAACAGAGGTGATGAGGAGGTGATGGGCAAGTTTGGTATCCAGGAGAGGAACGCAGAAGGACAGATGGTGGTTGACTTTGCAAAAAGTATGGAAATGGCTGTCGTGAATACTTTCTTGCAGAGGAGGCAGGAACATGGGGTGACCTACAAGAGAGGAGGTAGGAGTACACAGGTAGACTACATCGTGTGTAGATGGTGTAATCTGAAGGAGATCAGCGACTGCAAAGTAGTGGTAAGTGAGAGTGTAGCCAGACAGCATAGGATGGTAGTGTGTAGGATGACTCTGGTGGTGAGGAAGACAAAGATGGCAAAGGCATAGCAGAGGACAAAATGGTGGAAGCTGGAAAAGGAAGAGTGTTGTATGACTTTCAGGAAGGAGTTGAGACAGGATCTGGATGGTCAGGAGATTATTCCAAATGACTGGAAAACTACAGCAAATGTGATCAGGGAGACAGGTAGGACAGTCCTTGGTGTGTCATCTGGAAGGGAAGGGGATAAGGACACTTGGTGGTGGAATGAGGAGGTACAGAAGTGGATCCAGAGGTTAGCTAAGAAGAAGTGGGACACAGAGGACTGAAGAAAGTAGACAGGAGTACAGGGAAATGCAGCATAAGGTTGGAGAGAAAGGAGGGAGAGACTGATCTATACAGGTTGGCAAGGCAAAGAGACAGAGATGGGAAGGATGTGCAACGGGTTAGGGTAATAAAGGATAGGAATGGAAGTGTGTTGACAGATGCCAGTAGTGTGATGGGAAGATGGAAATGAGGAATGGGGAAAATGAGAGCGAACGAAGAGTAGAAGAGGTGACTGTTGTGGACCAGGAAGTAGCAAAGATTAGTAAGGATGAAGTGAGAAGGGCATTGAAGAGGATGACGTGTGGAAAGGCACTCGGTCTTGATGATATACCTGTTGAAGTATGGAAGTGTCAAGGAGAGGTAGCAGTAGAATTTCTGACTGGGTTGTTCAACAGGATCTTAGATAGTGAGAAGATGCCTGAGGAATGGAGGAAAAGTGTGCTGGTGGCCGTTTTTTGGAACAAGCGAGACGTGCAGAGTTGTGGCAACTACAGAGGAATAAAGCCACACAATGAAGCTATGGGAATGAGTAGTTGAAGCTAGACTGAGGGCAGAGGTGAACATTTGTGAGCAGCAGTATGGTTTCATGACAAAAAAGAGTACCACAGATGCAGTATTTGCTGTGAGGATGTTGATAGAAAAGTACAGAGAAAGTCAGAAGGAGCTGCATTGTGTCTTTGTAGATCTGGAAAAAGTTTATGACCAGAGAGGAACTGTGCTTTTGTATGAGGAAGTCTGGAGTGGCAAAGAAGTAAGTTCAAGTGGTGCAGGACATGTATGAGGACTGTAAGACAGTGGTGAGGTGTGCTGCAGGTCTGACGGAGGAGTTCAAAGTTGAGGTGGGACTACATCAGGGATTTGCTATGGTAATGGACAGGATGACAGACAAGGTTAGACAGGAATCTCCGTGGACTATGATGTTTGCAGATGACAATGTGATCTGTAGTGAGAGCAGGTGGAGGAGAAGCTAGAGGCATGGAGGTGTGCCCTGGAAAGGAGGGGAATGAAGGTTAGCCGTAGCAAGACGGAGTATCTGTGTGTGAATAGGAGGGACTCAAGTGAAAGAGTGAGGTTACAGGGAGAAGAGACCAAGAAAGTGGAGGATTTTAATTATTTAGGGTCAACAGTCCAGAGCAATGGAGAGTGTATAAAAGAAGTGAAGAAGCGTGTGCAGGCAGGCTGGAACGGGTGGAGCAAAGTGTCAGGTGTGATGTGTGATAGAAGAGTTTCAGCTAAAATGAAAGGAAAGGTTTATAAAACTGGTTTTTTTTCAACAAAAATGAGCATTTTTTTCTCAATAGCTTCCAGGTCATGTGACCGATTGACCCTAAATCAGTGCTGCATCGTAGTGGCATGTCTGCTGGATGTTGCACACCTCTTATTTTTTCATTTTAGATCTCTACTTATTTTTAATGATTTTTTTTCAACAAAAATGAGAATTTTTGCTCAGTAGCTTCCAGTTCACGTGAGTTATTGACCCCAAATCAGTGCTGTATCATAGTGGCATGTCTTCTGGATGTTGCCCACCTCTTATTTTTTTCATTTTAGGTCTCCAATTATTAAAAAAATTGTTTTTGTATTTTTGCTCAATAGCTTCCAGGTCATGTGACCGATTGACCCCAAATCAGTGCTGCGTCATAGTGGATGTTGCACACCTCTTATTTTTTTATTTTAGATCTCCTCTTATTTTTAATGAAATTTTCCCTACAAAAATTAGCGTTTTTGCTCCATAGTTTACAGGTCATGTGACCTATTTTTAATGTTAGTTCTCCACTTTTTTTTTAATGAATTTTTTTAACACAAATTAGCATTTTTGCTCAATAGCTTCCAGGTAATTTCACCTATTGACCCCAAATCAGTGCTGCATCATAGTGGCACGTCTACTGGATGTTGCACACCTCTTATTTTTTCATTTTAGATCTCCTCTTAGTTTTTATAATTTTTTTCCTACAAAAATTATAATTTTTGCTCAATAGCTTCCAGTTCACATGACTTATTGACCCAAAATCAGTGTTATATCACAGTGGCATGTCTTCTGGATGTTGCACACTTCTTATTTTTTCATTTTAGGTCTCCAACTATTTTTAATGATTAAAAAAAAAAGTAAGTAAGTAATGAGTTTTTTTTCAACAAGAATTAGCATTTTTGCTCAATAGCTTCCAGGACATGTGACCTATTGACCCCAAATCAGTGCTGCATGGTTAGTGACATGTCTGCTTGATGTTGCACACCTTTGAATTTTTAATGTTAGTTCTCCACTTATTCTTAATGAAATTTTTTCAACAAAAATTAGCATTTTTGCTCAATAGCTTCTAGGTCATGTGACCTATTTACCTCGAATCAGTGCTGCATCATAGTGGCATGTCTTCTGGATGTTGCACACCTCTTATTTCTTCATTTTAGCTCTCCAATTATTTTTAATTAATTTTTTTCAACAACGAATAGCATTTTTGCTCAATAGCTTCCAGGTCATGTGACCTATTGACCCAAAATCAGTGCTGCATGGTAGTGGCTTGTCTGCTGGATGTTGCACACCTCTTATTTTTTCATTTTAGATCTTATCTTATTTTAAAAAAAATAATAATTGTTGCTCAATAGTTTCCAGGTCATGTGACCTATTGACCCCAAATCAGTGTTGCATCATAGTGGCATGTCTTCTGGATCTTTCACACCTCTTATATTTTCATTTCATATCTCCTCTTATTTTCAATATTTTTTGCTCAATAGCTTCCAGGTCATGTGACCTTTTGACCCCAAATTAGTGCTGGATCATATGTCGGCTCAATTTCAACTTTCCTCTCATTTTCAATGAACTTAATACTGTACATATCAACGTTCTAGTACAATACCAGGTCATGGAACCTATTTACCCCATTAAACTGCATACCCAATTAAACGTGAATTAGTGTTGTATTATACCGAATAAACTGTTTTCTATTTAAAAAAGAAAAAAATTATATTTTAAACTTCTTGTCAGTAACATTTTATTTTGAAAATCGATTTTTTTATTTTGAAAACCGGATGTCATTCTCCACGCCAGCATCCCATTGCGCATACTACCATAAATCCTATAAAGGGGCAAACAGAAAGGGCGAACTTGAAATGAAGAGTGTTTGGCTTGACTCCGTAAAAAGAAGAGGCGGCTAGCTTTACCGCAGTGCATTGCTGGCAGTAAGTCTGATTCGTATCCAGTGAGGGTTGCACTGCCTCAAGGTTGCCCTTTGTCAACGATATTTTATGGACAGAATTTCTAGGTGCAGCCGAGGAGTTGAGGGAGTCCAGTTTGGTGGCCTCAGCATTGCATCTCTGCTTTTTGCAGAAGATGTGGTGCTGTTGTCTTCTTCAGGCAGCAATCTCCAACTCTCGTGGGCGAACTTGAAATGAAGAGCGTCTTGCTTGACTCCCTAAAAAGAAGAGGCGGCTAGCTTTACAGCAGTAGCAATGCGGACCAAACTCTGACACCAATCGTACAGGGACCGAACAGCCTATATCATGGAGTTCGGTACTCCATACCCCCGAATTCCGACCTGAAATAGACCCGAAATATTAAACCTGTCAGCAAGGGATGCTCACTCCTCCTCAACTTGCTGCGTGATGCAATGCAAGTGGGGTCGCGTTTGATCTCAGGGAACTTTTTTATTTTTATTTTTTTGCCATCCTATATTCAAGCATAATTGCATATTTACTACAGAAGGTGGCAGTGGCACTTTCATTTCAGAGAATGAGCAAGGAGTATTAGTATGCAGAGGCGTGCTAATACAATTTTATAGAAAAATAATAGTTTATTAGGGGTGTACTGGTACACTAAAATCACATTTCGGTTCGGTTTAGTTTCTTGGAGGTTTCGGCTCTATATATTTTCGGTACAAAAACATAATTTTTTTTAAAACTATGTTTATTTTGAAAAAAAACCTAAACGGTACATTTAAAAAATTAATTAATAAATGAAAGCGACACATTTGAGTAATACAGTGGTGCCTCGCTACTTCACGGTTCACTTATCGCAGATTCACTATTTGTATTTGGGTTCAAAATTCCTATATTACGGGTTTATCTTGGATTGTACCTCGCTATATCGTGGATTTTCCATAGATTATTAGCCCACCACCCACCCACCTGCCCACCGGCGCCGTCCCGCACCCCTCCCGGATTTACTGTATTTTTTATTTATGCAGCTATTTTTCTTATTAGATTTACAAAGTTAACAAGTGTTAAGAAGGGTGTGGTGGCTTCTTTTTGATTTATGACTTATGCAGAAACATGATACATTGACTATGGACCAACACGGATTGACAGAAAACAAAAGACTAAATACACCAAAACAGTTGCTACTCTCCAACTACTACAGAATTCAGCAGCCCGTGTGCTGTCAAAGACCAGAAAGAAGGAGCATATTACGCCTATTTTAAGGTCGCTGCATTGGCTGTGTCTTTTAGGATTGATTTTAAGGTTTTCTTATAGACTTATAAAGCTTTTATTGGTCTGGGTCCCTCATATTTATTGGATCTGCTTTTACCATATCAACCCTCGCGGACTCTGAGGTCCTCTGGCACTCGCTTTTTAACAATTCCAAAAATTAGAACTAAAACCAATGGTAAGGCAGCATTTCAATTCTATGGCCCACATATATGGAATGGCCTGCCAGAGGACCTCAGGGCCGCAGAGAATGTCAATATTTTTAAAAGGAGGCTTAAGACCCACCTTTTTAGTTTAGCGTTTGGCTGATTTTATTTTATGCATTTTTAAGTATCTCTTATTTTCTAATTTTATTTCACTTATTTATTGACCTTTATTTGATCCTGATTTTGATTTAATATTTTATGTCTTTTTACCTGTTAATTTTACTTCACTTATTTATTGTTTTATTTTTATTTTTACTTATGTTTTATGTATTTCTTACTTGTTAATTTTATTTTAATCGTTTATTTATTTTTTATCTTATTCTGTTTTAGCCCCAATGTTCTTTGCTGGGGGCTGTGTTCGGCTCTGGCTGTGGGGTTGCCACCATGTTGGGTGGGGGGGGGGGGGTGTCTCTGACTCGGCAGATGAGGGTTTCCTCTGTTTGCCTCGGCTGGGGTCCTCCCTGGGGTGGCGTCCTTGCGGCTGGGTGGCTGGGCATAGCTCCTGGTGTGGACGCCCCCCAAAGATGGCGTATCCCCACTTGTGTGGCAATTAGTTTGTTTGTTATACTTGTGTGTTTGTTTTTTGTTTTTTAATGTGTAACACACTTTGAGTTGTTTCTTTACCTGATAAGGTGCTATATAAATAAAGTTGACTTGACTTGACCAACACTAATTAACATGACGAGACACACCTGGGCAAGACACAAGTGGTTGAGGGCACTGATTAGATGACACACGAGGAAGGGCAGGCAAATAAAGATGTATGAAAGGACACAACATAACACAGGGACATCATAACAAAACACAGCTCACACAGACAAAAAACAACACCAACAACAAAAAAACAACAACAACCCCACAGAACCGAAACATAACAATGTTGATGATTCACCATGACAATAAAAGCTGCTTAACTTGACCCACATGATCCTATCTTCTCAAAATTTCACACATTTGATCGGAGTCCGGGTCTGAAGGCATCTACAAACTTATATTTCATTGTGTAGTGGTAACGCCACTTAAAGGTAAAAATAAAGGCATGGTTTATTCTTCGATGTTTGTGTTTTTTCTCTGAGTGCGTTAACCAGATCTACCTCATATTTTCTCAGATGAATGTTGAGGCCTTCATAATGTTACAACAGGAAGTTTGTGAGTTTTTGCAAAACACTTTTGCCAATAAAGAAAGCATCACTGATTTTGAAGGCCTGAACATGCTTGAAAACTCGTGAAACTTGACACAAACATCTGACCTGGCAAAATAAGCAATTGTATTGTGCAATTAAAAAAAGACTCACAAGCGCACCCTATACATTTTTAACAAAGCTGCCCCGTTTGTACATTTTACCCAGATCTGTGAAAATCTGTAGTATATGAAGGAGCCCAAGGCCTACTAAAAAATTAAGAAAATATGAAAAATTTTATTGGAGCTATATGCTCAAATGAATATGTAGTGACCTATGATTTTTTTGGACTGTCAAATTTTGTCCACACAGATAGATAGATAGATAGATAGATAGATAGATAGATAGATAGATAGATAGATAGATAGATAGATAGATAGATAGATAGATAGATAGATAGATAGATAGATAGATAGATAGATAGATAGATATGTTCTTTAATAAACCCAATGGGAACTTGAATTATCCAGCTGCTCCAACTGACATACAATACACTCATAAAAAATAAATAAAAACAATACATAAATAAAATACAGTGCATAAATAACTAAAAAGACTGCACAGTGCTCCTTTCCCCTCCTTTCCTCTGTGTCATGTTGTACAGTCTTATGGCCCTGGGAAGAAAAGACCTGCGGCATCTTTCGGACTTGCAGTTCAGTGAGATCAGCCTGTCACTAAAATTGCTCCTCTGCCCCACCACCAGCATGTGAAGTGGGTGGCTGCTGTTGTCCATAACAGACAGAAGTTTAACTAGTGCTCTCCTGTCTGCCTCCAAGTCCAGCTCGACACCAGTAATGGATAAGGCCTTCCTGATCAGTTTCTCCAGTCTCTGAGTGTCCTTCTGTTTGGCATTACCGCCCCAACACACCGAAAAAAACGTGCATTAGCCACCACCGAATGTTAAAACATCTGAAGCATCCTTTTGCAGAAGTTAAAAAATGCCTGTCATCTAAGAAAGTACAGTCTGCTCTGTACCTTTCTGTACACTGAGTCACAGTTGGCAGACCAGTCCAGTTTATTGTGTAGCTGCAGGCCCAGGTACTTATAAGAGGTGACCAACCTCAATCTCCTCACCACAGATGGCAACAGGCAGGGGAGATGTACGGTGCCTCTTAAAGTCCAGTACCATCCTTTGTTTTTGAGGTGTTGAGCTGCAGATAGTTCAAATGACTCCAGGAGGTAAAAACCTTTACAAGGGCCCTGTACTCCCCCTCATAATTCCTCTCCCCCTATTTTTTTCTTGCTCAGTATTGTTCATTCAGCAATTTTACCGATTTGACATGTCATCATCATTGCTCTCTCTCTCTTTTTTCCCTTTTTTTTGCATGTGCGTGTGCGGATGTGTGTGTGCATATATGCGTGCATGTGAGTGTGTGCTCATTAATTCACCTAAAACCTATTAAAAATCCCATACCGTTCACCTAAACCGAATACTTCAGAATGCTGCTAGCGTCGTGAAGTTGTCAGGAGACCCGAGGAAGGATCAAAGAAAAGAAAGAAAAGTGAAATCCAGCACCGACCAGACATCACCTACTACCCACGGGGTTACCAACCAGAATCTTTCACCAACCCCAGAAACATCTAAATTCCAACAAATTAGGGAGAAGAAGAAAGAAGAAATAAGAGGAATGATTATATCATATACTTTCAGCTTTTATACTGAGAGTACCATAACTATTATAACTGAATAAAGTGTTTTGATTTACCAGATAATATAATGTTTAAAATGTACTAAAGTCGATAATCAAACTTTAAACTATATTAAAGTAATAATTCTATCTTAAAATTCTTCTGACTACTCAGGGAATTTTTTTTAATTAGATAAAAGTGGGTCTCTATTTCTCCTAATCCCTAATAAGACAATTTTCAAACTAAAGTTATTTAAATTCTTACTTTAAATAAATAAAGTATTTTAATTCATAAATTAATTCTCCTAAGTTATCAAAACTTGTTGGAAGCTGAATATAGAACTTTAAATTGTATTAAAGTAATGATTTCACCCTCCTATTCTATTGACAACTCAGAGAAAAAACATCAATCAGATAAAAGTGGGCCTCTATTTCTCCTAATTCCTAATAAGACAATTTTTTAACTAAAGCTATTAAATTATTGCTTTAATTAAATTAAGTATTTTAGTCCATAAAATAGAACCAACTCCAAGTAAGCATAAATAACTAAAAGAGAAATAATACAGTTTTGAGTATTTATTAACTATTTAGAAATAATACAACTGCTCGATATTACAGACACCACTTCTCTAAACAATTTCACAGCGCAAATCTGATGCAACTATTTCTTATCTATGCTTAACACTGCAACGCGGTGATAATACAGAAAAGGAGGAAAAAGAACAAAAAAACAAGAAAGAAGCGGGCTATATACAGTCAAATGAAAAGAAAAAAATCCACAATATGGACCAAACTAAGTCATACTTTAGATATTTGTACTTACTCAATGGCAAGGGAAAATATTCCTTTCCTCAGTTTGAAGAATTGTAAAAATCCATTAAGTGTGGGCAGAATAACTTCCCTTCTGTCTTAATTAAAAATGTAGGTGTATTCAATAAAAGACTAGTATTTATCATTTTCTTAGCCATGCGTACTTACACAGTTTGGAGACGATCTTTTTCAAAGCACTATCACTAACGGGCTTCAGTTTGCAGAGATTCAGCAAAAAGCGCAAAGCTTCGACAGAATTTCACTTTTATACTGCAGAACTGTTATTTACCGGTTCTAAAGAGGAGCTACGCAACCTCCCCATTACATAATGGGAAAGTCGCCTTTTGCTGCATATGTCTTTATAAACTAAAACGTTTTAAAACTCAACTCCCTCATAACAATATAACTACTCCACCATTTGGCCTAAATCACTAGAAGTTTCACACAAATGCTCTTTATGCCAACAATTTCATGTCAAATACCCTTTTGTTCAATAAAACGAAAATGTTTGTATGAAATATCACACCTATATGTTACTGGTTATAATCAAGTGTTTAAATTGTAATAATTGTATGTACACACGTCATTAGCCTTTTAAACTCACTGGTTAAATGACAGGCCTACCGCATTTCATGGCTTGTAACAGAGAAATGCCATTCTTTTTTTTCTTTTTCAATTTTATTCCAAACATATATATAAAGAAAAAACAAACTGATTATAAAAGTACATGTGTAAAGACAATAAATATATAAAAAAAAACATAAAACAAAACAGCCAACACAACATTCAAGCAACGAAAGCAAGATAAGAAAGTTCATGAGCTACACATACAATGTTTGAAAAGGAGTAGGAAGAAGCATAAACTTATCAGGTCCTACCCCTTTTAACATATGTTACACAATAAATAGTAGGTATGTTTAGTAAACAAACAAACAAACAAAAACTACTAGTATACAGCTAACATATCTTGATTATTAATAACAAACAAAGGTTATTATTAATAGTGAACACATTGAACAGTGTGCCTTGTGTATATATTGTCATACTTTTACATATACACATATATTTTTTCCTTATCAATAGCAACAATACTAATAATAATACAACAATAATAATAACATCAACCAATGTTACTTTCCATTGAGAAGCACTTATTCTTCTCTATACTTTTCAAAAATGTTGATTTTATATTTCCTTTTGAACTGGTCTATGTTTGGACATTGTTGTAAATCAGTATTCAGCCTGTTCCAAATTTTCACTCTACATACAGATGTACAGAAACTCTTCAATGTTGTTCTTGAATATTTTGTCTTTAAGTTATGAACACCCCTCAAACCATAACCTCCCTGTCTCTCTGAAAACATATATTCAATATTGCCCGGCAGTAAATTATGTTTACCTTTATACACCAATTGTACAGTATTGAGTTCCACAAATAATTTTACAGTTTTAGATTGTAGAAACAGTGTATTGGTATGGTGGAGATAGCCTACATTATGGACTGCTCTTATTGCTCTTTTTTTGCAACAGAAACAGAGGTTGTAATGATGTCTTGTAAGTGTTTCCCCAAACTTCTGAACAATAATTTAAATATGGTAATACTAGAGAGCAGTACAGAATGTGTAATGATTTCTGGTTGAGAAAATGTTTGACTTTTGTCAGAATGGAGATGCTTTTAGAGAGTTTGGATCCAATATCTTTAATGTGCGGTTTCCAGCAGATTTTATTATCAACAATTACCCCCAGGAATTTATTCTCATTTACTCTTTCTAGATCTACACCTTCAATTTGCAATCTTGCGCAGTTCCCTATTTTAACATTATAATACAACTAATTTTGTCTTGTTTAAATTTATTGATAACTTGTTTTTATCAAGCCATGTTTTTACTTTCTTAAATTCGGAGGTAATTGTATCAGAATTTATTAAAGTAAAAATTGTGATACAATTACCTGCGAATTCCTTCAATCCTAACACACAAACTTTCTGTGAGAAAGAAGTTTATGGACAACTTATCCTTCTTAACTAATAAGAGCGAGCTGTTTCTGTTCAATAATGTGGTGTCAATAAGTTTACTTGAGTACACCTTTGGCATCAGCCATAAGCAAATATAAAACTTAATCTATGTCAATAAACTCAAATGCTTTTGATTAAATATGTGTGAGATTAATTTATCTCTTAAGCAAGCTGTAAGCAAATAATTATTGAATAGGACTCTGTAGATTATTGTATGCCTTTTAGTAATTTGTAATTTGTATGTTACTGTGGGGCTAGCTCTACTTAAATTTGGTAAACTCTAGTAGTCAAACTTTGGAATTAGTTTAAGTGGTTATGCGCATTATCTCAATGTAAAAATACATCACATCTTAAACATCACCTTATGTGACATGATTATTTCATTCGTTACATCACCGTATTACATCACATTTGTGGCACATCCCTTACTCCACCTTTTTCCATGGCACACCTGGAACATCTTCATGTCACACAGCATCCACGTTACACAACAATACAAAACTAAATAGGAGTGCACTGTAAAAAACTAAGGACCAATTAAGAGATATTTAATTACTGTCCGTGTGCCAGAAGGCAACTCCGCGTGGACAGATCCTCTCTCTCACTCTCTGCCTGTGTGCCGCGCATAATGGAGAGGAGGGAGGGCCCGGCTTTCCTTCAGCACGGATATTAAGGAAGTCTATCCGTGTTATATTTGCATCCGGGAAAAATCAATTATCAGTACCCGACACTCGTGTTGTATGAATATCCGGCTCACCCCGAGTACCTATCTTTTGTTAATTTTGTGTGAGCATCCATATGCTAAAGAAGAAACACTTGGGTCCATTAGCCTATTCAAAAACTTTTCTTTTTTTCCCTTTTTTTTTTGCTGTCATGATGACAGACGATTGAAGACTGATTAAGAATGATAGCTGACACATAAAAACTGCACATCTCGACCATGGACCAGCACAAAATTGACGTTCCACCACCGTTGGTCGACACACCTGCCTGTTATTGGGATACAGTGTCTAACATGCACTTTCTCTCTTTATTGAGGTGAGTGTTGTGGTTTCTCTCATCACCATGATTGCTCCATCTGCCTTTGAACTGGTAGCCCAATTGGAGATGTATCATCCAAGAACATCACTGCGTTTCCAGCTGGCCAGGTATTTCACCTGTAGCAAGAATTTGTGAATGTGTGTGTGCGTATATATATATATATATATATATATAATTTGTCTCTTGACTTACCGCGCATTAACTATATCATTGTGTTCACAGAGTGCTTGTTTTATATCTGGGGAATCTGTACAGTCTTATTATTGCCCTCCTCGACAAGGTCAACAGTATGAGCTCTGCAGTAAGTATCTAAAGCATATAATACAATAATTTTGACACAACCTGGCGCTTACTTGAATCATTTTGTTATTATATTCTTACATTGTTATGAAAATTATCAGCTGAATTTCTTATATTATTATTCACAGGTAGGACTGTTTGTTCCAAAAGAATTTTTTTGTACAAAATATAAGCACTCCTGTCTCCTTACTGGAATTTCTTGGTACGAAAGAGCAGCTGCTCCGAATTCCACATGGATGATTAAGCTCTTACCTATACTATCTCAATATTGTATCTCACCCAGACACTTGAAGGTGGAAACAAAATTTCCGTTCTTTCAATTGGTCATCTTCTCCGTTCAATCACCAAATAAAGTATGTAATCATAGGTGAGTGAGGGAATGTAGACTGAAGGGCAAATTGAGTCTCATCTTGCCAACGTAACAGAGAAGCTGCAGCTGGGCCAGGCAATAGCCCAGGGCACCGAGACGGCTGACATTGGCACAAGATCAATGACAAACAACTCAGACTGCTTGAGACTCTGCAGTAATGTGTCAGAAATCATCCTGCATAGGGAATTTTACTAGCTCTTGCTGGCTGATCTCTTGTAAGGGGATCTGAGAGAGGTTGTTATTATTATTATAAGACTTGCCACAATTACGCCCAAACTGCTATTTTTAAAACAATGCACTGCACTTGTGCAGCGGCAATACTGCTTTCGGACAAACATTTGAGTGGTACCAGTAGGAAAGTGTACTTGCATGGACCAAAGTTGTGAATTGACTCATTTAATCATAAATATCCTTAACAGATGTATTATGGTTACAAAAACACACTGCTGCTTTGGTGTCTGTCGGTGTATGATTGGCGATAGGGTGACCGTGATCGAATGAAGGGAGTTTTCTTCATACCTTTCCCAAAGACTAGGAGGAATCCAGACAAATGTCTACGCTGTGTTCAAGCATGTTAAGCAGCAGGGATTTACACTAAAAATTTCACCAAAAACAACCTATATGTGCTCCCTCCATTTCGTCGGTGGATATGGGCCAACAGCTGAAAATCCAGATCCAATACTAGCGACTGTGCAGGTACGTTTATCGTCTGCTTTCTCAGCATAAAGCATGCTAGCCACTACACATCATGATAAATTGTAAATGTACCCAATACACTGATTGCAATGCAGCACATTGAGACCAAGTTTACCTATGGAAGCCCCTGATGCTTGGATGTGAAGAGCAATATAAACTAGAGCTCTGAGCAGTTATGAAGTGCCCTCCCAGCCTGGGCTACTTTGGAGTACTACCACTATTGGGGTAACTGGCACAAAAACGTTTACATATGGATTTATTTATTTTTTGCCAGATGTGATGAGTGTGAGTTTTGAGTTGTTTAGACCATCCAAATCAGCATAAATTTTCTTGGCAAACTGTGTGTTGCCACAGCAAGAGCATGTGGAGAAGCAAAAAGTTTGCTTTTACTTTTCATCGAGAACATCTTTAGAGGAAACACCCACAGATTGAAGTCCGTGTTTCATCCAACACTGTGCGATTGTGATTGGTTAGCTAGGATCCAATCATGAATCAGAAGTGCTGACATCAGACACCAAATCAGGCACCTACGCTCTTAGTTTCTCATTATCTACAACTACAGTCCTCAAGAAGTTGTGCAAGAATGTTTTTACTCTTCCCACACTTCACTTCAACTTGGCTTCTCTGCATCTTTGCCTTTAACATGCTAGTCTAGTTTGACAGTATGTCACTGAGATGTGAGCAGTCACTGTCACCAATCCATTTTGTTAACAAAAGTAACTATTCCAAATGTTATGTTTTTTATTATTATTAATATTAAATGAGCATAAATATAACTTTAAATATCTTGCCAATAGGTGGAGAAAATGGTCTGTAAAAGGAAAGCCCCAACCCTAAGAAATGGAGACACTGCTTAAGCATCAGTGAAAAAGAGGAAAAGGATGACCCATAACAACACTCCATCAACAAGCATATCTAGCAGCCAAGAAACAGAGGAATAGATTGTCAATATTCAAATCAATGTTGACACAACCACAGAAATGGATGCAGCAACAGCCCATCTGGACCTTTCATCAAATAAAACATTTCAAATGCACAATCTTGTTTATTGAATGACACGTTATTTGCTTTGCGTAGTTCAAATAACTGTCGACATAGATTAAATTGTACTCTTTTACTATTTCAAACTCAAAATTGGAAGATGTTTAGGAATCATAATTGTTTTCATCTTCGTGGCAATGGTAATTACAGTGAAATTCTCTCAGAACAGGAACCATTGCATCAAGCATCCTCATTTGATGGACTTGACCCCCCGCTTTGATGTCATACCATGTACCACCATCTAAAGATGTATCAATAGGGAGCTTTTTATTGACTGCATGCTGGCATCTGTGCAAACAGAATGGATCAGCATATGGTCTTTATGCAATAATAATAATAATAATCATAATTTTTAAAACGGTTGAGTAAAGGTCCAATATATTTCCCTCCTTGTATTAGCTGGGTCATTATTAAAACATGGTCATCGTCATTATCATTCAAAGGTTAACTTTTAGCTTTGTCATGTTAGCCAGAAGAAAAAAAAAATACTTTGTCACTCACAACTTTTTAACATCAGAAAAACTGCCAAGTAATACTGACAGCATCAATAACACAAATCCAAGTTAAAGACATTGTTCATAAATGTTTCAAATTTGTATTATTTTTATTTGGCTTCCACTGAAGTCTACTTTTTTACAATTGATAAGAAAGAGAATTTGAATTTTACTACAAAACTTGTTTTAACAACACATGGGTATAAGAGATTTTAACTTCACCAACACACCTGATTCATGATCAGGATTGTTATCAGGCTTCTGCAAAGCTTGCTGATGAGCTGATCATTGGCTTTAGCTTCGTTGGAGGATGGAACCATAGAAAACAAGCTGGCTCTCGAGGACCGGACTTGGGCACCTTTGATCTAAAGGGTTAACGTTGCATCATCAAAGACAAAAAGCTATTTTCAACACTTTAGATTGGTCAATAATTCGTAAAAATGACACCCGCACATGTGGACTGACCACAAGTACAGATTTTGGCAAAAAATACAAAATTTGCCAAATTGTGGCTCACGAGGTTTTGGCCCGACGCCAGCAATCTGTCTGTTCAGGCTGAATGCAACATGATCATTGCACTCTTTTAACTTCACGTAAGGTATTGACTTTTTTGGGGGTTCCAAATGACATGATCACCAGAGGAATGAATGAACCTGGACATGCTTGCATAATTTCAGATACAAACATCGTCAAACATATTGTTTTCTTGTTATTTTAGAACCTATGTAATAGAATCGCTGCCACTGTTAGTGTAGTTAGTGGATTACTCGGATGACTCTTGCGCAAGTGTGCCGTAAGGGGAAAAAAATGATGGTATATGTGGTAAATGGAGTGCACTTATATCGACCCCATACCATATGGTGCTCAAGATACTTTACAATGGCTCACATTCATCCATTCATACACCAATGGGAGGATGTTGCCATGCAAGGCACTGCTGGAACCACTGGAAGCAAATTGGGGTTCAGGATCGTGTTCAAGGGCACTCCAACATGGTCAAGGATGAGAATTGAACCCACAACCTTTGGGTTGGGAGACGACCAGCCTACCACTGAGCCATTACAAGGCTTGATGACTGATAGGGACCCTAGAAAACAGAATATCTCCCCCAACTGCCCTAATTTCCTGGCAGCACCTCTGCTTGCATGCACCCAGGTGGGTTCATTTACCACTCAATAAGAGTGAGCCATGTGAGTGTGAATGGCTTGACTCGCAAACAGTCTTGGGTGTAGTCTGCTTAAAATCTGCTGTCACATATCCTGGGTTGCTGTTTGCAAAAAAATTGTTGTGTAATGTCTATGGCCGTGGCTCAGGGTGTAGAGACGGTTCAGTAACCAGAAGGTCGGCTGTTTTATCCCCGCTCTCCCCAAGTCATGTGTCGTTGTGTCTTTGGGCAAGGCACTTCAAACACATTGCCTCCAGTGCTGATCACACTGGTGTATGGTGTAGAGACGGTTCAGTAACCAGAAGGTCGGCTGTTTTATCCCCACTCTCCCCAAGTCATGTGTTGTTGTGTCTTTGGGCAAGGCACTTCACACACATTGCCTCCAGTGCTGATCACACTGGTGTATGGAAAGTGCGAATATTTGGTGGTGGTTGGAAGGGCCGTAGGTGCACACTGGCAGCCAGTAGCTGTGGCTACTTAAGTAGCTTACCACCACCACAGTGTGAATGTGTGAGTGAATGAATAATGTATCTATTTCATTGTAAAGCGTCTTTGAGTGTCTAGAAAGCGCTCAATAAGTCTGATGCATTATTTATTGAAACCCTCGTAAAAAAAATTATACGTAAAATTAGAAGTGTGATATCTAAGTCATTTCTGATTATTTTTTTTTATTGGCATCAGACCTATCCATTAAGGGTCGGTGATATGGCCCAAAAATTATATCACGATATTTCAAAGAAATTTGCGGTGACGATATTTCAAAGAAATTTGCGGTGACGATATTTTTGACGATATTGGTAGTAATTACTGAACAATAGCTTTGTGATTGGTGCTTTGGAATGATATAACTTCTATTGCAACACAATATTTAAGCCACCTTTTCTCCACAATTGAAATGTAAACAAAGTCCAAATATAGTAACCGTAATGGAATGAAATGGAAATAAAAACAGGTCAAGTAGTGTTTACCCAGCAAGATCTAATTGTAACATAACTGCTTAAAGCACATAAAGCACATTTTACAAATACAAGGAAAACACAAACCTCCAGAAGTCAGTGGCAAATTTCACGAGTCAAGAAAGTTCATTATTTTCTCCTGTGTGGTTGATCCTCGTGTTGTAGAGGCAAAAATATATATATATATGGTAACAGCCAGTCTGTGGCGTCATGCTCTATACATCGCAGGCAGGTGTATTGTTGAAAAATGTTTTCCCCTGCGATTGTTTAGGCAGTGGTTATTTTGCCGTAACCGGCAACCCTCCTGTAAACGTTATTTTGCAGTGAATTACTCTGATTGGTCAATAAGAGGTGCGAGAAAACACAGTGATTGCTTGTAGACATTACTAGCGGGTATAAATAACGTAAATGTGCATGTTTACGCCGCTGCGCAAAAGCAACGCGCACGGTGTCGAGAGCACGTTAGCTTAGCGGCCGGTTAGCATAACAAAGTCACATCAACTATGAAGCGAGTTACTGGTTACGGTAAAATAACCACTGTGGATTGTATATCTTGGCCAAACAAAACGCGACCGTTTCAGTATTATCCAATCACTGTCTGTTTTTTTCATAAGGAGTGCGTCTAATCAAGAGTGCTCCAGTAATGAACTTTTGTTCACGCTAAACAACACAAACTGTTTCCTTGTCCTCCTTGCGTGTCTTCATTCTGCGCATCCTCTTAACTTTAATAGCAACAGTTGTCCTGCACAATTTGCAAATGATTATATTTTTTGCATCATATTTGACCTCTTGTAACCAAACAGCCTCCACACGACAACGATAGCTCACTCCCACTTAGCCGACAGAACTGGCTGCAGCTTACCGCCTCACACGCTCCGAAATTGTTTTTATGCAGCAGCGAATGACGCATGTACGTCCAAATTGACACGTTTAGTTGATGCACTAGTGAAGGGATAAATTGTGTAATCACCGTACATACACTATAACACAAGTGTATAGTGCATTAAAAAACATGAAAAATTATAATTTATAATGGGAGTTGATAGATTGGACAATATCTTTATTGTACTCTTTGCGTGTTCAATTAACTGAATGGTGAGATTCTGGTGAAGAAGTCCCTTTGCAAAGGTATAGTTACTCAGAAGCTTCTGATCACACAAAATGAAGACACTCAAGCCGTGTTCCGTTCAGATTGTGTGTCCCTCCTCCTCTCGCACACAGTTATTTATTCCAACTCAGTCCTATACAAAAAGTTTCCTCTCCCCTCCCATAAGCAAGTTCCCATGAGTACAAATCAGATTAGACTTGAACAATAATAAATCAGCCTGTCCTTGGACTCTCTTCGACCAGACAGAGACTGGTACTAGCTATACTCCCTTTAGATAATATAGAAAAGAAACCTGTTACCCTTCTCTTTCCCAGGCAAGAGAACAAAGGACTATAGATTGGCTTAACATATGAATTAACTGTTGTCTTATCTTTATATCTTTATAACTAATATCCAAAACGGTTAAAATATAAATTGAAACTGAAAAACAATGTTAATAATCCAACATTCCCTCATTTGAGCTCATGAGAGCTCAACACATTAAAACATTTTTTTTTTCAATGGTTGTGTGGTGGAAATAATTATCTTTAAAACATCCCTTTAGCAGGAGAAGAGATAGTTTAGCAATCATATGGCATTAAAAAACAATTTGATACATTAAAAGATTTTTTAGTGGAATAAGCATAGCATATGTGAGGCTTAACATAAAATGTTGTTCATTAAAAAGTGTCGCAATGTATCGGCAGACGAATATGTGTTCTTTGAAGCCATCTCGTGATGAAGTTCTTTGTTGAATGAGAAGATGACGTTGTCAGCTTTTTGCAGAACCCCAGAATAGATTGCCTGCAAATGTGATTCTCGTGATGATTGCCCAGGAAAAGGCACTTGACTTGATCCGTTGAATGATGTCAAAACGACCGCTCCAGAACCGAACACTGGGTCAGCTGACGTGGCTCCCAGGTCGGAGGTGATAAGATTGATGATCATCAGTTGATGAGATAGCCGGCAGCCTTGTAGGCCAGTTGTGGAATGTTGTCTCCCCCTCTTTTCTGTCATCAACCTGAGAATAAAATGTGTTCATTTAGTCTTCTCATAAACCCACATAAATTTTATTTGGAGGAAAAAACCCTGATAGTTTTTGTTAGTTGGGATTAGTAAATGTTATTTGGTTAAGATCCGTAGGTCCTGCGCTGTTGGAACAGGAAAATATCTATTTTTGTGACATTGAAAATAGAGCCCAGCCTTTGATTGAGTTGAATGACATTCGCTCATTCATTAATATAAGACAGAGCTTGTAAATATTTATTTTTCAAATAGGTTTCATATAATTGTAGGTAATTTTTTTACCTCGACATTTACTGTTCTAAATTTTCATAAATGTGCCTTTCACCATCCTGAAAGGAATCATTTTACTAGCATATCATACATTCTCTTCCCAGAATCCCACGACCGGCCGAATCGTGACATCCTGGAAAAAGCTCACATATATTCATATTATATATACTCTTTTGCAAACACTGGGCTCCAAACATTACATTTTTCAATTGTTTCTGAGATAAAAGATATAATATAATATAATTACCTTCATTGGCGATATGCATTATTGTCTTCGCTTGCTTCAGACTTACTTTGCTCCGCTCCCTCTGGTAGATTTCTTCATATTCAAACTGTGGATTATCACTTCAAAACCTTTTAATTTTTTAATCTACTAATTCGTCTACATTGGTTAATTTCTTAAACATAAACTCCCTCATTTTGACAAAGATCCACTGATTTTTTCAAACACGTCAAGATAAAGGGAGGATAAAATAGAGACCTCATAACTCAAAAGACGTCGTAAATAACACAACCCTCTAAATCAGGCTATGAGGTAAACGAGAGAGCTACAGGACACTACAATAAAAATGAGCACAAACAGATACAATTTAAGACACTAATATATGATGACTTTGGGGCCATAAAAAATAGAGGTAACCATATTAATCTAATTCAGGATACAAATTACACAAAACTTACAAATATCTACCATTTCAAAAACAGAAATAAAAATTAAAAACAATACTCCTAGATTTAAGCAAACTAAAAATTATTCTCAAACTGTTAATCAACTTTACCTCTTTTACATATTAGTGGGGCTCATAAAAAACACAGCACAAAAAAAAAAAAATATATATCTCTGGGATTCATAAATCACAGTGCTTTTACTTATTGCTACTCATTTTATTCTATTATTTTTTCTATACTGTAGCTGCAGCTGGACGGAGTCCAGGAAAAAGTTCCTAACGGGGAAAATAAAAGTATATCGTATCATATCGTATTAATTAAAATTCCCATTGTACCAATTCAGAAACTGATTCTCCCAAGGAAAAGGCAAAAATTTAGTAGGCTATAGATTGAAATAAATTTTCTCAATCCCTCATTTCAAATTCACATATGTCGTTTTCAATTTCCTGAAATACCTTGCTATAGATCACAGTTCCCCATCCAACACATTAAGAATGCCTTGCATATACCGTGCAGCATTTCACTGATTGAAGGGTCGCATCCAAGTCAGACCACCAGCTTTCAAAAGTCAATGTTCAGGGCGGCGGCTGTGTCAGACAATGTTCAGCAGGCATCAGCGATGAGAGGAGACATCTCTGTAATGAGGCTTGTACACAGTCACTGGGCATTGTGGAAGTTGAGCACCATGTTTTTTGTAGGCACAGGAGGAGAATGACTTTGCTCTGCGGCTTTGACCTTTGATCTCTGCCACGTCCATTCAGACGCTGTCTGCAATGTGGACCCGATGACACATTTTCGGTCCTTCCAGGCGCTCACCTCGACCAACGAATGCACCCGGCTGATCCAATGCACTACAATGCCAGACTGAGGAAATGGGATCATAGCAAGATAGTCCACTTTCTGCTTTCTCAAAAATGTTTCGTAAAAAACAGCTTTATTTTTTTTATTTTTTTTGAAATACCCTTCAAAATAGCTACTAGCAATACTTGCAAATACAACGTATCAGCAGCTGGGGCGCATCCCGTTCGCAGTTTGTAATCAGTGAAGGCCATCAAACCCTCATCTGCTTTGGAACTTAAACATCAGTTTCTGAAATGACACACTCAGAGAAAAAACAAATATTAAATATCATTATTATTATATCGACTTCAAAAACATTTATAACTTCTTATTCAACTATCCTACTTCTAGCCACAGCTGTACAGATGTAGGCATAATCATGTCAACTCAATACAGCTCAACACAAAATACCACTATTTTATCATTATTCTTTATTTCCTTTGCCCCGAAAAGGGAAAGCTAACAAATTAACCATCTTCATCAAAAACAATATAGTGTAAAAGACTATCAATTCAGTCACTAAAAAATAAAACACTAATCTAATATTCTTCTACAAAAACTCAACAATATCTTTCAAATACTATTACTTATTTTTTATTGTTTATCATTCCTCTCTTACCTAGAAAAGAGAAAAAGTCCCATTACGAGGACACATTATGCTCTAACCCACAGCCCCCTCCTTTTCTAGAAACAGGGGGGGGGGGGGGATCTTAGCATTATACATCGCAAAACCTATTTTACCACATTCCCATTCGAAAAAAAAAAGCCATTATCACACCAGTCTCATCTCACACAAAAACAACACCAAACTTAGTTAAAGATATTGAAGAAAAACAAACAAAATCTCCATACACACAGTTCTCACTCACAATCACAATAATAGCCCCCACCTTTTAGAAGCTAGGTCACACACTCAAATATATACGCACACACTCTTTATTCATTATAAAATAATAAACGGTTTTATTCTATCAATTCGTTGTCTGCAAATCATGCAGCATTTAAACCGCAGTTTTGTACGGTGATTTCAATAAACGGGTTAATAACTTTAAACAAAACACCCGTAAACGGCTCATCTTATTTCGGAGGGGAAGTTATTTTAGCATCAAAATCAGACACTGTATCATTACCAGCATCTATCAAAGAAAATACAAAAGTCTCTCGTACCATTTTGTCCAGCGACAGCTTTTCATACAATCGATCCATAGTTTATTTTTTCATTTTTCATCGACGTTTTTTATTTCCGCATGGCTGCGACTCCAAGCACAAGTTCCGACTATGAACCGGAAGCACATTCAGGACAAACCATTCTGTATCCCGGTCGAAATCGCCCTCCATTTTGTAGTTTTTTACCACTTTCGGTTTATATTCTACGCAAGTAGTATTACTATTTATCAATACAGTGACGTCTCACTGTTAGTATAATAGTTCAATAGGTTACATTTATTCGACAACGTTTAAACAATTTAGACAACGTTTAAACATCTTTACAGGAATAACATATTTGGCCAAAGAACATACACACATAAGAATCACGTGACCTCTCGTTTATACACAGCGGTTATCCAATCCCGCTGAGCTAAACTGTCCTCAATATATTGCAAAATTTTTGCAAGGCGCTTATTTTCAAAATAACTTGTCACGCGCTATCGAATTAAACCGTAGAACAAAAGTAATTCATACGGTAATCCTGACCTCAAAACTACAAAAGTAGAAGCGCCATAAATAAAATAAAAACCACGTAATCTCTCGATTGCAAATACAGCGATACAAATCCAATTATCGCTGTAATCAACCTGGACCCCTCAATACTGTTCAATTTCAAACAGCCGCAATTTCAAAATAACTTATTACGTGTAAATGGACGTTCTCAAATAAGAGTCATGAGCAAATATCAATTAGTCCCAATCGGCCAAACTGCAACAAAAAAACAGCAGAGCGCTACTATGACCTTCGGAATCCTTAGTGGAAGAAAGACTTCTCACGTCATCCGGCAACCCTTTTATTCAATATATATCATAGTCTAAGGATTCTTCGTAGCGAGACGAAAACAAAACAACAACAAAAATCAAGCCGCTACTTCATCCTGCCTCAAAAATGCGCTTTCTAGGTCTGCACTTACGTCACTTTAAATGCACCACCCCACGTACGTGTACAGTTCAATGTCGTAGGAAAAAATCCCAACTCTCAATATAACGACATCAAACTACAACTTGTTCACACAGATCTCATTTAAAATTTTAGACAATTTAGAAGACGAAAAACCAGTTGCAGCGGTCCCAAACAGACAGAACTTCCCTACGTGGATAAAAGTCTCCACTTACCGTACTTTATTTATTTAGGCCTAGAAGTTCCGCCCGTCCGGGAACGCCGCAGCTCGCAAACCGTCAAAATATCTGCGTCACCATTCGTTAGAATTCAGCGTCGGAGGTCACCATTTGATAGATTGGACAATATCTTTATTGTACTCTTTGCGTGTTCAATTAACTGAATGGTGAGATTCTGGTGAAGAAGTCCCTTTGCAAAGGTATAGTTATTCAGAAGACACTCAAGCCGTGTTCCGTTCAGATTGTGTGTCCCTCCTCCTCTCGCACACAGTTATTTATTCCAACTCAGTCCTATACAAAAAGTTTCCTCTCCCCTCCCATAAGCAAGTTCCCATGAGTACAAATCAGATTAGACTTGAACAATAATAAATCAGCCTGTCCTTGGACTCTCTTCGACCAGACAGAGACTGGTACTAGCTATACTCCCTTTAGATAATATAGAAAAGAAACCTGTTACCCTTCTCTTTCCCAGGCAAGAGAACAAAGGACTATAGATTGGCTTAACATATGAATTAACTGTTGTCTTATATTTATATCTTTATAACTAATATCCAAAATGGTTAAAATATAAATTGAAACTGAAAAACAATGTTAATAATCCAACAGAGTCAATAGGCCATAATTTTGACATTTTTACTCAGGGGTACGATAAAAAAATTCCCACATATAAAGACAATAATAATTTTGGATGGTGCCATTTTGAACTTCAACATGTTTTCATAGGCTTTATATTTGAAATCAATATTAACTCTTTGACCGCCAAAAACGTTTAATAACGTTTAGTAAAATCCAAATGAGTGCCGCCAAAGACGTTAAAAGACGTTCACTATGTTTTTTTGTTTTTTTTGAGAAACGGGTGGAGGAAAGCCTTGGCCAGCTGTGCTGAAAGTATCAAGCAGATCGAGTTAGTATACTGACCCGGGCCATGGATGGAGCCCCCTGGGCCGGGGGGTGGGGGGGCGTCTGGGGCTGGGTTGGGGTGGATGGGGGTCGTGGGGGGTGCGGGGGTTGTGGTCCGGTGGGGTGCCTGGCGGGCCTGCAGTGCCCCGTCCTGCTGCGTTGGGTCGGGGGCGCGGGCCGTGTTGGGGTGGGGGGCGCTCCTGCTCCTGGGTTTGCTCTCCGGCCGGTGGCCCTGGCGGGGCCCGGGGGTCGTCCTTTGGCGCTGCCGCGGGCTGGGGGGCCCTGAGGTGTTGCGCTTGCTCTGTCCTGGCAGGGGTCGACGGCTCCCCTCTTTGGTGGAGATTTTCATGCATGCCAGATCCACCACACCAGCATCTATCGAAACTCAGACACAATCTGCTTCCACCTCAGATCATTGAATCGGTGGAGGCTGGTGCCTGTGGATCTCACTCGGCTTCGTCTGTCCTTCCTTCCTTTCCTCAGTCTCTCCTTCGGTCTCTTGAGGTCTCCCTGATTTTTTTTTGGGGGGGGGGGGGGTTTGTTGGAATTTAGATGTTTCTGGGGTTGGGGAAGAATTCTGGTGGGTGGCCCGGTGGGTGGTGTCTGGACGGTGCTGGATTTCACTTTCCTTTGTTTTCTTTGGTCCCCTCGGGTCTCCTGACGGCGGTGTTCGGTTTAGGTGAACGGTATGGGATATTTTCTAATAGGTTTTTGGTGAGCTAACAAATACACGCACGCACGCACGCACATACACATACTCACCCATATACAATTTTTTTTTTATAATAATATATATATATATTTTTTTTTTAATTAAAAAAAGAGCAATGATGATGACATTACCGAATGAACAATACTGAGCTCTTTAAAAACAAAAACTATTTTTAGGCACTAGATGACAGCGATGACTCTCTTTGGACAAGATCGGGTAGGAGTCAGTAGAAGACGTGAGGCGGAGCTAGAGTGTTGAGGGGAGAATGGCTGAGGAAGCGAAAATGGCGACCGGTTGCAAGCTGCTCACGCTTGAGCATTTTTTTGAAAGACGAAAAGCATCGACCAATGCTAAAGAGCACATTGATGATGATGATGGTGATCCGAGGTTGACGCCGAAGTTGGAAGCGTCAACGCGGCGGCTTCGATCACGTCGTAAAGCCTCACCGACTAGCGATGCTAACGGCGGAAAACGTGGTGCACAACCGAGCACTTCTGCACATGCGGACGTTCAATCGGACGATGAAGAGTACCCCGAGTCCAATGCATATTCATCGGAGGAGTGGGTACAGTCTGATCACGGAGAGGACACTGGTTCTGGACTACGATGCCACCATGAATGGAGTGGATAAGATGGATCAGAACATCTCTTACCACTCAGTATAGGAACTGAAAGACATGAGGAAGCCAGACGTAACACCAGGTCACCGTATCATGATCCTGAGAGTAGACTTGATGACAACATGGCCAAACACACACTGTAGTATATACCTGCTACTCCCCGGAAAAAAAAGGCCGGCAAAAAAGTGTTGTAGGGTCTGCACACGAAGGGGCAATCGCAGTGAAACTAATCTGTGGTGCAAATCCTGCTGCGTCCCCTTGCACGCAGGGGAGTTTTACACAATATACCACACAAAAAGAAAAACTGTGTAGTTGAAACATCTACACAATTGTAATAGTACCACAGTTGCACACATTTGTAAATAGTTTGCCAAATTGTTTTGTCAAATTGTTACACTGTTGAATGTAAATAAACTTATTTTGCTATCAAAAAACACTTTTTCATTGTTGGTGGTAGTGTTTTACAGAAGTAAAGCATTGTTTAGGTGTTTGTGGCATCAAAAAAAGGTGTCAAATTCACTAGAGTGCATGAAATAATATAGTTTCACAAAAAGCTTGATTTCTCCGTATTTTGGTCCAAAACAGAGCATTTAGATGAAAATAACCTATTTTCTATTGTTTATTACTGAAAAACAGAATAAGGTAGAAACTAACTTTTTTTTCTGATGAAAGATGAGAGTTCAATCTTTCATTTGGTAGTATCTGGGTTTCCATAGTCCAAACACAAAATTTTCTGTGGACCTTGAAAGATCAGTCAAAATGCTTAAATCAGCTGGCACCCACATATCCTCTTTTCTGAAAATGATTGGCAGTCAAAGAGTTAATAAAAAGCAAAAAGCCAAATTTGGACTTTCCTTACGAGGGTTTTAAGGGTTAAAAAAATACAATGATGTATTTTAAAAGTAATTGTCTAAAACTTAGATTCAGGTGATTAAAAACTGTATATTTGTGTTTCCCAGATTCCAGTGAGTCCAGTGAACTGGTCTGACACTAGATCCTACTTGGCCACTATTGCACAGCCTGCTGCATCCAGTCTGTCTACACTGCTATCTGAGTACTCACATCGCAACATCACCACCATTGCCACAATGCTAGATGTGACCAACAGAAGCAGGGGAAGCTCTGAGACCTTCTCCAACCAAACTGCTCATGTTGAAAAAAACACTCGCTCTCAGCAGGACCAGTGCTGGGAAACCTACGTTGGGCAGGTTATGTTTGTACTTTGTTACAGTTATTATATATTTGACAAATCCCTAAATCTAATATAGTGCTGCTGTCAATTCTTATGATTGGCTGTGAACTGTTCAGTGCGCACCATACCTCTCACCCTTAAAGTGTACCTCCGCAAATGGTGTAGTTTGATAAATATCTGGTGTTCCCATCTGTGTGTTTAATCTTGTATATGCCCAAACATGCAACTGCATGCCAGATCGTTGTTGCTTTAATAATGTCATTTGTCGTCACGGCCAATTACTGCTTATCCTTGTTTTTTCGCTTGTTATAGAGACATCCATACATTTGCATTCCGCCATGATAGCTTTTTCATAGACCAGAATCCTGTGCGAACAGGCACTGCCAGCAGCAGCCAATAGAGATCCGAATGCCGACGTCACACATCCCAAAATGGACGTTAACGCCGCCATTTTGGCAGTATAGAAACCATGTTCGCCACTTTGAGTAAACGGTAAAAGCCGCAGGCCGCACTTTAACAGTGATTGACAGCTGTTGTGGACCAGGTTCCACAACAAGAAGAGGCAAAAAAAAAAAAGATCATTCTCCAGGCTACCAAAAGAGGAACCAATACGTAGCCAATGACTCACAGCCATAAAAAAGGGTGAACAACAGTACGGAGGAACTGCGATGCTCCTCATTGTGGTAGATATCATTTGTGTAGCAATCATTTCATATCAGATGAGTCAATTACTGAATCAGTGTCATGTAGATGCAGCCCAATTGTATAGTTATTAAATGAAGGTGAAAGACGTGATCGGGCACTTTGTAGGCCTACATGGTGCCAGAATCAGCAGATGCTAACCTGCGTGAAGCTAGCCTACCACATGCCAAATATGGGGAAAATAATCAGTTTCGTTTGTTTATGCTGCACGGTTTAATAGCTATTACACAGTTGAATTGAATAACTGACCAACAGCATAACTGACAGCATAAATGACGGCGGCACTGGCCAAATCAGCAGATGCTAAGTTGCTAACATACCTAAAATAACATTGCAAGACTTGCATGAAACTGCTAACTTCTTTGGGATGTTGACCACACATTAAGGGGAAATAAATCTAGATTGTACAAACTTGTAAAGCCCTTGTATGATCATATTTGCAAGGACTCACCAGTGTATGTGTGGAGGGAATTCCACATACCAGCATCGTCAAGTTGGGAAAAAAGCACTCCTGACGCTTCATTGGCAACAGTAATATCATCCAACCTATCCATCTTGCGTATGTATGTCATGTTGTTTTCATCAAAGTGAATGTGAATTCTCTTGGACCGAAAGTTGACGGATAAATGTGAGTACAGCCATTGCAAGTAATAGGCTTCGATACTGCCACATGGTAGGGATGAGCCGGATATCCGATACACGAATATCCAGTACAGATAATTAATTGGCCATTTCTCAACATCAAGAACACAGAGTACGTTCTTGTGATGCAACAAGTAGAGTCTTGGTAAACCCGGTCTCAAGAATGTACTTCCCAAGCATGCATATCTTGCTGCCGTATTTCTGTAATTCATCGCAGTTTTATCATGTGACTAGCATTCAATGAATTTGTACTACTATGTTGATGTTTCAAAATGTTTGTACAACATTCAGCAATTAAAAACCTTACTTACGTCCTTGTGATTTTGTGAGACGTCATCAGTGGTGCCCCAAGTACTGTTACAATCAGAAGTATGCATAAACCAAGACCACACGAAATTCCCAGATGTCGTTCTTTTTTGCTAGCTTGCCAGTGCAGCCTCCCATTTTTTTCAATCAGACGCCTACTAATTGTTATGCCTCTACTGCACAGTAGGTGGCGCTATGTACCACAATATATTGTAATCCACCTCAATAGAAGTCTGGAGAAAAATAATCTCCCAAATCCCATCAAGACACTTGCTGTGCATCAAGATGACACGTTTTTGGCAATGTCATGTTGGTTTCCCCGTGACCGTGTTCCTTAAACGAAACAAATTTCAATTTTCAAACAAAATTTTATTCATGTCAAACACTGTTAATTGTTCATTGTTTGAATATTGTACATTTTGTCCAGCACAATCCGCTATAATCCATCCATGCATTTCCTGAACCGCTTACATGTGCTATAATATGTACTTAACCGGTGGTCCCCGGGGGCTGGGGGTCGGGGGTTGGGGGGCTGCCGGTTGGTCGGGGTGGGGTCGGGGGGGGGCGGCTTTGTTGGGGGGGGGGGGCTGGGGGTGGGGGGTGTCTGGGGGATTGGGGACGTGGGGGCGGCTGGGGCTGGGTTGGGGTGGGTGGCGGGGGTGGATGGGGGGCGGGGGGTCGTGGGGGGTGCGGGGGTTGGGGGCCGGTGGGGTGCCTGGCGGGCCTGCAGTGCCCCGTCCTGCTGCGTTGGGTCGGGGGCGCGGGCCGTGTTGGGGCGGGGGGCGCTCCTGCTCCTGGGTTTGCTCTCCGGCCGGTGGCCCTGGCGGGGCCCGGGGGTCGTCCTTTGGCGCTGCCGCGGCCTGGGGGGCCCTGAGGTGTTGCGCTTGCTCTGTTCCGGCGGGGGTCGACGGCTCCCCTCTTTGGTGGAGATTTTCATGCATGCCAGATCCACCACACCAGCATCTACCGAAACTCAGACACAATCTGTTTCCTCCTCAGGTTATTGAATCGGTGGAGGCTGGTGTCTGCGGATCTCACGCGGCTTCGTCTGTCCTTCCTTCCTTTTCTCGGTCTCTCCTTTGGTGTCTTGAGGCCTCCCTGATTTTATGTTTTTTGGATTTGTTGGGGTCTGGATGTTTCTTGGGCTGGGGAGGAGTTCTGGTGGGGGGTGTCTGGTCGGTGCTGGATTTCACCTTCCTTGGTTTTCTTTGGTCCCCTCGGGTCTCCTGGTGTTCGGTTTAGGTGAACGGTATGAGATTTTTTCTAATAGGTTTTCTGGTGAGCTAACAAATACACGCACGCACGCACGCACGCACATACACATACTCACCCACACACACACACACAAAAAAAAAAAAAAAAAAAAATAATAATAATAATAATAATAATATGTACTTAAATATATTTCAACATTTAGAGACTCCGTTTGAAATTAATTGTTTATAAAACAAAAGTCTTTGGCATAATCTTTGGATATGCATACTAAGTATCCTTACATTATATAATATTGTACATTATGGGCAAAAATCTCCTGTGTGCAATAATCCATCCATGCATTTCCTGAACCGCTTACATGTGCTATAATTTGTATTTAGATATATTTCAACATTTAGAGACTTAATTGTTTATAAAAGAAAAGCATTTGGCATAATCTTTGGATATGCATACTGTTGTTTGGACTTGTCTTGCTCATCGCCTGATTTTTATATATTTTATATTTTATATACGCTTTCTGCAGCTGTGACATGTATGAACATTTATTTGTAGGGCCTTTTCTTAATTAGGAAAAAGAGTTTATAAGCGGCAAGGATATAATAATTGAAATAATTGAGGTATAGTGAGTGTTGTTTTGTGGCCAAAAATTTCAGAGTATAATTTCGATTGCTACACACACATAAAAAGCAATACAAATTTACCCCCAACAACTGTCAAAGACGTAAGACATTGACAACCAGATATGACAGACAGGGCATATGGTGCTAAAGGAAGGATAGCTTGTTGAAACTGAAGAATGTCAGTGTCAGTTGCGTAGGACGATGTTTTGTAACCTTGCTCTTGCAAGATGTATTCTCTCTATGTATTTGTGATTTCACAAACTCCCGAGAATCCATCTTGTACCGCTCCCATTGATTTCCACTGATATGAACCACTGGTGGTTTGGACCAATCACAGAGCGACATTGTATTTGGGGGCGGGATATGCAGCTGTGACGAAAACAAGAAGCGCCAAAGCCGTGGGAAAAAACGAACCAAACATGGCGACACCGGTGGACGAATGCGTGGACGCTGCAATTAATTCTGTTCTCACTGAATTAATCTCTTGTATCCGCATATCAACATTGCAAAACCGACAACATAAACTCAACGCCATGATATCAGCTAGTCACAACAGTCGCATGTCGGTGACGACATTTTCATCCTTTGCCGTGATCGGTTGAAACAAAAGTTAGGTAGACGTGCACACGATTCTGCTTCGTCGAAGCGTTGTACAGCATGCCCCATCTTTCCTGAGCAAATCAACGCAGAGCAGTCCCAGACTGATATTGTGGAGAACTCCCTCGATTGAAGCACAAATCAATCTGGCTATTGCTATGCTAGATGTTTTGAGGGGGAGAAAAAAAGAGAGGTACCCTGCATCAGGTTAGCTCTTTTCCTCATCTTTTTCAGCCATCTACACTTAGGCCATCTCCTTAATTTAACATTAGTATGTTCTTCGAAGTCTATACCAGTGTATTTGGCACCAGGGATATCATTCTTGCTAGTAGACGGTTTACATCCGTTTAGCATGACTGGCCCGCCGAGTTTGACCCCCTTGCCAGACTCATGAATATTAATTAAGTGTGGTGACGTATATCTTGCGGTACCCCATTGGAACAGTACTTGGGCCACGACTGATGACGTTTCAAGACATTACAAGGAAGCACTGACAAGAATGCATATTGAGAAACAGCCATTTTTTCCAGATACAGACATAACCCGGTATCGGTACCAGATGTGATCGGGGGGTATCGGAGTCGCCTACCGATGGCGTCACGCTACAGGATTGGCTGGAGATTATCCGTTTACAATTGTTTAATAAAGTTATTTGGGGAAAAAGTCCGGTTGACATCAAAACATTGGAAAGAAAATATTAAAGATGTCATTTAAATAACAAAATTTATCGACTGAAATTGTCAAAACGTAAATAAACCTAAGAATATAAAAGCAGGATACTTGAAGATTTAACAAAAATATAATAATAATTGAAGCACCGTCAAGCTTGCCGATGACGAAAGTACAGCAACGCTAAAGAAATGCACCATACAGACGTGTTCACTTCGGTTTGGTTTCTTTTTTTAGCAGTTCACAAATCACAATAAATCACAAAAATAGTCTTAATGATAATAGGACCACATTAGAAATCTAAACTGACATAATATATACTAATATTTGTCACATCTCAGGCAATTAATTTGTGTATTTATCATTTATTTATTCATTTTATTATTTATTCAATATATCTTACTTTTATATTCTTAGGTTTATTTACGTTTTTACAATTTCAGCCCGTACATTTTGTTATTTAAATTACATCTTTAATATTTTCTTTGCAATGTTTGTCGTCAATTGGATAATTTCTAGCCGATCCTGTAGTGTTCATTAGGCGACCCCGATACGATCTTGCAGGCCGATCACATCTGGTACCGACATTGGATATAATTCCTTATTATCCGTGTCCGTGCTCCAGCGCTCCTCTCTCACTGCAAGCTGCTTTTTTTTTTTCTCCGTGCCATGAGCCAGTCACCCCATCCCATGTACCTCCATCCCCCCCTACTGGCAGCATGTTGAGTGAGTGGTTAGCTTGTGTGCCTCACAGTTCTGAGGTTGGGGTTTGAATCTTAGCTTCTGTGTGGAGTTGGCATGTGCTTAGATTAATTAAAAACTCTAAACTGTCCATATGTGTGAATGTGTGTGTGAATGGTTGGTGAAGAAATGATTCTCCGTTTCTCTGATGTAATTCACCCACCTCCAACATCACTAGGCATTAGTAACTTGTGACCTAGAACCAAAACAGCTAAAGCTCAATGCCAATTGAGAATTCAATGGAGTAAATTGCTATCTTTTAAAAGAACAATAAATGACACAATGATAACATTTTATGGTGATATAAATGTCTGCACATATGAATAGTGGTTACTTTTAAACCCTAGATTGCTGCCAAATCTGGATAAAACCTCCTACCGCTCTGGACTCTGACTACACAAAAATGTTGAAGCTGCTACAAAGAAACAGGCACATAAACAAAATGAAACAAATGATGGGAGAGGGAGTATAACCTCTTTGGCGGACATTATGTACTGTATGTGTAGCCGACTAAAAGTAATAATAATAATAATAATGATAATAATAATAATAATAATAATAATCTAACCTCAGAACCCAAGCCCCTCCCAAAATAGAGTAATTCTGTCTTTCAGACAGGACTTGTTTATGTTAAGTGTTTTACTTTAGATAATGGTTCGATAAATGGAAGATAAATAAAATTTTATGAATACATTATGTATAATGAATTGCATAATTATTTGATTAGCATGAAATAACATTGCAAGACTTGCGTGAAACTGCTAACTAGAACTACTATTTGTTTAAACCATATGCTGTACTTCCAGGAAATGCTGAAGCTGTCCATCATCGACATGATCTTTACAGTGGCCAGCATTCTGCTCATTGATTTCATCAGAGGCTTGGTCGTTCGTTACCTCAGTGACTGTTGCTGTTGGGATTTGGAGAGCAAGTTCGTAAGTTAAACACAGTTAACACCATGCACTGGTTGAGCCAGAGGGGAGGCCGGGGTGGCACGTGCCGCTGCTCAAATGAGATTGGACCCCGCAGGTGCCAAATTATTGAAATATCATGGCACCGGCGCAGTGACGCTGCACGTCTTGCAATGCAGCCTGCCAACATTTTTATCAATCAGACGCCTACTAATTGTTATGCCCCACCTGCACAATAGCTGCCGCTATGTACCACAATGTTGTAATCCACCTTATAACGAGTCTGGAGAAGAAAAATCTCCCGAGTCCAATCAAGATGACATGTTTTTGGTAATTTGGTCATGTTAATTTCCCCGTCAGACGTGAGTGACTGTTTGTTTAAAATAACTTTTATGTTCAGATAGATCGTTTTGGACGGACATCAATAAGTTAACGTTGTTTTGCACAAACAAAATAAATGCATGAGCTGAATGACGAACGGAGATGTGAAACAGGAAACAAAAGCACGGAGCGGCCTCCCAAATTAAAAGCATAGATTTCAAAATGAGATATTTAAACATCACACACAAAACAGCTTGAAGAATACAGCTTAGCACTTACTTACTTGGTATATAGGCCCTCATGTTTTTAGTTTAGAAGTGGGGGATTTATAGCAGGATTTAATATTATTATTACATTATGTGGTTGTAAATAAAGTGCTAGGAGTAACAATTTTTTTTTCATAGGGTGTGGTGAAACAAGAAAATATGACTTTTAAAAAACAAATTGCAAATTTTCATTTATGTTAAACACTGCTAATTGTTCAATGTTCTAATATTGTACATTTTGTCCATTGTTAACAAAAATCTCCTGTGTGCTAAATCCATCCATGCATTTCCTGAACCGCTTATTCTTCACAAGGGTCGCAGGAGCGCTGAAGCCTACATGTGCTATAATTTGTATTTAAATATATTTCAATATTTAGAGACTCCAATTGAAATTAATTGGTGATAAAACAAAGTATTTGGCATAATCTTTGGATACGCATAAGTATCCTTGGCCCCCGCCTGCCCCCCCATTTATAAAAGTCTGACTCCGCCACTGACACCATGACCTCATCATTTTATTTTCTTATTATAAATTAAAGGTAGCAGTTTCGTGTTGTTTTTTAACTATGCATAAGGTTTCACTTCTTAAATTGGCTGGCTTGAAAATTCAGCACACAGTTAATAAAACCTACATTAACATCTTATTTTGGGATTATACAACAAGAATGTCACATCTGTTTTAAAGAAGTCTGAAGATTTTTAAAATCTGTTTAGCTGCAGTGTGTACAAAAAATAATGACATCTTACATGTTATTACAAATATCTGCTGAAGCACAATATTTGTATATGCATATTTATGTATATTTTTAGAGAGACAGTTAAAATCACTCCATATCCCGATTCCCTGCTTATTTATGAGAAATGTAGTACAATTGACCTTTCACAAACCACGCCCAAACCACACCCCCAGTCCAGGACTGGACTGACACAAAAAAAATCGGCCCTGGCGTTTGGACTTAACCTATGATTGCTGGCTACCACATCGCTCTTAGGCCGGGAGTCAGGTCCACTCCTCAGGATGTTTTTTGTTACCTTTTTTTGACTATTATTTTGTTCGTTTGGTCACAAGGGCCAAAAAACACCCTTTTTTGGAAAAGCTTCTGGTGAAATTGTGTAATTGCAAATGACAAGGTACAGCAACTGCATAAATGGTCAGAAAACTTTTGCATGGTTTATCCTAACACATGGGCGAACTTGCAGAAAACAAATCATGGGCTTCCTGTATTTCAATTCTCAAATATCACCCTCAACATACCCTAAAAGAACAAAAAATGTCTCTCCGCCTGTCAAATTACTATCAAAGTGATCCATTTCAAACATTTTATTGTACATCTCATTACCTCAAATGTATATTAAAAACTTCCCACATTTCTAACCTTCAATTTAAGTCCAAGATGAGCTTTCTATCTAGAGTATTAGAGGAGCTATGACCAAAGTACTCCTAGTGTACCCTAAATCGGGGGAAAAAAATGAAAATTCCAGAATTACCATTCCAAATGGGATTAAGCATTTTTTTATTTTTTGCATCTAAATAAAATCTTAAACAATATTTGAAACATGGGTTATGTAGTACTATACTATCTGAAGTGAATTACATAAAAAGTGAGTAATGTTATGCCCTAGGTGGACCAGGGTATCAATGTGCAACATTAAATACAATCACACAAAATCCGGGAACCAAATAGGAGATTTGAAAAAGAACAAGATCCTGACAAGGAATAAAATGACTTGTGAACCTTTCTTAACAATAGATTAACATTCTGTGTTAAAAAAAAAAAAAAAAAAAAGCTTAATCAGCTTAACCATAAAATTGAATTATGATAAAATATAACTGGATTTTAATCATCCTCTTCCTGATCATCATCTATACTTGTATGGATTTCATCAGCTGCTAAGTCATGCTCTTCTGTCAAGATATCGACAAGGGCTTTGGGGATGACGTTACACTCAAACCATAGTGGTTCTAACTTGCCTGTCTCTGTGTTTATGTGAAATCCATGGTCAAGAGGGGATGGGATCTCTGGGTAGTCATGCTCATGAGCTGGAAGGGTATCTGTTGACCTTGCAAGACGGTCTTCTTCAAGTACATAAGAAAAGTAAATTTACAGGTACAGCAGCTTGAAAAATTATTCATCCCCCTTGAGTTTTACATTTTGACACGGTACGACCACAAACAAATATATTTTATGTGAAAGTTACAGTTTTTTCCAATTGCTAAAACACAATTTTGCAAGCGAGGCTGGTTTTATCAAAATGCTTAACACAATTCATAAAACCACACACCCGAACTGCAAAATCCCTCACATATCCTTCAAAATGAAGCACTGCAACCAAAACTACATATAGCTTAATCAAAATCTAACTTTTGCACCAATTTGCACACACATCATTCATATTACCAGATTTATGTCTAATCAACTACACACCGTTGGGCATAATGAAAAGCACTCTCATCTTTAGTATGCTTTGCCATGATACTAACTATAATAGTTCAAATTGTAGAACATCCTTCAGATTGTTCACATGAACAGAAATATTTGAAAATACACAAAAGCTGGTGGAAATTTAAAACAATTTAAATGTACTTTTTTTTTCACCAAATCAGTGCACATCTTAAATTTTTTTGTACACAGAATGTTAATCTATTGTTAAGAAATGTTCACAAGTCTTTTTATTCCTTGTCAGGATCTTGTTCTTTTTTTAAATCTCCTATTTGGTTCCCGGATTTTGTGTGATCATGTTTAACGTTGCGCCTTGATAACCTGGTCCACCTGGGGGCATAACATGTATGTATTATGTAATTCACTTCACATAGTATAGTACTACATATACATAATCCATGTTTTAAACATTGTTTACGATTTTATTTAGATGCAAACAAAAATAGCTTAATCCCATTTGGAATGGTCATTCTCGAATTTTCTTTTTTTTCCCGATTTACAGTACAGTGGAGTACTTTGGTCATAGCTCTAATACTCCAGATAGAAAGCTCATCTTTGACTTAAATTGAAGGTTATGAATGTGGGAAGTTTTTAATAGACATTCGAAGCAATGAGATTGTCGGGGTTATTATTAAATCTTCCTCAAATGATTCAACCTCGTGAGACAAGGATCAAGGAACACACCCAAGTTTGTCTTTCTGCAGGAACGAGGAAGTGGGATGCAATCAGCACCAAATAACTTCCTGCGTCCACCTCCCTGTTCTGCGCATTTATTCACATGTTTAGAAGGCAGAACAAAAGGCGGTACTAAATTCATAACGATAAAACCATGCATCTGGTGTATGTGTGTGGGTGGTTGTGTAGCATTTTAATTCCAGCAAATAGTAAAGGGCTTATTCATGTGATAACTTATTATACAATTTTTCCAACATTCCCCCCAATTATCAAATGAATAGCACATTCAAACATCATATAGTCAAACTTCAAAATAATTTCTTGATAAAAAACATGTGTGTACTCATTTTGTTCCTTTCACTTAAAACATTGGTGTCATCCAAATCTTCATCATATAGTTCTGTCAATTCATAATAATTTTCATCATTTTGTTTTAAATATACATATGTCCAGCTATCAGACCTGTGTTGTCAATTATTATTATTGCTAATGAAAACATTATACAACATCCTTGAATTCTGAGTATCTTCTCCATAATTATTTAAAACATACCATGTATTTGTTAAACAGACAAATAAAATATTCCTATCATAAAGCATAACTATATATATATATATAGATATAGATATAGATATAACACAAATTATAGTCTTCAGTCAACAATATCAATACCACATAGAGCATAATGCAACATTCTCTTTTCATCAAAAAACATATTAACGGAATAATCATCAATACAACAATATAATCCAAAGTGTTGTCCATAAAATGGAATCCGTGACTTTGGACTGCTGCAGATGGGAATCTATGACGTTGGACTGCTGCAGACGGGAATCCGTGACTTTGGACTGCTGCAGACGGGAATCCGTGACTTTGGACTGCAGCGGGCGAGATTCCATGACTTTAGACTGCAGGAGGCGAGAATCCGAGACATGAGCCTGCAGGAGGCGGGAATCCATAGCTTTCGCTGGGTCCTGAATTGGTGGGATCATTTTGTCATGATACTGGGTGCGTATGAGAGGGTGGACCTAAAGGCGAGGAGACACATCAGGGAGACAAAAAGAGAAACTTTATTGAAACAAGTGGGGACGGGTGAGAGGACGAGGACTGGGGAAGACGTGACTGGAGGAGATAGGGGCAGATGGGTTGCCATGACTGGACTGGGGCGAGAGAAGACTGGTTGCCATGACGGGACTGAGAGAGTGGAGACTGGTTGCCATGACAGGACAGAGCGACAGGAGGCTGGTTGCCATGACGGGACAGAGCGAGAGGAGGCTGGTAGCCATGACGGGACTAAGCGAGAGGGGACTGGTAGCCATGACTGGACTGGCTGACTTGTCGAAACTTGAGAAGCTTGGCGGAATGTGGAAAACTTTGCTGGAAGGGGAGTACTTGGCGGTGACGTGGAGAACTTAGTTAAACGTGGAGACTTGAAGGTGACGAGGGCAAACTAATAGAACGAAGAGAACTAAAAGGTGACTTGAGCTACAGGACAGTGACAAGGATGACGAGACAACGAGGGGGGGCCAGATTGAGACAAAGGGAAATTTAATGGTGACGTGGAGGACTGGGCAGGAACTAAGACAACTAAACGAAGACGAGGGTGACCAGACTGAAACAAAGATGACTTACATAAACTCGGGCTTGGCTTGAACGAAAACACACACACACACGGATTCCAAACAAACTGACATAGACAATGATCCCACACCGACTGGACAAACGCAACAGACTAAATACACCAACACGAATGAGACATTCCTGGGGAACACAATAGGAAGAGGGCACTGATTGGTCAAACACACCGGGAAGGGAACAGGCACACAGGTGGACTTAATAACGACATAACGAGACACGGCAAACACACAGGAACACAAGACAAACACAACAAACACACCAAAATAAAACAAAACCCTAATGCTGCCATAATAATAACGCACAGTTGTTTTGCTGGAACAATTTCAACTAATTTTAACGTTTTAAAATAATCAATTATTAATCAGTACTTGGTAATATTCACATTGTATTAATGTTGTTCAATTCAATAAAATCCACTGCTCTAACAAAAACATCCAATCACCCAAAAAATGTTAACATAAAAAATTAAAAACATCAAATTCATATGTAGTAAAGTGTTGTTACCATGTTTACCAAATATGCCCCGTGTTGAAACATTCATGGCTCACAACGCAAAATTATTATCCAATCCACAAGATTATAAAAAGCAACGGCATAATTACAAGAACAAAGGGACCTCGTAGCCGCGGCTGCTCGTGCCCTAATTTGCGGAAAGAAAAACAAACAAACATTGTAGCTTACATGTCTTGAAGGGGCAGAATTTTTAGGTATACTCATAGTAGACTCATAGGCAAGCACTTTGCAAAACTAATTGTATTATACTACATGGAGCTAAGTTTAATGTAATACATTTTTCCAAAGTTATATGTAGTTATAATAAAGCCACCATCCAAAATAATCATTTCATAAACAATGAATATCGGTATATGATACTGTCTTAAGTTCTACTTCATGTTTTCTAAACAAAACTGAGGTCGTAACCATATCAGCAATCAACTGTCTGCTCAAATGGCTTTTTTAATATTTTGGTAAAGCCAAAACTGCCATTGTTCAATTTAATTCACAAACTGCATTTTTCCACATTTGTCTTTGTCATTGGTGTGTCAATTCAATTTCATTGTTATCTTAGCATAATTAGCGCCCCAACTTATGCAATAATTGCACAGCCCCAAATCCAACCGGTGGTTGTTATTTTATTTTAAAATAGGATAATCAAAAACATCAAAAAGCTCTTAACGGGTCACAATACTACCCATGGGTTTAAGATATCATTTAGTGTTTTTGTTTCAAATCTTAGGGCCGACAAGATTGCTTCTTTTCTCGCTGGGTCTCCATAATAACCACTTTACAGTCAAAACGTCCCTAAAGTGGCCTGCATGCTCAGAAGAAGATACGTCACTCACAACGGTGCATATTAGACTTTCCATGACGTCGAGGTCGAATATATGCGACCTGGCCGTTCAGACTGCGGTCGCATTGCAAAAATTCGGATACGTATCCGATCTCGGACCACATATGAAAGTGACCCAGGTCGCATATAAAAAAATCTGAATTGAGCCGTTCAAACTGACATATAAAAGTCAGATACAGGTCGTATTTGGGCAAAAAAATCCGATCTGGGTCGCATTTGCCTGCAGTGTGAATGTAGCCTATGTCTCCCAGCTGGCCTAGGAACACCTTGGGATCGCACCGGATAAACTGGACGAAGTGGCTGGGGAGAGGGAAGACTTTGCTTCCTTGCTGAATCTGCTGCCCCCGCGACCCGACCTTGGATAAGCATGGATGGATGGCTGATTTATAAAGTCTGCTTTTCTGCATATTTTAATATTATGAATATATCCTTCCACTGCAGACTGCGTATACCCTTTTGCCTCGATCTGGATGATATCGCACTTGTATTGCTCTTAAAATACTCTCTGACATACTCTGGTACGTTCATTTACATTGCAAGTGTCAACTGGGCTTTTGTGAAAGGTCACTTGTGTTAAAAGTGGTTAGCAAGGTGAATCAAGATAAATTATTGTATTGATATATATCGGTACATTTACTCAAATTGATGAGGACATCAATCACGTGATTCGATAATTTATGAGCTATGTTTAAAGGTGGGGGAAGTAATGAAAAAATATTTAAACTTATTTAAAACCATACTATTATTCAATGTTTTTATTTTCAGCCTGAATACGGGGAGTTCAAAATAGCAGAGAATGTCCTGCACTTGATTTATAACCAAGGGATGATCTGGTAAGTTAAAACATTTGTAAAATCTTTGGATAGCTTAACTGCAATAGAAGTTGTGTTTCAAAGTTAACAGTCTGCCCAGTGTGTAAATAACCATTTTTTTCTTGCAGGATGGGGGCTTTTTTCTCCCCTTGCCTTCCTGCCTTTAATGTGTTGAAGCTGATTGGTCTAATGTATCTCAGGAGCTGGGCGGTACTCACCTGTAATGTTCCCCATCAGCAGGTTTTCAAAGCATCTAGGTCAGTCATTTGCTTGTACTATAACAGACACATTTTAGTGTGTCATATTTTGAGAAATGCTGTCTGGTTTCGAACAAAACAAAGGCACAGTGAAGCAAGGTTGTTTTTGTTATTTATGTAGCATATTTCCTACATGAAGCAACTCAATATGCTTCCCACAAGACACAACACCTAAAAGCATTTACAAACACACCAGCTAACAACATTCAGAAGCAAAGCAGTGAGGATTATTTATTTGAATGGTTGTCCATATGTGGGTGCATGGTATGTGTGCTTGGTGTCAGCAGCATGCGCCAAATGTACACCAACCTTTTTTACAAAAAAACGGAAAAAACATCATCACCAGGAATCTCTGCCTCTGGTCTTTATATTTAGTACTAGAAGCAAGATGGATCGCTACAATGGCGTATAAGAGCCACATACAAATGCAAATTTTTTAGAGGTGGGTAATACTTTGAGAAAAAACTTGCAAATTTGCCACTGTGCTTTGGTTCATTGTCATTTTGGAAGACCTTGGTTGTTGGCCGAAATGTCACAATACATGGCCCTGTTCATCTTCTCCTTAAAACGGCACAGTCATCCTGTCCCCTGTGCAGAAAAACAACCCTAAAGCCTGACCCCCATGCTTCACAGTAGAGATGGTGTTCTTGGAATGGTACTTGTCCTCTTTCTTCCTCCAAACATGGCGAGTGGAGTTAAGACGGAAAAAAAGTAAATTTTGGTCTCATTTGTCCATGTGACTTCCTCCCATGATTACTCTTGATCATCCAGATGGTCTTTGACAAACTTCAAATGAGCCTGGACATGTGCTGACTTATGCAGGGGGAAACCATGGTGTGGTTTGTCCGTCTTTGTTTTTGTTAGTCTGGTCATTTCCTGTTTTATTTTGAAGTCTAACTCTCATCTCGTTTCAACTTACTTGCCCTTCCTTGTGTGTTGTCGGTTCCCGCCCCTGAACCCCGATTGTGTCCACCTGTGCCTCTTTACCCTCATGTGTTAAATAGTCTGCGTCTCCCCTGTCTGCTGCATGGCGGTCCCGGAGGAGCAAGTTTGTTCGAAGAGAAATTAATTGTCCATAATATAACTGGTTTGGCTTCACGCCAAATGACAAGGTTCAGGCGAAAATCGTATGCAAAGTGTGCAAGGCGAGGATGAAGACAAGTTACGGCATCACTACAAACCTCCGTCACCTGAATTGGCAGTTTCCCGTACAGTACAATGAGAGCCAAGCTAATAACTGCTCATACCTAAACAGCAAACCATCACAGAAGCGTTCACCAAACTCACGCCGTATGACATTGGATCCGCATTACGAGCTGCCAAGTAGTAAGTTGTTGCTTTTTCCCCAAACACCGCCATTCCTCGCAAGTATGCAAATTGTAGAGAAATAGTGGCAGTGGCGCAAAAAATACAAAATGTGCAGTTTTTTTTTGTTTTTACAAGCAAATTGGCATTAAGGTGTTTGCCGCTTGGCCTGATCATTTCACAAACGCTACAGAGGTCGCGTTTGTGAAATGATCAGGCCAAGCGGCAAACACCTTAATGCCAATTTGCAAAAGTTACCCATCCATGACAGAAAACAACACGCTAACGTGTTGCATTCAAGGCCCGTTCAGACCATAGGACTAGGACTATATAATCCGCAATTCACTCACAAGGGTTGTTAACTTGTTACAATATTGACCTGTATTTACAAAAGGTGCTTTTAACTTAGCAGTTTGTTTTAACTTTGTGTTTACATGCTCCTCTCTTCTCTAAGATCTCTCTCTTTTTTTTTTACCATGACTTTATACCAGCCAAGTTGTGTGCACTTTAAGACATTCGCTATTTTGAATACACTATTTGAATACAGAACTGTGGCTTTTTTTGTTATTGTTTTGCTGCTTTATAAATAATATTTTTCTTTACAAAAGGTATTTATTATTACAGTCTTCATTTTCACAAACTAAGTGTAGCCTTACTAGCCGAGAATTTATTCAACACTACTCTAATTTATATTTCATATTGATAAAAAAAAAATCGTGATGAAATCGAAATTGTGATTTTATAATTTAAAAAAATCGTTATATTCAATTTTTGCAAGATCGCCCACCCCTACCTTCTTCTATTTTGCCCCATAGCCCATTTCACCCACATTGATGTTACGTGGCATCACTAACATCAATCGTAACGTCATTGCGAGTCTGTCTGGTGCTTTTCCTCAAATATTTTATATATTTTTTGGCGATACAGATCTTGTTTTTTTATTTAGATTTGTATTTTACTTTATTTGATTTATTATTATTGTATATATATATATATATATATATATAGATGCAAGCACAGGTAGTTGTACCTGCTTGGCATTTCTGCCTGACGCACCTCCGACGGTGCCATTGAGCGGGCTGCAGGGTCATCAGCCGGGGTCACCCTTCCCTGATGTTTCGCTCCATTATCCCCGGAACATCTCCAGGTGGTGGAGCAGCGATAGGGACATCTCCCTACCGCCCCCTTCCCTTTCTGAATACTTGAAATGACTGCTGGGATACTTTTACCACATATTTTCTGGATTGTTGTTATTGGTTAATCTTTTGGTTACCAGGAGTTGTTTATTACTTGCATTTTTGTATTGCCTTATTTTTATTTATTTTTAGGAAATATTTTTTTGATATTTTTTGTTTTGTTTTTCATTGACTCGTGCTGTGTAGTGCGTTTTAGCTTTCGCAAGAGTTTTGGGGGGTTTCTGTGTTAAGAGAGGGGGGGGGGGGACTTTGCTCATTACTGAATGTTGTTATATTTGCTGCCATGGAAATTCTAAGATTCTGCCAGGTTTCTTTTTTTGATGCCAGATAATGGTGTAGGAGGCGGACGACGAGGCCTTACCTTCACCTCTTGGAATGTGAAGGGGTTGAACCATCTAGTTAAGAGGGGTAAAGAACTAGCCCATTTGAAGTCCCTGTCATCTCACATTATATTTCTTCAAGAGACTCACCTAAAGGATGGCTCCCAAAATAGATTACACTGCAGGTGGATTGGTCACCATTATCATTCCTCCTTTTCTATAAAGGCCAGGGCGTATCAATTTTAATTCGTAAGGGCATCCCTTTTAGACACCGCTCAACTAAAATGGACATAGAGGGTTGGTACCTTATTGTTACAGGGGAAATCTATTCAGTTCCTGTAACTCTGGTTAATCTTTACGGTCCTAATTTTGATCATCCTGCCTTCTTTAGGACGTTGTTCTCCCTAATAAATGATATTTCACAGACTAATCTAATTATTGAAGGGGATTTAAACTGCACTCTGGATCTTTATTTGGATAGCTCCTCTACAAAACGGGCCTCATGTTCCAATACGAGGGATTTATTAAAAGCATATATTAATAACTTCAATCTATCTAATGTGTGGAGATTTTTCCACCCAAAATATTTTGTATATTTGACATAACAATCTTTTTTCCAAAGTTAGAGCCTGGCGGCCGACAAACCCGGAAGTGATGCGTCACACCGGGGAGAGCGATGACAAAGCTCCATACGGACACTATACAAGCCAGTCAAACGTTAATTCAGAAAGCGATATCAACGATAGGTCGAGCGCAAATGAGGAGATCCAAGTTTTTGAAGAGAGTTGGAGGAAGAGGAGAAGGTTGGCATTTTATATGTTGGACCTTATATGTACGAGCCAGATGCTGTTCAGAATGCTGATAATGTGCCTGGACGACCTGTCATGGAATGGAGACAAGACCCATCGAGATTACAAGATTGGTAAGATATATAGGCTGTGGTAAAAAAATTAAAAATTAAATGATTTGAAATTGCCAGTATTTGCACATAATTTTATGTTTTTGTCTATCTGATGACATTGTTTTTTTTGTTTTGTTTTTAATAAATCAGACTTCATGATCAAGCAGTTACTCAATACTTGAGTATTCTTTTCAGCGAATACTTTTTTACTTAGACTTGAGTGATTTTTTTAATGACAATTTTGTACTTTTGTACAGGATTCCATCCATGTACTTCTATATTTTGAATCAAATATTTTTATAAACAACAGAATTATTGATTGATTGGTATAGCAATACACATGTTCAATAACATTTCTGCTCATGGTGTCATCGCTCAGTATTTTACTATTTTTTTTAACTCAAGCCTTTTTTTTTTTCAGGTGTACTTGGGGTAATTGCCACCAAATGCCTACAGCAGTAGAATGTGTTTGCTGCCATGAAATTTGTAAGAAAGGAGTGAATGCACGTCTACAAGGAGAGGAACACTTCAATCAAGTTCTGGACTGCATCACTGATCATCCTGGACTCAATGCTGTGTGCCTAGACCTATATGGATTACAGGTGGCATGAATGACCTACAAGCAGCAGTACAAAGGCAAGGCATTTGATTGACCACAGGATGCCAAGTATAGACATATTGCTTACAGACAAATTGTGCACTGGTTCTGGAAGTTTCTTGGTCAGGGCAACCGTGTTGTGCTCCCAGCATGTGCAGTGTCTTGCATCAGGGCACATTTTCCACCACCAGGAGAAGAGGAGTCAGCTGTATTCTAAGGGTTTCATGTTTCACAGAGAAATTATCCAGAAATGTGATTTGGACTGGCTTTAGAGTGGTTAATATGGATTGGTGTCTATAATTACATAATAATACAAATAAACAAATGAGGACAACTGAATACAGGGAATGTGATTCTTTATTTCCTGAGGAATCTTGTATGGTGTTCAGCAATAACATTTAAATTGTCCGGTCTGTTCACTGCTGCTGTAAGAGATCACCAGTTCTGTACTTATTTGGAACATCAATCAGTTTCATCACCTCTGAAATATATATATTAGGGGTGTGAATTGCCTAGTACCTGGCGATTCGATTCGTATCATGATTCATAGGTCACGATTCGATACCAATTAATCCCGATGCAAATCTATAAATTTATTATTTTGCGATTTTTTTTGTACTCAAATTTAGAAAATACTCATCCGTAAACTTGTACTTGTACACTGTAAGATTTGTATGAAAATGTATTTATTTACCAGAAATTTTAAGACTTATAACTGTGAGCCACTTTATTTAACAAACAATCTGTTGCAATCTGTTTTATGTTTGAACAGCATTGAAATAAAAATAGTAAGGCTTAATGTTCCATTAATATAACATTCTTCCATGCTTAACGTGTGAACCATAACCCTAAGTAAGACGTTTTGTTGAATATTCCCATAAAAAAATGTGTGTTTAAAAATGTATTCGACCACATATCGAATCGATTTGAGAATTGCGTGATGTAATATCGCGATATATTGCTGAATAAATGTGTACACCCCATATATATATATATATATAGGGATGAGAAATATTTGGACGACAAATGGGTTACATGAGTATGTGATGCATCTGCCTGGAATTATTTTTATTTCATAATTTACCATGCATCCACCAATATCTTTCTCAGAGAATAGCCACCACTTTTATATTTGGGATAAACGATGCAGTAGGAATGTATTCCTTCCTTCATCACTTTCTGTGGTCTCCCAGCATTTTCTTTATAATGCATAGCAGAGAAAATGATTCTGGAATTGAACACAAAATGCCTTATCTTATTTTTGGTTTAACAGATGCAGTGGAAATTGCACTAGCTGTTATCTTTAAGCCAAGACTATCATCGAGAGGAGTAAAGAAGCAAGTGCTTCATGACATTTCTTTACCCCCTCATCACTATAGTCTACATTTCATCCATATCAAAGTTTTCTTAAACACACCTGCTTTTCATTCCTTTGTACAAGAAGTTGTACATCTTTGGGGCTAAGTGATTCACCACACTGTGAAAAGCTTTCACACCATTGGTCTGTCCGAGGTGGGACATCTTCATGATATCGTTGAAAATCATGGTCTTTTTCAGTAGTTCCACCACTGCGACATTAACATTCAGTACCTTCAAATTAATTTCATTTTCTTAATTTGATATAAATGTTAGTTGGCATGTGACAGATGTTTGGTTGTTCTACAGATACAAGGTATGACAATGTTTCTATTTTTCAGGTTAAACAAGCAGGCAACATCAAACAACCCCCCCCCCCTCCCCCTAAAAAAAAAGGTGATGGCCACGCCTTGTTTGTAATACTTAGAGGGTGTGAACAACTATCGTGTAGGTGGTCCACACATGCCAGCCACTTCTGCTTCTTTTCGTCCGGTGTCTGGGAGAAAAGTGCACACCAGTACAAATTGCACTTCAAACTTTGTAGCCAATCCTTTAGGACCGACATGCTCTTTTTTTTGGCCAATTAGTTAAGTTTCTTGCACATATCTGTATATTTAATATGATATGAAAACTCGTGAAGTGACGTGCGTGAAATGTAAGACATAATCCCAACACTAGCGTATTTATAAACATTGAAACAAGCTAACCTTTAACAATGTGCCAACAATCATAATTAACGTGTGACTTGGGTCCAATTCTCTCTGATCCATTTCGTCACCTGGCGATGCCTCTTAGTGACGACAACTTTCACGTTGAAGCCTTCCAACTCCTGACCGCATCTTTTCAGGCCCTCTAGTTCCATTCCACAGCTTCCTCCAGTCTTGTTACTCTAAAGCATAGGTGTCAAACTCCGGTCCTGGAGGGCCGCAGTTCTGCAGGTTTTGGATGTTTCCTCCAGGACCAGAGTTTGACACCTATGCTCTAAAGGATAAGTGTAATATGCGTCATAAGACAAAAATAATTGTCACATAATTATTCCGCATATAATCTACAAAGCAGTTCACTGGTTATGGGCTAGTCGCACAAGGTTATACCAGATGAACACTTGTTGAGTTCCAGTTTCATGAAATTATAACTCCCGTACTTGGAACTGTGACCTATGGAGTCGCATCTCCTCCAAGGACCAGTTCCTTCTTCTTAATGGACCCCAAAAGAGCCCACTGCTTCTTTGTCCATGTGGTTGTCAGCGCATCATGGATATACGTGGCCTGTTTGTGGAAGTATGCCCACATATTGGGACACAGAATATTCAGGAATCTGAAAACATATAACCAATACATGTTGATTTTTCAATTCACAGCCCGCGTATCAGAGCAAACAGAGTAACATTATATGCATAGGTCACAATTACATTTAATTTGCTCCATTTCAGCATTTGGGCTTTAAAAAATTCAACCTGATGTTTACCTGAATAGTCTTAAAGCCTTGCTTGGCAAACATCCAGTGAACAGGATTTCTGAGCTGTGGAGGACGTTTAGTACAGGCAGGTTTCTATCAAAGGGCTGATTACACCACTGATTCTTGTTCCCACAAACAGTGCAAACATCCTAGATCTTCACCAGTGTCCCTTTCACATAGCGGTAGCGGACACAAACGGCGAAAAAGGTCATCAGGGAGGATTCGAACATCAAGTACTTCAAGCTGCTTGTGAAGGTCTTCACTTTCATTGCTCCTACAAATATATTTCAATAATGGATAATTATTATTAGGAGACAAATGTGAATCAATTGAGCTTGAAAATGCAAGTTGATTATCTGTACAACAATATGCTCTTGTCAATTTGGTAAATTTCAGTTTTGAGGTGATAAATGTCCATTTGTGTAAATCTCATTTACAATGAAAAGAATTATGATAATCTTACCGGATTTCTTCGAAGCTGACGTGTCAGTTCATCATCTGATGAATTTGGTTCATCTTGATCGCTGTTCTCTCCTGCAATATAATCCACATCTTGGTATGGGATGTGGTGACTGTCCATTTCCACGTCACTCTTCTCTTGACTATCTGTGTCAACCAGTGGCGTACAGACTTTTTCCCTTTTGGGTTCTGGTTAGCCCAAGTTGCATTGTTTACCAATGCACCGGTGTTTTGCCCTGTTCTTACAATTCTCGCATGGAGGACAATACTTCAATGTCTGTACCTCTGAACAAATTGATAAGAAAAACATGATTATAATCAATGTATTTATATGATTATCACTAATGACAATCATTGGATCAGTGACCACCATTTCAATATGTCTGTATCACGGCCATCCAACTTGAATCATGCAAGTGTATAGTGACTCAAGCATATCCACCTAACTTACTTTTATCCACACTATGTAGTGGTCTAACTTTGTCATCTTGATGGCTGTTTGAACAGGATTCATCCTGCAATAACTGACCCCCACATTCAGCCATCTCTTGTTCGGAGGCAGCTGCAGAGCTGATAGCCTCAGCTACGGCTCACTCCCTTTCTCGGTTAGCTGCTGCTGCACGCTGGACAGGTGGATTTTGAACCTGCTGCTGGTCTTGTGGAGGCAGGTGAATTGTTGGGACAGCAGTTTGCATTGAGCAATAACTTTCCGAATAAATATGAGAAGACACTAAAAATATACTTTGCTCATAAAACCTATTAAATAAAATACTATGATATCACATATCCAGTTTTTATACGCCGACACAATTGGAGACTGTGGTGTTTTATGAGAATGCCATTGATAAATTGTGTGTGTGTGGGTGGGGGGGGGGGCAGAACACATGGGTAAGGTAGGAACTAATTTGGTAAGGGGTATATAGGTAGCTAACGTTCATCCTTAGCTACTTATCTAACCCTGCCTTACTAAATATTTAATTATTTCATGAATCATAAAATGCAGTAAGATTGTTATGATTGGCAGTTTTCCAGAGGATCTGTCATGTTCATTCATCAACAAAGCAGCGCTGCCAACCTATAAAAATGTACTCCCAGAACAATTTGTCTCACTGCCATTATTACTCATCGCTGATATGAATAGCATCGATCGGGATTAGCCTCGAGACGTTAGCTTTTAGCCACTCATACAACTTTTTTTTAAATTGAGAACAATACATCGCCACACAGACGCGTCAGCTTACCGAGTAGCAATGCAACAATACTGTACAATGGCTGACTGCCCTCGCATCTCCCCAGTGTGACATCATTTCCGAAGATTGTCGAAGAAAAGCATTTTCGTTGTCAGGGCGTTGCTATGGCTTAAACCAAGAACCTGTGGAAGGGTTGCGTTAAAAAAAATGAACGGAAATATGCTTATAATGGTTTAGCCATTGGTATTACTCAAAAACATGGTTTGCCAACCTTACTTCAAATTTGGCCTTTAAGTCGAAATTTGGGTTACATCGCCAGCATAGGAACGGAACTCGTCCGTAACGCGAGGACTCCCTGTATATTCAAACTAAAATAATCAAGAAACAACACAAACATGGATTAATTTGTAGTCATGCGTTGTTTACAGTGCAGCTGGTACACGCCCGTTTCCATGTTACCTACGAGAACCTGCAAGATATTCGCAGACAATACATCAGATATCCCTCGATTTAAACTAGCCAGTGGACGCTCCTTGATCCTCGCACCTCCATGCACATTTAAGACAATTGAGATAGAGGCGACAGAAGTTATGCACTGTGGCTTTAAAGTCTCCCATGTCCAAAATTAAAGGGCATGTGTTCCCTTTTGCCACTCTGCACCATGCAAGTGGATGGTTGCATGTAATTCTAAAACACGTGTCAGAGTCCAGTCCTCGAGGGCCTGAGTCCTGCATGTTTTCAAGGCTTCTCTACTCCAACACACCTGATTCAATGATCACGATCATTATCAGGCTCCTGCAGAGCTGGCTAATGATCTTAAATATGATTCAGCTGTGTTGAACGTGGGACACCTCTAAAACATGCAAGACTCAGGCCCTCAAGGACCGGACTTTGACACCACTGCTCTAATTGATAAAGAACTAGTCTTTTTATTTTACCATGTCAGTTATGGTTATAACAGTTATGTGGCGATAGTGGTAAATCACTTTATCTTTTGCCTCCTCCCTTTCATCCTTCAGAAACGCACAATTACATGAGTGATGTCCTTGACCACTCTGATTATGTTACATGTCTATCCCTACAATGTTTATCTGGCTCTCTAATACTGTAGTAACACCCACTTACACTCAAGCCACCACATTTCACAGTTACCTCTCACCCCCAGAATCACACGGAGGGGAGGCAGGCCTCAGACCGAATATTTTGACTTTTCGGCACAGGGTGTGGCTAGTACGGTGCCGCAGTCTGATGATGCACTGTGACAGTAACACCTGCTTTAACTGGACCCAGATGGTCCTTTCTTCTCAATATTTCACATATTAGATGACAGTACAAGACTGAAGCTTGATGGGCTTCCTGTATTTTAATTCTCAAATATCACCCTCAGCATACCCTAAAAGACAAAAAAATGTCTCTCCGCCTGACAAATTACCATGAAAGGTGATCCATCTCAAACATTTTATTATATATCTCACTGCCTCAAATGTATATTAAAAACTTCTCACATTTGTAACCTTCAATTTAAGTCCAAGATGAGCTTTCTATCTGGAGTATTAGAGGAGCTATGACCAAAATACTCCACTGTACCCTAAATTGGAAAAAATGGAAAATTCCAGAATTACCATCCCAAATGGGATTAAGCTATTTTTCTGCATCTAAATAAAATCTTAAACAATATTTGAAGCATGGGTCATGTAGTACTACACTATTTAAAGTGAATTACATAAAAGTGAATAATGTTATGCCCCCAGGTGGACCAGGGTATCAAGGCACAACATTAAACATGATTACACAAAATCCGGGAACCAAATAGTAGATTTAATAAAGAACAAAATTCTGTCAAGGAATAAAAATGACTTGTCAACATTTCTTAACAATAGATTAACATTCTGTGTAGCCAAATGGAGAAATAGTTGAGTGCATCGCAACCATACATTTGAACTATGATAAAATATAACTGTAATATATATATAATATAACTAATATAACTCATCTTCCTTTTCCTGATCATCATCCATCTTTGAATGGAATTCATCAGCTGCTAAATCATCCTCATCTGTTTCCTCTTCTGCCAAAACATCGACAAGGGCTTTGGGGATGATGTCACCCTCATACCATCGTGGTTCTAACTTTCCAGTCTCTGTGTTTATGTAAAATCCATGGTTGAGAGGGGATGGGATATCTGGGTAGTACTCCTGAGCCCTCTTCTAGACACATACCTTCATATGTGCTGCAAGGTGCTGAAAGGGTCTCTCTGTTGACCTATCCACCTTCCCACCTTGTAAGAGGGTCATCTTCCAGCACATAACAAGAGTCCATTTCCAAGTAGAGCGGCTTGAAAAGTATTAATCCCCCTTACATTTTTCAACATTTTGGCATGGTATGACCACAAACATAAACATAAATATATTTCATTGAAATCTTATATGAAAGTTAAACACAAAGTAGTACACAATCTTGAAGTTAAACAAAGTGTCTATCTTATTTCAAACTTGTTTTATAACTAAAAAACTGAAAAATATGGCGCGCAATACTTCTATATTGGACATCATTAGACTATATGTGTACCTATATTAGACTATATGTGTACCATTTTTACGGTTTCACCTGCGCTTGGTGGCGCACTGATTCTTTTCTTTGATCCAATTAGCAAGTTTTGCCGACAAGATACTCATTGCTTAGAAGGACAGTTAAATCATTTTAAACAAGCTACAGTTGTCATTTTTCTGAGCCAATGAGTCAATGTGCTTTGTACAACTTTTATCTTAGCAGAACGTTTCCACGGCCAGCCGGTTTTAGGAAAATTACACTAGACATTTAATACAATGTGGTAAGCATAAGATCACGGGATACCTTGCATAGATGGCTAAATTAAAACACATCAGAACCTGTTAGGGTCTGCAATAGACCTGAGACTGGGCCGAAGACTCACCTTGCAGCAAGACAATGACCCATAGCATACAGCTAAAGCAACAAAAGATAATTGATTAGATTTACTAGACAATACGCTTTAGGAGTTTCAACGGTTTCAATAGATGCAAGTGGTTATTTTGCCGTCCAGCGTGCCGGAGAGGGCGTTCCCATGAAGGCTGTGACATCACATGCAAAAGGTCTATAGCCCATAAAGGCACACACAAAAATGGGCAATACAGTATAAAATAGCCATCCATCCATAATCTGATAGCCGATATTGAGACATTTTATATCGATTCTGAATCATAGTAAATGAATATCTTGGTTCTTATGTGAATTTAATTTGTATTTATTTTTTGGCACACCTTAAATGTTTTGTTCTTTTTTTTCTTTATAAAAAAACACTTAACAAGAAGTAGTAGAGTTTAATTCACTTTTTAAAATGCAGCCACCTTATTTACTAGTTAAACTGGACAACTGTATTTGGAAAGACTGAACACACTATTAAATATAAAACTATTATATAATACTATGTTATATAATACAATTAATTACCATATTTCCCAGAAGTAGTCTACAGAGTAATGCAAATATTTAATCTGCTTCTGAAGAACACAGTCCTATATGTATGTACTGTATACATTAGATAGCCTTAAATATAGCTATAGCTCTTATTGTATATGTATACAGTATGTATGTAAAAAGGTGACATAGCTTTAAAACAAAATTTATTAATGAGCAGCCAGTACATTTTTACACAGGATACTAACCCTTGCAGAAAGCCTAAAAAAAGAGGAAAATAAATAAATAAACCTCCTTTGTTTAGCACAGAATACAGAAAACGGATCATATAGTATAGTTTAAGTATAATATAGTATAGTTGAATCCTTAATTCTATTCTGGTATTTGCTTTACTTTATTTATTTTATTTTATTTTGAGTCAAATTTTTATTTATTTTTCTCTTTTTTTTTTAAGAGCTCAGTATTGTTCATTCGGTAATGTCATCATCATTGCTCTTTTTTTTTTTTTTTTTTTTTTAATATTTATATATATATATATATATATTATTTTTTTTTGTATGTGGGTGAGTATGTGTATGTGCATGCGTGCGTGTATTTGTTAGCTCACCAAAAACCTATTAGAAAAAATCCCATACCGTTCACCTAAACCGAACACCCGAGGGGGCCAAAAGAAAACCAAGGAAGGTGAAATCCAGCACCGACCAGACACCACCCACCGGGCCACCCACCAGAATTCTTCCCCAACCCCAGAAACATCTAAATTCCAACAAATCCAAAAAATAATAATCAGGGAGACCTCAAGAGACCGAAGGAGAGACTGAGGAAAGGAAGGAAGGACAGATGAAGCCGAGTGAGATCCACAGACACCAGCCTCCACCGATTCAATGACCTGAGGTGGAAGCAGATTGTGTCTGAGTTTCGATAGATGCTGGTGTGGTGGATCTGGCATGCATGAAAATCTCCACCAAAGAGGGGAGCCGTCGACCCCTGCCAGGACAGAGCAAGCGCAACACCTCAGGGCTGCACCCCCCCCCCGCCCCCCATCCACACCCGCCATCCACCCCAAACCAGCCCCAGCCGCCCCCAGGTCCCCAATCCCCCAGACACCCCCCACCCCCCAAACCCCCCCCCCCCCAACAAAGCCGCCCCCCCCGACCAACCGGCAGCCCCCCTATGAGCAGGTGAACCGGAGCCGAGGGAAATGATATATATATATGTGGTGCATTAAAAAAAATTGATGGGGGGGGGGGCTCTGACAGGGGACCGCAGCACTGCTCTATACCGCGGTCCCCAACCGATGGCACCCCCACAAGCCCCCCCCCCCCCCCAGTTGTGTGGTGCATTAAAATTGGAGGGGAGTTGTAGGGTAAAGATGGTGTTTCCACCCTACCCCACCCCCCCAAAGTGTGTTATGTGCCCTATATGTCTATAAAAGTGTATTGTGCAAACCTAGTGTAGTGAGTTAAGAGGAGCGACCAGCGGGGCCCTCCCCAACTGGGCGGGGGCAGGAGGCGCACCCGCCCACCAAGCCCCCACCCACCCCACCGGGACCCCGGCGGGCATATGGGACCAGCCCGGCGGGGCGATAGGGCTCGCCCCCCGGATACTGGGGCCCGCCCGAGGCGCCAGGACGCCCACCGGAGCGGGGCGGGCAAAACACCAAACCCCAGCCACCCCCGCCGGCCCCCGGAGCACCGAGACCCGGGCCATGGATGGAGCCCCCGGCCCAGGGGAGGGGAAGGAAGGCGTACTGGGGAGGGGAAGGGAGGGGGGGAAGGAGACGACAAGAAAGGCAGGGGGCAGCGGCAGGGCCGCAGAGAGAGCGGGAGAGGAGGAGGAAGGGTGACGAGGGAGAAGGGACAGAGAGGCGGAGGACGGGCGGGGACAGGCGAGGAGGGAGAGGCAGCAAGGGGGAGGAAGGGGGAGGGGAGAGGGAACCACGGGGCACCCCGGCGGTCCACAGGCCCCGAACCGCGTCGCCGGGTCCAGAGCGACGGACCGCGCCGGAGTGGCGCCGCCCCAGACACCAGGGAGAGCCCCGCAACGCAGCACCCCCCAAGAGACCCAGGGAATGGCCAAGACGCAGCCGCCACCCAGCAGCCAACAGAGGGGCAGACCCACCCACGCCCAGCCAGGGGGGGACAGCACCCACAGAATTAACCCACTGGCATGCCGTGAATCCGAATATCAACCCCTGGTGCCCATCGGAGGCGAATCCGCTCGATCCCGCTGGCAGCAGCCGGGTTACTGACTATAAAAACACAACCATTAGTTACAAATTGCCAAATACAGAAACATCAATGCAAGTTATCACGCTGCTGTGGCTCTCGCTAACAGGCAGAATTAAGTAACCAGGTTTAGGTTAAAAAATTCTATATACGTAGACCATGTTTCTTTAAATTTTGACATTTGGTTTTTATTTGAGGCAGATATTTTTTCCATTAAAATGTGATTTATGAGGAGGTTAGACTATTGGTCGATATTCAGAGTTTGTTTATTTTTCCAGTTAACAAGAATTGTTTTTTTTGCGATAGTAAGGGCTACAAGTATAGATTGAAATTGTTTATGTGGTAAGTCAGTTGTTGTTAAGTAACCTAGCAAACACAAGTTTGGAGAGAACGGTATCCTACAGTCCAAGACAGCGGAAAGTTTAACGGAGCTATAGACAAGTCTGTTTCCCATTTCGAGATGGGTAAAGACGTTTTATCAGTATATGAAAGTAACTTATATATTTTTGAGAGTTTTTTTGTTGTTGTCGGAGAAAGCTTGGTAATATCTTTAGCTAAAACAGGCGGTTGGAGCGTACCCTGAAGTGTTGGAATTTGTTTCTTTATCATACTTTTAACTTGCAAATAATGTAAAAAATTTCAGTTTTTTATTTTGTATTTTTGGAGCAAGGATGTATATGATATAAACATATGATCTGAGAAGAGATGGTGGAGATGTGTAATTCCTTTCTGCTCCCACACACTCAAATAAAACGATTGGTTGTTAATTTGAAAGTCGGGGTTATGCCATAGGGGAGAAAGCCCGTAGGGCTCCACTTGGGTTTTTGTCATTTCTAGTGCCTTCCACCAGGCAGTCAGGGTGGCGGAAATCATTGGGTTTTTAAAACAATTATGTCGCTTAATCGATGTTGTAATGAAGAGTAAATCTAGAAGTCTGAGGTTATTACAATCCTTCTGTTCTAGTTCCAGCCAACAGTTAGTATCTCTGTTTGGTTGTGCCCATATAATGATATGTTGTAGCTGGTTAGCTATATAGTAGTGCATAAAATTTGGTGCCTCTAGACCTCCTTTGGATTTATTTTTCTGAAGAGTAGATAGACTAATCTTTGCTTTTTTTTTATTCCAGTAAAATTTTGTAACGGCTGAGTCCAACAACTGGAACCAGTTAGCCGTAGGTTTAAATGGAATCATTGAGAAAAAATTGTTTATTTTGGGTAAAACTTTCATTTTAATAGTGGCTATTCGTCCTATTAGAGAAATAGGAAGATTATTCCAGCGCTCCAAGTCACTATAAATGCTATCCAGAAGTGGAGTAAAGTTTAAATTAATTAAATCAGTTAATTTAGGTGAGATTTTTATGCCTAAGTATTTTAAATTACCTATAGGAAATGAGTAGTGTGGGTCCTGGCTTGCAGGGTTCCATGAATTTTCTGTAATAGGTAGAAGTGTTGATTTTGACCAGTTAATAGAATAATCTGATAACTGTGAGAATTTAGTTATTAAGTTAAATACTTCCCCTAACGAAATAGCAGGCTTTTCTAAATAAAGTAAAATATCATCGGCATATAGATTAATTGTATGTTCTGTTACCCCAGAGGGAATTCCTTGAATCCTTCTTTCCTGGCATATGGCTAATGCAAGCGGTTCAATAAATATTGCAAATAATAAAGGCGACAGTGGGCATCCCTGTCTTGTGCCTCTCTGTAGAGTAAAACTCTGAGATATAATCCCATTAGTAGTAACAGTAGCTTTAGGAGAATCATATAATACTGACACCCAGTGAATAAATGACTTCCCAAAGCCAAATTTATTTAAAACAGCAAAGAGGAAGGACCAGTTAACTTTGTCAAAAGCTTTTTCTGCATCCAATGATATAATAACTGCCTTTTTATCATACCGCTGTGACATACTAATAAGGTTAAAGAGCCTTCTAATATTATTAGTAGAGTGACGCTCTTTAATAAAGCCTGTTTGGTCGCTATGAATGATTGTCGGGATTACTGTTTCTAATCTAGATGTAAAAGCCTTAGTGATCATTTTAATATCAGTGTTAATTAGTGAAATCGGACGGTATTTTGAGTCAAATTGATTTTTGTATTATTATTATTATTATTATTATTATTATTATTATTATTATTTTTATTAGTATTATTATTATTATTAGTATTATTATTAAGGCTTGCCTTTACATCAATTTGATGCCCAATATCTCATGATGATCAATCTCATTTTCTCTGTTTATTGCAGATCAAATAATTTCTACTTGGCTATGCTGCTTTTCATGCTCTTTTTGTGTATGCTGCCTACCATATTTGCCATTGTAAGATACCGACCATCACAGCACTGTGGACCATTTAGGTAAGAAGAACCCTCTTTATTGTCATCAGCCACTGCATTTAACCTATATTAACCATGGGCACCAGAACCAACTGGGATATCCACTTTGTAAGGCAGAATCCTAGAACCACTTGGCCACAGTTTGCCAAACAGTAATCTGACTTTGGAAATACTCTACATAGATACTGTATGCAACATTTGTTTCTCACAATTTCTGAAGTACTTACTATAGGTTTCTTTTCACCAGTGTTCAGTCACTTAAATGTATTTAAAAACCTGGGGCCTCATTTATCAAGCATGCGTAAGCAGTATGCACAGAATTATGCGTAAAGCATGCATCATTCCCATGCACAGTATGAGATTTATCCATTTGGACTTCTTTGTGAGGATGAGCATAAATTTACACACAGCTCTGACTAAGCGTACACATAAAGCCGTGGATTGACAATTAAACTATAAATGGAATGGCTAAACAGACAATTGCACCCACATTTTAATGATGTGCCATCACACAACAAATTCAGCAATGTTAACTCTTTGACTGCCAGACGTTTTCAGAAAAGGGATGCCGTCAGTGCCAGCCGATTTAAGCATTTTGACTGATCTTTCAAGGTCCACAGAAAATGTTCTGTTTGGACTATGGAAACACACATACTACCAAATGAAAGATTGAACTTTCATCTTTCATCAGAAACAAAAAAGTTTGTTTCTACCTTATTCCGTTCTTTAGTAATCAACAATAGAAAATGGTTAGTTTCACCCGATTTCGCTTGTTTTGGACCAAAATACGGAGATATCAAGCTTTTAGTGAAACGATATTATTTCATGCACTCTAGTGAATTTTACACTTCTTTTTGTCCATGAATGATGCCACAAACACCTAAATAGTGCTTTACTTCTATAAAACACTACCACCAAGAATGAAAAAGTGTTTTTTGATAGCAAAATACGTTTATTTACATTCAACAGTGTAACAATTTGACAACAATTTGGCAAACTATTTACAAATGTGTGCAACTGTGGTGCTATTTACAAATATGTGGATGTTTCAACGACGACGCAACAGCATTTGCACAACAGATTGCCTCAGCGTCAGCCACAATGTCGACTTTGAGGTCAAAAGTTAATTATATAATCAGCAATGTTATTTGCTTGTATGGAGTATATGCCACGGAGAAGGTGGGACTTCCGGCGGAAACTATCATGCGCTTTTTCTGTTTCTGGTTACTATTGTGACATAGGCATGAGTGTTACATACAAGACAACAGATCAGATCAGTTAGTCAACGCGAAGGAAAAACGTGAAGACGTTTAAGTAGCAGCGGACAACGAGCACTGTAGTGTCGTTGTTTTTGGTGTTGCTGATAGCAGACAACTATCCAGTCATGTGTAGCAGGCAGAACTTGATCTACAGCGCCACCCTTCTGTTGTAATAGTGTACTGTTGTACAGGACTTGAATGATACGACTTAAGTACTTAACTTCAAAGAAAAGGGAGGGAAATCACGCAGGGTACAAGTGGAAACACACCAATTTTAATGGAAGTAAATGGGACCGGATGTTACATTGGCACACACGTCACTTTCACCGGAAGTAAGTGGCATATAGCCCATTTGCATCACTGAGTTCTGAGATCTACACAGTAATAGGTCTCAAAATTGCTATTATTTTTTTTTATCCGCTTAGGGGACTATGTTTTTTTAAATTGTTGAATAGATTTCATTACACAAAAGACAGAAATGTTTACATAAAATTACAAGATTTGAATGAAAAGAAGCAGAGAGAAGAGTGAATGATACTTCATGGCCCTTTTTTTTTTTAAAGGAAATATTTACCAATTCACATTTAAATAACCCAAAAGGAAATACTCCCGTTATGATTTTTCAATGTTTACACTCACCATTACTGTGAAGACCAAAATATTCAGTTAATACCATGATATCAATTTCAGGCCGAAACACAAAGCCCTCAGTTTCTGTATGAAGCAGTTAAGTCTGGAGCAAAAATCAGGGGATTTACAAATAAGCTTACATTTATTTACAAAGATCATGTACATTAGTACAAAATGTTTTTGTTTTTTTTAGTTAACAAATGCATTCTTATTTACATAGTCTATTACACATAATTGCACATTTAAACAGGACGGCAAGTAGTATAGTGCGTAAAACGTAAAAAAGGACTGCTTCCCTCAGACAACCTCTTTAGTGTCCTTGTGGCATTATTAGCATGTATGCTATTAATATTTTTGATAGTATGTTATTTTCTATCAAGTTTGTAAACGTTATTGGTACATTGTGAATATTGTACAAAAGCTTAATTTGAAAAACATTGCAAATCGAATCAAAATCGCAATATTTGTCAGAAAAAAAAAATGTTTTCCCTAAAATCGCTCAGCCCTATCCCGGATTATCCAGTATCATTGCAGCAGGGATTTAAGGGTGATAACACTCTATATTGTTTTCCTGTGTGATAATCTAAGAATAAAACTGTATGTTTCAGCGGTCAAGAAAAAATCTATGACATCATATCTGAAACAGTGGCCAGTGACTTTCCCCTGTGGTTCAGTAAAGTGATGAGTTACATCACCAGCCCTGTTGTGGTGTTACCGGCACTACTTCTTTTGTTGTAAGTCCTTTCACACGCACAGATAAACTCACAACACAGTGTGAAACTAGTACTATGATTTCCATCATCTCTGTGTTTTAGCATGCTGATATACTATCTCCAGGCCATTGCCAGATCTCTAAAATTCACCAACAACCAGCTGATGATGCAGCTCCAGACAGTGAGTCTCTAACCAACTGACAGATGTATGCTATGTAGCTTTTAAAGTTGAAAGTCCTTAATTAAGTTACTGCCACAGACTTTTCCATGTGCGCCAACTGACTTGTTGAACGACTTGGCTAATGATGTATTTATATTTTATATTGAAAATTGTTTTACAAAGCTGAAAAGCTAACAAAGCTGAATGGTGATATGCATTTAGTCATTTCAGTGATATTATAATGCATTTCCTGATATGATAGATACATTTGCAATGTACAGCCGGAGGTGAGATTCGAACCCACGACCAACTGCACCACCGAGCAGTATCAGACACCTGGTAATGATGATAAGTAGAATGTATGGAAGTGGGCGTGGAAAATGGTACAGGGTCATCATCTAAACTTGAATAACTTTAGAAATAATTAATCGATTATTTATATTTTTCAGATTTACCAAGAAGATTTAATGTTCTAAGAGTCTATAAAATGTGACCTTCGAGATGCCATGGACTACTGAGAAAAATACATTTATAGTTGAGGCATATTTTCGGCTGAAGTCTATCCACGCAGCTCAATTGCAATTCAAAGAACAGTTCAGATGTCGTGAATTTCCTGTCCTCTCAATGATCTACAGATGGGTCAACAAGTTCAGAACTCATGAGACTGTGCATAACCTCAATGGTAAAGAAACTAACAGACAATCACACTCTGGACGACCGAAATCATCAAGGACACGGCACAACGTTGCTGCAGTCAGATACTCTGTTGTCCGCAGTCCAAGCAAGTCTGTGCTTCGGCGAAGTCAAGAGCTTGGAATCAACCGGGAGTCTGTGCTGAGAATTTTGATCGCAGTTCTGTCTGTTAGTGTCTTTACCATTGAGGTTATGCACAGTCCCATGGGTTCTGACATTGTTGACCCATCTGTAGATCACAGGAAATTCACGACATCCGAACTGTTCTTTGACTTGCAATTGAGCTGCGTGAATAGATTTCAGACGAAAACATGCCATCCATCCATCATCTAGCGGTTATCCGGGGTCGGATCGCGGGGACAGCAGCTTTAGCAGGGAAGCCCAGACGTCCCTCTCCCCAGCCACTTCAACCAACTCCTCCAGCGGGATCCCAAAGCGTTCCCAGGCCAGCCGAGAGACATAGTCTCTCCAGTGTGTCCTGGGTCGTCCAGGGAGGCGTCCAGGAGGCATCCAAACCAGATGCCCAAGCCACCTCAACTGGTTCGTCTCAATGCGGAGGAGTAACGGCTCGACACTGAGTCCCTCCCGGATGGCCGAGCTTCTTACCCTATCTTTAAGGGAGAGCCGAAAATATACCTCAACTATAAATGTATTTTCCTCAGTAGTCTATGACATCTTGAAGGTCAAATTTGGTAGACTCTTAAAACATTAATTCTTCTTGGTAAATCTGAAAAATAAAAAGAGCTGATTAATTATTTCTAAAGTTATTTAAGTTTAGGTGATGACCGTTTTTTGTGTCACCCTGTACCTCAAAAGTTCAATGTCCGTCCCATTAAAAATGAATGGGGGAAGGCTGATACTTAACGTTAAATAGTGTGAATACTGTAAGTAATGTGGAATCAGACGATATATTTCCAGATAGGCGTGAATTCTGTGGCAAGTTTAAATTTGAATGATGTAAATGGGAAGTGTAATGTGGGAGTTATTGCACGGCAAAACCTGAAAATTTTAAATGTCTTTCCTATTGCAAAATTAATGGGGAAAAGTTGATATTGAAAATGTAATTGTGCGAAAACTAAGTAATGTGGAATCAGATGATGTTTTCCCAAGATGGCGTGAGTTTTTGAAGCAAGTTGAAATTTGAACGGTGTAAATCGGAAGTGTTATGTGGGAGTTATTGCGCGGCAAAAAAAGTGTGGAGAATAAAATGCTATAAAGAATCTGAGTAACTTAAGTGGGAATGCATTCCCACAATAATACATTTTATTTATAGGCGCCTTTCTGGACACTCAAGGTCACCTTACAACAACAGTTAAAAACATACAAATACAATATTAATAAAAACAGAAAATTAAGGCTGTGAGTATGGCAGTAGAGTGATGGGTGAGAGAAATGCGGAGCCAGTGGATCTTTCTGAGATGGAAGTATGCGTAGCAAGTGATGTTATTGATGTGTGAGGTGAAGGAGAAGGTGCTATCGAGGATGACGCCTAGACTCTTGATCTGAGGGGAGTAGCCGTCAATGGAAATGGAGAAATTGTTTATTTTATTTAGGGTAGATATGGTGCCGATTAGGAGGAGTTCAGTTGTATTGCTGTTTAGTTTGAGGAAGTTTGAGGTGAACCATGGTTTTATTTCCTGGAGGCATTTGGTTAGAGAGGAGGGTGGGAGTGTGGAGTTGGGTTTGCTGGAATGTAGGTGTATTACACGTAGCAGTGAATGTATATGTGATGTTTCCTGAAGATGTGACCAAGAGGCAGAAGGTTGATTAGAAACAGCAAGAGGCCAAGGACAGAATCCTGAGAAACACCTGAAGTGACGGGGCGTGAGGTAAAACATTTGAGCTGGATGAATTGGGTGGGGTCGGAAAGATAGGGGCGGAACCAGAGGGTGGTGCTGGGGATACCAATGGAAGAGAATCTGTCCAGGAGAATGGAGTGAGAGATGGTGTCAAAGGCTGCACTGAGCTCAAGTAGGAGGAGAATGGGGTGTGAACCGGAGTCAGCAAAGAGAAGAAGGTCATTGGAGGTTTTGAGGAGGGCAGTTTCAGTGTATGGAGGGAACGGAAGCCAGATTGAAATTCATAAAGGTCTCCAATAACCTTTGAAAAAGGTAGGTAGATGTGAAGTTGAGCAGCAACAGTTTTTTTTTTTTTAAGTTTGGAAATTAAGGGAAGGTTTGAAATGGGTTGGCAGTTGATCAGGTCAGATTCTGATCATTTATACTGCCGTGTTCTTGGCGCAAATCCATTGCCATGTGTAGTAAATCAGGCTCAAATTTGTTCCCAGATGTCAAACTTTATGGCCGTGTTTGCGCTGGTATATCATTAGAGCAACATCCTTAGTGAATAGGACGTTAACAGCAAGCTGCGGGTGCATATGTTGAACAATTGTTGGCGCTTTCAGCAGACACAGCACATTCTTAGTGGATTTGGCCCAAAGTTTTCTCCCAGTCAGGAGGCCCACAAAAGCCCCTTTTGATATGTGCAGTGAGCTGTTTCTACAACTAGGTGTCAGTAATGCCTAAGACATGGAGTTCCATGCAAGCATGTGTTAAGGTTCTTGTTTGAAAAAAAAGAGGGCATTTCATCAGTAGTGAAAGAAGGTTTGTTGGTCCATCAATGACGGATGCCCACAAATGATGTGAAACATTGACAGACGCTCATTTCGCTGAAGGAATGATGAATGTCGGATTGACGATTACAATGCAGTTCAGTTCAAAATACTGATGGATTGATGATGACTGTAGGGTGTCCTGACTGTTGACGATTCGAAGTGGGTCAACAACAAAAAATATTGTAGCAACCATTCAATAGGGTTCACGTGTTCTGTGGTTTGCAATAGAAGCCATAAAGGCAACGGGGAGATTTTTGTGAGCTATGCACCAGGTAATGTCTTGTCGTCGTGGTTTCTGCCGACAGTAATCGCGCCAAGCTCCCATATTAAAGAGTTGTTGCTAGCTCACCGCTTGGTCTGATTATTTATGCAATGCTACAATATTTGAGAAAAACTAATTCTATAGATTTACCCTTCGCATTTGTGTGAGTGGATGAAGAATCTACTCGTGCTGTCTCATATTTTAGGGGCAAAATGTGACCATTTAGGGGCAGTCTTTTGGGTCAAATTAATTCAAATGAATAACCTCCCATGGTGGACTAAAATCCAATTACCCAGTCCGTTACAGTATTAATAAATCATGAAAATATTTTTCTATTGGTGCTTAGGGCTATCGAGAGCCATAAGTTGCCCATGTGACTCCATATTCATCTCACAACTACATGAACATAACTAAGCTCAACTGCTTAACGTCATGGAGTGAAATATGGGCAATTACACACTACAGTATATTTGAAAGATGTTGAGGAAATGTAGAAAAGAGATAAGAGTATTTTTCTATTCCCATTAGGAGCGCACTGACGATAAAAAGAAAGCCTTCCAGATGGCTGCAGGTGTGTTGTCACGCTTAGGAATTTGTATTATTGAATGTGCATTTTTAGATTTATGGAGCGCTCTCTCTTTTTGACACTAATATTAAACCATTTCTCAGCAAGACTTCAGGCTCCAGGAGAAGAAGTGGGGTATCAAAAGCCAGATGAACAAGAGAGTGACATCACAAGCCAGGTTCCCTCCATCCAAACTTCTTCCTCACAACAGAACGGCTGCATCACAAACCTCCAAGCTCCTGGGCAGCGTAGTAACAGCATTCGCACAATTACTCAGTCTGCATCTCGGGGAGAGCTGAACAGAGCCGTGGCTGGATCCTCCAGAAGTCCTGCCACAATCCCCAAACATAGGTTGGAGCACGTGCCAAACAGGTGTCAGAGAAAGAGATATTTTGACAAAAAGCCACCCAATATACATGTAACTGTTTTGTGTTGTCAAAAGAATGAATTCGAACACATTTTGACTGTAATGTGCAGTACAGCATTGCCGCTAGGGATGCTTCCATCCGATATGTGGACCGGGTATCGGCCCAGATATTAGGGGAAGAAAATCATATTGGGTATCTGTTACAAAAAACCCCATCCACAGAGGCTTATTTTCAGGGCGCGCGCTTCCCGTTGGCCCCGTCTCCAATGACAAGGTGAAACCGGAACGGCGAGGTAAATATTTCCCATGCTTGCCACGCCAGCACGGTCAATTTGTCTGTCAAAATTGCACTGGGGGAACATCGCTATTTAAAACATCATTAATCATGCTTTTTCTATTAAGTACTGTCTCAAATGTCTCCAATTTCGATACGGTAAATGTTTTGAGTGTGTGCGCCGTGGCCACTGATAGAGAGGTAGTTGAAATGTGCAAATGGTGTGGTGCTATTTGGAGGGGTTGTGGCAGAGAGGGGAACTACAGTACAGTACTGTAATGTAATGTATGATGTGGTGTGCACTTACAAAATATTAACCTGCGAGCGAAATATGGCATTTACGGACATCAGTCAGCCTTTGATCGTATCTGCGAATGTTCGTAAGTTGGATGTCCGTTACTAGAGGAGTACCTGTACTTAAGTAATGATTACATTCATTCAATAAATGTATTGAAAATGTTGAAAGAAAATCATACTTCAATAAATCTGTTCAAAAAACAACATTTAGACATTAAAGAACTTTTAAAAGCATTTGAGTTTTTACATTGACTATTTTGGAAGAAAAAACATGTGCAGAGACAATTTAGTATGGATCGTATCAGATCGGTATCGGCAAATACTGAACCCAAGGTATCGTATCGAATCGGTAATGAAAGAAGCGGATCGGAGCATCCCTAGTTGCCGCAATATTACAGTCACAGATTACTTGGTTGAAAACGTCTACTTGTCTATTGCGGAAATCAAAAACTTTTCACCTGTATTGGGTGGTTCTGGAATGTATCCCCTGTGATGAATGGGGTTCACTGTATATTATTATTAGTACCTTTTTTTTTTTTTACATATACACTTACACTTTGAGTTACAATGTTTCCCACACCATGTTAATACTTGGGTGGGCCACCCAAGTAAACTGGCCACCACCCAAGAAATTTTCAATAAAAAAATAAATGTATTTTATATATGATTTTCTGAATTCTGCCAAAACTAACATCTACAGTAATTATATTATTTGATTCTGATGTGTCGTCCTTTCTCATACCAGGCACACACCATTCCCTGGAGGCCCAAGCGGTTCCTGTCGCTCTAAATCTTACTACTATAAGGCGTGCAGTCACCAAGCCAGGTATTCTGACAACATCCACTCTGACCCCCTGTACAGGAAGACCTTACGTGCTATACATCATGATGAACCAGCTGGAATCATGACTGCCCAGAGCTATGGGTGTCGTCATGGTCATGCCACCCGCTATGTGATTGTCAATGAACATGAACCTAGAAAGAAGCTGCTTCACTCAGCCACACGTATCCCACGCCATTACTTAATGGAGGAGGAGCCAGCAGAGATTCTGGAGCTCTACCCATGCAACATCAATCGCTACACTGCTCGCACCCCACACCACCAACCACACCTCCACAGATCTCAACTATCCCAACAGAATTTGAATAAAGATGAGGAGGAAAAAGAGGGCAAACGCAGAAGAATGTTAAAGAAGACTCATCGACCCTGTTCTCTATCTGACCTCCACCAGCCACCACACTTTTACATTGGTGACAGAGTAGAGAGCCACTTGTCTGTAGCTAAAGACAGCCACAGAGGTAGAGGGCGGTACAGATCCCAGGAAGTGGATGATGAAGAGGAAGGAGATATCAGATGGAGAGGTATAAAATCACACTCCCGCTCCCAGGACAGTATAAGAGGAGCAGAGCCTCTACTAGTCCGAACCAGGCACCACATAAATTCTCCAGGAAGACATAGTCAGTCCGCATCTAGGAGCAGGCACATTAAATCAAAGGCAAGGCCAAATCTGGACCATCCTCTGACTGAGTCTGACTCCGCCTCCCTGGCCTCAAGCAGTGATCAGCAGAACAGCAGTACAGACCAATACATTCAGGTCATCCATGACAAAGAGCATTACCTCAAGTCTAATGCAAGGCAAGGAAAATTATCCAGAAAAAGAGTTAAACAAACCTTGGATTTAATTTCCCTTGAGTCAAATGACCTAGTTTGTTCCAATGTGTGATATTTTGTAACCAGAGGTGGCAAATACAAGTCCAGAAAGTAAAAACCCTGCCAAAGTTTGACTATAAGCCCTGATAGCTAGCTCCTTAGCAAGTAAACGAGCACCATGTTAGCTAGGCAGCTAGCTAGCTAGAACCTGGGGCTAAAGACAAACTGTGGCAGGATTTGTACTTTCTGGACCTGGGTTTGCCACCTCTGTTTGTAACATGCACTATTGTGTTGTGAGCAAATGAACAGTTATAGTCTAAGCCAATTGAAATGTGATTTTATTTTCTGTGGTTGTAATAATAATGCATTGTTATTTGTTAATGTGTGATAGCAATAAAAGCTAACGGTGTTTCACTCAGTGTTTCATAATTTCAAGCATTTCATCAGACATCATTTCCATCTGAATGCACATACGCTAACCATAAAATAAAAATCACGTTAAATAACGTTTAGTAAAATCCAAATGAGTGCCGCCAAAGACGTTAAAAGACGTTCACTATGTTTTTTTGTTTTTTTTTAAAACGGGTGGAGGAAAGAAAGCCTTGGCAAGCTGTGCTGAAAGTATCAAGCAGGTCGAGTTAGTATAATGCCTATTTTGGGCACTAGATGGCAGTGATGACTCTCTTTGGACAAGATCGGGTAGGCGTCAGTAGAAGACGTGAGGCGGAGCTAGAGTGTTGAGGGGAGAATGGCTGAGGAGGCGAAAATGGCGACCGGTTGCAAGCAGCTCACGCTTGAGCACTTTTTTCAAAGACGAAAAGCATCGACCAATGCTAAAGAGCACATTGATGATGATGATGGTGACTCCGAGGTTGACGCCGAAGTTGGAAACGTTGACGCGGCGGCTTTGATCACGTCGTAAAGCCCCACGGCTAGCGATGCTAACGGCGGAAAACGAGCACTTCTGCACAGGCGGACGTTCAATCGGACGATGAAGAGTACCCCGAGTCCAATGCATATTCATCGGAGGAGTGGGTACAGTCTGATCACGAAGAAGACACTGGTTCTGGACTACGATGCCACCATGAATGGGGTGGATAAGATGGATCAGAACATCTCTTACCACCCGGTATAGGATATGAAGGACATGAGGAAGCCAGATGTAACACCAGGTCACCGTATCATGATCTTGGGAGTAGACTTGATGACAACATGGCCAAACACATACTTCAGTATATACCTGCTACTCCCCGGAAAAAAAGGCCGGCAAGAAAGTGCACGCGAAGGGGCAATCGCAGTGAAACTAATCTGTGGTGCAAATCCTGCTGCGTCCCCTTGCACGCAGGGGAGTTTTACACAATATACCTCACAAAAAGAAAAACTGTGTAGTTGAAACAGCCACACAATTGTAAATAGTACCACAGTTGCACACATTTGTAAATAGTTTGCCAAATTGTTTTGTCAAATTGTTATACTGTTGAATGTAAATAAATGTATTTTGCTATCAAAAAACACGTTTTCATTGTTGGTGGTAGTGTTTTACAGAAGTAAAGCACTGTTTAGATGTTTGTGGCATCATTCGTGGAAAAAAAAGGTGTCAAATTCACTGGAGTGCATGAAATAATATAGTTTCACTTAAGCTTGATTTCTCCGTATTTTGGTCCAAAACAGAGCATTTGGGTGAAACTAACCTATTTTCTATTGTTGATTACTGAAGAACGGAATAAGGTAGAAACAAACTTTTTTTTCTGATGAAAGATGAGAGTTCAATCTTTCATTTGGTAGTATCTGTGTTTCCATAGTCCAAACACAAGATTTTCTGTGGACCTTGAAGGATCAGTCAAAATGCTTAAATCAGCTGGCACCCACACATTCTCTTTTCTGAACTTGCTTGGCAGTCAAAGAGTTAAACTGTAGTGGTGATTGATACAAATACCAATATTATCGATACCAATTCAGTATCGATATCAGGTCGATACTGGCACTATAATATCAATCTTTTAGTTTAGTTTCAATTCGGTTCTTTTATGCACTTCTGCAGTTTGGTCAAACAGATAACAGCCATGTCACCATACACTCCACTTCTGTGAGTCAGGGCAGAGCAGTCACAGGCAGACTTGCTCCCGCTCTCCCTCCTTCCCTCCTGTGTTGTGCGCCATCACATAATTTAGCATCTTTGCAGTAGATTGCCTGAACACATAAAGTCTTTAACTTGAAAATGAATTTATTTTGTATGTTGTTTTATGTTTTATATTTGTTGCTGCGATGGTTGTTTGTCTCTGTGTGCCCTGCGATCGGCTGGCAACCAGTTCAGAATGTACCCCACATACTGCCCGAAGACAGGTTGGATAGGCTCCAGGGACCCTTGTGGGGACAAGCGTTTAATAAAATGGATGGATGGATTTGTTGATGCATGATAATCTTTAACATCTTTTTTAGGTTGAAAAAATCCACAAAAGTGCAATGAAGACAGATCTTTTATTTTATTTTATTAGTTATTTTTTGTATTTATAGTTACCGAACAGTATATGATAAATAATTTGTTTATATATGTTATTTTTCGCTGATCACTTTGTGCACTTTGTATAAGAAAGTTAAAAAACAAAAAACTAATGGTTGTAATGTTTCTGGGTGAAAAAAACTTTGATAAAATAATTTATATATATATATACGGCGTATTGTGTCACGGGAAATAGTCACCCCACTTTTGCATTTTATTTCCTTAGATAACTGCAATGAACTTAGATGTCGATTTTCTTCCACCCTTCCCAAGATGCTGCTGTTAACATCCGTAGACGACCTTGCAGATGGTTGCAGTTCCATCTTTTTAAAATGTTTGTACCATTTTTGCTACAGTATTTTGACTGATGAGTAAAGCTTTGCTGATCTTCTTGTAGCCATCACCTTTGTTGTGCAAAGAAATTATTTTCTTTCTTAGGTCCTGTGACATTTCTCTTCCGTGTGGTGCCATTGCTAACAGCATGAAATGGGAAAGTGTTTTCTTTAAGTAACACCCATTTATAGTCAACAGTTTGCTTGACACCTGTGTAATAAATAATTAGACTCAGCTGTACACGTTTGTAGTCTAAAATTTGTGCTTTTTGGGCTTTGCTCTAGAGACTTTCACTGGGGTGTACTCATTTTTGCATCACCCGAATTTGAATAAAACTGAAAATGATGTTCTCTAATGTATATTATTAACCGTACTTTCATGTTATAAGTTAAACATATGTTGTACAAATTTAGTCTTGTCAATGTTTTTAAAATTGTTTTTGATTTCATTGACATATTGTTCAAAGTGTTATTTTTCGTAGGGGGTGTACTCATTTATGCTGAGCACTGTATATGTGTGTGTGTGTGTGTGTGTGTGTGTGTGTGTGTGTGTGTGTGTGTGTGTGTGTGGGGGTGTGTGTGTGTGTGTGTGTGTGTGTGGGTGTGTGTGTGTGTGTGTGTGTGTGTGTGTGTGTGTATATATATATATATATTGTTTGCTGGGGGTGCTTCATCTACCCTTTCTTCCTTTCCTCAGTCTCTCCTTTGGTCTCTTGAGGTCTCCCTAATTTGTTGGAATTTAGATGTTTCTGGGGTTGGTGAAAGACTCTGGTTGGTAACCCGGTGGGTAGTAGGTGATATCTGGTCGGTGCTGGATTTCACTTTCCTTCCTTTTCTTTGATCTTTCCTCGGGTCTCCTGACAACCTCACGATTCTAGCTGAATTCTGAAGTTTTCGGTTTAGGTGAACGGTATGGGATTTTTAATAGGTTTTAGGTGAATTAATGAGTACACACTCACACGCACGCACACATACACACCACCCCACTCACGCACATAAAAATAAAAGAGAGAGAGAGAGAGAGAGAGAGAGAGAGAGAGAGAGAGAGAGAGAGAGAGCAATGATGATGACATGTCGAATCTGTATAATTACCGAATGAACAATACTGAGCTCTCTCTCTCAAAAAAATATATATATATAATAAAAGATGCTGTCTCCAATGTCCTGTTTGGCAGTAACTTTGCAGACAGCAATGTGGTCTTTTCCAGGAGGTATGACAAGGGGACCAGGGCCTGTCCATTTGACCTCTACCACAGTTCAGTCTTTACTGTTGGTATTGATCGTGTCAGGAACAGGTAAGTGGCTTCTGTTCTCCACTTGAACTTTGAATGAGTTGACTTTCTCGTTGTCTTCTCTTTTTGCTTGGGAATAAGCAGAACTGATTTTACGAATATTTGTGCCAATGAGGACAGGTATAGTCTCAGAACAACGGGGGTCAGGATATACTAGGGCCAGGGCAGGAACAGTCTTGACTTTGACTTTTTAGGCAACTCCAAATCAACTTGAATGTAGCCCTTGTAGGGGTAACTGTCATTTGACTCACTTAGACCCCATATGGCTTGTAACGAATATTGCACGTCACCCTCAACTTTTTGTATTTTGCCTTTTTAACACTTCCCCCTGGGGAATGTGTGTGCAAGCCTCAACCCTATGTTTTCTCAAACCAACCAGACACAGTTAAATAAGGAAAACTCTTTGAATTTCCCTCCAGCAGGGACTGGATTTCGTTTTTACAGCCCAAAGGAAACACATACCTCAGCGTCTACCGAATTCTAAAAACCTGTTTAGCAAGCAAACTAGCGATAAGACTGCTTATCAGTCCCCAGACCATCTTTTATCTATCCACAGAAATCAGCCATGTGTTTTTGGAAACAACGCCCCTTGGAAGTTATACGGTACAACAGTGCCCTCCAGCGGTCACTATCGGTAATATCCTCAAGAATCCTGCTGCTCCTAATTAATCTGAAGTCTACATAATTCGGGACATAAGCGGACTCTATGTACTTGACTGGCATCAAGTAACTCCTGTTGTTTATCTTTGTACACAACCTGTATGTCTATCTCAAATGAATGATATGTATAACTTCTGCAGCCATCTAAGTTTAGCTAATTAGTAAGCTTAGCGGATTCAATAACTTTATGATCGCCGTAATGTTTGAAATGTGCTCAGAATGATGAATGTCAATTCTGATAAAAAAATTATCAAAGGCTATCCCAAAAGCTTGGTCTCAGTCAACCAAGTCTGCTTCAAGCGCACAGAAGAGGCGGGTCTACTGCTTGACCCCCTGGGACAACAGTTTAAAGGATTTTCCCCCTCTTCTTCGCTCCCCTCTTCTTCACTCCTCTCCCTCTTCGCTCTACTTGCCCCATGAACTTCTTTTGACCATCACGAGAGACGTGGTCGCCGAACACGCTGAGAGCGACCACGTGGCTTCATTCTTTAAGCCCCGGACTTGAGCCACGGCGCGTGCCGCAAAGCACGCATCACGCAAGGGCTCGCGTGTATGTTCCTGCTGAGAGCCGACCCACCTACCTTCCGCTCTATGAATCATGCAGCACCCCGCCGACCCGGTTCCACGACAGCTGTTAGGCATCAAGTCGCTGCGCGCCAGCGACCCATTTCCGCTCCAGCCGTGCGCCCGAGATGCCCCGCAGCGCCCAAACCAACTGACTGCGGCCTCTCAACCGCGCAAGCACATCACCACCAACCGGGACTTGTACCAGCCAAGGACCTGCCGTGGCCTCCATGCCCGCGCGTGCATCTCGCCACCAACCGGAGACCTGCAGCGGCCTCTCAGTCGTGCGCCCATCACCATCAGGCAGAGACTCCAGTGCAGCATTCCAGCTGCGCGTGCGCCGACCGCCCAGATCGCCTCCAACGGAGTTTTCTTCAACTGAGGGTCGACGCTCGCGAGTCCCTCTCTCTCCCGTTTACCTGAACCAGTCTGTGAGTGCGCCTTCATTGCAATCTGACCATACCACTGTTGCGACGCTTTGATTTAAATATAAAAGGATTGACAGGTCAAAACGCTTTCATCTCTATTCCCCATCTACCTTTTTCATCTACCTTTTTTTTATCTTAGTTAGGTTGCATGTTTTCTTTTTATCTTTGATTCACATTTTTTATTCCATTTCATTAATAGGTTAGGCTGTGACTGATATATGTGTGTTTACTAAATGAAATTGTTGTCTAGAAACTCAATTTCTGCCGAATCATTTGTGTTTTCTGAGTGGATTAGTAATTATCTTATTAAAGCAAAGAAATCCATGATTAACTAAAGTAGCAACCACTCTAAATAGGGTCAAACTTGCTCTACAGAATTTCCTGTGTAGTCACCTGAAATGGTTATCCAACAGTCTAGAAGGAGTTCTCAGAGGTTAGAATGGCAAGCGTGTGCAAAGCAGTAATCAGAGCAAAAGAAAGAGACTAGAACATAAAACATATTTTCAGTTATTTCACCTATTATTTATTTACTTATTTATTTTATTTTTTCTGGAGAAAGCTCAGTATTGTTCATTCGGTAATCTTACCGATTCGACATGTCAACATCATTGCTCTCTCTCTCTCTCTCTCTCTCTCGCTTTTTTTTCTCGTTTTCTTTTTTGTATGTGCGTGAGGATGTGCATGTGCGGGTGTGTGTATATGTGTGCGTGCGTGTGAGTGTGTACTCATTAATTCTCCTAAAACCTATTAAAAATCAATACCGTTCACCTAAACCGAATACTTCAGAATGCAGCTAGAGTCGTGAGGTGGTCAGGAGACCCAAGGAAGGATCAAAGAAAAGAAAGGAAAGTGAAATCCAGCACCGGCCAGACATCACCTACTACCCACCGGGTTACCAACCAGAATCTTTCACCAACCCCAGAAACATCTCAATTCCAACAAATTAGAGAGACCCCAAGAGACCAAAGGAAAGAGTGAGGAAATGAAGGAAGAAGCAGATTGTGTTTGAATTTCGGTAGATGCTGGTGTGGTGGATCTGGCATGCATAAAAGCCAAAGAGGGCAGCCGTCGACCCCGGCCAGGACAGAGCAAGCACAACCCTCCAGGGCCCCCCAGGCCACGGCAGTGCCAAGGCACAACCCGCTGGCCCCGCAGGGGCCACCAGCCGGAGAGCAGAGCCAGGTGCGCCCCCCACCCCAACACGGCCCGCACCCCAAGCCCAACGCAGCAGAACGGGGCATGGCAGGCCCGCCAGGCAGGCACCCCACCGGCCCACAGACCCCGCTCCCCCACGACCCCCCCGCCACCCACCGCAAACCAGCCCCAGCCACCTCCAGACCCCCAAACCCCCCCAGCACCCCCGCGTGTGTGTTATGTACCCTATGTGTCTATTAACAAAGTGCATTGTGCAAAACTAGTGCAGTGAGTTAAGGAGAGCGACCAGCGGGGCCCCTCCCAACCGGGCGGGGGCAGGAGGCACACCAATGGAGCCTATCCCAGCTGGCTTCGGGCAGTAGGCGGGGTACACCCTGAACTGGTTGCCAGCCAATCGCATTAAATAAATAAATAAATAAATGTAAAATATCTGATACTGATACTCATGTTAGTATGGATTCTATCGATACTTGGATCGATCTGCACAGCCCTACCTGACACGCAATTTCCAGTAGGCAGGAGACCCACTGTCTCCCTTCCTGCTGTTTCGTGTTTGGAATTACAATCATCAAGGCCACCTTTAGTCCTCTGGATTTATCCACCAGGTAGAAGACAAGAAGGCAACTCAGTTCGTGGACCAACGGTTGACCACCACTTTTTTTTACCACTTTTGTTAACAAGAATATGAAAACCTAGAAAAAATGATTGTACATTTAGAACAGATATAACATTTGTGATTAGTCATGAGTTAACTATTGAAGTCATGCGATTAATTACAATTAAAACATTTTATCGTCTGACGCACCAAATTTGTTAATAATATTTTCTTTTTTGTTTAATTACTTAATTATTTAAACTCAAGATGAATCACAAATTTTATATCTGTTCTAAATGTGCAATACATTTGTCTTTTTTTCAGGATTGGCTGATAAAGGGGAACTAGAAGAACACAGGATCAGAGGAACCTAATGGTGCCATTGCCAAGGATTTATAAGCCCCTTTAATAGTACCATAGCACAAATCTAATACTTTATCACGTCTAGTTGGGCAATTAACATACTGATAAAAATGACCAGGGTTTTTTTTTTTTTGACAGCATAAGTTAAAATCACCAAGTATAAAATAGGGGGCATCAGGGCAAAGAGTCTGCAAATGCTGCACCAATTTAAGAATGGTGGCTGTAGCCTCTGCTATTTTGGCTTTAGGATTAATGTATACTACCATCATAAATAATTGAGGGATTTCACGTGGCAGATAGAATGGTCGTAGAGAAATAGATAAAAGTTCAATATCAAGGGTACAGACTGACTCTCTAATACAGTCTTACACCAACGCTGATTAACCTAAAGGACAACGCCTCCTCCCAGTCTTTTCCGGTCAGCTGTTCATCCCGATTTAGTCGGATAGGCTACCCGAAATCATCAATCTCTTTAGTCTTGGCTGAGATCCTGCGCTTTCAACCAGGATTCAGTTAGAGCAATCACGCAGGTATTTCTATATTCACGTGCATATTACACGTTTGTCGATTTTACTCCTCAATGACTGCGCATTTCTGAGTATGATAGAAGGAAGCGCCAGGCGACGCAGCCCCACCCTGCGTAGTCTCTATCACACTCCACCCTTACGACCTCGCTTCCTTACTCATCCCGCCGACTGCTGATGTCTGTCGCTTCTGCAGATTTCAAGCGGAATGCCGTCGGTATTGTTAAAATCCCAGTGGTTAACTCGCCACGGTGTACGAGGAAGTCACGGCTATACTTGAGCCTTCTGGGTTGTTTACCCGCTCCATAATGTGAAATGTTTGCTTGAAGGTTAAAAACAGTTTTAAAAAAACGGCAAAAAAATCTTCTTAAATGCCATTCCTCAGTCTAACACTTAATGCCATCAAAATATAAAAAGTTAGAAAAACATTTACATAACTTTAAGTTGTTTAACTTTACTACCTCCTTATTGAATGAAATTAATACTATGTGACCTATATATGCAAAAACTACAACAATGGACAAATCTGTGTTCTTACAAAGATCCCTTATAGCCCTTAAGAACTACATTCAATTATTAAATTCAATATTATAACACCTTCTTTCTGAAGTTATTTTAAAACAATTAATTCACCTAAACAATCATCAGAACTCCGCATATTTGCCTGCCACTTAATCACATTTTTTATTGCCAATCAAACCTAGAATAGAAATTGTGTAATAAATAATTTACATCGGTCCCCAATCATTTTCTTCTATCTGTACTCTTGCCATATTAAGTTAAAAAGACAAATGTAAATTTAAGGAACAAAAGCACACAGTAATTTTGAATATTTATTCCTCAAAATCTTCTCTTTCATCTTGGGCCCTTTGTTAATTACTAATTATTAACTTATTTTTTATCCCTTACTTCCTTCCTTTTTATTTAACTATTCTCTCTCTTTTCAAACACACCTAAACATGTCTAATAGTTCTCTTCCTGCATGCCTCCAGGACACATTTACAATAACTAATTCCTCTCAAGAGGGCAACCCAACCGGGGTCTGTGCAATTCTCACCTCCCTCTTCTCTAAAGGGGCGGATGACTAACAATTAGCGGCAACTCCGCTACAAGAATGGCCAATCCGACAACTCCACACAAGCATGGCACAAGAACAAGCACAAACCGACCACCGATTGGTCGCCACTCACCAGATGGGCGTAATCATAAAACACACTCACCCCCTCAGGATTAGTCACCGAACAGACGCCCCCCTTAGTACATATATTCACCATTTTCAGCAATGCAAATTTTGACTTACTTTTAATTAATCATATGAACTCCCTTGAATACCAATCCATCCAATTAAGCCCCTTAGTTATTCAATTTAACCTTATTCAATCCCACAGTTTTTATTTTATTTATTATAATTTTTTTATCAAAAACCGCCCTGCTCTGGGCATTTATTTACAAGTTTAGAAGGCGGAACAAAAGGCGGTAATAAACTCACAATGATAAAAAACAAAAAACAAAACATGCATCTGGGGTGGGTGTGGGTGTAGCATTTCAATTGCTGCAAATAGTAAAGTGTTCATTCATGTGATAACTTATTATACAATTTTTCCAACATAAACAATTATTACCGGTATATGATACTGGCTTAAGTTCTACTTCATGTTTTCTAAACAAAACTAAAGTCGAACCATATCAGCAATCAACTCTCTGCTCAAATGGCTTTCCAATATTTTGGCAAAGCCATTGTTCAATTTAATTCACAACATTGTCTTTGTCATCGGTGTGTCAATTCAATTTCATAAGTGGCATTATAATCTAAGCATAATTATCCACCCAACTCACGCAGTAATTGCTCAGCCCCAAAATCAACCCGTGGGTGTTATTTCATTTTAAAATAGCATAATGTCAAAAACAACAAAAGCTCACAACACCACCCATGGGTTTAAGATATCATTTAGTGTTTTGTTTCAAATTTTAGGGCTGACAAGATAAAAAAAATTCTCGTTGGGTCTACATAATAACCACTTTTACAGTTAAAACATAACCTAAATATAATATTACACCCTTGTTGCGCAAAAGTGTAATATAACCTTAATTTCAATATTCTCCTTTTTTTTGTTTTTTTCCCCCTTTTCTCACAGTTCAATTCATTTTATCACATATGTATGTATGTATCTTTTCCTTCTAGTGTAAATTTAAACCAGAATATACAATTTGAGTGTACAGTCCTGTTATAGTACTGTTATTCATTACTTAAATTTTCACCAAGGACATCTTTACTTCAGAATCCAAATTATTTAATAACTGTCTTTTAGTAAATTTGGTACTTTCAATCAGCACTCCTGTCTTTAGCAAGTCCTTAACCACTAGTCAAATTCATCTCCACTTCAGCATCTTACTTCAATAAATAGTCTTTAGCATAGGAAATATTCACTTCTTCGTTCTGATTTCTACTTACATACATGCTGTTATTAAACCAACATCAGAATTACTTTTTTTTCCAGAAATAATCAGGAAGCAGGTTAAACAGCTCTTCCTGTACAGTTTAGAATATAAAACAAACAAACTGTCATCTCTTCTCTTTTCCTTATCTCATGTAATCTGTCGGAGACTCTTGCCATCTCAACACTTACTGTTTCCTTCTACCATAACTGTAATACATTACATTATTAATTCAAACAATTTCCTAGTTTGTCTAGCATTATCCTTGCCCTCTTTAACCTGTCTTTTCTGCTCTACTTACAATTTCACTAGTATGTCAAACATTCCCATACTTTTTTTTTTTTTTCTGAGAAAGCTCAGTATTGTTCATTCGGTAATCTTACCGATTCAATTATCATTGCTCTCTCTTTTTCTTTTTTTTTGTATGTGCGTGAGTATGTGCGAGTGCGAGTGTGTGTGCATATTTGCGTGTGTGTGAGTGTGTGCTCATTAATTCACCTAAAACCAATTAAAAATCCCATACTGTTCACCTAAACCGAATACTTCAGAATCCGGCTAGAGTCGTGAAGTTGTCAGGAGACCCGAGGAAGGATCAAAGAAAAGAAAGAAAAGTGAAATCCAGCACCGACCAGACATCACCTACTACCCACCGGGTTACCAACCAGAATCTTTCACCAACTCCAGAAACATCTCAATTCCAACAAATTAGGGAGACCTTAAGAGACCAAAGGTAAGACTGAGGAAAGGAAGGAAGGATAGATGAAGCAGAGTGAGATCCACAGACATCAGCCTCCACCGATTGAACGACCAGACGAAGAAGCAGATTGTGTTTGAATTTCGGTAGATGCTGGTGTGGTGCATCTGGCATGCATGAAAACCTCCACCAAAGAGGGGAGCAGTCGACACCAGCCAGGACAGAGCAAGCACAACCCTAAACTACCCCCCCCCCCCCCTCCCCCAAAGTGTGTGTTATGTGCCCTATGTGTCTATTAACAAAGTTAAAACTAGTGCAGTGAGTTAAGAGGTGCGACCAGCGGGGCCTCTCCCAACCCGGCTGGGGCAGGAGGTGCACCCGCCCACCACACCCAACCCCCCAACGGGACTCCGGCGGCATAAGGAGACAGTACGGCAGGGCGATAGGGCTCGCCCCCCGGATACTGGGGCCCACCCAAGGTGCCAGGAGGCTCACTGGAGCGGGGCAGGCACAAGACCCCGACCCGCCCCGAGACCCGGGCCAAGGATGGAGCCCCCGGCCCAGAGGAGGGGGAGGAAGGCGGACAGGGGAGGGGGCGGGACAGGGGAGGAGACGTCAAGAAGGGCAAGGGGCGACGGCAGGGCAGCAAAGAGAAGTGGGAGAAGGAGGAAGGGTGACGAGGGAGAAAGGACCGGGAGGTGAAGGATGGGCGGGGAGAGGCGAGGAGGGAGAGGCGGCAAGAGGGAGGAAGGGATAGGGAAGAGGGAACCACGGGGCACCCCGGAGGCCCTTCTGCCCCGAACCGCGTCGCCGGGCACGTGGCGACGGACCGCCCCGGACACCAGGGAGAGCACCGCAACGCAGCACTCCCCAAGAGACCCAGGGAACGGCCAAGACGCAGCCGCCACCCAACAGCCAACAGAGGGGCAGAGCCACCCACGCTCAGCCAGGGGGGAAATTACCTATAAAGTTAACCCACTGGCATGCAGTGATTCCGAATATTAACCCTGAGTGCCCATTGGAAGTGAATCTTGAGGAGTTGGTGATTAAGGTGTCATTTGATGTGGTCTGCTCGATCCTGCTGGCTGCAACTGGGTTCCTGAATATAAAAACACAACCATTAGTTACAAATTACCAAATACAGAAACATCAATATAAGTGATCGTGATGTGGTGGCTCTCGCTAACAGGCAGAATTAAGTAACCAAATTTAGATTAAAATATTCTATATACTGTCAGGTCCATTCGTTGACATTTGTAGAGATTACCACTCAACAAAAGGAAGCAAAGACACCAAAGGTTTTGCTGTCAGCAAGCGAATAAGAAACCGAGACACAATCATGCCTCCTGTCCTCCGTTCTCCTTGGTTTTTATTGAACACAGCAAAAGCTCCTCCGGCCCATACAAAGTGTGACTAATCAAAAACAGAGAGGTGTTTACATCAATCATATGTTATTCTAAGGCAAGGCATTTATGCTTAGTCATTTGTTTTGCCCAGTTATCAACTCTTGGCAGCCATCGTCGTGCGTTAGCCGTGCACCAGTCGTGGATCTGATAAGCGAGACTGGGCCTCAACTGCGTCTATCCAAGGTGATCTTCATCCCATACTTCACTGCAAACAACTCTTCACTGCAGACTTTCTGAATATGTTTGGCAAATATGTTTGCACAATGCACAAATTCCCACAGCAAACAGCATAAATAAGTTTTAGCAAATGTATAATAAATATATATAATTTCCCTAACATATGTTGTATACATTTTGATATTTGGTTTTCATTGTCGGCAGATATTTTTTCCATTAAAATGTGAGGAGGTTAGACCATTGGTCGATATTCAGAGTTTGTTTATTTTTCCAGTTAACAAGAATTTTTTTTAGCGATAGTAAGGGCTACAAGTGTAGATTGAAATTCTTTACGTGGTAAGTCAGCTGTTGTTAGGCTACCTAGCAAACACAATTTTGGAGATAAAGGTATCCTACAGTCCAATATAGCGGAAAGTTTTTCTAAGACTTTAGTCCAGAAATACATAACCGGAGTACATAACCATAAAGCATGAAAATAAGTGTCTGCAGTGTTTTGTAAACACTGGAGACAAATGTCGGAGTCTGAGAGTCCCATTTTGTTCATCATATATTGATTAATATATGTTCTATGAATAATTTTATATTGGATAAGTTGTAAATTTGTGTGTTTTGTCATTTTAAATACGTTTTCACAAACTTGAATCCAAAAGTCAAATTCCTTGAATCCTTCTTTCCTGGCGTATAGCTAATGCAAGCAGCTCAATAAATATCGCAAATAATAAAGGGGACAATGGGCATCCCTGTCTTGTGCCTCTCTGTAGAGTAAAACTCTGAGACGTAATCCCATTAGTAGTAACTGTAGCTTTAGGAGAATCATATAATACTGACACCCAGTGAATAAATGACTTCCCAAAGCCAAATGTATTTAAAACAGCAAAGAGGAAGGACCAGTTAACTTTGTCGAAGGCTTTTTCTGCCTCCAACGATATAATAACTGCCTTTTTATCATGCCGCTGTCACCTGCTATTAGGGTTAAACAGCCTAAAATTATTAGTCGAGTGACGACCTTTAATAAAGCCTGTTTGGTCTTTAGATGACCAATGAATGATTGTCGAGATTACTGTTTCTAGTCTAGATGCGAAAGCCTTAGTGATAATTTTAATATCAGTGTTAGTTAGTGAAATCGGACGGTAACTTAATGGAAGGGTGGGGTCTTAATAAAAGTTTAAATGCTGCTGTGTTCATGTGTGGACGTATGTAACCATTAAGTTCCGTTACTACTCTTAAGAATAATGGAGCAAGCATTAACCAAAAGTGCTTAAAAAATATAGCCGGATAACTATCCGAGCCAGGTGCTCTACCATTAGCCATTAGGCATACTATCTAGAGCACTGTACATTTGTTTATAGTGAGTGGCGCATCTAACATATCTTTATATTCAGTAGATAACTGAGGTGTATTTAAGATACTGAGGAATGTCTCAATATGCTCTGGGTTAGGCTTATTAGTTTCTGAGTATAGGTTGCGATAATAGTTATAAAAAATGTGATTAATTTCTTCTGGTGATTGTGTGCATTCACCAGTTGTCCTTTTAAGAGCCGTTAAGAGATTTTTCCCGATTGCGTTGAAGTTGGTTTGCAAGAAATTTACCTGATTTGTTATTATATTCAAAGTTGTTGTATCTCAATTGTTGTATTATAAACTCTGTCTTTTTAGATAACATATCGACTGTATTTTTGTATTTTGTAAGTTAGTCCATATTTGGTTATTTGGGTTTATTGCGTATTATCCTTCAATTTGTTTTCACATTTTTGATCCTGTTTCTTTTTACAAGATGAATATTATATAATTTTACCTCTAATTACCGCTTTCCAGAAAAGAAATGGAGATAAGTCTGGAGAGTCATTTATTTCCAAAAAGGCTGCCCACTCTCTTCTTATAATTTTGTCAAATTCTGTGCCATTTAGCGGTGAGATGTTAAAACGCCATATCGGGGGTGGTTTAAAGGTATAGTCAATTTGTAGGGTAAGGGAGACTGGTGCGTGGTCGCTAATAATAAGAGGATGTATTTTTGTACCAATTTTATCAGCAATATAATTATTTGTAAGAAAAAAATAAATTCTTGAAAAAAACCGCGGAAAAGAAGGTAAATTCCGTCTTAGTTGGGTTTTTAAGTCTCCAGCTGTCGACGAGGCCAAAATCATCCATCTATTCCCCTATTACTTTAGTAGATTGTAATCGCCTTATACATGTTGTATTATTAGAACAATCTATTAATGGATTTAAGACTTAAGTGTTAAAGTATCCTCCGAAAATAATAGTAGAGTTCGCTGTTAAATCAAACAGCTGAGAGAGAAAATAATGGAAAAAGGCATCATCATTATTAGGGGCATATAAATTACCAAATGTATACATTTTATTAAATATAGGGAACCTGAATAACACCTGAATAATAATGTATCAACCTTCTGGGTCTGTTACTGTATTTTTTAGAGTAAAGAATAAATTCTTATGTATGAGTATACAGACTCCTCTTTGCCTACTGTTATAAGGGGTAGAGTACACTTGACTAAAATTCTTGTCAATAAGTAATTTTTCTTCAGATTTTTGTACATACCTATACCTTCTTTATCACACCAACATGTCTCAGCTTTCTTTCCCACATTCTTTTATTTTCTATTTCACACTACAGTCTCAGCACGTCTAGCATAATTTATAGACTCATCTAAACTTTGAGTAGTCATATTTCCACTCCTTCACTTCAGGTCTCTTACTTCAATTTTGTGTTGTCCCAATTATAATCTGCATGAGTCACTGTCAAGTATGTTAATACATGCAAACATCACAGTAATAAAACTTTTAAAACATTTAACTCCTAGTAATTATTTTCAAATTTAGTCAATAAGCATTTAAATCACTATCTGTCAAAGTAATAGTAAATAGTTCATAGTCTTTTCGAGTACATAATCGTCTTTTTCTGTTAGGAAGTCATTGCAATTTCACATAAAAGTGTCCATCATTTAAGTGATATCAAGTCCTTCCCCATTTGGCAATTTGCCTAATGGGGCTTCTATAAATACTTTACAATAATCATAGCCGAAAATCAGCATTACTTGCTAAATTCTTTTCCCCAGAAAGTGGTGGAGGAGTCACAGTTTCTCAAGATCAGGCTAATCATCATTCTTTTATCTTTTAATTAATTTTACCGGTTATCTGTGTGTTTGTTTTTCAACTCCTATAATCATTTTGAACTATCTGTATTGTACTTTTGAGGGCAGTTTCTAGTCCAATGTCCTTTAATATTACACTTCCATCAAACATCTTCAATTCTTGTGGACTGATTACAGGGCTTCCTTTTTGTTGTCATCACGTTTTCTTCTTTACTTTGACCTCTTCCTCTGTTTCCTGAATAACTTACTACCTCTTCTTCTCTAAACCAGAATGTTTCTGCTTCCTTCAGATTTTATTCCACTCAACAATGCATTTTTCAACTGCTGCTGATATACAGCTCCTACCTGTCTATCATCAACAACAACACCACTTGCTCTAAACACTTTCACTCGAATCACACTTTGAATTCATCCACTAATTAATCTTCTCTTTGTACAGTTGCTCTAATTATACCATATTCAACTAACATCACGTTTGTCTCTTACTTTTATTATTTACCATGCTTAAAACAACAATCCAACAAACAGGATCATTTTCCTGCCACAATCTCACTTGTCACTAGTCACCTACTTCACTCAAACTCTCACACAATTCACTTTATCATCCCAAAACACAATTAATCGCAAAATTTTCAACCCAACCCCCCCACGACTTTAATCGTGCTGCTTTTCTAAAAAGATTGTGTCTACATTGACCTATCATCTGTCCTCAGTAAACTGTTTATAAAATTAAAAAATGAGGAAAAAAAACTCCCAAACTTTCCAAAGGGGAACTTTTTTGTGAGAGGGCAGATGGGCAAGGGTGTCAACCACTAGGGGTCTGCCTGTGCACGCCAGTGCTGTTAAGGCTCCAACTTGTTTCCTTGTCTTAATCTTAGCACCAATTCACGAGCAGGTATTTCAACCCACTTACTTAAGAAAATTTCGTCCAGTTTGACAACACCTAGGGTGTTCTAGGAACTGATATGTTTGAAAAACAGGGTGACAATAAATTTCTCACTGTGGTAATTCTAAAGATTCTACCCAGCAGGGCGGAAAATTCTTGCCTTTGCTTCCACAATGAGTTGTCACTTACAATCCTGTTTGTTTAATATAAAGTAAGTATCAAGCAATACTACACTTCCATTCACTTCACACACTCACATAAGGCCTTTTTGTCAACGTTTCACGGAATTTAAGTACATACACGACTCTGGCATCGTCTCTTTACACGGACGTTACTGGGCTCCGTTCCTTTTTAATAATAATAATAAAAAAAAAAATTGTATTTGTAATGATACAAAAACAGTTTCCTACCCCCCTTTTGACAAAGAAGCACCTTTTGCTCAACCAAACCTCGAGCACCACATGTGGCATTTCCTGCCAGCCACCATAAAACCCCACACAAAGTCCTAAAAACACAAAAGCCTTTGAGGCAAGAGATTGTGCCCCCCTTTCATCTTGTCCTGTCAGCAGCCTCTTTTAGTCCACAACAGATGTGGGTAAACAATTGGCCCCCGGCGCCTCCTGTCACCAGGGATTCACGCAGACGGCCATTTGGTTTGTATTTACAGACACCTCTCATTTTACCTTACTTCCCGAGGGAAAAGAACAAAGACTATAGATTGACTAACATGTGAATGAACTGTTGTCTCCTTATTACACATCTCTAACTAATATCAAAAACAATTAAAATATAAATTGAAACAGAAAAACAATGTTAATAATCTAACATTTCCTCATTTGAACTCTTCAGAGTTCAACACCTTTTGACATTGTGTTTTTTTTTTTTTTAAAGGAAAATACCAGCCGGATCTTCATCCCCCTCATTTGAAGCAACAGGAGACATGCATGGATTAGCAGAAGCCACCATCATATAAGACAACTTATTTTGTACATCCTGTTTTTCAATAGCAGTGATAATAAGTCTTTGACAAAGAGAACGAATACAGGGTACACAAAAACAAGCACAAGTCGTTAATAATGCTGTAAAAACAGCCGCAGATATCAAAATTGAGGAAACTAAAGATTTATAGCGCCCGAATACAGTCATCCATTTATCCCATACAGAAGTATCTACACCGGACTGCTCTTTCATTTTCTTGTTGAGTGTTTGCAATCCTTCAATTGCAATGGATAAGCTACCATCTGGTGCAGTGTTAGGAATAAAAGTGCAACACTGATCTCCAAACATTGAGCAAACTCATCAATTGTAGACACACACTGGGTGATTTGATTTAGTTTCCCCAATTGTTCTCCAGTACCTGTCATTTTTATACATGAAAAATTACCATTTGCAACTGTGTTTGAAAATATTGGTTTAGTTGTCTGCCAATTGACGAGGGGATACACCTTATTCCATTGAGAGCATTTGACATCGGGGATAGTCTTATTCATCAGTTCCATTACACAGTTATCATCTATTTTAGCCGGAATTACCCTCAGTAAAGGACGTGGACCTACACATACCACACAGTTTTTTTCAGAGGCACGAGCCGCTGCGTTCGCCAATAATAGCCAATTGTTACTGCTGCCGGAAAATCCTGTCGTAACACGAAACCTCTCAATTAACTCATCAGTCGGTACACTAAACGCCTCCACCACGGACTCCATTGTATATTTATTCATTTTTGGCTGTTCTAACTTACTCATAGTCTTATTTACACATACTAAAATGGGAAAATATGGATCAGGTCCGGAGAATAAAGCCCATAGTAAGAGCCCATAACAAGAGGCGTTATATAGCGTTGCATTATGTAGCTGTAAATTTCCTTCAGGAAGAGCAAAAGTCAATTCGAGTAGACCTCCCAGTTTTCTCAGTGTTACCCTTTTGCTAAAGAAAATAGCCTCACTAGTTCCCGGTGGCCAGTAACTTCCGTCCTGGGCAGTTATAAAAGTACTCCAGTCTAGCTGTAAAACATGTCCTGTCAAATACCACCAGTATTTTACCCAGTCTTTCCCTTTAGTCTGCTTTCCTCCTCTGAATCCTTTCAAAGACTTAATTGGAATTTTAACAGAGGTGTTTGTGTTTGGAGCCACTATCACAGTAATCGAGTTATTATAAGTCCAGGATATGATCCAGGGAATGTGGGGAGGATCAATACGATGTGTTGTAGTTACATTCAAAGTTGGAGCAAGGAGGTCACAGAAATACCAAATCAGCATCAATGTCAACATGGGAAGAAGTGTCCTAAGGTGACAGCGGTTGGAGATGTTTTCTCTCCTCGAAGCCATCTTGTGATGAAGTTCTTTGTTGAATGAAAAGAGTGTCACGGTAGTTTTTCTCTTCTTTTAGAATCTGGGGTAGACTTCCCCAAATTCTTCGATCTGTCACCGGGATTATTCTGCCCGAAAATGTGGCTCTTCGTGGAATGATTGCCCAAGAAAAGGCACTTGATTTGATTGTGGTTGACTGATGTCCTCAAACGGCCGCTCTAGAACCGGACACTGGGTCATCAGCTGACGTTGTTTTCCCAGTTGGAGGTGATAAGATTGATGATCATCAGTTGATGAGATAGCTGAGCCTGGGACGTTTCCGGCAGCCTTGTAGACCAGTTGTGGAATGTTGTCTCCTTCTCCTTTCCGTCATCAACCTGAGAGTGAAACATGTTCATTTAGTCTTCTCATAAACTCACATACATTTTATTTGGAGAAAAAAACCCTGATAGTTTTTGTTAGTTGGGATTAGTAAATGTTATTTGATTAACTCTTTGACCGCCACAAACGTTATAAAACGTTTAGTAAAAACCTACGGAAGGGCGCCGAGGACGTTAAAAGACGTTCACTATGTTTTTTGTTTTGTTTTTGGAAACGGGGTGGAGGAAAGCCTTGGGCAGCTGTGCTGAAAGTATCAAGCAGATCTAGTTAGTATAATGACTCGTTTTGGCCCCTAGATGGCAGCGATGACTTTCTTTGCACTTTGGGTGGGCCGCCCACCGTGGGCGTCAGTATAAGACGTGAGGCGGAGCTAGAGTGGAGTGGAGAGGATAATGGAGACTATGGAAGAGAAAGCAAAAATGACGACCGGTGGAAAGCAGCTCACGCTTGATCGGTATTTTCAAAAAGAAACATTAACCAGTGCTAAATTGAACGTTGATGGCAATGATGATGATGGTGACTACGAGGTTGACGCCGAAGTTGCAGCTTTGACGCGACGTCTTTGGCCACGTCTTAAAGCGACACCGGTTAGCGATGCTAACGCCGGAAAACGTGGTGCACGACCAAGCACTTCTGCAAACGTGGACGTTGATTCGGACGATGAAGAGTACCCCGAGTCCGATGGATATTCTTCGGAGGAGTGGGTACAGTCGGATCTTCGAGACAGTGATTCGGACAGTATTTCATCCGCAGAAGAATGTGAAGGTAAGCGCAAACTTGCTATGAGATACTTTTGCGGCACGCTGCTAGCACCTCGTGTAACGTGAATGTACAATTCATAGATCGTGGATCGTGCTCACAGCGACAACCTACAGTTTCCACGACAAAGAGAGGTATAAAAAACGTGTTTTCAATACACCGCAACAACAAAAGAAAACGGTATTTCGATATGATTGTAATTGTATATATTTCTTTCAGCTGTAGCTCGTCGGGCTCAAGTGAGCAGAATAAAGGTAAAAAAAAAAAAGATTCTCCAACACAGCACTAGTAAAATATTTGATGGTCTTCTATAATTTACAGAATGTACATCAACCAGTGGATCCAAGAAAAAAGGTAAACATATATATTTATATATATATATTGCATCACACTGATCTAAAATAAATATTATATGATATTGAAATGTATATTTGCAGATCCCAAAAATTCTGGCTGGCATGAAACAGGCTGGCAGCCAAACACATTCCCTTTTACCGAAACACCAGGACCAAGGGGTGCCGCAGCAGAGCTGAATTCAACCCTGCCAGCTGACTTCCTGCAACTGTTCATCTCGGACGAACTTCTCCAGCACATTGCTGACCAAACTAACTTATATGCACGTCAATCTATGCAGAAGCAGACTGAAAGTCTGCCACACTGTAGGAGTCGTGCTTGGAAGCCAGTGTCTGTGTCCGAATTGAAAACATTTTTTGCACTTCAATTTCTTACTGGGTATATAAAAAAGCCCAGTATAGAAATGTATTGGACTCAGGATGAAATTGAAACCACACCATTTTTCAGTCGCGCGATGCCTCGAAACCGCTTCCAGCTCATCTGGAGTTTCCTACATTTTAACAATAACGAGAGACACAGTTCAGACGACAAACTATTTAAAATCAGTCCTGTGTTCAACCATATTGTAAAAAAAATTCAAAGAACTGTTCCAACCCGGGAGGAATGTATGTATTGATGAGGGAATGATGAATTTTCAGGGACGTCTATCGTTAAAAGTTTACAACCCCCAAAAACCAATCAAATATGGAATTAAGTCATACATCCTGTGTGACTCCCAAACAGGATATTGTTTTAATATGCAACCTTATGTAGGTACCAGTTGTTCTCTGCCTAATACCGTGTTCAATTTGCTAGATCGTCTGCCAGGAAATGGGTACACGCTCTTTATGGACATTTTTTATAATTCAATTGGCTTGTGTGAACGTCTCCTGGCAGCACGTACAAATGTTTGTGGAACACTGAGAAAAAACAGGGGTGAACCAAATGAGATCACTTCTCTTACAAACACTGGCCTTGGGGTGGGGGGGGAACTGGTGAGACACAACACAAATGTTTTGGTTGTGGCATGGCAGGACAAGCGTTTGTTGAGGATGGTGACTACTTTTCACAATGATGAAATGCGGACAGTTGATGTGTGGCGGAAGGCACTAAAAAAAAAGAGTGCCTTTCCCGAAACCTGTGTGTGTTTTGGACTACAATTCCACGATGAATGGCGTGGATAAGATGGATCAAAACATTTCTTACCATCCATTCACACGGAAGACGTTGAAATGGCACAAAAAATTTGTTGCGTATCTGTTTCAAATATGTTTGTTCAATGCCTTTATCCTGCACAAAGCAAAACATCCTGGCAAATGTCAACATTTTTTGGAGTTTATCCAGCAGGTGGTGAGAGGGTGGCTCTTACCACAAGACCAGGAGGAGGACGTTGCTACAAGCATACAAACTGAAGGACATGAGGAAGCCAGACAGAACACCAGGTCACCGTATAACGATCCTGAAAGTCGACTTGATGGCAACATGGCAAAACACACACTGCAATACATACCTGCTACCCCCCGGAAAAAAAAGCCAGCAAGAAAGTGTAGGGTCTGCACGCGAAGGGGCATTCACAGCGAAACAAATCTGTGGTGCAAATCCTGCTGCGTCCCCTTGCACCCAGGGGAATGTTACACGATATACCACACCAAAAAAATTTGTGTAGTTGAAACATCCACAGAATTGTAAATAGAAACACATACACACACCACACATGCACAGTTGCACACATTTGTTTTATTACACTGTTGAATGTTGAATGCAAATAAACTGTTATTTTGCTATCAAAAAACACTTTTTCATTCTTGGTGGTAGTGTTTTATAGAAGTAAAGCACTATTTAGGTGTTTGTGGCATCATTCATGGACAAAAAGAAGTGTAAAATTCACTAGAGTGCATGAAATAATATTGTTTCACTAAAAGCTTGATTTCTCCGTATTTAGGTCCAAAACAAGCGAAATCGGGTGAAACTAACCATTTTCTATTGTTGATTACTAAAGAACGGAATAAGGTAGAAACAGTAGAAACACTTTATTTTTCTGATGAAAGATGAAAGTTCAATCTTTCATTTGGTAGTATGTGTATTTCCATAGTCCAAACAGAACAATTTCTGTGGACCTTGAAAGATCAGTCAAAATGCTTAAATCGGCTGGCACTGACGGCAGCCCTTTTCTGAAAACGTCTGGCAGTCAAAGAGTTAAGATCCGTAGGTTCTGCGCTGTTGGAACAGGAAAAGATCTATTCTTGTGACATTGAAATAGAGCCCAGCCTTTGATTGAGTTGAATGACATTCACTCATTCATTAATACAACAGACAGAGCTAGTAAATATTTATTTTTCAAATAGATTTCATATAATAGTAGGTAATTTTTTACCACGACATTTACTGTTCAAAATTTGCATGACTGTGCCTTTCACCATCCTGAAAGGAATCATTTTACTAGCATATCATATAATCTCTTGCAAACACTGGGCTCCAAACATTACATTTTGCAATTGTTTCTGAGATAAAAGATATAATATAATATAATTACCTTCATTTGGCGATCTGCATTATTGTCTTCGCTTGCTTCAAACTTACTTTGTTTCCGCTCGATTTCCTCTGGTAGATTTCTTCATAATCAGACTGTGGATTATCACTTCAAAACCTTTTCATATTTTAATCTACTAATTCGTCTACATTGGTTAATTTCTTAAACATAAATTGTCCTATAAACACCCTCATTTTGACAAAGATCCACTGATCTTGTCAAACACGTCAAGATAAAGGGAGGATAAAACAGAGACCTTGTAGCTCATAAATAAGGAATACCAGACCATAGCTTTCCGCAAAAGACGTCGTAAATAACACAACCCTCTAAATCAGGCTGTGAGGTAAACGAGAGAGCTGCAGGACACTGCAATAAAAATGAGCACAAGCAGATACAATCTAAGACACTAGTATATGAGGACTTCGGGGACATGAAAGAATAGAGGTAACCACATTAATCTAATTCAGGATGTCAGGTTCTGTTGATAGGTAAACAGTTTTCCCGCGCTGCAGACGGCGACCTCAAGTGTCTGGGTGGAGAGGCAGAGGCCAACAATCGCAGCAGCAACAAGGATATTCTCCGGTGCCAAACCAACAGTATCTGCCTCCCTCTGGTGGACTGTTTCCACAATGATGGTCCCTGAATCCACATGCTTAGGCCTGCAGGAGCCTTTGATGATCCTGACGGTAGGAGGATCCTCTTTATCATTTATGGTCGACACAGGAGCTCGGCATTCTACCGTCACAGCTTTGCCACCTGATAGCTCTCTTACCAGAAAAAGCATCTCACTTGTTGGATTCAAGGGTGAAGAAACTGCCCTGCAATTGACAACTCCAGTGACTGTTCAATGTTTTTCACAGACTCTTTTGCATTCTTTTGTGTTTGCACCTAACTGTCCAGTCATTATTTTGGGCAGAGATCTCCTCATCGCCACATGCCCTCTCATCAAATGCAGCCCTGATGGACTTATCCTGGAATTTCCGGATGGTAACACCTACTGCTGCTCTGCCTCCTTTGCTTCCAGTGCCACCTCCCAGTTCCCGCTTGTTGAACAACGCCCTGTGGCATGCGCCACTGCCGACATCTACTGGGCAAGAGTGGATATTTACTCCAGTGGTTGGCTCGAAGCTGAGCACTTTTGGACTCTCTGGTCACCTTGGGTTCGTAACCTCAGATCTTATGATATGGTAACTGATTCTATGCATTGCACTCTGTACTATGACAGATCAGGGGACGAGATCTATAGCGAGGCATTTCAGGAAATTGAAAACAACATATGGGAATTGAACATGGGTGATTTGTTTGCAGGCAAACCAGGTGTCGCCTTTTCGGTGTCCCTGAACAACTCAAATGGTACATGATGGCGGATCCTCTGGATCCTTCTAGCCTCCTTGCCACCCACATGTCTCCTTGATGGTCTCGCCTCAGCACACAGTGAAGGATCTCGGTCCGTTTGTCCTGGCATGCACACTGATTGGCAAAATTAGTTTCACTCTCAATTGCTCTATTCCCCGTCACTTGAGGCTTATTGGATTCAGTCTAACACATTTTTACCCACTTCCGTTTTGGAGCACCAGCTTCTGGATAGGCACCATGGACGTGAAACAACCGACAGCGATTTTGCTGGTCACCTTCTTGATTCCCTTCCTACATCGCTGTGGTCTATGGATCCCACTGATGTTGGTCTCTGCAACGTCTCACCTGTTGTGTTTCAGATGAAACCAGGATGTTCCCCAATACTCTGTAAAAGAGGCTGGGATGATTGGCATTTCGGAAACAATTGACGGCTTGCTCAAAGCAGGAGTGTTGTGTGAAATTCCCGGCTCTGATTATAACACGCTTATTTGACCCGATGAGAAGAAAGACACTGGAAAGTTTCGCATCGTCCATGACCTGCGAGCGATTAATGCGGCCGTCTTAACTCCCACTTTGCCCGTCCCGAACCCTCACTCGGCATTGTCCCCAATTACATCAACCCACACTCATTTCACTTGCATCGACCTGGCTAATGCTTTCTTTTGCATTCCACTCCATCCTTCAATGAAGCAATGTTTTGCTTTCACTTTGAATGGTGTTTGCTACTCCTACAATCGCCTGCCTCAAGGCTTTGTCCTTTCACCTGGACTCTTCAACGACTGTCTTCGCCAGTTGCTGTCTCCACTTGAACTGCCCCCTAGTGTTCTCCTGGTGCAGTATGTGGATGACCTCTTGCTGGCAGCTCCATCTGAAACTTCTTGTCTTGAAGCCACCAGGTCTTTGCTTTCTCATTTGGCCTCTGTTGGACTGAAGTGTTCCAAGTCTAAACTTCAGATTGCCCAATCACAGGTTTCCTTTCTCGGACGACTGATCTCACGCCACGGAACAGGAATGTCTCCCTCTCACAAAGACGATATTCTCCATCACCCAAAACCAACAAATGTCAAAACCATGCTGGCTTTTCTTGGTCTTTCCAACTACTCCAGACATCATGTTCCAAACTTTGTTGAACTCACTCACCCACTCCGACAGATGGTCAATGAACAGGGTATGCGAAATCGCATTGTTGCATAATAAGAACTACGGAAGAAAACTCACTCCGCACTGAACTCTATGAGACACCTATTGACAACCCGGACTTGATCCTTTTCACAGATGGATGTTGCTTCAAAGGCAATGATGGCCTACAATCTGGATTTGCAGTAACCCAACCCACAGAAACAGGTTTTGAAGAAGTCCAAGCAGAAAGAATTTCAGGCTCTGTCAGCACAAAGCTGAAATTTTGGCATTGACAGCAGCTTTCAGATTGGCAGAAAACCAGTCAGTAACTATTTACACAGATTCGGCGTATGCACACATGACAGTTCATGTTGCATTAAAATAATGGCAGCGAAACGATTTCCAAACTGCAACCGGTACACCCATTAAACATCAGGATGACATTCTCAAATTGCGAGATGCTTTAATGCTCCCAACAGCGGTGGCAGTGTTTCTGATAAAATATCTCAACAAAGATACAAGATGTATATTTAAATACATGTTTTGAATAATTATGACCTCTTTAAATAATGCAATTTGGGATACTGTAATGCAATTTCCTGTGAAAGTATTTGAATTACATGGGGAAATTATGTTGTTATATTTGCAGGCTGTTTAAACCATGCTGATTCCAAAATTGCAGTTATTTTCTCCCTCAAACAGGTCAAGTTTACCACGCAGTTTATGACTCCAAGCAAATTTCCATTGATTATCTTAAGGAGACTGCAGTATAAGAGCGGATTAAGATTGGATTCACCTACAGCTATGTGGCAACATTTTTGTGTAGTCAAAATTGAGACAAAGGTGTGTGTAGCTCCCAATAGGTCAAGTATACCATGTCTGTTACAACAAATTGTAATTAAGTGTTTATAATCAACATTGATGCCTGTAAGGTTTCAGTGGATCCCAAAACACGGAAAAACAAGTGAATTTACAAAAAGATTTATTTACAACAAAAACTAAGCACATGGGCAAAAGTCAAACAAAAAGAGTTTGCAATGGCAAGAGAAAATTTAATAACAAAAAACGCACGCAACAAATACACGGAACCATAAACACACTTGAGCCAGTACAAAAAGGCAACAAGGCAAAGTACAACAACAAAAATCTTCAATAACTTACAAGGGACAATACGGGAAGGTAAGATCAAGGTCGAGGTCGCAAACAAGGTCTAGGAGTCACGGTTATCTTGGACTGAGGCATGAGCAAGTGGATAGTCCAACAAATGACATGAGCAGAAGTTGCCTCTTACAAGACATAAGACATAATTGCTGATGAGCAGCAGCTGTGCAGAGTCTCAATGGTGCCACCACAGGTCAGGCTCAAACTGGAATTACAACAAAAAAACAACTAATAGCACAGCCTGCAGGCATGGAATGAGACAATGCCATTGATGTTTTTTTCATATTTTGTTGTAGGCATTGTAAAAAAATAAAAATAATAAAAATTATACAACAAGCACAGGTGTGTCAAGTAGCCTACAGCATACTCATATATATTTTTTATTTAAAACAGGGAAAAATAAGTTATTGAGAAATAAATCAAAACTTTATTTCAATTTTTTTTTATAATAAATAATAAATGTAATAAAGGTTTTTAAACTAAATGGTGGATTCATATTTTTTGTTGAACAGCTTTTAATAAACACTTTAAAATGTAACACAATCTGTCAATTAAAAATAGCAGTAACTAAAAACATTTACACATTAAAATAATGATTTGTCATTAATGTCTTCTAATTGATGGTGCAGAACAACAGTTACTAAAACGCTGTTTGTATTTAAAATAGTGCAGAATGCACTATAATAACCCGAGACAGAAGTACAATATAACAAATGAAATTTCTATGCATGTGGGTCATATTTAAAAAAAAAAAAAAATATATATATATATATATATATACAAATTTTGAAAATTCGTAGTAGTAGTGACGTCAATCAATGATTGCTAGCTTGTGCCCGTGGTGCTACCATTTATGTGACAACTCTCCAACTAAACGTTCGTGAAAATTTTGTGGTCTGGATTAGAGTGTCATACACCATCTTTTTGGACCGCTCCTACATTTTGTGCGAATAAGCACTAAATAAAACCTTTAGTTTACCGTCGACGGCTGAAGTTGGCCAATGTATTGTTCAAAGCATATTTAAACAACGTGTTTAGAACATTACTAATTGACAATTTTATGCCATTTATGTCATAGACAATATTGCATCCTAAGGTTTTAATCCCGTTTGTCTCTATTTGTTGTTTTTACTGTATTAGACACACGGTGTCACACAAAAAAATCCTTCAAAATAAATACTGACATTGTTTCATGTATACCTTTCTTTTACAGATTCAAAAGTTTTGGAAAAGTAAGTTATTTGTACTACTTACTAGGCTATACTTGCTTGTAAAAAGTTGATTTATTTTCCAGACCTAATTTATAGGCCTACTTCCATTGTGTTTCTGTTGGTAAACCTCCAAATAATGCACTGAGTTGTCAGTGGTTTAATATTTAGTGAGATACAGTGCTGGTGCTTCTTTCATGAAGTATCACATCCATATAGCAACAAAACTAATTAATAAAGGTCTTATTTGATAGCTGGCGAGGTGTAGAGTCCAAAATAGGTGAGAATGTCAACGCCATTTCATTTTTGTGGCAATTACAGGCCACCAAAGTCACCAATTTCATCCATTATCCATTGCTGTCAAAACGCCTATGTCGGCAAGTTTAAACCGATTTTATTCAGAAAAAATAGATCTTATTTGATAGCTGTCAAGGTGTAGGGTCCAAAACAGGTGAGAAAGTCAACGGCATTTCATTTTTGTGGCAACGGGAGTCCTCCAAAGTCAACAACTACATCCATTAGCCTCTGCAGTCAAAACGCCTATGTCAGCAAGTTTAAACCAATTTTATTTCAAGTTTTGCCAATCGGATTTTTCAAAAATAGGACTTATTTGATAGCTGGCGAGGTGTAGAGTCCAAAACAGGTGAGAAAGTCAACGCCATTTCATTTTTGTGGCAACTCACTCAAAGTGAGTGGTGCTTCTGCAATGGCAAACACTGCTGTCTGCAGGCGAGATTGCGCAATTGCGAGCTTTTAAGGTTTTATGAAAAGATGATTTGACGGGAGCGCGACCGTGGTGCCAACTTCAGCATCGTCACATCTCTGATATTTGGGGGTGGGAAGAAAATGGCCTGAGTAGTGCTATAAAAGACATGATACAGTCACTCCTAGAAGTTGACCAAACGTAATAAATGTGCATCTTTAATATCGCTTCAGTCGTGTGAATGCTTAGGCCTATTACATTATTAAAAGCCTGAAAACCGAATCAATAATGTTAGCCGACTGCACCCGTATGCATTACTAAAACTTGCAAATGTACTTACTCGAAGGACGTTCATTGTCTCCCTTCTTTTCTTGAAGCATCTTGCTACAGCTGCTGCAAAAGTTTGGTGACAATTCGACCAGGTCCTTTCCACAGTAGTGGCAATACATGACACTCAAGGACAAGTAATACAGTATTTCCTTTTACGCAAGCTAAATATGCGCGCCAAACGCCAGTGCGCACATCCAATCAAGCTGCACTTCTCGTCCAATTAGTTGTGGGTATGGTTCCTCCTGCCCTCCCCCTCCCACACCTACGTCCGTTAGGAATATTTTGCGGTTGTTCGTTTTTTGGTTTGCGGTAAGCTTTTTGTTTGTAGTAACCTTTTTGTTGTTTTGTTCCGGATTTTGTGTTTGTGGTTTTTTTAGTTGTTTGTAGGGGTGTGAATTGCCTAATACCTGGCAATTCGATTCGTATCACGATTCATAGGCCACAATTCGATTCGATTAATCCCGATACGAGTCTATAAATTGATTATTGCGATTTTTTTTTTTTACTCAAATTTAGAAAACACTAATCAGTAAACTTGTACATGTACACTGTAAGATTTGTATTAAAATGCATCAACATTTGAACAATTTAAGTGATATTTACTTACACTTCGGTTGGGATTTGAACGCGAGTCTCCAAAAGACGAGCTTCCTTTTTCAAGACACTGGTTTATTGTGATGGTTGGGGCGTGCCCACTATCCGCTGCTGGCCACTGAGCTCAACTGGACTTTTCCTATTCACTTTCAATGCTAGTGCTTACTTCAATACCGACGCAATATATTTTTGGCCACTGCTTGGCGGTGGCGCTTACAGGCAGGTTTTGGTCAGGGTCAAAGTTCACAGGACCTGGACGCGGTCTATTTGAAAAAAGCTATCTGCATTCGTTTACATCGCGACGCCACTTCTTGCAAGATGTGCAGCAATGTTTGGATTTTTCTACTTTAACATCTCATTAACTATTTTATGGTAAGAGTTGTCATCATTTTTTTGTTTTTATGTAGTTACATGAGCTATTTTAAACATGCACAACTAATAAAAAATCGGCAATTCTATGACGTGGTTTGAATGAAAATCTCGATTTGCGTTGTATTTATGTACTCAAATGCTCATTTATGTGTCTATTGATTCAACTGGATTAACTTTAATTTTTAACTGATTTGCTTTGCATGTCCGCCAACGTGTTTGGACAGTGATTTGAGGTGGTTTGACTGAACATGTGAATGAATGTAAAAGAAAGATTTAAAGAGTTATCACATCATGACATTTGTATGATAATGCTGTACTGTAGTAGAGTTAAGTTACACATTGTTTACTTGTACAGTATTTAAAATATTGATTTATGTGTTGTTTTGTATGAAAGGCTCATACAATTGTGTTAAACATGAATATTATAATTGTGTGTTATTTTCCTGTTTAAATGTGACAGTATGATACATTAACATTTTATTTCAATGTACAGTAGATTTCTGGAAAGTGGTTTCCCCCCTGGGAGTGTAAAAGTTGCGACTGTTGAAGTTTGTCATCATCATACAGTGTTCCAAACTAACTATTATTATTATTTAAAAAAAATTCACTAGGATCACAGTGGTCTCTAACCAGAAATTTTAGGAGTGCACACTGTAAGTCGACTTGCCAAGTAAATATATTCATTCAAAGTAAATATATTAATGTTAGCAAAAGCCAAAATTTTTTTCAAGAATAGTTGTTTAAAAACAAACAAACAGCAAACTTTCTGGTCACACAGGCCCAAGTAGAGGAAAATGTACTTGCACTGTCTCAAATTTTAGGATCAAAATGCCACCAGTCAAATTTAGAAGCATTCTGGAGCCCTGTATTATTTTTCTGTTAGTTTTTGCAACTTTGAGGTATGATACTTTTTGCCTAGTCTAAATTTTAATTTCCTTAGCAATGGAGGAGCACATGGAGGGAGAGATCCACGCTGGGCATCTGCTCATTCCAGGCAGTAGAACAAGAGCTAAAGGAGCACTACGCACGTGACCACATGCCAGACTTGCTGACAGTAAAGTCACAGTCCACAGCAACAGCAGCTCATTCTCGATCAGTGGTGTCGGCGGTGTCAGTTTTGGTTACAGTTGTTGTACTTGTTCTGCTCGGTGAATTGTGCCTGCTGCCCGGATGGTCTGGACCTCGCCTGAAATGTTCAGTTTGTATGTTCTGACGTGCATGGCCACGTTATGGTCACGTCCTCAAGAATGGTGAGTATTGTACAATTTTTTTTCTTCTTGACCAAACCTGAACAATCGAAAACAAGCATGTTCACCTCATTGCATTGCTTCTCCTATTTGATTTTTAATTAAATGTAGGTAAATTTTAATATTGTAGTTTTTCAATTATATAAAATTACTAGTACTAATATATATATATATATATATATATATATATATATATATATATATATATATATATATATATATATATATATATATATATATAAAAATTCATCTCAAATGTAATTTTTACAAATTGTTATTCTTATCAGATCTTTGCTTTCAAATCTATACGTTAAATTGTTATCTAGCTTTTAAAATACTTTATGTGCATTGCAATAGCATATGGGAGAAACATGTCACCGCTGTTGATTTATACTAACACCACTCACACATTAAATGTCAAAGTGACTTTTAGATTGTAACATAACTTCAAGTTTCATTTTCAGTGCCTTGTGCCACGGTCTCTTGGTCTACTGAGTCGCAGCCATCATGTTGGTGGGAAGTGAGCTACTGTGTGCGAAACACGGATTGCTTTGAATGACTGTGAAATTACAATTTGTTAAATATTGCTACAGCACGCATTTCAATATCTGTGTCGGAGGAAGAAAACTCCAGTGCCCCTGCCTTTTGCGCTCTTGGCCAAAGCAACAACAGACTCGTCGGACCATCACTGTGTTTAATCATCAGTGTCATGCGACATTGTTGTTACATGGATAAGCAAAGTGTCCGTTCTGTTTGATAAGGACAGACACAGGCACAGTTTGCACTTCATTCCAGAAACTCACAAAGGGGGAAGGAAAAACAGGTAACAACATGCTGCATCGATTATTATTGCAAGTTGCCCTCTAAAAACAAACGTTTCTCTATTTCTCCTTTTTTTCCCCCCCTTCTTCCATCTCTGACAAGGCATTCAACCCTGTTCGTCTATCTGTATCGGACCATAACACCAAGGGTGTTGCCTTGGGGCCTGCTCTCAACACCAGAAGATGTGAATGAAGAGAGAGCTACACAATCTGGGGCTGTGGTCGGTTGTCAACTGGTGCGCAGAGTGGTCAACGTCATCGCTCTGTGGCGTGCTGCTGTCCCCAAACTTCTTACAACTCCATTCCTTCATTTGTAAGCACAAGAATGAGGTCATGTATGAGCCTCCAGCTTCAGGTGTGTGTGCTTTGATGTTGTACAGTGTTGTACGTATGATGTATGATGTTGTACGTGATGCAATGCTGATTGTGCATATTTTAAAGAGAGATTAAAATTAGTTTTCTCTTTTTAACTAAATAGCGCCCGCTGGTGTGACACGGTCACGAGGAATCGTTTGCACTGGAGACCTTGGCTTCACAAATCTGCTGCAAGGTCTGCCTCAAACACGGGTTAGCAGTCTGCAGTGGCTCGAGAAGATGCCCAAAGGCGTTCACAAACATCCTGCTAACTTTCCTGACTTACAAAAAAAAGCCATATGAAAGTCGGACATGGACTAGCTATGGCACAGGTAAGTCACTGCTGGACAAAATAGTTGCTCCAGGGCACCTCCAACCAAGTCTTCAAGTCAGGCTACACATGTACAGAACATGTTCTTGGCACGCAGCCCTTTTGGAATTCTCTGATCCAAAGTTTATGCTCTGCACAAGGGCATGGCCATTACTGGTTACCATTTCAAGCATTCCCCTCACATGACACAAAGTGGCTGCAATGGATGGACAGTTGTACTTGTATATGGGGCATGCTGTGCATTTTTTTGTATCCTTTTGTTAAAACAGGTTCCTATGTTAATAAGGTTTCAATGAATATTAGTGTCTCTATAACTGTATCATTTGAGCCTTGAAGAAAAATATTACTTCTGTCTGTGTAGTTAATTTTTGCATGTTGTATTTGTTTATTTTATTATTATTATTTTATTTTTTATTTTATTTTTTGCAGTATAAAATTTAACAATGTTTACTGTTTGACATTTGATGGACTATGTTTCAACATACAAGCCAGTCCTTGTGAAAGGATGTTACCTCACACACACAAAAAATGCAGCATAGTAAAAACATCTATGAGGATTGTTCAATTTAACTGCATAGAATCCAAAATATTTCAGTGGATATAACTCAAAACAATAAATAGTAAAACAACAATATGATGATCTCATCTTTAGTTATGAAAGTTGTACTGGCCCAGTCAGGGCAGTGATATTCGGGTATCCTAACAAAGACATACTGGCCATGGGCCACTGTTGATGTACAGCCATGTAAAATATTGTGTACTCCTGTGCATTCAGTAATGGGTATTGTTGTAATCATCCGTTTCAATGTTCACTAGTATGATTTTTTCTTTTCTTCTCATGTTCATTCTTGTTCAGTGTGATGATGTGTCACCTTTTTATAACAGGAATGCCTTTACATTATTTTATTTTTTATATATTTTTTATTTATCATTTATTTATCCCTGAAGAGTAAGGTAATGTGGTTTTCCTGTGAATAAAATGTGTTTAAACTTGAATTGCAAGCTGTTTTCTTTTTTCAGTAATTTTAGTTTACGTTAAATACAATAAAGCTGAAATTAAGGCCTATTAATTACAATAAAGTCAAAAATAAAGGCTATTAATTTATTAATATTATTTCTAACTTTAAGGCCATTAAAATGTACAATAAAAGCTACTATAAGTTCCACTGAAAATAACAATTCGAAAATGTTTATGTGTATCTTTAAGAAATTAGCAGGCAGATTCGCTACAGCATCCTAACAATAGAACGACAAATATGCTTAACATGACTTGTTTTGATTTGTTTACTTTCATATCATTAGAAGAAAAACAAAATGTAGAATAAAATCTAATCATTTCCCCCGAAAATAACATTTATAATTTTTCATGCATATCTTTAAAAAAAAAAATAAAGGCAGATTTGCTAGAACTTCCTAAAATAGAATGACAAAAATGCCTACAATGAGTTGTTTTGATTGGTATTCTTTCATATCAGATAAAACTACTTTAGTCATTTAATGCTTTCGATTTCTTATTAAACTTAATTTAGAACACTCCAAAATCAACATTTGAACAATTTAAGTGATATTTACTTACGCTTGGGTCGGGATGGAATCCCTGTCTCCAAAAGACGAGCTCCCTCTCGCGAGACACGCATTTATCGCGATGGTTCGGGCGTGCCAACTATCCGCGGCTGGCCGGCGCGCGGAAGGTGAAGATCTTAACCACTTGGCCATGGCCACCCAATTGTGGATTTAGTTACAACATTAGAATGGCTACTATGTCACTCAATCAGTCAAAGATACATTATTTAAGCAGGATCAGCTGCTCTTATCGGCTTACCACAACACTGTGTGTTACAAAACACAGAGAACATCAGGTTTGTGTAATTCTGATCATTGCTACACATGGATTTTGCTTACTTAAGAGGTTATAAAAATTTAAATGCCCTTTTGCCCTTTTTCTTAAATACAAGGCTGCAGCTTTCCCAGTAATGTAAACAATCCTTCTCCTATACTGTAGGAGGCACACGGATGTGAGGCCCTCAGGGCAAATGGATAGGCAAGCGTTTCCCTCCTGGAGCAGGAAATGGGCGAAGCCTTGCCTGAAATTATAACTCGAGTCTTGTCATGTGAAGGAAGCCCCTCCTGATAGCACTGACTATAGGTTTCCTGTTGAGGACCAATGCTTTTGGCTTCGCTCTGTGCGGGCAGGAAGGCTTGAAGAATGCTGGGACATGAGCAGCCTACAGCTACAGCTTAGGATCATGTCACAAACAGCTATTGAACTGCTTTTTGTCATCATTGTACACCCATAGAAAGTTAAATGGAAGTTTAAGACACAGGCTGCACTTTATACGAAACAATTACTGAGGAGCATACAGGAAAAGTAGTGACTGGCAATATATATATATATATATATATATATATATATATATATATATATATATATATATATATATATATATATATATATATATAACCGAAACACAGCATTACAGTACAATCAAAAGATTTCTATTAACTAACTTTTTTTCTGTTCCCCACTGTACAGAATATTTATATAAATTAATATACATGGTTTTGGCATCTTCTTTTTTTTTTTACAGAATTTTGCTTCTTATTTAATATTATTGTCTCATTTGTTCCTGCTGATGCTGACTATTGTTATCTCGACTTAGGAACATTTTTACTGTGTCCACAGTCTTTTCGTTACCTTTCCTCTGATAGGTGAACTTGCATCAGGGTCATCTGTCGTCTTGTTGAACTGTTTGTGGGAATGCTAAATGCTTTTTAGGCCATAGAAACAAGTCAGCATTTTTTAGCATGTTAGTGGAGACAGCGTTTCTGTATGCATGTTTCGCCTTACAACTCGAGGACATGTATTTTTCCTGAACATATTGCACAATTGTGTTATGAAAAATAAGGGTGTTTTTTATATGATCTGAAACGTAGTGCTTCATTAATTCCTTCTGAGTCTTCGTTCTTGGAGAACATTTGGACAGGTCTGCCGTCAACTTAAATTTCTCATATTGCTGAAGACCTAGGCCCTGGAGTCTGATCTCCTTCACTGGTGGGATCTAGTTGGTGAGGAAGCCCGGCAAAACACCTCCATCTCTGTTTTTTCAGAGACATCTGGTGATCATGCTGTCTTTTCCTCCATGCTCTTCTGACTCTCCTTTGCTCTCTGCTGGATAAGTCGTTGATATATTTCATCTTACCTACTTCCTTCCATCTCTTATTTATTTTTCTTTATTAAAGCAACACTAAGGAACTTTCAGTTTACGTTGATTATGGCGTCGCCATATGGACTAAAGCGGTAATGTTATACCTGAAGGAAGACCACATTTCCCATGAGGACAAGCACATTGCATAGTTTTTTTAGCTTACGCCAGCGAGTAAAAGCCTGGCCAATGTTGATCCTTGACTGTCATTGTCTGGTCTCCTCAGATAAAACTTTTCAGTTGTTTTGCAGTTCCTGCCAGGAAAGCAGTAATCGTGAGTCGACATTCAAATTTACTTCCGTCTTTGTAACGAATGGGGAAAGGGGGAAGTACGTATGCCATAAAGCAGTCAGCGCATTTGTATTTTTTTGTGTGGCACTGTTCTTACCATCCTTCTCAAAGTTGCTTAGTGCCAGTAAAAATTATACAGACCCCCTCAGGCCATGGCAAAGGTACAATTGAACTAGTTTTAAGTACATGTTTCACCAGAAGAGTTATGAAAATATTTTATTAAGGTTGAAATGTTCCTAAGTGCTACTTCCAGTACCCCTATCAAGCCTGTTTTCCATGTTTCCCTCAGCCAACACACTAGATCGTTATTAGGTCTCATGCAGAGCATGCTGATTAACTGATTGTTTGAAACACCTGTGTTGGCTCTTGAAAACATGGAAAACAGGCTGGATAGGGGTACTTAAGGACCGGGGTTGAGAACCATTGTCTTAGCCCAGGGGTGGCCAAGTTCGGTCCTCGAGAGCCCCTATCCAGCCTGTTTTCTATGTTTCTCTCCACTAACACGTCTGATTCATGATCAGGATCTTTATCAGACTTCTGCAAAGCTTGCTGATTAGCTGATCATTAGATTCAGCTGCGCTGAAGGAGAGAGGCATGGAAAACAGGCTTCGAGGACCAAACTTGGCCACCACTGTCTTAGCCTATATAGTTCTCAGTTTTGGTGTTTCTCCCTTTAAATTCAGATAAAATATGAAATAGAATTTAATTAAAATTTGAAAGATTATACATGACATATGTATCTATATATTATATTATAAAATACTTACTTTATTCAAAAATGAACATCATATTGTCACTACTGAAACCATTGTGTCACAACCGAAACCTTTCCGTATGTTTTGGTAGTGACTGTTTTAAGATAGTTGTTAGCAATGCTCAACAATGCTAGGTGCAATCTGACTACCAAACACAGTTTTGAACATATGTAAGATAGAAAACACTACATTAAGCATTAAAATATGAAATATTCATTTAATTGCAGGAATTAGGTATTTGGTAGTAATGGTCCTTAAAACCAAATGCAGATTTTTAGACTTTGGAGGGTATGTACTTAATAATGCTGTAAAATAATTGCTCGCCATGTAGCCAAGGATGAACAGGAAAGCAGTGTCTCTTCTTGGTGACATTTCTAGGGGTGTGGCTAAAACCAAGCCCTGCCTACAGACAAATACTCTTTCTGTTTCGGTAAAGACATACATTTTTTTATTTGAAAAAAAATCTACAAAATCAATGTAAATATTTCACCGTACATTTAAAAACAACAAAAAAGATCTATTCAAATAATTTTTTTAGAAAATTGGCTAAAATATTTTATTTTTTATTTTCATCAATTGAAATTTAGGAGTAAGAGGTTGGGACAGCCACCTCCCAATAGGAAGCTACATATAAAATAAGATTTTGTATATATTCAGTTTAATAAAATCTCAATTAATGTATTGTGATCAAATAGATCATAACAAGATATTACTATGTATACAAGGTCTGAACACTTCATTGCTTTTTTAAAATACAATTTTCATTGTGGGACAGCAATTTAAATCAATTCGGTAGAATGGCCCATATATATATATATATATATATATATATATGGGGATGTTCGATACCACTTTTTTTTAGACCGATACTCAAATCTTCAGTCCTCACCGATACAGATACCAAGTGCCGATACCATTAGTACTTATGATACATAACATTTCCACAAAAAAAAACAATTACAGATAAATAAATAAAAAGAACTATATATCCCAAATATAGCAAATTTCCTTAAAATTGCTTGAAATGAACTCATTTACTGCCATTAACAGCTACAGACGGCAAAAATTCATTTGAACTATTTCTATTAGTTTATTTTTTTCCCCACTTTTGTTAACAAGAGTATGAAAACCTAGGGGGAAAAATATTGTACATTTAGACCACATATAAAATTTGTGATTAATTATAAGTTGAAGTCATGCGATTAATTACAATTTTTAAAAAAAAATAGCGCATGATGTCCTAATTTTTAATAATCTTTTTTGAAAAAAGATTATTTAAAAAAAGAAAAGATTATTAAAAATTTGGTCGTCAGGCAATTCCATTTTTTAAATTGTAATTAATCACATGACTTCAATAGTTAACTCATGATTAATCACAAATTTTATATATATATATATATATGGGGGGGGGGTGCGTGCGTGTGTGTGGGGGTGGGGGGGGTGGGGGAGTGCGTGTGTGCGTGTGTGGCTTAGACCGACAAATAACCTGATATTTCACCTGGGAAAAGTTGACACTTGTGTTTAGAGCGACACAGACAGTGTTGGCCTAATTCAAGACTTGTTTTTTAAATTTTTTAGGGTCTATAAAAACGTTTATTCTGTAAAAAGAGAAAAATATGGGCCTACTACTCAGCTAGGACAATAATTGTGCATGAATTAATTTCTAAATATCTTATAAATATGATTTTTTTATCTGTGATTTTGTGTGTATGACATCCTACTGGCCGTTTTTTGTTATTGCACTTTCACACACACACACACACACACACACACACACACACACACACACACACACACACACGCGCACACACACGCGCGCACACACACACGCACGCACACACACACACACACACACGTACACACAAATGGGGTGGTGGCTTGACGTGAAATGTGGGCGTGAGGTACACTGGATCTCGCGCGAAAGCGGCACGCGTCAACGTGGGATGCAGACAAACACAACGCATGCGGTGAGGTAATTTCATCAAGGCAGGTCAACTTTTTACGCTGTTTTCGAAAGGTTTCATGAAATAAAATGGATTTTTTTTCATTCCTTTACGCTGAGTCCTCGTTCGGTTGTTGCTGGTTATTCAGATATCTAATTTAAACACGTACGTGATGGTTGCTCCACCATGGTAATTATCTCATATTAGGATAGGCGGTTGGGATGAAGGATGGATGAATGAATTTTCTCTACGAAGCGGATATGTTGTGTTTTAAAAGCTCACTTTGCGCTATTTTGCCGTGAACCGCGCGAGAACTATACAAGTTTGAATTCTGTGTCGGCAAAATAGCGCTAGCAGGAGAGTTGCCGGTCGCCTCTCAGCACTATAGTTTGCCGTGAAACGCGAGAGAACTACAAGTACGAATTCTGTGCCGGCAAAATAACGCCAGCAGAAGAGTTGTCGGTCTCGCCTTTAACCGCTATCTTGCCGTAAGTCGCGCAAGAACTACAAGTCGGCCTACGAATTCTGCGCCGGCAAAAAAGCGCTAGCAGGAAAATGTCCACTGCCTTTTCTCTAACGATTGTATTTATCTCTAGCCATCTGTTACTTAATTAATGAGCGAGCTTGAGCATTTTCACGTATTGACAATTTCGAGGTGACGTCATCTTCTCTCATTGAAAAGCATTGGACTTTGGATCGTTGTAGTTTGATTTGTGAGGATTATTTTGATTTTAAAATATGATTGCTTATAACAATCATTTAACTTTTAGAATCTTTACTTTTTCTTTAGGTACAGAGGCTCTTGATTTAAAAAAGAAAAACATGCTAAAGTGAAGGTGTTTGAATCCCAAAAAAGAAGCAATGCTTTATGTCGATACCGGAAGAGACAAACATGGACTTGATGTGAAATACATCGGTGAATTCAAAGGTAAGATACATGTCACAATAACAGTTAACTAAAAAGTGAATCTTCCACCTGACTTCATTATTATTTTTGTCATTACTAGGGAGAGAGGTCTTTGCTTGTGCTTCTTTTGAAAAAGGAGACTTCCTGCTAGAATATCGTGGTGCACTTATAAGCAAACAAGAATGTGAGAGGTGACAGAGATTGTACCATGACAAAATGAAAGCATTCATGTTTGAGTTTCGCTTTGACGGAAGAACTTGGTGGTGCGTATTAAGTCCATGCTCCGTTTAATTAGTCCATATTAAAAGTCCATAATTTGTTTAGACTCATTAGCTTTGTCAAAACCGGAATGGGATCTTAAATCAGGAAAATCAACACTACCAAGTTCTAACTATATAATATTGATAATTGGTTTTCTATTTGAAGTGTTGATGCAGCAACAGCGGATGGGTCACAAGGAAGACTGGTCATTGATGACCACATCAACCCAAATGCCACAATGAAGTATTTAAATGTGCAAGGAAAACCCCATCTGTGTTTATTTGCGACACGGGACATTGACTCAGGAGAGGAGATTACATATAATTATGGTGACTCTTAATGGCCATGGCAAGGTAATTATATCAGAAGGTGATGAGTGGTTAGTGATCTGAAAATCAGTATTGACTGAATTAAACTCATGATGTTTATCAATTTAAACATCAGGAATCTGGCCAACAAAACACGTCCACATCCAAGCTCACCATGGAGGAAACATCTACAGCACCCACAGATGCTCTGAAATCTTTTCAAGAGGTAAATCACGTATACTCTCTTAGTGCTCTTTTACAGTCCATACATTATTTACAGGTTAGGGTTGTCACGATACTAAAATTTCAAACTCGATATAGATAACCCAGGAAAATACTTGATATTTGATACCATTCAATACCATACCAAAATATATACTTTTAAAATGCATAGAAAAATACTTTAACATAACCACAAATGAATAATCAGTTAAATACAATTATTAATAATCCTAAAATAACAAAAATAAATAAGACAATCACTTTTTCACATACAAATAAATAATTTAAACAAATGAAAGAATACGCCATATTAAAAAATTACACTTTATTCTATGAATGAGTGTCTGAGCCTGTCGTATCACTGGTCTGAATTTTCTTTGCGGTTGGAAGTTGTTGTTTTTTAAAGACGAGCATGTCAATGTGCTCCTGTGCCCTTCTTGGCTTGCAAATGAGCTCTGAAGTTACTAAAAATGAGGCACAACTTGAAGCAGCAATGCACGAGCACACTAAGCTAACCGTGAGGCCGCGGGTAATGGCTAATAATGAAACAACAGTCACTTACTGAGCATAAGTCTAACCGCGGTAGCCAGCTAACAGCTAATAACAAAACAACAAGGCATCTGGCTTTTTCTTGTCCACCAAAACTGGCACATTTAGCCCTCCTGCCACTAAGCAGCCATACTAGGCAGCTGTAAAACGTAGCTGAACAAGCAAGGTTGCAGTGTGGGCTCTCCTGGGTGCGGGAGCCTGTCTGCCGAAGCAGCGATGCTAGTGGAGTGTGCGCGGCTGACGCTGCAGGAACGCTACCATGTATCGATAGTATTGATATCATGACAAAGTGATATCGTATCCGGATACGACGTGTTTGAAAAGTATCGATACTTTTGACAACCCTATTAAAAGTACACAACGTGATTGTTAAATGGATTTTAACGCCATCTTTAACTCTTAAAAAAACAGACAAAGTTTACCACTCATCCATGTCTGTGTTTAATGTTTCCTTCCTGTCTCTTTTGCAGCATTCTGATGCAGAGAAGTCTGCCCAACCCTCCGGAGTTGAACACATTGAACAGGTACATGTGGTTGTTTAATAGATTTCAACGTCATCTGGCAGTTATAAACTGTATACATATTTCTGCAACTACAATAATTGTTTGCAGTGCTCGATCAAGTCACCAGTAATATTTTAGTGTACAGAAAAACCTATTGAAGGCTCATGCATATTTCTGCAACTTCAGTGAATTTGTAATCAAACAATCTGATTACACCTGTGTGTATTGTCTCAGTATTTTTGTTTTGTTTCCGTGCATGATGGAGACAAGTGACTCCACATTGACCTTGTGCCAGGGTGACCTGAGTCCAGCACTTGAGCCACAGACTAGTTCTCCAAAGGTAAATTACTTTATCTCGAATGAGTCTCATTTAAAGTCCAATTACAGTTAACGTTCAATAATTGTTTCCTGTGCATGTCAAGTCATCAGCAATATTTTTGTGCTCTGAGAAACCATATAGGATGCTTGATACATACAGTTTGTACATATTTGTTCATCTAAGTTTTTTTTTTTTTGCGAGCAATCCCTTATGCTTTTTAAATATTTTGCCAACACTTTCTAAATAAATATTCCCCCACCCCCCCCCAGGACTGTTGTAAACACCTTCTTGAGGTCTCAACACTGTCAGCCTTTGACAAGTGTGTTCTATGCTTGGGACCTATATCTTCTTTGAGATGGACTGGATACAGATGCAAAGATAAACCATATATTGATAGCATTACTTTGAGTCCAAATTGAGACGTTATAGCCAGAAACCAAACAAATGATGCAAATGGCCACCGAACAGTTGTCTGCATTGTGCACATGATGTAACTATTTAATTACTGGCAACTCTTCTTACACAATATAAAATACAGCACTGATTGGTACAGAGAAGAAAATAGTTTAAAGAAGTTATGTTGTAACTGTAACTGGCACTGTTGTTTGACCCAACATTTTCTAACTCTGTTCACAGCATGTTCAAGAGACTGGCATCTGTCCTGCTACAGACGGAAGAAAGCTGAGGATGAAATATTAGACTCGGATAAGGAGCATAATTCTGGAAGCGAATATGTCCCTTATTCAGATGATGATTCAGATTCAAGCATGACTTTGGTGCCTCATCAGTCTAAAGTGCGACAGAGGGAAGGAATACCAGCCTTACCCACTAACAACGCTAACAGTTTGGACACACATTTTCCAAATGAAGCTGGTACATTAAAATGTTTGCCCACAGATGTCATTGCTGGCGAAACGTCAGATTCAGAAATTTCTAGCAAAGACTCATCAAATAAGCATGTGAAGAACAAAGATAAAAAATCTCTAGAGCATCTCAATTTGACCAATAGAAATTACTGTTTTGTTTGTGGTAAGCCACAAAGCAGACTGACTCGCCACCTGAAAGTACACGTCTCACCCAGAAGTTTCATATGCATTTTACCTCCCTGATCACTCACAGGAGCGCAAGACCTTGTTTGAAAAAATGCGAAACAGAGGAAACTTTCAACATAACACTGGCATACTCCAAGGTGAAAAAGGACAATTAAAAGTGAAAAGGAGGCCAAAATCTACTGCAGTGGCTGGAAACTTTGTGCATTGTACGCACTGCCAGAGCTTATACGTACGCAAAGAACTGTGGAGACATGTCCGAAGATGTCCCTTAAGGCCAGAAAATCGCAATCTGGATAAACAAGCTGGAAGATCCAGAGTTCTGTGTTTAGCTACAGCCCAAGATACCGTATTCAGTCAACACTTCTTGAGTGGAATGTGGAAGGTTCTTAGCATAATGAAGACTTATGAGATTGGCCTTGCTGTACAAAATGACCTATCTATTGTTCATTTGGACCAGTCCCTGTACAATAAAAATGGTCAAGATCCCACAAAGTACGAACATATTCGACAAAAGCTCAGAGAAGTGGGACGACTGCTGGTATGTCTGCGAGCAAACTTCTCTGTACACAGCCTGGAGGAAGCCATAAAGCCCTCAAACTTTCAAACAGTTGTTCAAGCAGTGAAGCAAGTTGCTGGATTTGATGAAGAAAGCCTCTCCTACCATACCCCAAGCCTGGCTTTGAAATTGGGGCACACACTAAACAAAATCTGCGACATCATTCATTGTCGTGCACTAATGGCAGAAGATGCAGCACTGGTGAAGGCAACTGAAACATTTAGGAAACTATATACCTCCAAGTGGTGTGAGTTGATTTCCCAGAAAGCTCTGAGCACACTGAGCAGTGCCAAGTATAATAAGCCAACAACAGTGCTCTTTACAGAGGATGTCCAGGTACTTCACCAGTACCTTCAGAAGACTGCTGACAGTGCTGTTAGTAACTTGATGGAGGAAGCAACGCCAAAAAACTATGCCGAGCTTGCGAAACTTACTTTAGCACAAATAATTGTGTTTAATCGGAGACGCGCTGGAGAAGTCTCAAAAATGCTCAGCAAAGGTTTTAATGAGAGGGACAGCACAAAGCTGCACAAAGATATGTTGCCTTGGGACTTTCTCAGCTCGAGCAAAGGTTGTGCAACTATTTCACCAGAGTAGAACTTGTTGGGAAAAGAGAGCGAAAGGTGGTGGTTCTTCTTGCACCATCTATGGTAGAAGCGCTGTCACTTCTAACCAATAAAAGGAAGGAGTGTGGTGTCCCAGATGAGAATATTTTTATATTTGGAAGACCCAAAACTTTAACATACTACAGAGGACATGATTGCTTGCGTATTTACGCAAGACTGTGTGGAGCTAAACAGCCAGAGCTCCTCAGATCTCCACAACTTAGAAAACATGTCGCCACACTCACACAGATCCTGAATTTGGAGAAAAAAATGAATTTGACCAGGTTGCAGATTACCTGGGGCATGATATCAGAGTCCATAGGGATTTCTATAGGTTGCCGGTCCCAACCACGCAGTTGGACAAGATCTCAAAACTGCTCTTATACATAGAAAAAGGAGAGCTTTCTGGTCTGCAGTGCAAATCTCTGGATGAAATTGATATTGAAGGTGAGTGTTCAGAATGTCAGATGATGTCCTGTTTAGTAGGGGTGGGAATGTATGGGTACCTCAAGATTCGATTAGCTTCCGATGCATCACTAGTACATTTGCTTACATTTCATAGCTAAAGTAAACCACTGGTACATTTTTTTTTGCAGAACTCAAGGAAGAGCAAATATTTATATTTCACACTGACTTTTATTAAAGTGGCAAGGCAACCTGGTTTACAATAGTGTTTCAACACACATTTCAAAAAGTGCCAATGGCAGCATTTGCTGTAACAAATGTTATACTTCTCCCAGTGCAATATGCAGAAGACAACAGTGGCTTTTTTTTTTTTATGTAAACTTTAAAAATCAATTTTTAATACCGGTACCTCTGAATCGAAGCAGAATCTTTTTAATATGACGATTGATGACAATTATCGTTCTCACCCCTACTACTAGGAGTGGCATCCTTTCCATCTTGCATCTGTTACAGCTTACAGCTGTACTTCATACCAGTTTTTCTGTAGCAAATGCAACGTATTTATCCAAATAGCATCACATTACCTGCTTAAAACTTGTACACAGTGCAACATAATGTTGGTGTTTAATCAGTTAACAAGGTCACCTATGCTGAAATGTGAGGAAATGTTTGCCATTGAAATTTATGACTAGAAAACTTTTTTTTTAAATGTTCTGTAGGCCTCCCTAACTCCCTGCAGGATAGTTTGGAGTAATGTTTGATTATCATCAGTGTTGATACAAAATTCCTCAGTATTTGGTGGAGGAGTTTAAGAGATTGTGTGTACATTATTAAATAGGTAGAACAATTCTATAACTTGAGGCCTTGGGGTCTGATGCCTCACTGATCTTTTCTTATGACTATCTTTTTCTCGATAACTTATCATTCAGTGAGAGTGAAAATAATGATGGCAGTGACTCAGAGGGCAGCGGCACAGAGGTCGGGGGACCACTTTGTGAAGATGGCAAAGACCTGGATCCAGCCTCAGACTCTACCATCCTTGAGCAGGAGCAGAACTCTGGTGGCCAAGGTAGGTTCTCTGTCTACTTTACAAATTTTTTCTAAGCAGATGGGGCAACAAAGGCCGCCCGGGACAGTATCTGTTGATGAGACAATTTTCACACGTCGTTTTTGTTTTTACCAGATGAACTGTCACATGTGACGTCTACAGTAGGAGACCCAGTCCCTTCAACTGGCGGTAAGACAAGCTTTAGGGTCTTTGGAATATGTTATGAAAATATGCAATGATGTAAGGCCTCCAGAGCAATGAAATGAGCTAAAGAAACAACATAAAATAAAGTCACGTAACTGCTTAAGACTAGATGCAGTCGGTAATGGTCTTTTCTTTTGCCATCCTGCAGCCACACAATAGCCTGCATTAGTCCATAAATAATGGCTGTGGAGAGTACTATCTACTTCCTGTTTTTGTGTTGCAGCCACTGTAATTGACAAATAATCTGTGACATTAGTTAGACTTACCTTCTGATTGTGATTGTTCAAGTATCTGTAAATATATATATATATATATATATATATATATTTTTTTTTTATATATATATATATATATATATATATATATATATATATATATATATATATATATATATATATATATATATATATATATATATATATATATATATATATATAATTATTTTTTTTTTTGTTAATTACAGTCCTCTCAAGAAAAGACGATGCTGATCAAGAAAGTGAGGCAAGGAGACAGCCAAAGAAAATGTGGACCAAAGCCGAGGCCGCTGCAGTGATGCGACATTTTGGAAGCCAAATAAAAAAAGGAAAACTTGCCTCCAAAGTTGAATGCAGCCAGTGTAAGCAGGCAGAAGACACTGTGCTGTCACAACAGACTGTACAGAATATTAGAGATTTTGTGAGAAACCACAGCCAAAAGGCAGGCCCAGAAGAGACGGTAAACCCATTTGCTGGTATCTCACTGATCAACGAATGCTTGCGAACATAGAGAATTTGGGGGTTTTGTCAGGATTCATAAAAGATTGCAGAAATGTTCAGTTTTCACTTGTCAGTTTTTCCTGTCGCAAAGTTTTTTTTTAACATGTTCAGACAGTTTTTCACTTTCTGCAAGCATCTTCTGAAACCTTTTATGAACCGTGACAAAAAAAAAACAAATTTGCTATTTTCCCAAGCATTCATCACTCAGTGAGATACCAGCATAAGAGTTTCATTTAAAACTAAATTCAGGGAACTTTTTATTTATGTATTCAATTATATTTTCACTTAATGCTTCAGATACTAAGAACTCCCTGCACTTTTTATCTTAGAAATTAAAACAAAAATCTTTAGGGCGATGCGATATGAAGTATATGCCACAAAGTGTTTACCTTAACACAAGCTAATGACCCTGGAAGCACCCAGCACTTTTTGTTAGCAAATAGACAGATTTGTTTCAAAATTCAATGTTTAAAATTAAACTAAAAGCCTTTAACAAATTTGAAAATTATAAACATGCTTAATAGCATTTCAACATTTTTTTTTTAAATAATTTTGACGCCATTTTTTTCTTTTGCTACAAATGAATATCAGCTCCAAATGTGGTTATTGGCTTCTTTGACTACAAATAATCAGTATCGTGTTGGCACTGTCTATCACTACTACTATAAACACTATATTGGAATATTAAACTACAAGGCTCTGGATTTTCAGTAGGATTAAGATGGCACACCAACACGTAGTGCGTAGTGGCTCGGAACACCTTGATTAGAAAGGACTGTAGAAAACATTGTACAGTGTCTAGACCAGTCATACTTGTTAATAAAACATCTGTGTTTACTTTAATTTAGATTGCGTTTGTATGTTTTTACTTTTGTGATATTACATCTTGGTAAGTGTGGGGTTGCTAATTTCTGAGGTTTAAAGGAGCCTGTGTCATTAAATAGACACTTTCCTACATTCTTTGTGCAGTTGCGTCTTAATTTGGGTGGCTGCAAATGTGAGGTAATTGCCTTTTTAAAGTCTCAATAATGTTGATGCTCATTACTGTCGTATTTTTGTATTAGTCATGAAGAAACACTTACAGGGGTGAATACATCATCCATCTATATCCAAATGCTCTCTTTTGGTTCTGTTCACCTAATGCATAGTGGTGTCAGGTGGTGTATTTATGTTAATTTTGGGTGGTGGGGGGCGTGACTTCCTTGTCCATTTAAAGTCACCTTAATCCTGTTTTGTCCTTGTAAACCACAATTCAAGTGTCGTCCAAAACCACCATTTTGTCAGGTCTGATATCTCAGGTTGTAAACCTCTTTTCTAAGATCTGAAGTGTGCTAGTTTTTACTTTGTTTTTTAAATTTAGTTTTCTGCATGGTTCTTAGTTTTTATTAGTTTTAGTTCTTTCAAAAAATGCTTAGTTTTAGTTTCAGTAAGTTTTCGTTTTTCTTGTATTAATTGTGTGCAATAATTAATAAACACCATGATTAAAAAAAGGGGGGGAGAACTAATTTCTTACCTCGCGTTGCATTTCATTTAATGAAAAAGCAGGCGAGTCAAGCCATTGGAGCCAAAAGTCAAGCAACGCAAAATTGTCGCCTAGGAGTGACGTTATCTGTGGGTGTGCGATGGCTGCTGTTAGATGACGTCTCTAATCACATTTAAAATCATCCCCAAAGGCTCATGCATTAAATTAACTATTTGACCGCCAAAAACGTTTAATAACGTTTAGTAAAATCCAAATGAGTGCCGCCAAAGACGTTCACTATGTTGTTTTTTTTGGGGGGGGGGGGGGGGGAACGGGTGGAGGAAAGCCTTGGCAAGCTGTGCTGAAAGTATCAAGCAGGTCGAGTTAGTATAATGCCTATTTTTGGGCACTAGATGGCAGCGATGACTCTCTTTGGACAAGATCGGGTAGGCGTCAGTAGAAGACGTGAGGCGGAGCTAGAGTGTTGAGGGGAGAATGGCTGAAGAAGCGAAAATGGCAACCGGTTGCAAGCAGCTCACGCTTGAGCACTTTTTTCAAAGACGAAAAGCATCGACCAATGCTAAAGAGCACATTGATGATGATGATGGTGACTCCGAGGTTGACGCCGAAGTTGGAAGCGTTGACGCGGCGGCTTCGATCGCCTCACCGGCTAGCGATGCTAACGGCGGAAAACGAGCACTTCTGCACAGGCGGACGTTCAATCGGACAATAAAGAGTACCCCGAGTCCAATGCATATTCATTCATCGGAGGAGTGGGTACAGTCTGATCACGGAGAAGACACTGGTTCTGGACTACGATGCCACCATGAATGGAGTGGATAAGATGGATCAGAACATCTCTTACCACCCGGTATAGGAACCGAAGGACATGAGGAAGCCAGACGTAACACCAGGTCACCGTATCATGATCCTGAGAGTAGACTTGATGACAACATGGCCAAACACACATTGCAGTATATACCTGCTACTCCCCGGAAAAAAAGGCCGGCAAGAAAGTGCACGCGAAGGGGCAATCGCAGTGAAACTAATCTGTGGTGCAAATCCTGCTGCGTCCCCTTGCACGCAGGGGAGTTTTACACAATATACCTCACAAAAAGAAAAACTGTGTAGTTGAAACATCCACACAATTGTAAATAGTACCACAGTTGCACACATTTGTAAATAGTTTGCCAAATTGTTTTGTCAAAACGTATTTTGCTATCAAAAAACACTTTTTCATTGTTGGTGGTAGTGTTTTACAGAAGTAAAGCACTGTTTAGATGTTTGTGGCATCATTCATGGAAAAAAAAGGTCAAATTCACTAGAGTGCATGAAATAATATCGTTTCACTAAAAGCTTGATTTCTCCGTATTTTGGTCCAAAACGGAGCATTTGGATGAAACTAACCTAATTCCTATTGTTGATTACTGAAGAACGGAATAAGGTAGAAACAAACTTTTTTTTCTGATGAAAGATGAGAGTTCAATCTTTCATTTGTTAGTATCTGTGTTTCCATAGTCCAAACACAAAATTTTCTGTGGACCTTGAAAGATCAGTCAAAATGCTTAAATCAGCTGGCACCCACACATCTTCTTTTCTGAAAATACTTGGCAGTCAAAGAGTTAATTACCAAAGACTAAAACGAAGGACATTATTGCTATAATTATAGTTAGTTTGGTAAACATATGTAGTTTTAGTTAGTTTTTGTTGTTTTAAAAACATTATCGTTTTTACTTTATTTTGTTAACGTAACTGTTCTTAGAAGGTTTTAGGTTTTTTTTGTTAGTTTTCGTTAACTAAAATAATCTTAATACACACGTGCGCATATACACACACCTCACCAAGTGTGGACAGAAAGGGGTTATTATTGACTTATAAGTTAGTTATAACCAATTAAAAATACATCAAGTTGTGCTAGCTTAATTCTATTGAAGACTATACATTCTACAACAACATTGATGTTTAACTCTTTGACTGCCAGACGTTTTCAGAAAAGGGATGCCGTCAGTGCCAGCCGATTTAAGCATTTTGACTGATCTTTCAAGGTCCACAGAAAATGTTCTGTTTGGACTATGGAAACACGTACTACCAAATGAAAGATTGAACTCTCATCTTTCATCAGAAAAAAAAAGTTTGTTTCTACCTTATTCCGTTCTTTAGTAATCAACAATAGAAAATGGTTAGTTTGACCCAATTTCGCCTGTTTTGGACCAAAATACGGAGAAATCAAGCTTTTAGTGAAACGATATTATTTCATGCATTCTAGTGAATTTGACACTTCTTTTTGTCCATGAATGATGCCACAAACACCTAAATAGTGCTTTACTTCTATAAAACACTACCACCAAGAATGAAAATTGTCTCCTCAACACTCTAGCTCCGCCTCACGTCTTCTACTGACGCCCACGGTGGGCGGCCCATCCAACCTTGTGCAAAGAGAGTCATCGCTGCCCTTTAGGGGCCAAAACGAGTCTTTTACTAATCAGATCTGCCTGATACTTTCAGCACAGCTGCCCAAGGCTTTCCTGCACCCGTTTTCAAAAAAAAAAAAAAAAACATAGGGGACGTCTTTTAACGTCCTCGGCGCCCTTCCCTAGGTTTATGCTAAACGTTTTATAACGTTTATGGCAGTCAAAGAGTTAAGACAAATAGCATTGCTAATATTAGGCAACCCAAGGGCTGTTAAATGGCTCTCAAGTCAATTTTGAAAACAAGTCGTAAGTCATTAAATGTCCTTGAATATTGTCATAAAACAAAATGGACCATTGACTATATTATGGGTGGGGCCTAATTGCCTGCACTGGGATTTGGTTTACATCAAAGAATTGTGGTTTGATTTAATAAGCCCTTTAAATGAATTGCATGTAGCAAAGGAGCCAAACAACAGTTTATCAGAAACATTTTTAATTGTTGAAATAAATACTCCATTATATGCATGGTCAAACACATAAGACAAAACACAAAGTACTATATGAAGTCTAAGTCTGTGTAAAAACCTCTAGCGCACTCACAGCAGCTTTTACCAAGTAGGGATTCACACACATTGAAAAAACAAAATAGAGACACATCACTCTTACCAAGACAGTAAGTCAGTCAGTCATAGGTTCACATAGCAAGGCTACATCCATCCTACATCAAGGCTGGCATTTTCACCAGAGCTGAAAACTGAGGTAAACTTTACAGGTTAGGAGGGTGGTGTCAGTTTGTGAAGATCAGGGTGGGGCCGAGCCCGCTTTGGGGTGGCAAATTGGCCTGATTACTTGGGTTCGAGTCACAACCAGCATGACACACAACCCTGGAGAGAAGTGCTTGTTGATGTTTCAAGCACTCTTCATAAACAGACATCAGACTTCCATGCACATTTTTCTCAACCTTTTCTAAACCTGATGAGCTGTGACAATATAGGTATGTCTATTTGGTATGCTCAAATAAGACAGCGTTAGACCACAAATCTTACTGGCTCTCCCTGAACTAAGTTACAGATTGAGAGTTGACTGGCGGCAGAGTCCTTGGAGACGAGCGCTCTCTGAGTGCCTGTGTGAGGAGGGTGCAGCCATCTGACACAGCACATGCTGAGTTCCGTAGACGTTCCCGGTAATCTGCCATTTTGGAGCTGCTCTCAGGGTGCTGGGCAACATCCCTGAGTCCCTGGGTGAGGAGGACACAGGCTGAAACAACACTCATGGCACCCCCTAAAACTGCAGTATGTACACCCTTCCCTTCAGTGGAGATACTCGCAGCTCTTCCCAGGAACTGAGTCTCTGTAGCAAAGCCGACTAGCGCATTGACTGCTTGGACCAGAGCGGCACTGAAGAGGATGCAACGATTCCTTGTCAGCTCGCTGGGCAGAGTTTTGACCTCTTTGACACAAGCCAGGAAGGCAGTGCCGCTCATGCTCATACTCTTGACGCTCAGTTTGAACTGCTCTTTTCCAAAGCGGTCCCTTGACCTTTCGCTGGCCAGTGACGAGATGTCTGTCAGAGTCTTGAGGTTGGTGGAGATGTTCTGGGAGAGCTCGAGGAGGAGTTGGGGAGTGAGATCCAGCAGGGGTGTGACTCTGAGGACACTGCAGCTTTGTTCAACCTCATGCCGACATCGGGTCACTTTATAACGGTCCACAAGACCGGGCAAGCAAGGCTGTGAGCCGGTGGTCTCTACAGCTGCCAGATATGCAGCATGGGCAGAGCACTCAGTCAAAGAAACCACAAGATCAGCCATCTCCAACAGGCGGTCCCCCACCTCTGTGAATCGTCCCATGTTGAGCTGACTTTGTATGTCATGGGTGAGAATCGAGAGCTCTTTTGTCCGTGCAATGACCGTATCACGACACTGATCAAAAGTGTCAGCCACTGCCACACCCTCAGAAGTCATGACTGGCCTGGTCTCACTGGAAAGCAGGAGGAGGTCGGCCACCAGCTGCATCTTGCCCTTACATGTGTCGCAGATGGACGAAAGACGCTTTCTCTGCTGAAGACTGCCACTGGGTGTGCTGGTGGATCCCTCACTGGCCGATCTGCCAGAGCCACCACTAGCCATAATAAAGAGGGGAGTAGGGGTTGGGGTGGTCAAACCGCTCTTTTTGACGGTTATTTATAGTTTTCTGTTTTTGTTGTCACTGCAAATTGCATTGTTCTGTTTCAGAAATTTCTATATCAAACCAATGCTTGCTGCAGTTTAAAATAACAAAAAAACTGGCCAAAAGTCTTCCTTAAATTCCTTGACAATATGGCATATCAACTGTAAATTACATGATGATGCACTGGAGTATGTTATTCTAAACACAGGTGATACACTAAATACATTTACTGCATTACTGAAATGACATTCATATTGTCCCCCATTTGTTTCCCTCTGACATTTACAAATACTTGTGTATTAACGTAAATACCCTGAATTATAATGGAACAGAAAAATTCACAGGTTGAATATAAAACGTAAAGCACAAACTGCAGTGCCAACTAAATTGCCTTCCAAAAGGCAAAGTGCAGACTGACAATGGTGAAATATTCAAGTTACATGGGGGGGGGGGGGCTACAAAAAACCGCACACACAAACAAAAAACACTCACTTTTTAGATAACTAACTTCAGTCTCTTTCGGTTTTAATCAATAGTATATCATCCTATGTGAACTCGAATAGGGGCAAATCTAGACAAGCAACTTGTCCGACTGGTTCCCAATAAGTTTGACCGGTGTGGCGTAGTCAGGCTGGTTACAGACGGGGCACCACCCGGGCAGCACTTCTGGACAGCGAGAAGAGGTGACTTTCCCTCCAGCGCCATCGTTGCATTAATCCCGCCGGGGCGTGGGGTGTTTAAAGTCCATCCACGCCGACCCCACGATCCAGTTTCAACCTAGTCTTCTTCAAACACAACCCGGGGTTACACACTAGCGGTCGCTTCGACTCCATATGCATCGCCCGTATGTCTCCTCCTTGGCGTCTTAACACGGGACCAGAGCGCGTGAAACCCCGCACAGATTCTGTGACCAAACGCTTTTCATATCCATACCGCTCGGTGGTCGTCCGACATGTAATCCACTTCGAGAACAGGCAACAGTGTCCCCAAAAATAAAAATGAGTTTGGAAGAAGCGGCCGTTATTACCAGAGATTCAAAGTGGCGTTGCGCGCTCCCGCTGCAGTACTATGAGGAAGCGGGGAGGGTGTGGTCGCGTAGAACGGCCGCTGGAGTGAGCCAACTTGTAGCAACAACACTGACACAAGGAGCCATTCGAGTACGCGAATCGAACCACCCTCCATTTTGGGGAAGTCGACAGCCCCCGATAAACGGACTTCAAGGGAGAGATCGGAGGAAATTTTGGGACGGCTTTGCATTTGCTGTTTAACTCCTCGTAGTTTTGCCATGAGACATCCCCGAATCAAGCGTACCGCCAACCCAGCGAGCTAACACACACACACACGCACACACCGGATGTTTCAAAAATAAAGGCACACGGTGTTCAAATATATGTAGAAAGCTGATTACATGTTTCGAACCACTCTCACTTTTGTATGATTAAGCACACATGAAAATTAATTATTAAACCCATATCTTGCTGTTGAATGTCACTTGAGTGGATTTCTTTGTAGGCAAAATACATGTAACATTTTCTTACAGTATTCTTTGTTGCTCGATAACATTTTGTCTGTCTAAGAGTCTGCTATCGCATGTTTTGTAGTTTATTTATTTTTTATTGTGCTACAACACGATCGGCAATAGTACAGCGCTTCTGAGGCTTCTCATTGATCAAGACAGATACATCGTTGTCTTAACGGCATCTCTGCTTGACTAGGCAGGGCAGTTAATTTCTAAATTTCAAGCGTGTGAAATGCCATGGTAGTAAAGTTATATATTTTTCCCAATATGTTCATAAAGGTTTGACACCCATTACTTGGTCACCAAACGACACGATAAAGCCAGAGTGTCCACAGACTACAATGACTACGTTTACATGCAGTCAATATTCGGGTTAAGGTCAGAATTCCAGGCAGACCTGCCGTGCCCCGTTCTGTTGCGTTGGGCTTGGGGCGCGGGCCGTGTTGGGGTGGGGGGTGCTCCTGGCTCTGCTCTCCGGCCGGTGGCCCTGGCGGGGCCCGGGAGTTGTGCCTTGGCGCTGCCGTGGCCGGGGGGGTTGTGCTTGCTCTGTCCTGGCCGGGGTCGACGGCTCCCCTCTTTGGTGGAGGTTTTCATGCATGCCAGATCCACCACACCAGCATCTATCGAAATTCAAACACATTTTGCTTCTTCCTCTGGTCGTTGAATCGGTGGAGGCTGACGTCTGTGGATCTCACTCTGCTTCATCTATCCTTCCTTCCTATCCTCTGTCTCTCCTTTGGTCTCTTGAGGTCTCCCTAATTTGTTGGAATTTAGTGGGTAGTAGGTGATGTCTGGTCGGTGCTGGTTTTCGCTTTCCTTTTTTAAATGTTTTTTTTATCCTTCCTCGGGTCTCCTGACAACCTCACGACTCTAGCTGGATACTGAAGTATTCGGTTTAGGTGAATGGTATGGGATTTTTAATAGGTTTTAGGTGAATTAATGAGTACACACTCACACGCACGCACACACACACACACACACGCACATAGTCAAGCACATACAAAAAACAAAAAAAAAGAGAGAGTAATGGTGATGACATGTCGAATCGGTAAACACTTTTTTGCCCCAAGATCTACTTTTCAAGCAGCCAACCTCCAGCGATCTACCTCTTTTTTGGTGTTGGTGGGGGTGGGGGGAGAAAACTGACAAGGCGTGGCAGATTCATGACTCAGGCGCAGACATAGGAGTTGGCTTAACAGTTTCATACATCCCAAATAGTTACAATTGTGGACATCACCAAATTGGTGGCTGCTTCCTCTAAAAGTCCATCCATCCATCCGTCATCTACCACTTATCCGGGGTCGGGCCGCGGGGGCAGCAGCTTTAGCAGGGAAGCCCAGAATTCCCTCTCCCTAGCCACTTCAGCCAGCTCCTCCGACGGGATCCCAAGGCTTTCCGAGGCCAGCCAAGAGACGTAGTCTCTCCAGCGTGTCCTGGGTCGTCCCCGGGGCCTCCCGCAGGTGGGACATGCCCGGAACACCTCCCCAGGGAGGCGTCCAGGAACCAGATGCCCGAGCCACCTCAACTGGTTCCTCTCAACGCGGAGGAGTAGCGGCTCGACACTGAGTCCCTCCCGGATGACCGAACTTCTCACCCTATCTCTAAAGGAGAGCCCGGCTACCCTGCGGAGGAAACTCATTTCGGCCGCGTGTATCCGGGATCTTTTTCTTTCGGTCACGACCCACAGCTCGTGACCATAGGTGAGGGCAGGAACGTAGATCAACCGGTAAATTGAGAGCTTTGCCTTTTGGCTCAGCTCCTTCTTTACCACAACGGACCGATACAGAGTCCGCACCTCTAAAAGTCAGTCTGACAACAACAAAAATCACTACAGCCACAACTCTCTGAAGCACTTCAGACCATTACTGACTCTATTTTTACCCCCAAAACTTTGCATGCCAAACAAAATATGTTTAATTGAAATAAAACACAACAAAACAAACTATTTTAAAGTGCAACAAGGAAAACAAACTAATTTGAAATCATGCTTATTTAATATCACAGTCTCACATTTATGGACAGGAGCCACTGGTTTACCAAAAACAGGCAGCTGACCATGTAAATATGTAGATGAAGATGACCTTGCTGCATCCTGGTCAGGAAGTTCCAAAGATCCCTCTGTCTCAATATCTGGAGCTCCAAAATATTTTAGAATTGTTCCTGGAAAGACAAAGCTCCTTAGGTTATCAAGCAAATAGACCAAGAGTGAATATTCCTATTTTTACAATAATATTGCAGTAATACAGAATATTAAAATGTATTTATTTTTATATTAAAAATTGTGATGTATAGTGTCTCTTTAAAATTGTACCCAATTACAAATTTTTCACTTTTAAGCATTTTCTACAATAATTTACATATTATACTAGTTGAACTTGAGGCTGGCCAAGAGAAGGTTAAAATCTATAAAAATAAAATAAAATAAATGCCCATGGCTAGCGGGCTGGCTAGCAAAACAAATTGAAATGCTAAAAATAAAATAAAATGGTTTTGCCTCCAACTATCTATCACCAACAAGTGCCTTACCTTTCTCTTTTGACCGGTTTTCTTCTTCAGTCTTCTTTTTCTTCCGTTTTCCACGCCACCTCTTTTTGATGCCATTATGGTGTCTGTTTTGTTTAGTACTCTCGCTAATGGGTAGCTGTCAATCATTCTCACACAGTGACGTAGAAGCTCTACGTCACTAACTGTGTGACACAAATACACCAGCCACTGCTTATCATCACAGTTTATTTTATTTATTTCCTATGTTTATTTTTTTAAGCATAAAAGGGATGTAATAAACAAATATTAGAGACAGATAAAGACAGGACATTTTAATCGTCTTCAGGTAAGACTACACATAGAGCTTGGGGGCCCCCTGGTGGCTTGGAGGCCTTAGCCAGCTGCCTAATTGGCCTATAGAAACAAACGGCTATGGTTATAAGGGTCGTCTGGGTCCGTGTCCCCTCCTACAGCAGCAGCAGGACGAACCGGAGACTCTTGAGGAGTGGCTTCATCTTTGTCGTCCTCTTCCTCCTTCAAATGCCCCGGTCTCCCTTTCCGGACTGGCTGGGCAAAGCGCTGTCGCTGCAGTGAAGCTGGTGGATGGCTGGAGCGTGCAGTCAGGAGGCACCTCCTCCTCTGCTGGTGGTGGTGGTGGTGGTGGATGCAGTCGTGGGGGCCCTTTTGCCGCTTATGCCGTCTCACCTCCCACTTCTCCTCCTCCTTCTTCGCCAAATCCAGCCCTCCTGGACTGGCGGAGTGGGCGTGGTTGGTAAATTAGCACAGCGGCGAAATGACTGACAGAAAGTTGAACAAGTGGCACACTAGTATATGAAATTGTTAAGACCTCTGATAGGCCCTCTCTTGGGACACGCCCTATTACGAATACAGCAATGCCCAGAATCGTCTGCTGCCGCAGGTTGCTCATCTCATGCATGATTGACAGAAAATCAACAAATTGTCTTATTTTTTTTATTAATGATTCTGATAGGCTCCTGGGCTCCAGCCCAGATAAGCCCGTGCATTAAAGTGGCCTTGGTCGTGTGCCACGGCGATGCATGCGATCTACCAATACACTATCTTCATCGACGCATTGAGCACCCCTGCTATAGATGAACAGAAAAGTGCTAGTTTTTCTTCAACAAGTGGTTTAGCCTGAAACATATGATTCGGCTGAGTACCGTTGCTTTGCTGAACGTGGACCCAAAAGTGAAGAGGAGGCAGATAGTCTGAGTTGAGGTGTTTTTTTCAATGACATGAGCAGACTGGTGACCAGAGTCCATGAACAATGCAAGGCAGGCAGCGAATAAATGAGTTTCTGGGTGAAGCCAGAAAGCTGATGGTCATTCAAGGGGGTCCTTTGATTCTCTAAGGAATGGAGGCTGGTCGGGTTAGCCGTCTGGACTGGTGAAGAAAAACACGATTCAGCAGGGACAAATGTACTAGAATCACCGTAGCAAAAAACACTTTTGTGTTGGCCGAAGTACCACTCGTGGAAGCCGGAATCATCTAGCACGCGCTTGAACATTAGACTGGCTCTGAAACACATTTGATGACTAATCACATGCAGGGATGGGTAACATTCCGAGAAAAAACTTGCACATTTTTGACTTTATAAAGTGGCAAATTTGCGAGAAAATAAACTCACTAACTTACGACAAATACATGTAGCGTAGCTATAGTCTAATGTGATGATTTGTTGATGGTTAATGGGACACTGTTTATAAAATGAAAAGGCAGGATAGAGACGGATTTATTTTTTATTTAAAATTTACACGTCATACACGGCGGCTAGACCGACAACACTTCCTGATCCCCTATCAGCTGATTAACACTAACCATTCAGAAGCTAGCATACTTTAGGTAAATGCAAGTGAATGATGAGGAGCGGCAGATTCGACACATCAATTTAGCTACTTGTACAAAAAAATACCAAAATGTATGAATGTGTAAATAATAATTCTGGAAACATAAATGTACAAGTAACAAATTAACTTAACTCATTCACTGCCATTGACGGCTACTGATGTCAAAAATTCATTTGAACTATTTCTATTAGTTAAATTTTTTTTCCCACTTTTGTTAACAATAGTATGAAAACCTAGAAAAAAAAATATTGTTCATTTAGAACAGATATCAAATTTAAGATTAATCATGAGTTAATTATTGAAGTCATGCGATTAATTACAATAAAAAATTAGGAGCGTCGGGCAATTAAAATTGTAATTATTTGCATGACTTCATGAGTTAACTCACGCTTAATCACAAATTTTATATCTGTTTTAAATGTACAATAAAAAAATTCTAGGTTTCCATACCCTTGTTAATAAAAGTGGAAAAAAATGTTAAACTAATAGAAATAGTTCAAATGAATTTTTGACATCTATAACAGTCAATAACAGTGAATGAGTTAAATGCTTGATCCTCAGGGTAAGGACATTCACAAAGTTAGACATCTTTGTCTCCAGCCCAAAGTTTTTACAGATGAGTTAATGCTGGCTCCCAATATACTGTCACTTTAGTCAGGTTTCATTCACAGACAATATGAAGATAAAAATAACATACAAATAAAATAACACAAGTATACAAATCATTCCCTCCAAATGAAATGGTTCTATTTTGTACATAGGAGTACATGTAATCATCTTGTAATTATAAAAATTATAACCTAACTGCAGGAAGGATTTTCATTAACTATTTGCATACAGAATAAACTAATCCCTTTGCAACTTGGTTATGGGTTGGTTGTGATGAATGCAGTGTGAGTGCTGCTTCTGTACTACTTGCAGCTGCGCTGGGCTCAGTGACATTGGGTGGAGTTAGCTAGAGTGGAAACAGCTTTATTATATGCATGATTAGGGCTAAACTATGATTTCTACATGGTCAATGCCACTATGTTGCAACACTGACCATATTCATATTCATATTGAAAGCATCACTTTCGATTTAATATAAATCAAATACATACAAAAAAAAGTTACATCCAAGTAACTTTTTACTTCGGAATAAACTAATTAATTTGATTTTGTTACAGTCAATTTGTATTACTTTACCCTGAATGGAATTTCTGATTCAGTATGAACAAAATTTGTGGGGTTCAACTTGAGGTAGTTGCCAAACAATTGTAGGGCACACATAGGGGAACAAACATACACATATTAAGGGACAATTTAGTGTTCAACTATAAACCGACTATGCTTGTTTGTGTGTGTGTGTGTGTGGGGGGGGGGGGGGTGTTTTGTGGGTCGGACAGTGGGCTGGGGATTTGTTTTTAAAATATGTAAAGCACTTGGAGTTTTTGTATGAAAAGTGCTATACAAATAAAGATTGATTGATCGATCGATTGATTGATTGATTTTGAGATGTGGGAGCAAACAGCCCATGCAGGGACCCATAGAATATGGAAGCACCACACGGGAAGGCTGGAGGCTAGATTTGAAGCCTGGACTGCTGAACTGTGAGGCAGGCGTGCTTACCAGTGTGCCACCAAGCTGGCTAAGCTTGTAGTTAAAGCTGCAATATGGAAATTTCCCCCCAAAAATAACTACAATAAGCTTTTTATTTGACCATTTATGACTGAAATGCCTTCTAATTAGTAGATTAACACCTTAGCTGTTCACAATGGGTATTCCTGCAAGCCTCTTGCAGTCAAATGACAAAATGCCAGTTAATTAAATAATGGCAGATTGTCCCCAAAAGATCTTGTTTATTGTGAGTATTTTGTAAATTTGTGCAACCTTTTGTTACATGAGTCTTAATTTACAATCCTTGTTTTTGTTTTTGTCTAACTGTGGGGGCACATGCAACACATTTTTGCAGGCAAAAAAAAATCATTTAGCTCCCCTTTATGTGTAAAAGTTGACATTTTTAACTAATACATATGAGAATTCAAGACAGGAGAAAAGATCAAGAAAAAACGTTCATACATTTTTAGAGTTCTACTATCTATCTCTCTATCTATCTATCTATTTATCTATCTATATCTTATATATTTGCTTCAACTTTTATTGGAATAACTTGATTTTGACTTTTTCCTTCTACTCTCTAATGTGGCTACAACTTAACAGTGTATTAGACTGCGTGGAACCACACTGCCCCTAAGTGGCCAAATCGGGTACAACATCAACAGCGCTCCAAATAAAGGCACACACAGACAAAGGCAAGACAGTATAAAATAATTTAAGTAAAATCGATTTTGGGACATTTAAAATCGATTCTGAATCGTACTAAATGAGAATCGCGATTCTTATTAGAATCGATTTTAGGGCACACCCCTTATAGATATATTAATGGTGTTAAAAACATTGATTCAGCAATATATCGCAATATTACAGCGCGCAATTCTTGAATCGATAATTAGTAACTATCAGTCTTTTAAAATGCTGTTTTAACATGCATCTGTCTAATAAAATACTACACTACTAATGAATATATTTTTCAACGTGCCATCTTACTAATGTAAACTAATTAACTTAAAACAGTTATATCTCTTTACTCTAAATAATACAATAACAGACCCAGAGGGCCGATACATTATTCAGGTGACTATATTTAATAAAATATATACATTTGGTCATTTATATGCCCCTAATAATGATGATCCGGCCTTTTTCCATGATTTTTTCTCCAAGCTGTTTGAATTAGCAGCGAACTCTACTATTATTATTGGAGGAGACTTTAACACAGTCTTAAATCCATTAATAGATCGTTCTAATAATACAACATGTATAAGGCGATTACAATCTACTAAAGTAATAGGGGAATATATGGATGATTTTGGCCTCGTCGACAGCTAGAGACTTAAAAACCCAAATAAGAAGGAATTTACCTTATTTTCCGCTGTGCACCGGTCTTTTTCAAGAATAGATTTTTTTCTTACAAATAACTCTATTGCTGATAAAACTTACAAAAATACATCCTATTATTATTAGCGACCATGCACCAGTCTCCCTTTCCCTACAAGTTGATTATACCTTTAAACCACCACCGACATGGCGTTTTAACATCTCACTGCTAAACGACGCAGAATTTGACAAAATTATAAGAAGAGAGTGGGCAGACTTTTGGGAAATAAATGACTCTCCAGACTTATCTCCATCTCTTCTCTGGGAAGCTGGGAAAGCAGTAATTAGAGGTAAAATGATATCATATTCATCTTATAAAAAGAAACAGGATAAAAAATTAGAAAAAGACTTGGAAGATAAAATTAAACAACTGACGGATGAGTACGCAATAAACCCAAATAACCAAATATGGACTGAGTTACAAAATACAAAAATACAGTTAGACGATATGCTTACTAAAAAGACAGAGTTTATAATACAACAATTGAGATACAACAACTTTGAATATAATAACAAATCAGGTAAATTTCTTGCAAACCAACTTCAACGCAATCGGGAAAAATCTCTTATAACGGCTATTAAAGGGACAACGGGTGAATGTACACAATCACCAGAAGAAATTAATCAAATTTTTTATAACTATTATCACAATCTATACTCAGAAACTAACAAGCCTAACCCAGAGCATATTGAAGCATTCCTCAGTAGCTTAAATATACCTCAGTTAACTACTGAATATAAAGATATGTTAGATGCGCCACTTACTATAAACGAGTTGTACAGTGCTCTAGATAGTATGCCAAATGGCAAAGCACCTGGCTCGGATGATTATCCGGCTATATTTTTTAAGCACTTCTGGTTAATGCTTGCTCCACTATTCTTAAGAGTAGTAACAGAAATTAAAACTAATGGTCACATACGCCCACACATGAATACAGCAGCAATTAAACTTTTATTAAAGCCAGAAAAAGACCCCACCCTTCCATCAAGTTACCGTCCGATTTCACTAATTAACACTGATATTAATTTATCACTAAGGCTTTCACATCTAGACTAGAAACAGTAATCCCGACAATCATTCATAGCGACCAAACAGGCTTTATTAAAGATCGTCACTCTACTAATAATATTAGGAGGCTCTTTAACCTTATTAGCATGTCACAGCGGCATGATAAAAAGGCAGTTATTGTATCATTGGATGCAGAAAAAGCTTTCGACAAAGTTAACTGGTCCTTCCTCTTTGCTGTTTTAAATAAATTTGGCTTTGGGAAGTCATTTATTCACTGTGTGTCAGTATTATATGATTCTCCTAAAGCTACAGTTACTACTAATGGGATTATATCTCAGAGTTTTACTCTACAGAGAGGCACAAGAAACCCCTGTCTTATTTTTATTTTTATTTTATTTGCAATATTTATTGAACCGCTTGCATTAGCCATACGCCAGGAAAGAAGGATTCAAGGAATTCACTCTGGGGTAACAGAACATAAAATTAATCTATATGCCGATGATATTTTACTTTATTTAGAAAAGCCTGCTATATCGTTAGGGGAAGTATTTAACTTAATAACTAAATTCTCACAGTTATCAGATTATTCTATTAACTGGACAAAATCAACAATTCTACCTATTACAGAAAATTCATGGAACCCTGCAAGCCAGGACCCACACTACTCATTTCCTATAGGTAATTTAAAATACTTAGGCATAAAAATCTCACCGAAATTAACTGCATCGCGATAACTTACATTGATGTTTCTGTATTTGGCAATTTGTAACTAATGGTTGTGTTTTTATAGTCAGGAACCCAGCTGCTGCCAACAGGATCGAGCAGATTCACCTCCAATGGGCACTAAGGGTTAATATTCGGATTCACTGCATGCCAGTGGGTTAATTCTATAGGTGCGTCTTGGCCGTTCCCTGGGTCTCTTGAGGGGTGTTGCGTTGCGGGGCTCTCCCTGGTGTCCGGGGCGTCCGCCGGGCTGGTCCCATATGCCCGCCGGGGTCCCGGTGGGGTGGGTGGGGGTTTGGTGGGCGGGTGCGCCTCCTGCCCCCACCCGCCTGCAGTGCCCCGTCCTGCTGCGTTGGGTTGGGGGCGCGGGCCGTGTTGGGGTGGGGGGCGCTCCTGCTCCTGGGTTTGCTCTCCGGCCGGTGGCCCTGGCGGGGCCCGGGGGTCGGGGGTCGTCCTTTGGCGCTGCCGTGGCCTGGGGGGCCCGGAGGTGTTGCGCTTGCTTTGTCCTGGCAGGGGTCGACGGCTCCCCTCTTTGGTGGAGATTTTCATGCATGCCAGATCCACCACACCAGCATCTATCGAAACTCAGACACAATCTGCTTCTTCCTCAGGTCATTGAATCGGTGGAGGCTGGTGTCTGTGGATCTCACTCTGCTTCGTCTGTCCTTCCTTCCTTTCCTCAGTCTCTCCTTTGGTCTCTTGAGGTTTCCCTGATTTGTTGGAATTGAGATGTTTCTGGGGTTGGTGAAGAACTCTGGTTGGTGGCCCGGTGGGTGGTGTCTGGTCGGTGCTGGATTTCACTTTCCTTTCTTTTCTTTGGTCCTTCCTCGGGTCTCCTGACAGCGGTGTTCGGTTTAGGTGAACGGTATGGGATTTTTTTAATAGGTTTTTGGTGAACTAACGAATACACACACACTCACACGCACGCACACACGCACATACACATACTCACCCACATACAAAATAAAAAATAAAAAAATAAAATAAAAAGAGAGCAATGATGATGATATTACCGAATGAACAATACTGAGCTCTTAAAAAAAACAAAAAAAAACTGTTATATCTCAGTTATTTTTTATTACGTTTATTCTTGCGAGACAGTGTCAGTTCTTGTATACTACCCTTACATGCAGTGAATAAGTTGATGTCTACTTAATGCTTATCAAGGTTCTTCTTGTGAAAAAATAGCTGAACTTGATCATCAAGATGATGTCACCTATCATATTCCATTATCAGTAATGAGGGCTGGCACTTTATTGCTGTGTTCCACTCAACATATGCTTATGTTGTGCCTATGTGTGACTCGTTCAATACCCTGGATTTTAAAACAACTCACTGCGGCGTGACTGTCAGACGGGAATCTAGTTGCACATCATATCGGGGCGCTAATGTTTTTATCATGTCCTGAAAGCCTTCATTCTCCACAACGTAGTATGGCTTAATTCTTTAACAATAAACCGGGTTATAAAGAACGTTATTACCTTTCCTCTGGTTGAGTTGTGGGTGCCTTAGTTGGAAGAAGTCCTCGCTGTCACAGCGTGCGGATCCATGCCGGCTCATCAAGCATATACATACAAGGAAAATTGATTTTGCTTACTTTCTTCTAACTGCTGCAATTCAGTATTGAGTTTATCTCTTAAGGCTAATGGTACTTTACGAGGCCGGTGGATTACTGGTTTATAGTTGTCCTCTAACTGTATCTTATGTATCATTTGTGTGTATCTCACTAGTCCTAGTAAGATACTTGCTTTCAAGCCTAAAAGTGATGTGTTCTTTTTGCCCTTGACAATGACAAATTCAAGTTCATGGGTTTTATGACCATCTCTTAACATCATTTTACATGTTCCCATGTGAGGTATGATTTCCCCATTTTATGCTATCAGTCTCAGTTTTGTCTTTTTCTCAATATGAGATTTTACCTGTAGCTCAGTCTCTGCGATGATGTTAGCCTGGGCTCCAGTGTCAACTTTGAATGCGATGTCTGCCCCATTCACATTGTATTTTTCAGTCCACTGGTTATCATCGGACTGTAATATGTCGATTAATCCCACGAAAAGCTCCTCGATGTCCTCGTCATCTGAACCTTGGACTAGGTTCACTCTCCTTTCCCTTTCCGTCGGCCACCGTTGTCTGCTTGCACGCGCAAAGTGGTTCAACTTCCCGCATAGTCGGCATTCCTTTCCAAAGGCTGGACATTGACGAGGCAAATGCTCTCCTCCACAGTTGCCACATGCCCGTAGTTGATGTTTCCTGCCTCATTCAAAGTTATTTTCACTTGCTTGTTGGTCTGTCTGGTCGCTATTGTTTGTATCTCGCAAACAGCCTCGCTCATCATGCCCCCATCCATGGATTTCAGGTGCTGCTGGGTGATTTCCCTGGCTTGGCATATCTTTTTTTTTTTTTATTTTTTTATTCTTTTAAAGAGCTCAGTATTGTTCATTCGGAAATGTCATCATCATTGCTCTTTATTATTATTTTTGTTTATTATTATTGTTTTTTTTAATTGTTTTTTTATATATATATATATATATTATATTTTTTGTATGTGGGTGAGTATGTGTATGTGCGTGCGCGCGTGGGGTGCGTGCGTGCGTGCGTGTATTTGTTAGCTCACCAAAACCCTATTAGAAAAAATCCCATACCGTTCACCTCAACCGAACACCGCCGTCAGGAGACCCGAGGGGACCAAAGAAAACCAAGGAAGGTGAAATCCAGCACCGACCAGACACCACCCACCGGGCCACCCACCAGAATTCTTCCCCAACCCAAGAAACATCTAAATTCCAACAAATCCAAAAAAAAATAAAAAATCAGGCATATCTGTATGGCCCTCTCCAGTGTCAAATCCACTTAACCCAGTCGCTTCTCTCTGATTCCTTTATCTCTGACACCCATTACAATCCTGTCCCAGGTAAGGCAGTCTGCCAGCTCCCCGAAGTTGCATGACTGGCATTTCAGTCTCAAGTCAGTAATAAATTCCTCTGTTTCCGTTTGGTTTCTGCAGTTGAACACATACCTCTCATATGTTTCATTACGTTTGGGTGTAAAACATTGTTCAAACTTACTCAGCATTGCATCGGAGTCTTTTTGTTCATCTTCCATCAATTGGAAGCTATTGAAGACATCTATAGCTTCAGATCTCGCCACCGTCAAAAGGAGTGCAACTTTTTGCTGGCCGCTCTTCTACGTGGCCCCAATTGCTGTTAGAACATTTCCATTGTTCTTCAACATTACCTGTCAGTTTAAGTTCGCTCGGAGACTTTCGCTGTTCCATTTTCATCCAATGTAATCCATCCGTCGAGGCTCACACCGTGCCAAATTTCTCAGCTAGCTTAGCCTTTAGCTCCGCGTGGCGTGATAACGCTGCTCCCTCGTCCCGCGGCTCACGACCGCCAAAGTCGAGGTCCGTTTACTCCTGGTACCATGTATTATTTCTGATGCAATGACGAAAGGTTGCACTGTACTGCGTTTCAACTTTTGTTATATTAACTCTTTGACTGCCAGACGTTTTCAGAAAAGGGATGCCGTCAGTGCCAGCCGATTTAAGCATTTTGACTGATCTTTCAAGGTCCACAGAAAATGTTCTGTTTGGACTATGGAAACACTATGAAAAAGTGTTTTTTGATAGCAAAATACGTTTATTTACATTCAACAGTGTAACAATTTGACAACAATTTGGCAAACTATTTACAAATGTGTGCAACTGTGGTGCTATTTACAAATATGTGGATGTTTCAACGACAGTTTTTCTTTGTGTAACACTCTCCTGCGTGCAAGGAGACGCAACCGCATTTGCACAACAGATTGCCTCTTCGCGTGCTCCACTTTCTTGCCGGCCGTTTTTTTCCGGGGAATAGCAAGTATATACTGCAGTGTGTGTTGCCATCAAGTCTAATATCAGGATCATGCTACGGTTTCGTTACGTCTCGCTTCCTCGTGTCCTTCAGTTGCTATACCGGGTGGTAAGAGATGTTCTGATCCATCTTATCCACTCCATTCATGGTGGCATCGTAGTCCAGAAACAGTGTCTTCTCCGTGATCAGACTGTACCCGCTCCTCCGATGAATATGCATTGGACTCGGGGTACTCTTCATTGTCCGATCGAATGTCCGCTTGTGCAGCTCCGGCGTTAGCAGCGCTAGCCGCGCTAGCCGCGCTTAGCCGGTGAGGCTTACTACGTGTTCATAACAGTCGCGTCAAGGCTTCCAACTTTGGCGTCAAGCTCGGAGTCATCATCATCATCATCATCAATCTGCATTGGTCGATGCCAACTCTCCATCGCCCGATCGAATGTCCGATTGTGTAGAAGTACCCGGTCGGCTATTGTGCGCGTTTTGCGGCCTTAGCAGCGCTAGCCGCGCTAGCCGCGCTTAGCCGGTGAGGCTTACTTTGTGATCATAATAGTCGCGTCAAGGCTTCCAACTTTGGCGTCAAGCTCGGAGTCATCATCATCGTCTACATCAATGCGCTTTTTAGTATTGATTGATGCTTTCCGTCTTTGAAAAAAATGCTCAAGCGTGAGCTGCTTGCAACCGGTTGCTTGGTCAAGCCATTGTGGCTTGGATCAGCCATTGTCTCCTCAACACTCTAGCTCCGCCTCACGTCTTCTACTGACGCCCACGGTGGGCGGCCCATCCAACCTTGTGCAAAGAGAGTCATCGCTGCCCTCTAGGGGCCAAAACGAGTCTTTTACTAATCAGATCTGCCTGATACTTTCAGCACAGCTGCCCAAGGCTTTCCTGCACCCGTTTTCAAAAAAAAACAAAAAAACATAGGGGACGTCTTTTAACGTCCTCGGCGCCCTTCCCTAGGTTTATGCTAAACGTTTTATAACGTTTATGGCAGGCAAAGAGTTAATGAGGTGTGACGACCTGGTGTTCCTTGAACTTGCTTTTTTATTATTATTAGCAAACGTACCTCAAGGCAGTCATGGCATAATCACAACACCAACACACTTTACGACCTTTTTACCTCTTAGTTATGGAAGCCTGTAAGGTTCACAAACCTATTATATTCCAACTTTTATTTCAGCCGCTTACAGAAATTACAGCGGGCCACCACGTTCAGCAGCAACCCGCCGAGTCCCCATACGCATGTTACATTACATCCCCCTTTGTTTATGGATGACATTTTTCCCCAAACACAACAAAAATATCAAATGCAATTCCTGCATACTACTAATACAAATAATTCACATTGTAAAGAACATGAAAATCAACATGGTAATCATAATATCTGAATTACCAAAAGAAAACACACTTGTTTTTCAAGCAACTACTCATCTCTATATCTAGCAGATAAGTTCACTAGTGCACCAGATTTGGTGCCATACGGCATATCTGATTGTCCAGTAAGCATACCATGCTTCTCTGTATCAGTTGTGTGCTCTGACAAACTTATGTGAGTAGTGTAACTGCCAATTTGTGCCTCTGAATCCGTGTTTGACCTGATCTCAAAGTCACTGGTAGTGTGAAAGGTTTCCTCGTCAGTTTTCCTTAGATGTTTCCTGTTCCTTCTGTACAGCCTCCCAACCGGTGTACGAACAACGAAAGATCTTGGTTGCTCATGTTCGTGCAACACCACTGCTGGCTGCCAGGATTCTCCTGTTTGCATCCTGACGTTGTCACCTGCCTGCAATTCAGAGAGTCTCTTGGTTTGCTTGTCAAAATACAGTTTTTGCTTTTCTTGCTTCCTTCGCAACTGACTCTCTATCTGAGCAGCTCCATCAGGTGTAAGCAGGGAATTCAAGGTTTGGGGTCTTCTTTTCAGTCGCCGTCCCATCAGCAACTGTGCTGGCGATAATCATATAGCCTCCAATGGCGTGTTGCGATATTCCAGCAATGAGATGTAGGGGTCACCATTGCTCTCTGTCTTTTTCAGCAAATTTTTAATAGTCTGAACTGTCCTTTCTGCTTGACCATTTGACTGGGCATGGACAGGACTGGATACTGCGGTCCATTATCCGAGATAACAACATCAGGAACATCATGCCTTGCAAACATTGATTTGAGTGTGACGATGACGCTACCACTGGTGGTGTTGCTCAGCTTTGCAATTACAGGGAATTTGGAATAATAATCCACACACAGTCGGAACTCAGATCCTCTGAAGTGGAACAGATCAGTCCCTACCTTCTCCCAGGGTCTTCCTGGTACCGGATGTGTACCGGTGTCACATTTTGGTTTTGTATAGGTTAGGGTTTTGTTTAATTTGGTGTGTTTGTTGTGTCTTTCTGTGATTGGTGTTTCTGAGTGTTTCCCCTGTCTCGTTATGTCTGATTACATCCACCTGTGTGCCTCTTCCCTTCCCAGTGTGTTTACCAATCGGTGCCCTCTTCCTATTGTGTTCCCCAGGTGTGGCTTATTAGTGTTGGTGTATTTAGTCTGTTGTGTTTGTCCAGTCAGTGTGGGATCATTGTCTACGTCCTGTGTCGAAGTCCTGTGTCGAAGTCCTGTGTCAAAGTCCTGTGTCGAAGTCCTGTGTCGAAGTCCTGTGTCAAAGTCCTGTGTCAAAGTCCTGTGTCAAAGTCCTGTGTCAAAGTCCTGTGTCAAAGTCCTGTGTCAAAGTCCTGTGTCAAAGTCCTGTGTCAAAGTCCTGTGTCAAAGTCCTGTGTCAAAGTCCTGTGTCGCTGCCAAAGTCCTGTGTGGGGTGTCTATGTTTCCCGTCGCATCTAGCTAAGCCTCGTCCCTAGTGATGGGCAAATTAAGCTTTTGTGAAGCACTGAACCACTTGAGCCAATTGTTTTGAAAATAGGTTCATTACTCGAAGCTTCAGTTACAGTGACCTCTACTGGTAAACTGCAAGGCTGCAGTGGATTTAAAGCATCTTTGCTTTGAAAATTCTTTGATGGACTCACACTAAGACCGAATAGCATGTTCTATTGACAAATAAAGACTGATGAATGTGTGTATTTTGTTATTGAGGAGAAAGTGCTGGTAAGATATGGCATAGGTTGGGTGTGCTTGTGTAACTGACAGGGGGTCATGGGGGACACTCAAAGATAAGAAGATAAGCACTGGACCTGTAGAGAAAGCATTTTTAAATAAAAATGCAATTTGATTGTATAAAGCTATAGCCAAATGGGTACACTAATCATATTACATATACTGTTTCTACACATGCACCTGACTGAGGTCAAATCAATTGAAGAAAGTAAAAAAGGTAAAGCCTTTTTATATAAGCTTTACAACCAAACATTGGTTGTTCAGTGGTAAAATTATCACCTGCCACTCGGGTAACTCGGGTTCCATTCCCGTCCAAGTCAAAACGTTTTTTATTTAATTTGCGCCTCGAAAAAAAAATGCCCTTCGAAAAAAATCAATCAATAAATAATTGTCCCCCGGGGATAATTAAAGTTTTTTCTGATTCTGATCTATATACACAACTTTAAAAAGCCAGCACACCGACCTTATCAGGAGTGATCAGATTGAAGTGTTCACACATTTCAGAACGACCTCTCTTCCTGGCTGGCTCCATGAATGACCAAATGTAACAACGCAAGGCAATGACAATTCAACAGCACCAACTACACACCGACAACCCACGAATAGTACATTGTTTAGAGCGGTTATAAAGGGTTGACGCTCAAATTCAAAACTGTTTCAACCTGTCACCTGTCAGAATCGAGAATCACGTGATTGGACCGCGAACCAGGCAAGTGATTCATTCGGACAACGAATCAGTCGCTGCTTCGGACGTCATATGTCACGTGATTTTTTCCGCACCAAAACAAGCTTTGAAGCAGTGGTTCTATGGAATTGTAGTTCAGGGTTTGAAGCTTGTATCGAAGCTTCAGTGTCGCACTGCCATCACTACTCGTCACAGTTAAATCGTCTTTGTTTCAGTCTAGTTGTCTACATCTCAGTCTAGTTGTCTACGTCTCAGTCTAGTTGTCTACGTCTTAGTCTAGTCGTCCTCGTCACAGTTAAGCTCTCCACGTTCCTGCTAAATTCTCCACGTTCCTGCTAAGTTCTCCACGTTCAGCCAAGCTTCCCAAGTCAGCCCCGGTCAAGTCAGTCCAGTCACGGCTACCAGCCTCCACTCGCTCAGTCCCTTCACGGCAACCAGCCTCCTCTCGCTCAGTCCCGTCACGGCAACCAGCCTCCTCTCGCTCAGTCCCGTCACGGCAACCAGCCTCCTCTCGCTCAGTCCCGACACGGCAACCAGCCTCCTCTTGCTCAGTCCCGTCTTTTGTAGCATTTCTTGTCTCAACTGTCGTGGAACAATAAGCTTTGCTGCTTTGAACATTAACCCAGATGAATGAGTGATTTCATCATGGAACGTCCAATTCGGCTGAATTTATGTTATTGAAGTTAAACACAAGCAGATCATCAATGATGTTCACCACACCCTCAAGACCTTCGATCATCTGTGCTATAGCCCTCTGAAACACCTCTGGTGCTGATTAAATTTCAAACGGTAACTGCAGGAACCTGAACCTCTCAATGGGGGTATTGAATTTACAGAGCTTCGAGCTCTCCTCATCAAGCTCAATCTGCCAAAAACCTTGATTGGCATCCAGCACAGATAAGTATTTTGCATTTGGCATACAGGACACAACTTCCAACACTGTGAGCAAAGGGTAATTCTCCCGTATAATGACTTTGTTCAATGTCTTTTGGGTCCATACAGATACGGATTTTCTTGGGTGTGACCACAGTCACCATGCTGTTTACCCATTCAGTTGGCTTTGTCTGCCTGGCTACCACTCCCATTTCCTCCATGTGTTGCAGTTCCTTCATGACTCTGTCTCTGAATGCCACAGGAATTATTTTGGGAGCATGCACAACAAGTGTAACATTGTGTCAAGAAGGGGGAGCTTGAGGACCCAAATGCGGGAAGACAGGGCAAGGAGGCAGAGATTCAATCAAAAAAGGGATTTTAATTTCTACAAAACAAAAGGCGAGATCTAAATTGCAAGGAAAAACATAACATGGAGAAAACAACAAGGCAAAACGGGCAGCATGACATGGGGGGGAAATCCAAGGCAAAAACGGGCAGCATCACAGGGGGAAAAACAACAATGAACCGACACAGACAGCGGGGAGACAGCAGACTAAATACACAGACTAACGACACAACAAGGCACACCTGGGGCAAGACACAAGTGGCTGAGGGCACTGATTGGATCACACGAGGAAGGGCAGGATCACACTTAAACAAGAACAAGGGAGACACACAAGGAAAACAGAACCCAAAACATGACACATTGTGGTCTATCTGTATGTGATGCTTTCCTGGTAAACATCCTAATCCATTGAAAATATCTGCATATTCTTCCAAGATGTCATTTTCTTTTCCAACTTGCATGCATTCTTTTCACCAACCCAAGTTCCACACAGGTGTCACCTCCCAATATAGCGGGAACATCCTGTTGGGCGATTTCAAAGTCAATGTCATACTTGTGGCCCTTGTGAACACATGTCACTGTTCTAGTTCCAAGTGGTGCCATCTTCTGTCCAAAAAATGGAACAAGTTTGCTTTTGCTTGTCCTGAGCTTGCCTCTGACTTTCTGTGTCTTCAATGTTTTGACTGACATTGACATTGACTGACATCTGTGCCTGTGTTGAGTCTAAATATCACTGTTTTATTGTTTATTTCCAACTTTGAGTCAATTTTTCTTCCTCACTTTTCACATGTGCAGTCTCCATCATACTCATGTGCTTTTCATCCTCTTTTATTACTGTGCCAATGAACATGCTTTCTTCGTCTTCATGTTGCTCAGCTACATGAACTTTCTTTCTTTGTTGTTTACGTTGTTGAGTCCGTGATCTGCACACTTTAGCAAAGTGATTTTTCTTATTGCACAGGTTGCATGTTTGGCCAAGAGCGGGACATGTATTTGCTCCATGTTTTAATCCACATCTGCTGCAATCTGTCTCGCTTTGCTTCATTTGGGGCTTCCTTCTTTTTAACTTTGCGTTTGGCCGTTTGTAATCTGTTTATATCAACTTCCTCTGTCAGTGCTTTAACTTGGCTGGTCATTATCTCACTTGCACGGCAGATATTGATGGCTTTATCTAATGATAGATTTGCCTCTCTTAACAGTCTGCCTCTCACTTGGTCGTTTGTAATGCCACACACTATTTTGTCACATATGAGGGAGTCATTCAATGGTCCAAATTCACAGTCCTTGGCCTTGTTTTTTAAATCCGTTACATACGAATCAATTGACTCTGACTGCTTTTGGCCTCTTGTGAAGAACATGTGCCGTATGTATGGTAATTTTTTTTCGGGTCTCGAAGTAGTCCTGAAACTTTTCCTTTAGCACATTTATTTTGTCCTTCTCGTCCTCTCCATAATTGAAAGTATTACATACTTTAACGTAGTGCACTGCACCTACTCTGACTTCTCCTCGATGCCGCTGGCAGAGCAGCAGAGCTCTAAACGCTGGATCCAACTCTGCCAATTCTCGGCAAGATTGCCTTCCAGACTCAGGCTCGGTGGAGGTTGAAACTGCGCCATAACGTCACTCTTCTTCCACTTTCACTTCTGACACCATGTTATATTAATGAGGCGTAACGACCTGGTGTTCCTTGAACATTCTTTTTTTTTATTAGCAAATGTACCTCAAGGCAGTCGTGGCATAATTACGACACCAACACACTTTACGACCTCTTTACTTTTTAGCTACGGAAACCTGTAAGGTTCATAAACCTATTACATTAAAACTTTTATTTCAGCTGCTTGCAGAAATTACAGCAGGCCACCACGTTCAGCAGCAACCCACTAAGTTCCCATGCACATGCACGCTGCCCCCAGTTGTCAACAACATACAGAAGTCACATGACCCTTGTACAATATTGCAATATGTCACACAAACCACTCACCCACCGTACTGCCAGAAATGTACCAAAGCAAGAAAAACTTTAAAATGAGCAAGAAATGAGAGCACGTCTCCCTTTTCGCACTCTAGTCCCGCCTGTCTTTTTTTGCCTCACTCCTCCCCTCTTGTCTACCTCCTCTCCCTCTCACCTTTTCATACTCCCCTTTCCACTTCCATCTCTATCATTTCATCTTATTCCTGTGTCCCCTCACACCACTATCTTCTTTCACTCTCCCATTCTCATGTTCCATTTCATTTTATTTTATTAGAAATAAAATGTTTAATAAAATAACAATATAATAAATACTAATAAAATATGTATTAATTGTGCCCAACTTCCCAGCGTACTTTCACATACACAAACACACACACACACACACACACAGTAAATGATTATAACGAGTATATCAGAATTAACTCACCTGAATAAGTCCCATACAACAAAACTGTAGAAGGTTTTTGTCCAGAAGTCCACTGTCAAAGAAATCGTTTTCTCTGAGGTCTGGAAAGAGGGATAATTGGAACTCCATGCACAGGCTGCGAGGGAACGCAAAATTTTGTCAATATTTGCATTCGCACACTGAGAAAAATAGCTTTTTACAAAAGCATACATTTCAAGCATAACTTTGATTTCAGCACTACAGTGTTCCCTCATTTTTCGCTGGGGTTAGGTTCCAAACAATACCAGCAATAAATGAAATACCCGCAATAAATGACTTCCAAAAAACTTCAGTGTTTTTCAGGTACTCGCTGGCAAAGTTGAGATGGGCAGCTTTGATCTTTTTTGTGAGCAGAGGCTTCTACCTAACAAGCCTTCCATGAAAGCCTTGTCGATTGACTTTTCTTCTGATTGTTGAAGCATGCACATGTGTCCCAGATGCAGCAAAAGAGGTCTTGCAAATCCCTTGGTGTGATGTTCGAGTTGGCTTTTTACCTGAATTATCATTTGTCTTGTGGTTCTTGCTGATATTTTTAGAAGGCTGTCCACTTCTAGGCAGGATTGTAGTAATTTTCAGTGTTCTCTAGTTGCAGATGATCTGCTTCACAGTGGAATGATGAAGCAAATTTTTTTAGATGACTTTATAGCTTTCCCCAGACAGATGTGCTGTCACTACCCACTTCCTGAGGTTCCCTGAGATTTATTTTCCTCTCATCCTTTGACTACACAATTGATATTTAAAAAAAGAAAGAAGAAAAAGAACAATGCTTGAATGGATAAACCTACACCTATTATTTCATATAAAATGTAATGGTTCAGATTGAACAACAAAATCAGGTTGAAACAATTGGAAAGTCCAAATTGCTCAAGAGGTTCACAAACTTTTGAGCAGCACTGTAAAATATATATTGAAACAAAAAGTGAAAATAATAATTTATTCAAAAGAATGACCCACGTGAATCAAAATTAATTTTGACCCAATTTTTCCCCCCAACACACTTAGTTTTATTTTGAATACATTTTAATTTTTTGCAAAATTCAAGATCAAGACAACAATTTTCAGTTTCAAGTTTCATTTTTCAAGTACAAAACTTTTTACCCTAATTTAACTCCATAAACTTACTTCATAAGTGTGTATCAAACTTGTAGCCCTTGGTATTAATCAGTACTGTACCCACAAAGTAGCTCTGGCTTTCAAAACTGACCCATGCAGTACGCACTGCAGTATATGTGTGGTGAAAATAATTACTTTGAAAATCCCTTAACCAACGTTTTCGTTTCCTGTCTACTTTTACTGCTGAGACGTGCCCCAAAGTCTTGTGACCGAACTTGCAAAGTCGCTAGCCAATCAGGTCAGACCATCTGTAAACATGGCGTCTGACTTTCAGTGGAAATATGTAGCACTGCTCTTTTGTTTGCTTTATTCTTTAGCTACTGAGAGTAAAATTAAGCCCAAGAAAAAGGACATAAGAGACTACAATGATGCAGATATGGCTCGTCTTCTTGAACAGTGGGAGGTACTGTAACAGGCTGCATTTTATTTAGTCGATCGTTAGTAGCCCGTAGCCGTTGGCTACCGTACCCACTATGCGTCCTCGATAACGTCGTCGTCAAATATGCTAGTTTGAAGACCAGCCTGCCCTTGAGTGTGAATTTGCTGCTGCTGGAGCGACTGTCACAAGGTTGCTTTGCCACTTTGATGTATCGGTTGCATGAGATTAAAACATTTTCCCTCCCCGAAGTGGTTATTTTGACGTGACCGGTGTTTTGCCACGAATCGCGCGAGCACAAGTACAAACCCTGCGCCAGTAAATGTGTACCAGTTTGTGGAATAGCGGCGATTGTAAATCGCCCCGAAAGTGCTGGGTCAGGCGTTCGAATCCTGCTCTGTATATTTTATTTACGAAAAAAAACTGCCCCAGTGAATGTGTTATAGCTCGTGGCACAATCATACTTGCCAATTTTGGTTTGTGACAAATAGGGAGATTTTTTTCATCGGTGTATCAATCGGCCCCCTTGTATTCAGAGATTTCTCTAAAAATATTCACCCAAATAAATTTGTGATTTTCACATGTGTTATTGAGATCCACAAATACATCCGTGATTTTCACGTGTTTTTCAGATCCACAAACATTTTTGCGATGTTCACGTTTTTCAGATCCACAAACATATTCGTCATTTTCACGTGTTTTTCAAATCCACAAACATTTTCGCGATTTGCACATGTTTTTCAGATCCACAAATGTATCCGTTATTTTCACGTCTTTTTAAAATTTTGTGTGTGCATTTACCATGACTTTTGCTTGCGAGTTGTCGAAAGTGCGTTTGTGGATCGTTGCGCACGCGCATTTATTTTTGAGACAAACAACACGCCGTTTTGAGATATTCACACACAACAACCCTCAGATATTCACATGTGTCTAAGGCCGTCTACGGGGAGGCAGTGTTACTGTCTCTATTGAACGGGCACAAACCGTTTCTGTTTATCGTTTAAAATTGGACATTGAAAAACAGAAATCGAGTCTTTATCTGACCTGTCATTGTGTGTTTAATTTACACAAGTCGGGAAACAATATGACCTTAGTTTGTTTCCCTTGAGCTTGTTTTGCTTTCACTCGAAATACCCTTTTTTTCTGCTGTTAAATTTTCTTCTTCTACGCCACTTAAGCAGCAGCGGCCAAAGAAGAAGAGTGTCTTTCGAGTGAAGCTAAAACAAACTCGAGGGGAACAAATTAAGGTCGTATTTTGTTTCCCGATTTTTGTAAGATCAACACATAATAGAATATCTGATAACAGCTCGATTTCCGTTTTTAAATATCAAATTTTAAACGAGAAACAAGAGACTGCCTGTTGCTCTTTGGCCGCTGCACTGATCTGTATATATTACTGGATAAGACTTTTGAAGCCGCGAGGCTGCCGTTACTCCTCTCAAGAACAGCATGATTTATGATGTCTTAAATTTGTTAAACTTAAACAAGAGGACTTGAGACATTATACATTATACTTGCCTTAAATATATGTATGAATTACATTCTTAATTATGTTTACAGGAGGAAACTTGTATATTTGTTTTAATTAAAGAATTATAACTAATTCAACAAAAGACGCCTCTGCCAAATCTAATATTGGGGTCTAATGAACTGGGCGATTAAAAGAAAAAGGGGGTCTTCAAAGCAACACGTACTGTGCTGTCTACTTGTTAAAAAATAGTGACCACCCCGCCACAAGTTATAGTTTTATACAGATCAGTGGGCTGCTGCTGCTTTATTAGCGTAGAAGAAGAAAATTTAACAGCAGAAGAAGAGTGTCTTTCGAACAAGCTCAAGGGAAACAAACTAAGGTCGCATTTTATTTCCCGACTTGTGCAAAATAAACACATGATGGCAGGTCAGATAAAGACTCGATTTTTGTTTTTCAAAGTCCAATTTTAAACGAGAAACAGAAACTGTTAGTTCCCGTTCAATAGAGACATTAACGCTGCCTCCCCGTGGACAGCGGAGGAACGGGCCTTAGACACATGTGAATATCTGAGGGTTGTTGTGTGTGAATATCTCGAAACAGCGTGATGTTTGTCTAAAAAATAAATGCACGTGCGCAACGATCCACAAACGCACTTTTGACAACTCGCAAGCAAAAGTCATGGAAAATGCGCACACAAAACTAAAAAAGATGTGAAAATCGCGGATACATTTGTGGATCTGAAAAACACGTGAAAATCAAGAAAATGTTTGTGGATTTGAAAAACACGAGAAAATGGCGAATATGTTTGTGGATCTGAAAAACGTGAAAATCGCGAAAATGTTTGTAGATGTGAAAATCACGGATGTATTTGTGGATTTAAAAAGCACATGTGAAAAATCACAAATTTATTTGTGTGAATATTTTTTAAACAAATCTCTCCCCATACACTTGTATGGGAGGGGGCTTAACAAAATCCAGCCATTACTACAGTATTCACAAGTCGTCGCCGTGGGAAGGGAGTCTTACACAGCAACCAGAGACATGCATCAATTAATATTTATCAACTTGGGATCCTCCTTCTATTGTCAAGTGTCTGGTCATCTCTTTCATTATACATCTATGCCAGGGCTATTCAATTATGAATTCAGTTGGGCCAAATTTTCAAATCAAGAAATTTAGCCGGGCCAGACATATTCGGCGCCCACTAAACAGCTGACAATGACACATTTCAAACCAATATGGATGAAAGATATTCACTTTTATTCATCTCCCTTTTAAATTTGGAAACATGGTAAAGGCATATTAAAGACATCATAAATCACAATAATAAAGGTGTTATTGACCAGAACCAGGGGTGTTTATTTATTTATTTATTTAAATACAAATAAAATACATTTAATACAAACATAAATAAAATACTGTAAATAATAATTTTGGTCACATCTTACCCAGGCATACATCAAAGTGCATAAAGCACAAATAATATTTGTTCCTGGCTACGTCTGAACTTGGAACGTTATAAAGTGCATTTAAGTGTGTGTTAAGCTCCCGTTAAGTTTCGCACACACCGTTTGATGCACTATACAGTGTAAGGACGTTATCAGTAGTGTTGTTCCAATACCGTTTATTCTGCCGATTCAGATACCCATCTTTGCAGTATAGGCCAATGCCGATACCATACCGATATCTTAGTTTTTTGTTTTTTTTCTCAACATGAAAAAGCTGTCCTGCCATTGCTTCAAAGCATTTAAAGGCCAATAGGATATCGGCATGCAGTGAACATGTCACACATCAGTAAATGTAGTTTGTGCACATGCTAGACACAAGATGCTGCATCCAAAGTCCTATATTAGCGTCAGTATTAATGGTATTGGCATGTTACTTGTTAATACTCACCCATACCGATACCGCTGTTTTAATGCATTATCGAGGCCTCTGCCGATACCAGTATCGGTATCTGAACAACTCCTAGTTATCAGTGTTGCAACAGCAGAGCAACTAGGGGTGTCAGGATCCGATACCAGCAAAAAACAACATCGGATTCTGATTGGATTACATCCAAAATCTCCGATATTAGCACTCGTATACAAGCAGCCCATTCCGTTCTCCACTCCTCTTCTATCCAGTAGCGCCCACGTGATCAAAACAACTGTCTGTGCGAAGAAGCTAATGTAAAGGTTAGGCATCAATAACATGTAATCGAGTGGAACCAGGACTATCATTACTGTTCTCCCGGAATCATTAAAATGTTAAAATGTCGGTGCCGAATTTTGATTCCCAGTTTGCCACACGGAAGAAAAATGTATACCTTATATTGAATATACCGTTTATATCCCCCAGCCCTATACGAATGAGAGCAAAATATGTCCGGGCCTCGCCCAGCATTCCCGCCACCGTAGGGTATCGCTTCTTTTCCGGGTCGGCCCGCCAGTCATCAAACGTCGACCTGTCGTGCTGGTGGTGCTTATGTTCCAGGTCAGCCCGCGGCGGGGGTACCGCGGCAAATGCTGGACGGCTTAGCCTACACGCTACTTGGAAGAGTGAAAAAAACAGAACAAAACTTGTAGCAGGAGTCAGAGCTGTATCGGGAGGAGTGAGTCTTGCTCTCTGTTTTAGTAGATTACCGCCTTCCTAATGCTGTCGCACGTAGGGCCGCCATTTTATGTTTGTTTGGCTCCAATAATTTCATTAGAAGTAGAACTCTTTCATTTATTTAGCGATTTTGATGCGGATTGTTTTGTTACAAACATCAGACATGTAGCAATGCTAATTGTCTTCCTTTTCAGTCTGAAGAGACCACAAATAATCCCTAGGAACCATTTTAGTTGCTAGTAGTGAATGCTGGTCGGATTCCGTCAGCAATAAACGTCCCTGTGGAAACACAAAATATTGTTTCCGGCAACTTCCAGGTGCCACAAATATGTTATTTTATTTTATTTTTAAAATAGCTACAAGTTTTTGTGGTCAATCCAACCGACTTAGTCGACTTTTTTTCCCAGCCCTACATGGCTCCATTTTCGGGAATGGTGGGTTTGCTGGCCGCCGGAGGGCTTTGGACGCCCGGTGAGTGAGGACGACTCACAGGCGCGGCCAAATTAACAAGACCGATGGTACGTTCCATTTGTGCTTCCCACTCAGGAGGAATGAGGGCTCACGGTGAGCTTCGTGTGTGTTTGCGAAATCATGACGTCAATATTTCATCCATGTTGGTCTATATAAGGGATGCACGATAATTATCGGACCGATAGTTATTGGACTAATATTGGGGAAAAAATACGTAATTTCTATTGGTCCGATATTGAAATACAAGAACGTTGCTCAACTTGCTCTAGTTACTATCACTTTAAGAGCCCAAGCCTCCGCTGCATGTCGGAAGCAATATGGTGCCGTTGCGTGCGACTTCAGAAGTAAACGTGAGCCTGGGCTCTAGATGGCAAGGTGGTGCGGGTTGCCTGCTTTTGAGCAGGCCCCGCCGGATCGCTTACCGAGTTGTGAGTTTGAGTGTGTGTGTGCGACTTTAACGAAAAAAATAAAAGTAAACAGTTAGCCAATGGTCAAGCTTGGCGACTGCCCGATGCAGATGGCCCAGAGTTCCGAGGCAACGCATCGGTGGCCAGTTTTGGCAGCCGAGAATGCTCAGAATCCGTAGTGGTCACGACCGGGCCGCCATGCCTTTTCTGTTTTAAACTGCTTTTACCTTCGTTGCTGCATACTATAATCGTGTGGACTTAATCAACATTGGAGTACAGTACAAATTGACGAATTCCAGCGACATTTACCGGCCGCACTTTCAGCAGGGATGTGATTTTTCCGCTAATTTGCGGAATTCCGCTTTTTTTATCTCCAAAAATAAAATGTTACAATTTTTTAAGTGGTAAAAAATCCGATTTCGTCTCTCGACAGCATTCCATTTTAGTGTTTCCGTAACTGAAATGAAACGGATCTTGCGATTGGCTGAAGTCTCCGTGTTGACCAATAAACGCGCTTGTTATAAAAGCATAGGCGTATGCCATTTTTTGTTGACCAATAAACGCGCTTGTTATAAAGGCATAGGAGTATGCCATTGTTCATTTCTCAGACGTTTTTGCCGGGTGTTTAAAGAAAGATGTCCGTGATCGAACGCAAAGATGCTCCGCGAGTTAAGGAAATTGACAAGATCGTAAAAAACAAGTTTTGATGGGACTGGTTAGAGAAGGATATATCTAGAAATGTTGGAAAGAAGACTGTGACGAATTTGTTCAGTGACTTTATTCGGAAGATCGATCGTGCCGGGAAAGCGCTTTGCATTTGGTGCCATGATACCATTGACTATGGTGGGAGAGGTTTCAAAGCTCTTGAAAGTCACGCAAAGAGCAAAAAACACGTGAAAGAACTCCAGTCAAGAACAACAAATTATTCCATCGCTGGAAGTTTCGGTGCCCAAACGAAAACTCCAAAACTTTACGGCCTCCATCCCTTATTGACATCACAATCGGAAGCGGTAATAGAGAGACGTGATCCACCCCAACAACCTGTACCAGTTGCTGATAGAGTCGTGAATTTTGAGGTCGGTGGTAAACTTTTCAAATTAATCGAAATCAAATTTTCGAAAATATTATAACGTAATAAAAATGGCCATAAATATTTAACATGGTTAATCATTGACACAAACTCAAATGAATGCTGCATGTTTGCACTTTAGAGGTTTCAATATGTTGACTGTCTTGATGTATGCAGTTACAGAGATTATCTTAGTCAATCATGCATTCGACGAATGCATGATTGTGTTTTTACCAGAGCTTGCTGCATGAGGTATTTTATGTTTTTGTTATGCATTATGTATTAAATTAAGAATGATTGATTAAATGATTTATTGCATGGTAAATATATATGATGATATTCTCAGTGATAGTTTTTAAAAGCAAAGGCAGTCCAAGGTTTTTGAATGTGACTGATTTTGAGTTGACTAAAACTGCAATTTTATATGGGATAGTTCAATATACATTGAAAATTTATGCTGTTGTTTTGTCTATTTCTTTGTCATCTGAGTGCATTGAAAGTACTTAAAAACACGGAAAACCCATGAGCTCGGGACCTAGCTGAGTGCCCGCGGCCCCCAGACTCCCGGCTAAATTTTCAGATAATTTCACTTTGGTCAAATCACATCCCTGTTTCAGACAAGATGGCTCAAGGTGCAACCAGCGAGACCAGTGTCGGCATGTTAGTCTGGCGGGCGCCGTACGAGGCAAAGTAAAGCAGGGCAGCTGAGCCGAGCATTCACTTAGCTAAATGGCTAATACTAGTCAGGATAAGTAGCTCAGAAAATGTATGGATGGATAGTAAACGCTACGACAGCACTGAATACAAATGGCCATGACTCGTTGAAGTTCAGCTACTCTATGGTGAGTCATATTTTTTTTTTATTGCGGTCCTTTCAATATCTACAAAATAGCCGGTAGGCATTAACTACAATTTTTGGGTTCCTGGGTTTATTTTAAAATGTGTGTGCAATGTGCATTGTTGAAACATCACTAGTGCTATGTAAATAATTTTGTGACTGATGTATTTGTTGAAGCATTAATAAATACTAGCGGGAGTCGCAACAAAACGCAGGCAACTGTATTACCAGTAATAATTACTGATAAGCATAAGAGCTTGACCACTTTGTCATCCTCCGACCACGCTATATTAGTAAGAAGCGAGATTTAAATGTTTTAGGGCAATTGCCGGATAATAATTTCAGACCAAGCACAGTTATTTATGTTTTTAATTAAAAAACAACAACATAAATTGTGTTTATTCTTTTAATTGCTATCATCTGTACTTTTACTATCAACTGCAATTGAGGACATCTAATTTGATGATTTATCACACCACGTAATATTTTCAAGTGAAGTCAAAGTTATTAAGCTTAACAATTAGCCATCTAAACAAAACAAGCTAGATAGCCATACAAGTAAAGTTATAATAAAAATATGACCACTATGTACCAGTTCCTATAAGGGTAACTTTTTTTTTTTTTTTACATACAGGCATGTGATTTTTCCGCTAATTCGCGGAATTCCGCTTTTTTTTTATCTCCCCCCCCAAAAAAAAAAATCCGATTTCGTCTCTCTACAGCATTCCGTTTTAGTGTTTCCGCAACTGAAATGAAACCGATCTTGCGATTGGCGGAAGTCTCCGTGTTGACCAATAAGAGCGCTTGTTATAAAGGCATAGGAGTATGCCATTGTTTGTAGACCAATAAACGCGCTTGTTATAAAGGCATAGAGTATGCCATTGTTTGTTGAGCAATAAACGCGCTTGTTATAAAGGCATAGAGTATGCCATTGTTTGTTGACCAATAAACGCGCTTGTTATAAAGGTATAAGAGTATGCGGTTGTTCATTTCGCACACGTTTTTGCCGAGTGTTTAAAGAAAGATGTCCGTGATCGAACGCAAAGATGCTCCGCGTGTTAAGGAAATTGACAAACTCGTAAAAAACAAGTTTCGCTGGGACTGGTTAGAGAAGGATATATCGACAAATGTTGGAAAGAAGACTGTGACGAATTTGTTCAGTGACTTCATTCGGAAGATCGATCGTGCCGGGAAAGCGCTTTGCATTTGGTGCCGTGATACCATTGACTATGGCGGGAGAGGTTTCAAAGCTCTTGAAAGTCACGCAAAGAGCAAAAAACACGTAAAAGAACTCCAGTCAAGAACAACAAATTATTCCATCGCTGGAAGTTTTGGTGCCCAAACGAAAACTCCAAAACTTTATGGCCTCCATCCCTTATTGACATCACAATCGGGAGCGGTAATGGAGAGACGTGATCCACCCCAACAACCTGCACCAGTTGCTGATAGTCGTGAATTTTGAGGTAGGTGGTAAACTTTTCAAATTAATCGGAATCAAATTTTCGAAAATATTATAACGTAATAAAAATGGCCTTAACTATTTAACATGGTTAATCCACAAACTCAAATGAATGCTGCATGTTAGCACTTTCAGTTTTCAATATGTTGACTGTCTACAGTATGCAGTTAGTACAGAGATGATCGAAATGATTGTGTTTTTACCAGAGCTTGCTGCATGAGGTATTTTATGTTTTTGTTATGCATTATGTATTAAATTAAGAATGATTGATTAAATGATTTATTGCATGGTAAATATTATTTCCAATGGTTAAAGATAATTTATTATTTTGTAGCTAATTTGCAACGTTTTTTGTTACCATAATAAATACTCTGACATGTGAATGTGCATGCAAGTTTAGACTAAATCCTTTTTTATTTACTTTGGTCGCATGACATTTAGGATTATAATTCAAATAATTATTTAAATTATTTAATTGTTTACTGATTATTGTTGAATTTCTTTTATTCTTCAGGCAATGCTGTTGGGAGTGCTGGCCGAAAATTCTCTTCCGTTCACCATGGCCCCAAAGCTCATCACACTGTCAAAGGAACTGGCAAGGGATCCAAAAGCTCTGAATGGACTGTCCATGGATAGAACCAGTGCATCATACAAAATGAAGTATGGCCTTGCTCGCACTGTGCTTGATGAGACTTTAACAAACTTAAGATCCTCCCACTATTCAATGAACATTGACGAGTCCACCAGCAACAATCTACACCGTGTCCTGTGTGTACTCGTCAGCTATTTCTCCCCGTTGACAAAGTCTGTTGTGGTGGAACATTTAGCATCTTTGAGTGTTGTTAAAGTTGACAGCAAATCTCTCTTTGATGAACTCTCAGCCCTCATGACCAAGAACAATATTCCCTGGAGCAATTTGGTGTCTGTGTTGATGGACTCATGTGCAGTGATGCGGGGTTCCAAATCTGGAGTTGAGACGCGTTTGCGAGGGGGACCAGCACCACATCTCCTTGACATAGATGGGGATACCTGCCACCACATCCACAACGCCTCCAAGCATTTTTGCAAGCCATTTGAGTACAAGATTGAAGGACTCCATAATGATCTCTTCAATGATTTCAAGTGGTCAACCGATCTGAAGGAAGCTCTTCAAGAAATTTGCTTTCTTACAGGCATCACCTTCACCATGCCAGAGAGATTTGTCAGCCATCGATGGCTTTCAAACTATGATGTTTCAATGTCCACCTTACGCCTCATGGATGTCTTTACCATCTTCTACCATGCATTTCTTGGCAGAGAAGATTAAGAACTCTATCTCCCCACCATCATGGCCATCTACCACAAGAAGGATATTCCAAGAGAAGTCAAAGCCAAACTCAAAGACATACAATCAGCTTTAGGCAAAAAGCACATGACTGAGGAAGGAAGGAGGAGGAAGCAGAGGATCTATGAGAAGATATTCTTCACAAGATTGGATACGCTTCTCACCCTCAACCTGTACACAGCAGTTCTGCCCTTGCTGAAGAACTATGTGATCACCTTTGAGACGAAAACACCAATGATCCACAAGCTGAACGACAAGCAAGTGGCCTTCTTCAAGAAGTTCTTGTCCTGTTTCCTGAAGCCAGAGTCCATTCAAGGCTGTAAACTGACAGAAATTGAGCTGAACAACAAAGCCAACCAACTCAGAGAAAAGGATATTTTCTATGGTGGTGTCACCAGCAAATTGATGGATTCTTCCAACAAGTCGTCAGTTGTGTTCAAGTTCAAAGCCAAAGCCAAGGCAGCATATCTGGCATGTGGACTGTACCTTCAGAAAAAGTTGCCCATGAACAGCAAGCTTCTGAAAGCAGCCTCTGCCATTGACCCACTTGCCAGAGGACACAGCTTAACTTTAAACCTACTGAAGAAGCTGTCATCGTTGGTCACCAATGTCCTTGATGAGTCAGAGCTGGGGAACTATGATCTCGAGGTGAGAGAATACCAGTTGGACAGTGAGTTGCCAACACCTTTGGACTCAGAGGGGAAGGCAATTGCACTGGATCGTTGGTGGGCTCAAGTCTTTGCTGTTGGAAGATACCCAACCTTGGCCAAGATGGTGAAGGCTCTCATGAGTTGCTTCCATGGGCCTCAAGTAGAGGGGGCTTTCAGTGTCATGGGTGATGTCCTGAACCCCAGAGCATGCAGAATGGACATAGCCACATACAGTTCTATTCAGACTGTGAAATATGCCCTAAGAGCAAGAAAGACCACCTCTGTCAGCCATTTTGGCAGGAAAGACATTCTGATGGATCCTGTGCAGTCCAAACTGTGCCTAAATCTGAGGACATCCTCCAAAAGGTACAGGGAGGAGAAGGATGCAGAAGCAGCTATGTTGTCTGCAAAACGAACAGAACTTGCTGTGAAACAGGACACTCAAATGAGCAAGGCTGCCTCAAGAAGAACCATCAAAGCTGCACAGAAGCAGGCTAGAAAGACCCATTCCAAAGCAATGAAGTCTAGGAGGAAGTAGTGTTTGTGTCATGTGAATGGATTGTGCTCAAGAATGAACACTTGTATATTCCTGTAAATATGTTGAATGTTTTAATGAGCAAAAAATAGAAAAACATTATTTATGACATAAATAATTTTTGAATGTGACTGATTTTGAGTTGACTAAAACTGCAATTTTATATGGGATAGTTCAATATACATTGGAAATTTATGCTGTTGTTTTGTCTATTTCTTTGTCATCTGAGTGCATTGAAAGTACTTAAAATCACGGAAAACCCATGAGCTAATAGGGGGCCTTCGCCCCCCTGGCCCCCCCACCAGGGCGCTGCCCTGGACCTAGCTGGGTGCCTGCGGCCCCCAGACCCCCGGCTAAATTTTCAGATAATTTCACTTTGGTCAAATCACATGCCTGTACATAGTTGCAAGATAGTACAAACCTGATAGCTGCTCCCATGGGTTCTTTGCTGTCTTGTGGATGAAACAAATGCCTATCTTGAAATGTATATCAAAATAAAAGTCCCAAATTGATTGTTTCATTTTAGTCACACCACATAATTCATAAAATGGGCACCATCGGATAAACATATCCTTCAATGACCCTTTATTATTTTAAGCTGCAACAACAGATATATTTGTAGTTTCTCCCCCAAAAAAGTTATGCGTTATCGTATCGGTGTTGAGGAGCAGGAAGTTATCGGTATCGGTGGCAAAAACGGTTATCGTGCATCACCAGTCTATATGAAACTATAGATAAGGTTCAATGTTGATGCAAAATGCGAAATGTTTGTCGGTGTTAGCAGCTGCTGTAAAAAAAAAATAATAATAATTATACCCTGACTTGGGTACAACACATGTTTTTCAATAAATACATGAAGAACACACGTGTTTTTCATTTTTAGAAACAAGGTTTTGTAAAGTATTTATCGCGGAGAAGCAAAAGGAAAAGCAAGCACTCTCTTGCATTCTGCAGTGGACTCTAGGTGCGTTCAATGACTGTACACTTTTGGAAATCTCGGATATGCATAGAAAAAGATCAGACGACTCAATGTTAATGTTTTTCGATTTTGCCTGCCTCTGCCTCATATTGCACTTGTGTTCCTAAATGGCTATATTAGACATTTTTGATAGATTTTTATTTTATTTAATGAGAAAAACGTTTTACAATATAAATGAAGACAAAGTACTATTTATCTTTTTTTTGTTTTTTGTTTTTGGCTGATCCGAAAACCGATCTGATCCGTGACTAATACGTGATCCAATCCGAACCGTGACTTTTGTGATCCGTTGCACCACTAGTAGTCGCCTATCCCTGGTCAGGATGGTACCACATCTGCCTCAGTCGATCCTGAATAATTTTAGTTGACATTAGCAATTTAAAAATATGGCAAAAAGAAAAGCTTTTCCATAGTGGAAGTTTCATCCAACCAGAACCTGCATCCGTTTATGTGTATTTTTCAAAAGGGAGACCCACGATGCGATCCGCTTGCATTAAAAATAGTGCTGTCAAAGTTAAAGCGTTAACTAATTAATTAATCACAAAAAATTATCGCATTAATCATGAATTAACGCAGATTTAATCGCACCATTAATTTTGACCATAGATTATTCTTTAGAGTGACAGCGGATGGCTACGTTTAAGGTACCACAGGTTTTTTTAGCTATAAACATAATACGTGAATTAAAGTAAAGCATTTAATAAATGTTTGCGTATTGTGGTCATTTTTTTCCCATTTTAAATTATGCAAGTAATTAGGTGATTAGAAAAAGAGGAGGATGAGCGTGTGCAGTGGGTAAAAAAATGTTGAAGGCGTCCTCATACCATTTAATGTCAAAATAATTAACACATAACCGGTGCTCTTCAAATTTGGTGGGGAAAAAATGGTGATAAAAAAGCCTTTTTTTATTAAGCGATGAATCGTGATTAATCAAAATTCTAAAATGGGATTAATCTGATTTAAAAAAACTGCTCTAATTAAAACACAGCCCATTTCTAATGTTATACAGCAATCAGCAGCTCAGAGCAGCTCCTGCTGGAGCTGGTTCAATCTTTATATGCACTGGGCTCCTCTTGGGGGTACTCTAAGTAACAGAAGGGCACCTTTGAACAACACTCGAACAACGAGTTTTTGAACGGAGTATGTGCTCACCTCGGGCATATTTCTGTGGTGTTGTTTTTTTTGTAAAATAAACTTCCCCGTGACGCGAGAAGGCACATTAACTCATTCACTCTCAGCTATTTTCACTGAATCAACCCCCTTTGCTCCCGGCTGTTTTACTGGATTTTGACTGATTTTGCAAGGCCCACGGAATATTGTCTTGTATTGCAAACATGGAACCTACGAAAAGAAAGATAAGAGTCTCTTCTTTCGTCAGGAAAAAAGTACATTTCTGTCTGTTTCTGTTTTACAGCAATTAGTATTAGAACATACCAAAGTTTTCATCATTATTCACAAATCTGTTTAGAACTGTGGGTAAATGAGCTTTGTTGCAACATGGCCCTGGTTGATCTCTTATACTCTGCTGTCAACTGCTGGTCGTTTTTGTAATTACTACCATTGCTTCACCCGTTCTTTGCAGTTCAGAGGCTGCATCAAAGCCTTCTGTATGCGCTAGCATAAAATAAATACGTCTTTGGGACACTTAAAAGATTGAAAATAGAACATATTTATAAAATTTTGGGAGCAAATGAGTTCATGTATGGGGGAAGCCGTATTCAAAGTATTGATTCATGGTTTTATGAATCGATTTATTGTGCTATGAAAAGGAATATCGATGCGATTATTTATTCATTTATTTATTTTTAAAGTCAGCCCTACTGCAAGCCAAAGGAAAGTTTATATTTTGACATGCACATCTAGTTTCTAAAATATCACTAAATTATTTGATTATTTTTTTTAACCGAAAAGTGAAAATTAGGATCTGGAAAAGAATAGATTTTTGAAATCTCAAATGTGTAGGAACTCTGGTAGTCTGTTTTTAGTTTAATGTAAATTTAAAGTAAAATGACAATCACTTCCACAATACACATGTATGAATAAGTGAACCACAGTTTAATGACAACATTTTCCATTTCTGTGTGTTTGCCACGTTTCTTCTCTTATCTACACAGAAAGATGATGAAATCGAAGAAGGTGATCTTCCAGAGCACCGGCGAGCTCCTCCTCCCATCGACTTCTCCAAGATTGACCAGTCCAAACCTGAAGATCTGCTGAAGATGTCCAAGAAGGGTCGCACGCTGATGGTCTTTGCTACGGTGTCAGGGGAACCCACTGAAAAGGAGACTGAGGAGATCACAGGCCTGTGGCAGGGCAGCCTCTTCAATGCCAACTATGACATTCAAAGGTATTAAAAGTGTGTGGATCGCCCCACCACATTTGACATTTTATCTCCAATTTGTACCACCACAATTTCATAAGGTTTCTGTTTCTTTGCCACCAATTGTCATAATTTGCACGATCGATCAATGACGTCATTGAACAGATCAGCGAAATAAGACATTACAGCAAAAACAACCTCCCTCACTTCAGTCATTCTGCGCTATTGTGAGCCCGAAAGATAATCTATTTTTAGCCTTGTTGCGTATGCGTGTTGGAACGGATACGGAAATGATGAGAGGCGGAAGTTCCACCTTCATGGCCTCGACCAGCCAATCACAAATAGCCTTTGTGTATTTTTTTAAAATATTTATTTAATTTTTTACTAGTAAAAAGTCAGGAAACCGATTTTCTTTACATCAAATAAAATAACTAGCTACATTGTGGGTGTCATTTTATTTACATTTATTTAATTTTAACATCTCTTTAATTGTGGGAATGTTGGAAGCATTACCGCATATGTTATTGGCATTCTTTATTCTTACTTATTTTTCTCCTCCCTTTTTTTCCGTGCAATAACTCCCACATAATACATCTGATTTACTTGCTTAAAAAAGTCATGCCATCGTGGGAATATATCGTCTGCTTCTACATTACTTACAGTATTGGCACAATTTAATGTTAAATATCAACTTTTCCCCATTTGGTAATCTGCATAGTCCAGTAATCAGGACGTTTGGGGGTTAAGAATCCCTCCTCCGACTGTACATTGCAAATATATCCATGGCCATTATGCTAAGTGATATACATTTATACCAACTGCCTATTATATCAGGAAATTGATTATAATTTCACTGAAATGATTAAATGCATGTTGGCTTTCAGCATCAAATGACACTTTTCAAAAATAAGTCAAGTTAATTCAGTGCTTAGAGCAATTTTCTCTTGAGAGAGCTCAGTATTGTTTATTCGGTAATCTTACCGATTCAACATGTCATCATCATTGCTCTCTTTTTTTCGTGTGTGTGTGCGTATGTTTGTGTGCGTTTGTGCATATGTGCGTGCGTGTGAGTTTGTGCTCATTAATTCACCTGAAACCTATTAAAAATCCCATACCCTTCACCTAAACCGAATACTTAAGAATTCCGATAGTCGTGACGTTGTCAGGAGACCCGAGGAGTGATCAAAGAAAAGAGAGAAAAGTGAAATCCAGCACCGACCAGACACCACCTACTACACATAGGGTTACAAACCAGAATCTTTCACCAACCCCAGAAGCATATAAATTCCAACAAATTAGAGAGACCTCAAGAGACCAAAGGAAAGACTAAAGAAAGGAAGAAAGGATAGATGAAGCAGAGTGAGATCCACAGACATCAGCCCCCACCGATTCAGCGACCAGAGGAATAAGCATTGAATTTCGGTAAATGCTGGTGTGGTGGATCTGGCAGGCATAAAAAACCTCCACCAAAGAAGGGAGCCGTCGACCCTGGACAGGACAGGGCAAGCACAACCCCCCACTTGCATGGGTTGCCAGATAACCGTTCATTTACACCCCCAAAACAGCACAAAAGACGCGGCCAGATCTGCTGCCTCAATACCAACGGTACTTCGGGTGTTGTAGAAAAGGCAGTACCATCACATTTTCAGAATCTTTGTATCGACTTGGTACCGAAATATCGGTTCTCGTGACAACCCTAGTGGCGACCCCTGAAGGGAAAAACCGAAAGGAAAAGAAGAAGAAGACTCCGCGTACGTAACATTAACTTCCGGGCCGGCCAAGCACATTCAGTGAATCACAGTTGCCACTACCAGACAGTTGTGATGTTTAAAGTGGACCTAACCTGAGCTTTGCAGCAACAACAACCATCCTCTGGATGCCCTAATACTGTATCAAAATAATTTATTTTGTAATTCTGCCTTATTGTAGAAATACAGGCTCCACAAGATAGTCTACTGGTAACCCAGCTTCAAACGAAGGATTTTGGTGGGCATATCCAAGGCTCTTCTGCTCCGTGAGTTGGCGGGCAGAGGTCTGCCTTTCTACAAAGAGGCTTCCGCGAGCCAGCGTGCAGAAACCAGCCAGTCCACGCGAGGGATTCAAAATTGTGAGGGTGGAGTTTGCGCTGAACCTAGTGACGTATCAAAACCGATCTCCTAAAACAGCCCGTTTGAGAGTGCTGTTTGTGCTGTGTTGACACAGACAAAGAGAGATGTTGTAATCATATAAACATTACCTGCTGTATTTAATTTTTATTCTATCAGTGTTTTTGTTGTTGTTTTTTTACTTAACTCTTTGACTGCCAGACGTTTTCAGAAAAGGGATGCCGTCAGTGCCAGCCGATTTAAGTATTTTGACTGATCTTTCAAGGTCCACAGAAAATGTTCTGTTTGGACTATGGAAACACACATACTACCAAATGAAAGACTGGACTTTCATCTTTCATCAGAAAAAAAAGTTTGTTTCTACCTTATTCCGTTCTTTAGTAATCAACAATAGAAAATTGTTTAGTTTCATCCGATTTCGCTTGTTTTGGACTCAAATACGGAGAAATCAAGCTTTTAGTGAAACGATATTATTTCATGCACTCTAGTGAATTTTACACTTCTTTTTGTCCATGAATGATGCCACAAACACCTAAATAGTGCTTTACTTCTATAAAACACTACCACCAAGAATGAAAAAGTGTTTTTTGATAGCAAAATACGTTTATTTACATTCAACAGTGTAACAATTTGACAACAATTTGGCAAACTATTTACAAATGTGTGCAACTGTGGTGCTATTTACAAATATGTGGATGTTTCAACGACAGTTTTTCTTTTTGTGTAACACTCTCCTGCGTGCAAGGAGACGCAACAGCATTTGCACAACAGATTGCCTCTTCGCGTGCTCCACTTTCTTGCAGGCCGTTTTTTCCGGGGAATAGCAAGTATATACTGCAGTGTGTGTTGCCATCAAGTCTAATATCAGGATCATGCTACGGTTACGTTACGGTGGTGTTACGTCTGGCTTCCTCATGTCCTTCAGTTGCTATACCGGGTGGTAAGAGATGTTCTGATCCATCTTATCCACTCCATTCATGGTGGCATCGTAGTCCAGAAACAGTGTCTTCTCCGTGATCAGACTGTACCCGCTCCTCCGATGAATATGCATTGGACTCGGGGTACTCTTCATTGTCCGACAAAATGTCCGCATGTGCAGCTCCGGCGTTAGCAGAGCTAGCCGGTGATGCTTTATGACGTGAGAATAAAGGCCGCGTCCAACTGTGGCGTCCAACTGTGACGTCAACCTCGGGATTCACCATCATCATCAATGTGCATTGGTCGATGCTTTTCGACAACTCTCCATCGCCCGATCGAATGTCCGATTGTGTAGAAGTACCCGGTCGGTTATTGTGCGCGTTTTCCGGCGTTAGCAGCGCTAGCCGCGCTTAGCCGGTGAGGCTTACTACGTGATCATAACGGTCGCGTCAAGGCTTCCAACTTTGGCGTCAAGCTCGGAGTCATCATCATCGTCGACATCAATGCGCTTTTTAGTATTGATCGATGCTTTCCGTCTTTGAAAAAAATGCTCAAGCGTGAGCTGCTTGCAACCGGTAGCCATTGTGGCTTCATCAGCCATTGTCCCCTCAACACTCTAGCTCCGCCTCACGTCTTCTACTGACGCCCACGGTGGGCGGCCCATCCAACCTTGTGCAAAGAGAGTCATCGCTGCCATCTAGGGGCCAAAACGAGTCATTATACTAACCAGATCTGCTTGATACTTTCAGCACAGCTGCCCAAGGCTTTCCTCCACCCGTTTCCCCAAAAAAACAAAAAAAAAAACATAGTGAACGTCTTTTAACGTCCTCGGCGCCCTTCCGTAGGTTTTTACTAAACGTTTTATAACGTTTATGGCGGTCAAAGAGTTAAGTGTATTTGTTTCAACGCATTTCAATGGGTGTCAATTAGATTAGTCAATTAGATTTTCGAGACGAGATTGAGTCCACGAGACGAGATTTTCTTAACATTTTTAATATTAAATAAATCGAATGTAAATTTTCCAGTTTTCAAAATGTTTTCTTTTTATTGAGCAGACTGCAACAAAATTAATGACTTAGCTCTAAAGCGGAAATGTAAATATCAACAGGAGAGAGAATTTTTGTTACAAGCTTATTTTTCAAATGCTGCTACAATAATTGCACTTCTGGCTCAACAATAAAGATGGGAATTGAAAAGATTTTTACTATTTCCGTTCCATTTTCAATTCTGCTTAATGATTCAATTTTGTATTGATTCTTTTATCTATACTTTTTTTATATATATAAAAAATGAAAATAAACATGGTTTAGCATCAACTTCATTGCTAACTTCATTGTCTTAATTGCAGGGCTTTAAGTACTCCGGCACAGTGCCGGATTTCCGGCGTAAGAGACACAAGCCAATCTGAGGCAGAGTAAGGCTGGTCTTGTATTGAAATGTATTTGATACATCTGGAAAACACCGCCAATGCGGAGAGTAGGCCAACTTCAAAATAAACCTTCCCATACCAAGTAATATGTGGAACGCAATGCCAATGAACACTTTTATTTTGAGGTTTTTCCCGGGAGCGTTTTGTCTTTCGCGGCGCAACGGATGACTTGACTCGTCTTGTGGAACATGTATCTGCCGTTAATATTGCCGGCATAAACTATTGCAACCAAAGTCAACAAAAAACTTTGCACTGAAATCACGTTCAATCGCCAATTAAGGGCACTAAAAGAAGACTTAATTACGGTGACATTGTATTGCAGGGTGCCTGTTGCCAGTGTTTAGGGCGTCTACAGTATTAGCGTGCTAACGGTGCTAAGGGCCGCAGCTAAAGCCATCGGACTACTTTTCAAAACCATCCATTCCCGACGCTTTCCCAGATTTCATTCGATTGATGGCTTTTTGAATTTCTTCCGCTGAGATTTCTGCCGTCACAACGCTTCATTTTGTTGCAGACCTATACTTGGCAAATCCAAAGTGTCTAAAAATTCCACCTTGCTTTCTTAACTCACAGATGGCGGTTGTGAATATAATTCGCCATAATACTGCTCAAATACCCTCACTATTTCCAATGGTTTATATAAGATTGTATTAGTCATTGGGTCAGATACGGGCTTTAACATTAGCAGTTAGTAATGGCATGTTCTACAATAAGACAAAATGACGTTAACACAATTACCTAGAGTACTGACAGGAGAGAGCGTGGTTACATTAATGCCGCCGCCACTATTGCTGCTGGGTTGAGTGCCCATGAGCGGTTCACAAACGCGACAGTCATTTAAAGTTATCTTATGTTCTGTGTACAAATGCTTTTGCATAGTAGTGTTTTTTTCATTATAGAAAAGATCTTACTTACAAGTTGATTTGTGCTTTTCTTTTCCTGTAAAATATCAAACTTTCGCATTAGGCGGCATGTTTCTAGCGATGCTCGTAAACATCACCACACATGTTGTGTTACGCAATGTGCGTGGTGATGTCTTTGTCACGAGTGTAATTGATCACAGCATTTAGCAAACAATGCCAAATAATTGAAACACTGGGGAACTGGTTTGATTCCCATCCCTACTCAACAAGCCAAAGCTAAATAAATATAAAAATCTCGAAGATCTCATGCTAAGGAGGGACGAGAAATCTCGTGGCGTTCCAATCCCGTTAGATCTCGTCACATCCCTAGTGATCAAATATCTTTTTTCTTTTCTTTTTTTTACTCGCTGACCAGTGATCAGTGATTGGCCCCAAAAATCCTGATAGTGGATACTCTTTCCGGGTTAAATCGTCCAGTCAAACTACATTTATTTTGATCCTTGCCTGTGGATCCTGATATAAAGATTTAATGCAATTCACTGATTCATCACTAAATCCAAACCTTCTAAGTATTTTATAGAGAAATGTACAGTTTGTAAAGCTTCGTTTGAATTTAATTTTTCCGATCTAATATACAGCAATACACCTGTTCTCTGTGCTCCCATGCAGATTTGTGGTGGGCTCCAATAGGGTGATCTTCATGTTGCGAGATGGAAGCTTAGCCTGGGAAATCAAAGACTTCCTGCTGACCCAGGAGCGATGCTTGGACGTCACTGTCGAAGGCCAGGTGTTCCCTGGAAAGCCTGCCAAGAAGGACGACAGCAAGCACAAGCTGGAGAATGATGTGAACGCCAAGAAGAGCAAAAAGAAGACTGAGAGCACAAAGGTAGATTTGGAAGGTAACAGAGCCAGCCATGGGAAACAGGAACTATGATGGAGTGACACAGTTGTCTTGATTTGTCTGAGAAGTTGCAGGGCCACATGAGCAGGTTGAAGTTCAAGGTAATTTATCATTGAACTAATAAATAATTACTGGGTTGATTCCCATGACTGCTGATGACTCCCATTGGTGTTTTGTTGATCTATATACTGCGCTACAAATACGCTTTCCGTTTGTATAGATCCTAACGGTATTCACGAAAATCAGTCTTACGGTTTCCTTGACATACATGTAGCAATTATTGGCCGGTTGTAAATTTTACATCGTCATCAAGGTAAAAGGAATTTCATCTCTTTGTCCTGGTCACGCCAAAGTGGTGGTGGTGGTGGTATGTGTGTGCGTGTGTGTGTGTGGGGGGGGGGGGGGGGCGTTCACCTCCACAGACAGACCCCCACCCAGCTCTCTGAATTCAGAAGTCTGACTGACAGAAGAAAAGAAAAAAACCTTTCTAGAAACCTGACTGAGTGTCTTATTTTGCAACAGAAAAAATAATTATGAAATGTAAAGTGTTTGCCATTTTTAAAATGTTGACTTCATGAAGTATCCTGAATGTGTTTAATTTGTGTGGTATATTCCTCACATAACTATTCGTTTGTGTGCACGGTTTAACAGTTGTAAGCTCTCTGTAGCATTTATTTTGATGTGTGTTTGCATTGATTGAATTTTGACCTTAGAATCTCGTCTAACAAAAATCAAACTGATGATTCTTCACAAAAGTCCAACCAAGCTGGTAAGTTTCCACCAACCCTGAAACCTGAGACACAGGCACAGGACCCCTGAAGTGGGGGTGGGGCAACACCGGTATAAGACCTGCGAACCTCCGCCGCTACGTGTGTGTGCGCGTGCGCCTAGATACACCAATCCAACGTCGGCCAAATGTGACCGGACACCTCCCCCCTGTGGCGTCGGCACGTGGGGGCGAGATATAAAAACGTAAACATACCCGTGTTGACAGCGGCGCCGGCCAGCTGGTGAAGCGAAAACGGGTGCTGGAACAAGCTAAGGCCCCTTCTCATTCCCGAACGCATGGATGTACTCCGTTGTGGTGTATCCTGGACCCTGTCGACTCCTGGCTGCTACCGATCGCCGGTTCACCCGAAAAGCTTCGGCCGTGCTGCCCTCGGTGCCTACCTCCAGCTTCTTAAGGAGCTTCCTCCAGACCGTTGGACGGAAGAGCCATGCACCCCTGCTGTTTCCACAAGGGTCGTGCTGTTAAATGCGCGGTCATTGATAAACATAACGTTTATTTTCAGGGAGTTTTTCCTTCCCAATAACTTGGATTTCCTCTGCCTGACGGTGACCTGGACTGTCGTTGGGGAGTCCACCGCTATGATTGAATTACTACCGCCTGGCTGTGCTTACTTGGACGCTCCAAGGACGTCGGGCCGAGGTGGAGGAACGGCGACTAGTTAAAAAAACAAACTAATTTAAATGTAAATGATGTATTTTGACCACATTGATCTAATTTTTGAAGACACCTTTGAAGTCGGCCAAACTGTCACTGTGCTGTGCTGTCATTTACCGACCTCCAAAATACAAGACTTTTTAAACGACTTTGCAAATCTTCTTGCCGATATCATGCTGAAATATGATTATATCCTCTTTATGGGGGACTTTAATATTCACGTGTGCTGTCCTGAAAAACCATAAAGTTGAATACGGTTTATCCGCGTTGTCACTTGCTCTTCTTGTCCCGTGCGCTGATTCGCTAGCTAACAGCCAATCACAGTGATCAAATGCCCCCGACGCAGATTCAACAGGCCCAACGCTAACTCCCGACGTTGTATTGGTGTATCTAGGCCTTTATATTAACCTCTAAGCTGAACAAAGAACTCACAAAATTGTTAAAGGGTACAACCTTCATTTTAATGCATTAATATGCTTTCAATAAGTAAAAAAAAAAAAAAAAAACAGCTTGCACATTTCTTCTTGATTTTCACACTATGAAGTTTTTTTTTTTTTATATACAAAAGTTGGGGGAAATAATTTTTATTTTTTCCATAATATTCACTGACGATGTGCATTTGCTTGTTTACCTTTTATTATATTTTTCCTCCATTAGCTTTTTTTTTTTTTTTTGGTCTTGTTTTTTTTTGTCCTGGTCGACTATGCAACAGAAAACAGAAACCGAACAGAAATCACTAATGTAGTGACAGCAGGTACACCAAAGGACCACCTGATTCATCCTTAGGCCTGTTCTCATGAGACATCTGCAAATTTTGTCGGGCAGTGTAAAACGTCAAGGCTGGTTCAATGTTTTTAAGGAAGAAGATCCATGTGTTCATTTTCTATACTATGTGGACTTTATACAATGAGTTGAGTTGAATTTGAATTCACGAATGACCTTTGGTATGTGATTAAAAAAAGCGCCTTTTTGTCTATTCCATGCTGATTTGTAGCATTTGACAATGGTACACATAATTCACATTATTATCCATCAATCAATCAAACTTTAATTAAATAGCACCTCATATATTAATGTGCTGAATTAAAACATCCATAGTACAATAAAAAAAACAACGCACACACTCACAGAGGTTTGTTTTACTATCTTTGTGGGGCCATCTCATTGACAATGCATTTCCTAGCCCCTTCCCCTAACCCCAACCATCAAAAATGATTGCCTACACCTATTACTTACCCTAACCTCAACCAAAACCTAATTCAAACCTAAACTCTAAAACCAAGTCTTGACCCTCAAAAAGAGGTCTAAATTTGTGGGGCCCAGCAAAATGGCCCCACATTGACGGGTGGGCACCACAACTATGAAATCCCAAAATGTTGGCCCCACTATGTAACAAAAACAAGACCACACACACACACACACAAAACATGAGGAAAGGCAGCCGGGAGGAGCTCATCCACACTGAAAGGGCCCGACCAAAAGGAGCAGTTTCATCCCTGGGATAACCCCCACCCCACCTGCAGCGCGCCCCACAAAAAGTGAATAGCGCCACAGCCCCCCCCCCCCCCCCCCCCCAAGGATCCTAAAGGACGACTGCCCCGCCTGCAGGAGAAGACCAGCGACCACTCTCAGTCAGAGGTGGCAAATCCAGGTCCAGAAAGTAAAAACTCTGCTACAGTTTGGCTTTAGTCCCAGGTGCTAGCTAGCTCCCATGCTGCTCATTTACCTCCTAGGTAGCTAAAAAACAATTAAAAAATAATTAAAAAATATATATATATATTTCACAGTTCACACTTTTAAATACAAAACAATGAATTCAAAACTCAACAAAACAAATACAAATTTACTTCCATAAGAGTCAACAATTAAAAAAAAATGTTTCATATCGCTCAGACTTGATACATTTAAGGCAGAGGTGGGCATCGAGGGCCGGAGTCCTGCAGGTTTTGCACGTTACCCTTCTCCAACACAGCTGATATACGATCAGCTCATCAGCAAGCTCTGCATAAGCCTGATAACGATCCTGTTGATTGGAATCAGCTTGTATTGGAAGTGAGAAACCTCCAAAACCTGCAGGGACTCCGGCCCTCGAGGACCGAGATTGCCCACCTCTGATTTAAGGGATTTCAAATATAACTCAAATTCTATTAGAAAAACATTAAAGATGGGGGGTGATTTAAGAAGTCTTTGTTTATGAATAAAGAATTTGGCTAAACATAAAATTAAATTATAGCACATTTCTTTGTTCTTGTGTTCAAGAAAAGTTCCAAATGTTACAATGTCTCTTGTTTTAGGTCAATCTCCAAAATGTCCACGAGTCCAGCCTTGCCCCTGCTTCCAAAACAAAATTATGCATTTATTATAATTAATTAAAATTATAATATTATTATAAAATATTTATTTAGCACTGGCAATTTAACAAAGCACAATATAAATTTAAATGTGGCTACACTGCAGACATGTTGGCTAATGGTACATTAAACACCAAACGAGGGTTGAGCATTTTCTGGCAGTGCGATTGCACTTTATAGTCACTTTGTAGTTCGCACAGATGCGTGCGGCGGGACAAGGTGCGGCGCACTTAAAATTGGCACATTCACATATTCACCAACGTTTAAAAATAAATTAATACATTTGTTCGCACCAGCTAATTGGCTTTGGGAACAGACTGCAAAGTCACATATACAGCGTCCTGTACAGGTCTGCCCACCACCCGGAGATAGCGGTAAGTGTTTCCGTGTTTAAAACTGTTGATAGCAATAGTGCTAACGTTAGCTAAAGTATTTAGCATGGCCACGGGGATGCCGGTGAAAAAGTGGAAGCGTTTGAGGGTCGCTTATAAAAAAAAAAAAACGGCGCTTATAAAAACATTTTTTTTAAAAAGAGAAGGCATTGCAGGAGAAAGAATGGCTCACCTGTACTGCAGTACACGGCAGTTCTGTCTTTTTTCGACCCGCTTAAATGTTGTACACCAAGCGACGCCCCTTTCTTCTGGTGTTCGTAATGGACCCCCGGGAGCTGCTGCTGTGACCGACCGGTGCAAACTCACACGGTATAAAGCCAGCGAAAAGAAAAGGCTGACACTCACCCCCGTGTTCGCTGTTTAATTCAAACAGACGCTTGCTTGCAGTTTTTTTTTGTTTGCGTCACCACAACGTCCCATTTTGGCCATATTCTTTCGGCTTTAATTTCATTTCGGCAGAAAAAAAACAGCCATTTCGGCAGAAAATTTTCGACGGCCGAATATTCGGTGCATCACTAGTTTAAACATAATGGATCGGCCCCAACAGTGTGACACGACTACAAACGGGAAAGATGTAAGTTTAATATTTTTGATTTAGCCTTCCTTCCTATCCTTTCTAATAAGAGATGTGCACCTTCTACCACAAATTCGGTCCTCGAGAGCCCTTATCCAGCCTGTTTTCCATGTTTCCCTCCTGTAGCACAGCTGAATCTAATGATCAGCAAGCTTTGCAGAAGCCTGGTAACGATCCTGATAATGAATCAGATGTGTTAGTTTTTTGAACAAATCTTTAGCAGGATAAACAACATTCAAAATGTTAGTGTGTCTCTCACTTTTGGTAGAATAGGAAGTTTTAAATAAAGTGACCATAGCTTTGTAATGGCTAATTTGTCATATTTATTCCCTATGTTATTGTTGCTTTTACCAGGGAAAAGAGTTTCAGTAAGACACTGTCTAATGAATTTGTTTGTACATTTTTGTCAGTGAGAGAAATCTCTTGAATAGTAATGGTACCCAATTGTGGGTCGACACGTTGATGTTCAACTATATTTTTTGTGAGAAACAAATTCCTTAGGCAGTGCTTTCACCACTCGTTCAAATTCAAATCTAGGAGGAATGGAATAACCCAACTGTTGCATTGATTTGACCCGATATGTTGTATTCATTTAACCCTAAAAATTGGGTCAAAACTGAATAACCCAATTTTTGGCTCAAATTGATCCAAGTAGTAGTCGGTCCTTTTTTAAACTCAGTAATTGGGTCAAATTTAACCCAAATTGGGTTAAATTTGACCCAACAGTTTTGAGTGTGTATGCTGGAGTTTATTTTTATTTTTATTTGTTTTACAATATTTTGGCTGAAGGAAATAGAGAATTGTCTCACTTTGAATTTGAAGAATTCCCATTTACTGACGGGAAACCAGCTCTTCCAAAACCATAACATAAGAGAGAATGGATCTTATACCATCACAATAAGTACTATAATTTAAAAGGTTGAAGTTAAATTTCCAATATTTTGATGTCATCTGTTTTTTGTTTGGAGGTCTTAAAATCAAAGAAATAAGGCTATAATCAGTAAGAGGTGCAACAGAAATATCAGAGCTCACTTCAGAGGATAACAAATCATTTGCTGCAAGCCATTTGTCAATTCTTGATTTATGGTTTGCATTAAACCATGTAAATTTCGTTATGCCTGGATTGGCATAACGCCATACATCCACAACATTTTGTTCATTGCTAAAGGTATTGAAAGTTGCATACGGATGACTTGCTGTATATTTGGATTGCCATTTGTCCAAAAAAAATCATCTTGGACAATGTTCATGTCACCTCCTACTTTAACATTGTTGGTTGAATATGTCAGCCTGAGATGGTCAAGGTGAAGGGCAATTTCTTCTAGCAATAACCTATTCTGGTTAATAGTATTGTATCCATAAATGTTTGTTAAAATTTGCTTAATGTTGTCAGCCAGTGGCCATGTTCATGTTTATAATGGGAAATTACTTGACTTACTAAGTTATTAAGTAAAGCAGTGACCCCTGCAGACCTCGAGGTACCATGACAAAAATAGGCCCCATCTCCCCATTGCTTCAACCCCCCCCCCACCCCAAAAGTTATCAGGTGTTGAGTAAGTTTCCTGTAAAAATGTCAAATTTGCCTTTGTCCCTTTACAAAATAAGAAAAAAAATTCCTTTTGGATATATCTCACCACCTACATAAAAACAATTTAGCCAAATCAAGTAATAAGCTGCTTGTAAAAATGGATGGATGAAAGTATATTTGAAGTTATTGTCATTAAGTTTAGTTATTGAGTTTAACTATAGACACTGCACTTAGGTATAAGAACATACATTGTCTGTATAATAATTGAAATAAAATGTATTGCACATTTAAAAAAAAAAATGCACCTCAATAAATATTAAGAAGCCAACTGTTGAAGATTAAATGCAAATGTATGCAGACATTACAGACACATCATCTAATACTAATCTGTGACATTTTTTGTGCATGTGTTTTAATTTACAGCTGTTGTAGATGGACATGTTCATCATGCTTTCAAGCAGAAGTCCTCATTCAGTGTTCATCTGTGTCGGTAAGACATTTTACTTACAGTAACTAGTAGTACAGTACTAGTAGTATTGCCAACTATCATTCATTTTGCGTTTCTATGTCAACAGGAAAGCGCACAAGGGATAGATTCAGTCAGTGAAATTAACATTGCAAGCCAGGAACTCGCCAGGCCAAGAAGTGATGTACGGCCAGGCAGATGTCCTCCAGGTTGCGGACATGCACTGAAAAATCAGCCCGGCTTCTGGCTTTGCTTGTTTTGTATTTTAGGTGTACAAATAAACAGTTGCAATCTACAATTTGCCCCTCCCCCCACCACCCCCCTAAAAAAAACACATACAAAAAAAAACCTTGCCATGCAAACATTTAAAAAGATTAAAAACTCGAGTTGTCAATTAAATCATGTATTTATTTAACCTTTATTTATCCAGTTTAGGTACAGTATTTGCAATGCCAGTCAGGTTGCAGACAACAGAGTAAAACATGGCAAAATAAAAGCAATTGCATATAAGATATACATAAGTATTACATTGTGGCAGTAGTAAGGAGCGTATACGACTGACTGGAAACACATCTTTATTCATCAACTGCCAACAATAGAATGGCGAATATTGCGCCAACAAACATTCATATAAAACACACCCCCTGCTGTATGCCTACTGGGTGAGAGGCATGGTCCTAAAGTCCACCACACAGGCCCCTCCCGAACACCCAGAAGAGCACTCAAAAGGAAAACCTCGGGGCTTCACCAGCCTGCCACATCGACTACGCAGCCCATCTCCCGGTGGAGCAGGTGAAACCTGTTGAGCAGGGGGGGCAGGCGAAAAAGGAGCAGGAGAACACTCAACATCATCGTGCGGAAACGAGGCTGGGGGCTTCGGAGGACGACCACGGCGAGGGACCCGAGCTGGCAACCGCACATCGCCTACAACCAAATGAGCTGGTTTGAGCCTATCCAACGAAACAGACTCCCTACGCCCACCCATATCAAGCACAAAATATTTAACCCCATGCTCAAGCACCCGAAACGGGCCGTCATACGGCGGCATGAGGGGCGACCGGTGGGCATCGTGGCGCACAAAAACAAAACGGGCAGACATAAGTGTCGACGGTACAAAAACCTTAGGAACACAGTGGTGAACCGGTGCAGGAGTCAGGGGCATCCCCGACAGAAAGGGCCGCGCGTCGGGACCTTCGGGCAGAAATTCACCCGGGACGCGAAGAGGCTGACCGAACACCAACTCGGCCGGGGCGGCGTTAAGATCCTCTTTCGGAGCCGAACGCAACCCGAGCAAAACCCAAGGAAGACGATCGACCCAGTTACCGTCGGAAAGCGCAGCCCGCAGCGCAACTTTAAGCGACCGGTGAAAACGTTCACACAACCTGTTGGCCTGTGGGTGGTAGGCAGTAGTGCGGTGTACCTGCACACCCAAGGACTCCGCTAAGGCAGACCCTATCCGAGGTGATATCGGACGGCGTGCCAAAACGCGCGACCCAAGACGACAGGAACGCGCGGGCTACGTCCATCGAAGTTGTGGAGGACAGGAGGACAGCTTCCGGTCACCTCGTGGTCCGATCTACCATAGTGAGCAGATGCGTAAAACCCTGCGACGGAGGGAGGGGGCCTACCAGATCAACGTGCACGTGGTCGAAACCCCTAGCTGGAATCGGAAAAGGTTCGAGGTCCGCCCTGGTGTGCCGGTGAACTTTGGCACGCTGACAAGCCACGCACGCCGCCGCCCACTCCCTGACATCCCTACGCAGTCCAGGCCAGACAAACTTGGCACCAACCAGCCTGACCGACGCACGAACGCCAGGGTGTGAGAGGGAGTGGATAGAGTCGGGGGCGGCCTGTGGACACATCGCAGAGGAGAGCGGGATCACCTTCGCGCATCACCACATCCTCAAGTTTAAGAGCCGTACCTGCCGCTTTGAGGTTGCGGATGTCAGGGTCGTCGGACTGTTCGGTAGCCATCTCGGAAAAATTAACCCCGAGCTGGACTGGACATACAATCGCGCGCGATAAGCAATCAGCCACAGGGTTACACTTACCAGCCACATGCCGAACGTCTGTCGTGAATTCGGAAATGGCCGCCAAGTGGCGCTGCTGGCGGGCCGACCACGGTTCAGTAACCTTTGACATCGTAAACGTAAGCGGCTTATGATCCACGTAAGCGGCTTATGATCCACGTAAGCGGCTTATGATCCACATAAGCCGTGAAACGGCGCCCTTCAAGAAGGAAACGAAAATGTCGCGTCGCGAGATACAGCGCCAGCAACTCCCAGTCAAAAACGCTATACTTGCGTTCGTCATCCCGCAACTTACGACTGAAAAACGCAAGGGGCTGCCACACATTCGCCACGAGTTGCTCAACCACTCCCCGTACAGCTATATCGGACGCATCTGTAGTCAAGGCCACCTGCGCAGTGGAGATCGGATGGACGAGGAGGGCCGCGCTCGCGAGGGCGTCCTTAGCTTGCTGAAACGGCTGTGCCCGTTGCGGAGACTACTCGAGGGGGTCTTTAGCCTTCTTGTTCCTTAAGGCACTGTAAAGAGGCTGCAGGAGGTGGGCTGCACGCGGAAGGAAGCGGTTATAAAAATTAACCATGCCCAAGAACTCCTGCAGCGCCTTAACCGAGGCTGGGCGGGGGAAATCAATCACTGCCTGTACCTTGGCAGGTAACGGAACTGCACCCTGCGCCGATATACAGTGGCCCAAAAAATCAATCTCAGTAAGACCGAATCGATTGACGATTAGGCCATGTGAATCGAGGCGCTTGAAAACCTGCGTTAAGTGCGACAGATGTACCTCCGGTGAAGGACTGGCCACCGAAATGTCATCAAGATAGACGAACACAAAGTCGAGGTCGCGTAAAACACAGTCCATCAATCTTTGGAAAGTCTGTGCAGCCCCTTTCAGGCCAAAAGGCATGCGCAGGAATTCGAAAAGCCCAAACGGGGTTATCACTGCCGTTTTGGGCACGTCTACCGGCTGCACAGGCACCTGGTGATAGCCACGGACCAAGTCCACTTTAGAAAAAATTGTGGTGCCAGCCAGACGCGCGGAAAAATCTTGAATGTGTGGAATGGGGTAACGGTCATGCGTAGTAACACTGTTTAGCCGACGGAAATCACCGCAAGGCCGCCAGGAACCATCGCTTTTAGGCACCATGTATGTGTAAGGGCAAAGCCCACGGGCTGTTAGAACGCCTCACAATCCCCAAACGCTCCATTGTAGCAAACTCCTCCCTCGCAATTGCCAATTTGGCCGCGTCAAGTCGGCGCGCGCGGGCAAAAACTGGCGGGCCAACGGTGGGGATGAAATGCTCCACCCCGTGCTTAGTATCGGCGGTGGAAAAGGCGGGAGTCGTCAACGACGGAAAATCAGACAGCAAACGCTGATAAACGTCGCCCGATGCCAAAAAATGTGCGTGTGCTAATGGTCCGAGTCCCCCAGCCTCACACGGGAAAGTGGCGAAAGAAACAGCATCAATCAAACGGCGGTTAGCAACATCAACAAGCAGTCCATTTGCACACAGAAAATCCGCGCCAATAATTGGAACCGTGATTGAAGCAACAATAAAGTTCCACTGAAATTCACGTCCATGGAAGCACACAGTCACCAGCCTGGAACCAAAACTGACAATGGGTGAGCCGTTAGCTGCACACAGGGACGGTCCGCTGCTACTGGCCGCCTTGTCCGCGGCGGTGAGTGTAAGCAGGCTGACTTGCGACCCGCAGTCCACCAGGAAACGTCTCCCTGATGACGAATCTGTGATGAAGAGCAGCTCGCTTTCATTGCCGGCGCCCACAGCCGCTGTGGAACGCCGGCGTTGGAGTTTCCCGGAGCTTCGAAAGTGCAGGGGGGAACACAACGTCTAGCCTTGATGCCGAACCGCTGGTGGAAGAAACAGCGAGCCCTTTCGCACCGCTTCCGTGTCACCACTCCGGCCACCACTGTCGGGCCCGCGTCCGGCGTCGCCTCCAGGAGGTGATCGGCTGCCACACTTTGCACGGCGAATCGTCTCGTAGCCAGCAACACTCGATCCGCTTCTTCGGCCAAGGCACGATAATCGCAGGACGCCAGGCAAGCGGAGTTAGCCAACACCGCGCGTACCGGAGGCGGTAGCTGCCGGAGGAAAATGTGCGGGAAAACGAATCCGCCTTCATCCGAGCCTAACAGCGACAGCATCTTGTCCATGAGGTCCACTGCTGTGCCATCGCCTAACCCGGGCAGGGAAAGGAGTCTGTCTGCTCTCTCCGAGTCCGACAAACTGAACCTCCTGAGCAGAAGTTGTTTGAGCGCAGCGTATTTCCCGCTCTGTGGAGGTGCGCGCAATAGCTGCATAGCACGACGTGTAGTCAGTTGGTCGAGGGCCGCCACAACCATGTAATACCTTGGCTCATCAGCGGTGATTCCTCGTAAGTGGAAAAGCGCTTCCACATGCTGAAACCACGAGGCCGGGTCGCTCTGCCAGAATTCCGGCAGCCTCGCGATAGCGGTTACGGCTGCAAGTTGCGGAAGTTGGGGCGACATGGCCGAGGAGGACACCTCTTCATCCGCTGTTCGAAACATTTTCAACGTTCGGGGTCACCAATGTGGCAGTAGTAAGGAGCGTATACGACTGACTGGAAACACGTCTTTATTCATCAACTGCCAACAATAGAATGGGAATTTGAGTTGGAGAGGCCCTTGATGCGCACAAAACAAAGGCCATTTTTTCCCCTCCTGCCACATTCCAACAAAACAATAAGCGGTGACAGTAAATTTAGGTCTCATCATTTTGGTGGTACAAACTGAAGAGAATCTTAAGATGTTGACCTTCAAAGCACTTTAGGATGCCACGTTGATGCCTGCCTTACTATAATTGGTATAAAAATGTTAACGTTGCATACCACTAAATCAAAACATAATTCCTATAGCCTATCGGTGACATTCACATAGAATCAACCAAGCCAGCTACTGTGACTGTACTAACATATGAACTACTTTTCAAAACCTTTAAGATCAGAAATAGGTTATTTAGAAGGTAAGTAAACAAAATCCTGAAACTTTATGTAACCAAGTGGTGCAGATATCCATGCAAAAAGGCACACTCCATCTAAAGGTGAAAATGCAAAATAAATGAATAAAATAACATAAATGCAATAGTAGCTATTAGCTAAGTTTTATCAAAGGCAGTCAAATCACATACATGCATAGTACAAATTACAATGATAACAAATATCAAAAACATTGTCCAACTCCTGTCAATTTACAGAATGTCAATCAGATAACCATGACAAAATCTTCAAAACTGAACATACAATGAACAAAGCATACAAAAATTAACCAATAACAGCAGTAGGCTACTGATTAAAAGAGGACATGAAAAAGAAGCAGTTTTATCAAATCAAAAATATTAAGACAAAAAAACATCCATATCTCATCCTGAGTAGCTCCACAAAATTGATGACTCACAGTCCACCACCCCAATGAGCCTCTCATGGATCAGTGACATATCTTACTATCACAGCACACTGGTCTGTAGAGGTAATATCTTGTGTGGTGTCAATCTGCACAGAAAACATTCGTGCCTCCCTTCTTTAGAAATCGATTATTTTATTAATCTGGTGCTTCTGTCAATGAGTTTGTTGACATATATCTTGGAGAACAACGTAACAAGTAATCATCCGCCTTTAGTTCCGGCCTCATGTTGGCTTTTGCTTTTCTGTATGCATTCATTAACATGCTCTTTGACAGTCACATCAAATTTGGCTTCTTGGCTTAGCTGTCACAATACTGGACTCTGCCTGTCTCTGGTGACAGGACTGTTAGATCTGTATGAGCAAAAACATTGTAGGCCTAATCAATAACATTAAAAAGGAACATAGAATACTCCGACATTTGTCTCCAGTGTTTACAAAACACTACAGACGCTTATTTTCATGCTTTATGGTTATGCACTCCGGTTATGCATTTCTGGACTAAATTCTTAGAAAAACTTTCCGCTATCTTGGACTGTAGGATACTTTTATCTCCAAACTTGTGTTTGCTAGGTGACCTAACAACAACTGACTTACCACGTAAACAATTTCAATCTACATTTACAGCCCTTAGTATCGCTAAAAAAACAATTCTTGTTAACTGGAAAAATAAACAAACTGAATATCGACCAATGGTCTAACCGCCTCATAAATCACATTTTAATGGAAAAAATATTTGCCTCAAATAAAAACCAAATATCAAAATTTATACAAACATGGTTTACGTATATAGAATCTTTTAAACTAAATCTGGTTACTTAATTCTGCCTATTAGCGAGAGCCACCACATCGCGATAACTTATATTGCTGTTTCTGTATTTGGCAATTTGTAACTAATGTGTGTGTTTTTATAGTCAGGAACCCAGTTACTGCCAGCAGGATCGAGCAGACCACATCAAATGACACCTTACAGTCACCAACTCCTCAAGATTCACTTCCAATGGGCACTAAGGGTAACTCTATAGGTGCTGTACCCCCTGGCTGAGCGTGGGCGGCTCTGCCCCTCTGTTGGCTGCTGGGTGGCGACTGCGTCTTGGCCGTTTCCTGGGTCTTTTGGGGGTGCTGCGTTGCGGTGCTCTCCCTGGTGTCTGGGGCGGCGCCGCCCCGGTGCGTTATGTCGCTCCGTGCCCGGCGACGCGGTTAGGGGCGGGTGGGCCTCCGGGGTGCCCCATGGTTCCCTCTCTCCTCCCCCTTCCTCCCCCTTGCCGCCTCTCCCTCCTCGCCTCTCCCCGCCCATCCTCCGCCTCCCTGTCCCTTCTCCCTCTTCACCCTTCCTCCTCCTCCCACTCTCTCTGCTGCCCTGCCGCCACCCCTTGCCCTTCTTGTCATCTCCTCCCCCCGGCCCGGGTCTCGGGGCTCCAGGGACCGGACGCCGGGTTGGGGGGTTGTGCCTGCCCCGCTCCAGTGAGCCTCCTGGCACCTCGGGCGGACCCCAGTATCCAGGGGGCGAGCCCTATCACCCTGCCGTGCTGTTCCCATATGCCTGCCGGGATCTCGTTTGCGAGTTGTGTGGGGTGGATAGGGGTGTGGTTGGCGGGTGTACCTCCTGCCCCCGCCGGGTTGGGAGAGGTCCCACTGGTCGCTCCTCTTAACTCACTGCACTAGTTAATAGACATATAGGGCACATAACACAGACTTTGGGGGGGGGGGGGTAGGATGGAGACCCCGTCTTCGCCCTACAACTCCCCTCCAATTATAATGCAACCAACAACTGGGAGGGGGGGGGGGGCTGTGTTGGGTCGGGGAGCCATCGGTTGGGGCAGACCGCAGTATTAAGCAATGCTGCGGTCCCCCATCTGTATCTCCGCCACATCACCACGCTCCCCTCAATTTTTTTTTTTTAATGCACCAGATACACTCACTGACATGTCTGGGAAGCAGGTGGATTGGAGCGGGGGGATATCATTTCCCTCTGCTTCATCTCACCTGCTCCCAATTTTAATGCACCACACACACTTTTATATACACTGGGTGGGATCACATCCACGTAGGGGTAGAGTTCGCCAATTGGCGAGCTGGCGAACTCAGTAACAGGGTTAGCTTTCACTAGGTACGCTGGCGTGACGACCGGGGCCTTTCCCTGCTGGGCCTGGGGTTCGGGGGTGCCGCCCGTCTCCCAGTGCTCCCATCTCCCCTTCCGCCCCCAGTGTTCCGCCCCACCACGCGGCTGGAGGTGGGGTGGGCGTGGGTGCCCTCACCGCTCCGCTGTCCGGCCCCAATGCCTGGGTACGGGGGGTCCCCGGGGTTTGGGGGGCTAGCTGGGGTGGGGTAAGTGGGGGGGGGGGAGGGGGTACATGTGGCTGGGGTGGGGTAGGTGGGGGGGGGGGGGTACGTGTGGCTGGGTGGGGGTGGGGTGCTGGGAGTGGGGAAGGTGTCTGGAGGTTTGGGGCGGTGGGGTCTGGGTTGTGGTGAGTGGCGGGTGTAGGTGGGGGGTAGTCGTGGGGGTAGTCGTGGGGGAGCGGGGGCTGTGGGCCGGTGGGGTGCTTGGCGGGCCTGCCGTGCCCCGTTCTGCTGCGTTGGGCTTGGGGCGCGGGCCGTGTTGGGGTGGGGGGCGCTCCTGGGTTAGCTCTCCGGCCGGAAGCCCCTGCGGGGCCCGGGGGTTGTGCCTTGGCGCTGCCGTGGCCTGGGGGGCCCTGGGGTGTTGTGCTTGCTCTGTCCTGGCTGGGGTCAACAGCTCCCCTCTTTGGTGGAGGTTTTCATGCATGCCAGATCCACCACACCAGGATCTACCGAAATTCAAACGCAATCTGCTTCTTCCTCAGGTCGATGAATCGGTGGAGCCTGATGTCAGTGGATCTCACTCTGCTTCATCTATCCTTACTTCCTTTCCTCAGTCTTTCCTTTGGTCTCTTGAGGTCTCCCTAATTTGTTGGAATTTAGATGTTTCTAAAGGTTGGTGAAAAATTCTGGTTGGTAATGTTGGAAATCGTTTCTTTGATTTCCTGCGTGTTCAAATGAAACTCAAAGTTGAAGTCTCGTGAATAAGTTTTTGCCAGCTTTTATTATTCAGAATTCTGAAGTCACTTTAGAACCTTGCTCAAACAGCATCTGGTCTAGAAGTGTGCCCTCTCTTTCCGCTCTCCCTCACTTATACAAAAACAGTTTACTCCCCCCTGTCATCTTGTCCTGTCAGCAGAGTGAAATACACAACTTGATAATCTTACTTCAGTTCCTATCTTAGTCCACTCCAGATGTGGGGAAACAATTGGCCCCCGTCGCCTCCTCGCACCAGGGATTTTTATGGACAGACCTTTGCTTGCACTTTCAAACATCCTTTCATTTAGATTGAATCAGAAACCTTACTTCCCCAGGGAAGAGAACAAAGACTATAGATTGACTAACATATGAATTAACTGTTGTCTTATTATTACACATCTCTAACTAATATCAAAAACAATTAAAATATAAATTAAAACAGAAAAACAATGTTAATAATCTAACAGTAACCCGGTGGGTAGTAGGTGATGTCTGGTCGGTGCTGGATTTAACTTTTTTTTTTCTTTTCTTTGGTCTTTCCTCGGGTCTCCTGACAACCTCACGACTCTAGCTGGATTCTGAAGTATTTGGTTTAGGTGAACGGTATGGGATTTTCAGGTGAATTAATGAGCACACACTCACACGCACGCACCCCTGCACACACACACACACACACAAAGAAAAAGACCAAAAAAAGAGAGAGAGAGAGCAATGATGATGTCATATCGAATCTGTAAGATTACTGAATTACGAATACTGAGCTCACAAGAAAAAAAGAAAGAAACCTCTTTAGGTTTATACATTTTAAGCAAGGGGCAATTAAGCGACTTAACCACGGAATAGTCAACAAAATTATCATCCGCACCCGAGTCAACAAGCACAGTTAGGCTATCACGGCGACCAGCACAACTAATTTCTCCCTTCAATTGCAGTTTCTTAACGGTAGAGTCCTTGGGAGTCTCATACATAAGTTCTTTACCCGGGGAGTACTCACACGGTGCACTGGCGCGGCCCAGATGACTGTCCAGGAGGTGCTGTCAGGCTGGAGTTCGCTGCACAAGTCGGCTGGTTACCAGCTGTTGGTCGAATACTAAAGTGCACTGATGTATGAATTGTCAGCACAAGCCAAATTCCCCAGCATAACGTGAACGGTGTGGTATCACAGGCGCACGTGTCCCTTGCGCACTAGACACTGGAAGCGACACTGGAAGCGATAAGTCCTGAGCAGCCTCCCCGGAGACAGACTGAGTACTTTGGTTAACGTAGGAACATACTTGCTTAACTTAGCACCTGAGACATCAACGTTTGCGGACAAAGCAGTCATTGCTTCCATGAGCGAGCGCAATGACGTTCATGCTGGCCAATCATCTGTCCTTGATTAGTCAGTATTGTGTGAAACTGATAGGGGTCTGCGGAGTCTATAATACTGGTCGGATTATTATGTTAGGCATTAAGACTGATTAACTGGACCCCAAAAGCGGACTGCAGAGCCGAGCAGGTAAGTTGGAAGCAAAGTATTTCATAACAAAAAGAGCACAATGAGTACGTGAGGATATGCGATACAAAGTAGAAAACCAAAACAGAACAAAAGGAGCATCAAAGGCGATATCAGCAGTCTAGAAAATAAAAGTACAAAAGGAAATCCAATCTAAACTAAATGGCTGGACGGAGTCCCATCTGGATGGCGTCGTCGGATTAAAAAGGCAAAACTACTAGACAAAAATCGTTACAGGAGAGTCAGAATTCGGAACGAGGAGCGTGAGCAACATCAACGTAATAATCCGACAAAGTCCTACAGCTTCTGCTGCACCTAAATACTGAGCTGATTGCGATGACTCTCAGCTGTGCAGCTGGGGACTCCGCGCACCCAGAAGAATGCCAGCAGCTGTGAGAAAGAAGGCTGGCCTGACACAAACACAACACAATCGATTAATGATGCTCCATAAAGCCTGGTTCACACGGCAAGATTTAAAAATTGTCGGCCAACTTCCAAACTCTGAGACACACCACACGTGAAAGAGAAGAAAAAAAAGAGTGTGGTGTATAGCCACATTGCACAAAAAACACACCACACATGAGCCGAGTTCATTCATGAAAGTGACGGGAAGTCTTGCAAAATCTCTCGAAATTAAACGTGACTTCCGATTCAACAAACATGCAGGACCAGTCGCGATACTTCCTGGTTTTCAGCCCAAAAAGCGGCATAAAAAGAACATGCGTTGTTTAAAGGAGTGTAAATGCGTGCCCCTCGGTGCTGGCAGCACGGGTTTGCGTCCCACCCGGAGACCAGGTTTATTTGTGTAGTATGTGTGTGTGCGTGTATAATAAAAAATAATTAAATTAAAAAAAGAAAAAGTGTAAGAGCGCATGCACGGACTTCCTGCTGCTTCATGACTCGCTCATGTTTTGATTTTGGATTCCCCACTGGCTTCCTTGCCGGCTCGCTTTCTGATTGGCTGCACGTTCCTGTCAGCCGGCTGCGTGCTGGTTTGTCCTCGGGGCACACAGCACACGGAGTGAAGTCGGGCAAAAACAATCCAACATTTTGAATATCCCCGATTTCAAGTCGGAGGTCCTTCCGAGCGTCGATATCGGGATGCGCTGTGTGTGGTGTCAACATACACGGCAGGATTATCTGTTAAGATTATCGTTTGCTTGTCTGCGCGTCCTTACGATTGTCGGGAGGGGAAATTCGGGGCTAAAATCGGGCCAATTCTCCAGTCGTGTGAACCAGGCTTAACGAAATCATTTGCATTAAATGTACGGACTACTTGGTCTAATATTGAGCCATACTAAATGTTAAAAAAAGTTGGGCTCCTGCCAAGCAGGTTCAGCATTTTCTCCATGAGCTCGGACGGCTTATTTTCCCCCAGGCCTTGGATAGGGAAGAGGCGGCAAGCACGTTCCGGCCGCGAAAGCTCAAAGGTCTTAAGGAGGTACGCTTTGAGCCCCGCATACATTTCCCGTGCCGGGGGAGAGGTGATGAAACTCACGGCTCTGGCCACCGTGGCGCTCCAGAGTGCGGACACGACGTGGAAGTAGCGCGTGGCTTCATCGGTGATTCCACAGAGGGCGAACTGAGCCTCTGCTTGAACAAACCACGTCGCCGCGGACAACTCTCAAAACTTCGGTAACTTGAGAACGGCGGAGTTCGCCATGTTGCTCAATTCGATAAATTATCAGCTTCGGAAACTTCAACAAGTCAGGGTCACCAATTTAGCGAGCAGGGACAGGAGTCAGAGACAGAGTGTTGAACCATGGAGCCAACTGCTGGCGCTTTATTGACAGTAGCTTCAAGGTCACAATATACGAAACACTACACAGCGTGAGAGAAGCTAACAGGCTAAACTCCTTCCGCTCAGTCAGTCACAACAACACATTCCCCACCCGGAAATCCCCATTGTCCCAACGTTCCCTGGGCAAATTATGAATCACTACAATTCACCATATTAACTCACAGTAACACTGAGTTTTGGCTGACTATTTGATTTAACAGTAAACTTGAGTGTGTGTGTGTATGCGCGCTTTTGTTTTTGCTACATTGTGGGGCCCATACACATGTTTTTTTTTTGCACATTTGGATTATTTTGTAGCTTTGTGACCTTTAAAAGTTTAAATGTCCCATCGTTTATGTTCGATCAGCTGAAAACTCGCTTTCCGATTATGTGATCGGGACATCCCTAGACATAAGTGTTTTTCACAGGAGAGCGATGTATGGTATTGGGGCCTCTATGAATAACCAGATGCCATTCCAACATTGTTTTTAGCATCATTTATTTCAGTACAAAAGTCTCAAATGACAAACATTAACTTATTTTTCAGTTTACAAGCTCAAATCACTTATACATCACATCCATTTTGTTTAAAGTGACCAATTCATATGCATGTTTGCAGAAGGTTGAAAAATGAATTTATAATCTCTACATGAGTCATATACACAGGACGGTAACAACCATACAACTCAGATGATGTCCCTTGTAGATTTGGATTGGTGGAGTCTGTACAATAAATAAGTATAAAATATATGCCATATATGGGGATTTTTTAATATACAAAACACTGAATTACTCCTACACCCCCGAAAAAAGACCAGCTATTTCGGCGGAGGGAAGGGTGCAGATTGGAACAAATGTTTCTGTAGGACTTTTAAATAAAAAAAATGACACCTATAAAAACGCCATAATTTGCCATTTAGCAGATCATTTTGTTATGGGCCTCTTGCTGATTCAAAAGTACAGAGAGATGTATCACAAATACGAGTTACAAGCACAACTACACAACCCTGTGTTGGATGCTAGCAAGGAATATACTTGTCTTTTCTCTCTTCATAACATTTACAGTAACCCCCCAGTTCCACAGAATATCTATATCATCACTTTCATGGAAGGATGCAGATGATGCACGTTCAAAGATGATGCACCGTTCATTCCCACCAAGTTAGTTTGTTATTCAAGTGATTGTGCATCCCAATATCCTAAAATTCAGGTGATACAAAAAATCTCACAAATCTGTATTCTCTCATCAACTATTACGACAATCTTTTGCTTGTAATAATTACTTGTTTTTTTACTTTCAGAATTTGAAAATAAATGTTTGCAATGACAATGCCATATTGCTTCATTATGATCGAATGTTATTAATTAAAGAAAAGCAGTATTTTTCTTTACCTAGGGTGAAGCGGTGTCTAACTAACCAGTGTTGCCAACTTGGCGACTTTCTTGCAAAATCTGGCAACTTTCCAAAGCCTCTTCGTGACTTTTTCCTGTAAAAATCGCTTTTTCTGGTATGACGGCGTATTAGGCCACGTATAATTTTAGTTTTTGTGTGTGTTTTGGGGGGTAATCCTTTTTTTCTGAGCAAGTTTCTAAAGTGGCAAATTTGCGACTTTATAAAGTGGTAAATTTGCGAGGAAAAAAATTCTGAAACTTACGAGAAATACACGTACAACAGCTATAGTTTAATGTGAGGATTCGTTGGTGGTTATTGGGGGACACTATTCATAAAATGAAAAGGCAGGATGGAGAGGATTCATTCTTAATTTAAATTTAAGTCGTCATACACGGCAGCTATAGCAACAACACTTCCCGGTTCCCTATCAGCTGACTAACACAAACCAATCAGAAGCTAGCATACTTTAGGTAAATGCAAGTGAATGACGGAGAGCGGCAGATTCGACACATCAATTTAGCTACTTGTACAAAAAAATACCAAAATTAATGAATGTGTAAATAATTATTCTGGAAACATAAATGTACAAGTAAATATACATTTGAACAAATTAACTTAAAATGGAATGAAGGTTAGCCGTAGCAAGACGGAGTATCTGTGTGTGAATGTGAGGGACCCAAGTGGAAGAGTGAGATTACAGGGAGAAGAGACCAAGAAAGTGGAGGAGTTTAAGTATTTAGGTTCAACAGTCCAGAGCAATGGAAAGTGTGGAAAAGAAGTGAAGAAGCGTGTGCAGGCAGGCTGGAACGGGTGAAGAAAAGCGTCAGATGTGATGTGTGATAGAAGAGTTTCAGCTAAAATGAAAGGAAAGGTTTATAAAACTGTGGTGAGACCAGCGATGTTGTTTGGTCTGGAGACAGTGCCACTGAGGAAAAGACAGGAGGCAGAGCTATAGGTTGCAGAGACAAAGAGGCTGAGGTTATCTTTGGGAGTGACCAGGATAGATAGAATCAGGAATGAGTACATCAGAGGGACAGCACATGTTAGAGGCTTTGGAGAAAAAGTCGGAGAGGCCAGACTGAGATGGTTTGGACATGTCCAAAGGAGAGATAGTGAGTATATTGGCAGAAGGACGCTGAGTTTCCAAATGCCAGACCGGAGGGTCTAGACTCTAGAGGAAGACCAAAGAGGAGGGTTATGGATGTAGTTAAACAAGACATGAAGGTAGTTGGTGAGCGAGCAGAGGATGCAGAGGACAGGGTGTGTTGGAGGCAACTGATTCGCTGTGGCGAGCCCTGAAGGGAAAAATCGAAAGGAAAAGAAGAAGAAGAAAAATAACAAATTAACTTAAATGCTTGATCCTCAGGGTGTGGCCCTTTGCAAAGCGAGGCGTCTTTGTCACTGGCCATACCCGACACTTCGAATATTAACATCATGTGGTTAATCTGCTAAAGCAATTACTATCTCCTTATTTGAAAACCGGACCGAAAAGTATTGGCACAAAAATCAGAGTAGTACGCTACGTGTATTTCTCGTAAGTTTTTGAGTTTTTTTCTCGCAAATGTGTCACTTTATAAACTCGCAAATTTACGAGTTATTTTCTCACAATTTTGCCATATATAAAGTGGCAAATTTGCTAGTTTTTTTTCTCTGAATATTCTGTTCTATTGCTATAAAAACATGGAACTTACCAAAACAAAGATTAGTGTCATCAGGAAAGAAAGTATATTTGTATCTGTTTCTGTTTTGCAGCAATTAGCATTAGAATATAGCTAAGTTTTAGCATTATTCACAAACCTGTTGAAAACACTGGGAAATAGAGCTTGTTGCAACATATGGCCCTGGCTGATCTCTTATACTCTGCTGCCACATGCTGGCCATTTTTTTGGTAATATCTTTAAGCGACCCCTTCATGTCAGAAGCTGTATCAAAGCCTTTTGTATGCTCTAGCATAAAAAAAGCATTAAAAAAAGTATAAATACATTTTGGGGAGTGCAGGACAAAGTATTAAAAAACATATTTATATGTTTTGGGGTTTGAATGAGTTAATGCAAAGCACATGTGCATAATCCAATATAGATGTTTTGTTTTTCTAGCATTAGCATTAGCATTTGCATTCCAAAATAAACTTTGATGGTTTAGCTATCACAGGATATGAGGTGATTTATAAGCTCATATTTACATAAAACTACCATTAGTTACAGCAGGACTCAATGCTAACAATATAATGACTAACGTGCTCATGAAATAACGTATAAGTGCAGAGTCACTAACTTGCCTGTTAATTTAAGAGTCCGCTATAATTTTGCAGCAGCAGTAGTAAGGAGGGACTACGTCGAGTTTAAGCCATCTACTAATGAGGTGGTCTTAGATTCATCGTGGATAGTGCTTCTCATTCTCAACACACCCAAACACATAATTCCCTTTCTGAAACACACCACTTGGACCTGGACCAGTTGCTTGGAGCAGAGAAGTCTGCAGTCAATGTACAGTGTATTACTGTGTGTGTGTTTTGTCATTAGATTACAGCCACATGGCCTCTTTGTTGTCCTTCACATTCTGCCTGTCACTCATAGCTTCATCTTGTGGACTACAGGGATTGGCAGAACCTGGTGAATCTTGGCTATGTTCGGGTCCACTTCCAAACGAATCCAGTCAGGATGAAACGAGCCCTTGAAGCCAACAAAAGCCAACTTATCTGCAGGAAGAACGCATTGTAGGAATGTGAGGAGTCTGAGGACCTGATGTGGATTTTTTACTCTAAGTAAGATTTACTGGATTTGATTTGTGTCAAATATGGCGCGCGTGTGTGTGTGTGTGTGGGGGGGGGGGGGGTGCGCGCGTGTGTGTGTGTGTGTGTGTGTGTGTGTGTGTGTGTGTGAAGCTTGGATGATGAGTGGGTTCTCTGGTTACTTGAGCATACTTCCCCAGTCCAAAAATGACAGTTCTGTTTGTGGTTCAAGGGAGTTTTTTTTCTGTGTGTCAATAAAATCTGACTAGTATGTCATCTGTCATCTGTTCGTCATCTCGTATGTAGCCAGAAATGGATAGTTGCTAATGTTTGGCTTTTTTTTTTTTACTTTTTTAACCCGTTCACGGCTAGTGGTTACTTATGGAAGCCCATTTCCAGCAGCGAAAAAATAATAATAGTGTTGAGTGTGAAACAGGCGAGAAACTCCATGCTAAATTTTTTTTTTATTTTGTCATGCCTGAAGAGTAATAAAAATAATTGAGGGGAAAAAAATCTTGTTGTAGGTCATCAGAATTTGTGCATGAAAGGGTTTTTAAAATCAAATATCAAACAGCACCATCTACTGTTCATTAGTGGGCTGTTATTTTGGTGAACATTGACTTACTGCTGTCCTCAGATGGGTTGGGTGGAGGGTGGGGGTTTGAGACTCGAGGGAATATGTTATAATTTCCCCCCCTGTAATAGAACAAAGTGCGCGTGTTTTAAATGGAACCCCGACTGTAATGACAAGTTTGCTCTAGATTATTTATTTTGTTGTTACTAACGTAACTAGGAGATTTTTTTTTTTTTTAATCATTTCCAGTTGAATACATTTTGCAGATACTTTATTTGGACGTACGTCGCAACGCATTCAGTGCATAGTGACGTAGAATGGCGGCTGGCTCTCTGCCGAGCAATGTTAAACACCTATAAACCTTAGGATCAGACTTTTCATCAGAGTTCCATTGAACCATCACACAAAGAACATTTTGTTTAAAATTGATGGAAAGATCCCAAAGCAGACGAGGGATGGAGGAGTTTAAGAAATCGTTGGACACCCTCACGGGGAAAATGAATGTGATACAAGATATCACACTGATAAATTTGTTGAAGGAAATGAAGGAATTGGTAAAGGAGGAGGTGAAGAGAGAAAATGATGAAGGAAAAAGATTACAAGATTGCTTTCTTGGAGAGGAGAGTCGAGGATTTAGAACAATATTTTATAGATTGAGAACTACACACCGTGGAGAGTTTAGGGGTGAGGACGCTCCGTGTGAGGAACAACAATCTCTTGAGGAACAGGCGCTACATTTTTTCCACAGTAAGCAAATAGACATTAAAAAGGAAAGTATTTCATCCTGTCACTTATTCCAAGGAGACTTTTTAAAGGAGCTGGACAAGCGGAGCCTAACATTATTATTCGCTTTGCAAATTGTAAACATAAGTCAGAATTACTTGGACAAGGAAACGAGTTGAGGGGGACAAATGTCTATGTGAATGAATATTTGACAAATAGAAATGCTGATATTGCCAGATGTGCTCGCTTACTGAGAAAACAGAAAAAAATTGCAACGTGGACAAGAGATTGTAAGGTATGGATTCGCACGAATGGATCATGCCCCGGAGAGGGGAAATCTGTCGTTATTCGGGAGATTGATGAACTGGAACAATTCCGATGATATTGAATGGACAATGGCGAGCATTACTTCAAGTGAGTCGACTGTGTATAAGCCTTTTTCCTTGTTTTTCTTTTCCTTTTTTTTTGTGGAAGCTGGACGGATATGGAGCAAGAGGCATTTGTGAGAACTGTCAATGGAATGCTTATGTCTAGTACATGCTTTACTTTGTTTTTGGAGATCTGTGAGGCATTGGAGAATACAAAAGTACTTATGAGTTGAACTATATGGCTACTGGACATTCATAAATTTAGCGGCTGGAGGAAATTAGATGGTTACCCTTCTGAACTCATATCCTGATTGTTAATATGAAACACTTGAACAACATGAAAATGGAACAAATGATAGGGAATGTGATTTGTATCCGGCAGCAATTTTTTTCCATATGTACAATGAATGTAGGTATTATACTGAACAACAATTTAATCTAGAGGTTAAATAGGTAGGTGCTTTTTCAATTATACCTATAAATAGTAGAAGCATGATGGCAAACTTTTCAAAGGTTTATGATTTCGTGATGATGCTTAATACTAAGTTTATTCTTGTTATTGTTATTGTTCTTATTATTGTTGATTCTGTTTATTTAGAATTTTACCCTGTTCCCCTGTTAGTGTTTTGTTAAATTGTGTTCAGTATTACATGCATCCCTGCCGTGGTACTCCTGCCTCCCTGCATTTGGGTCCTCCACCCCATCGTGACAAACCGTTTTGTGTGTTCAGATTTTGTTAAAAGGATGGGCGAAAATAAGCGTGACCTTCAGCCTATGCCTTTTCGGTCTGTATGGTTTTTTTTTTATGACTGACCTGTGTGTTGTATTTTTTTTCTTTTATGACTGATCAAAATAAATTGAAATTTTTCATTCGTTCTGGATGTTTTTTGTTACCTTTTTTTGAATATGATTTCCTGTTATCTCATACCTTGGGCCATCACAAATTGATAGGGACCAAACCCAACTCGGGGTTGTTTGGTCACAGGGGCCAAAAAACACCCCTTTTGGGAAAAGCTTCTGACAAAATGGTGTAATTGCAAATGTCAAGGTACAGCAACTGCATAAATGGTCAGAAAACTCTCAAAATTGTATATGGTGTATCCTGACACATGGGGGAACTAGCAGAAAAAATAATCAAGGGCTTCCTGTATTTCAATTCTCAAATATCACCTTCAACATACCCTAAAAGATTAAAAAAAAAAAAAAGTCTCTCCGTCTGACAAATTACCATCAAAACTGATCAATTTCGAACATTTTATTATACATCTAACTGCCTTAAATGTATTGTAAAAACATCCCAAATTTGTATTCTCAGTCCAAGATGAGCTTTCTATTTGAAGTATTAGAGGAGCTATGACCAAAATACTCCACTGTACCCTAATTTGGAAACAAATTAAAAATTCCACAATTACCATTCCAACTGGAATTAAGCTATTTGTATGCATCTAAATAAAAATTGTAATCAATATTTGAAACATGAGCTATGCAGTACTATACTATCTAAAGTGAATTACATAAAAGTGAATAATGTTATGTCCCCAGGTGGGCCAGAGTATCAAGGCGCAACATTAAACATGATTACACGAAATCAGGGATAATAAAGAACAAGATCCTGACAAAGAATAAAAATTACTTGTGAACACTTCTTAATAGATTAACATTCTGTGTAGCCAAATGGAGAAATAGTAGAGTGCACTTAACCATAAGATTTAACTATAATAAAATATAACTGGATTTTAATCATCCTCTTCTTCCTCTTCCTGATCATCATCCATATTTGAATGGATTTCATCAGCTGCTAAATCATCCTCATCTGTTTGGACCAAGGTATCAAGGCGCAACATTAAACACGATCACACAAAATCCGGGAACCAAATAGAGATTTAAAAAAGAACAAGATCCTGACAAGGAATAAAAAGGACTTGTAAAGTTCGGGTTCTTTTATCTTGATTGCTTGCTATACTAATAATAACAACTGCATATTCTCAGTTGAACTATTTACTGGATGCAAGAAAGATCGAGTGCACAGCTGTGGAGCCTTATCTGCTGAATGCGGAAGAAGGTCTGCTCAATTCAAAATGGTCTCTACTGTTATACTGTCTCAGCTGCCACCAACGCGGGAGACGGCTCAGCCTAGCCCATGTGAAAATGTGTGACCCGATGGTCTTAACTGGTTTCAACTGGATAAGTGCGCCAGAGTGCAGATAGATGGCGGCAAGCCAGGACAGGACACAAAGACACAACGGCCGAGCTCAAGTCGCCTATCTACTCATTAAGAGGCCTAATCTAACAGACTTGTGAACATTTCTTAACAATATGCATGATGCTCCCACAACCATGTTTGACAGGGGGGTTGGTGTATTGAGACTGGTGAGCAGAGTTGTTCTTACACCAAACATAATGTTTGAAATGTAGGCCAAAAAGTTCCATTTTGATCTCTACTGACCAGAGCAACTTCTTCCACTTCAGCAGTGTCGTCTACATGGCTCCTGGCAAACTGACAAAACCCTGATTTAGAGTGATGAGTGCCCTCCTCCTTTGGTCAGAAACTTTGGAAGCACGGTCTTGTCTTGGTAAATTTGTGGTTGTTTGGTACTCAATCCACATAAACGCTCTCCATCTAACCTAGCTGAGCTGTGTTGTGCAAGAATGAATGGGCAAACATTTCAGCCTCTCGATGTGCAAAACTGGATAGAGACATACCCCAAGACCTGAAGCTGTAATTGCAGCAAAAGGGGGTTCGACAAAGTATTATTTCAGGGGGGGCTGAATACTTTTGCACACCCGACTTTTCAGTTTTTTTGTTATAAAACAAGTTTGAAATAATATAGACACTTTGTTTCACTTCAAGATTGTGTGACACTTTGTGTTTAACTTTCACATAAAATTTCAGTGATGTGGTCGTACCGTGCCAAAATGTTGAAAAACTAAAAGGGGATGTATACTTTTTCAAGCCGCTGTACCTGGAAGTTGACTCTTCTTATGTAATGGAAGAGGACCCTCTTGCAAGGTGGGAAGGTGGAGAGGTCAACAGAGAGGGCCCTTCCAGCACCTTCCAGCACATAAGAAGAGTCAACTTCCAGATATGTGTCTGGAAGAAGGCTCATGAGCACTACCCAGAGAGAACCACTATGGTTTGAGGGGGACATCATCCCCAAAGCCACAGGTGCCACAGTCCGGTCCTTGAGGGCCTGAGTCCTGCATGTTTTCGAGATTTCTCTACTCCAACACACCTGATTCAATGATCAAGATCATTATCAAGCTCCCGCAGAGCTTGCTGATGACTTTAAATATGAATCAGCTGTGTTGAATATGGGAAACCTCTAAAACATGCAGGACTCAGGCCCTCGACAACCGCACTTTGACACCACTGCCCAAAGCCCTTGTGATGTCTTGGCAGAAGAGGAAACAGATGAGGATGACTTAGCAGCTGATGAAATCCATACGAATATGGATGATGATCAGGAAGAAGAGGATGATTAAAATCCAGTTGTATTTTATTATAGTTCAATTTCCGAATTAGGGTACAGTGGAGTATTTTGGTCATAGCTCCTCTAATACTTTAAACAGAAAGCTCATCTTGGACTTAAATTAAAGGTTACAGATGTGGGATGTTTTTAAAATACATTTGAGGAAGTTAGATGTAAATAAAATGTTTGAAATGAATCACTTTTGATGGTAATTTGTCAGGCAGAGAGACATTTTATAAAAATCTTTTAGGGTATGTTAAGGGTGATATTTAAGAATTGAAATACTGGGATCCCATGATTATTTTCCTGCTAGTTACCCATGTGTCAGGATACACCATGTACAATTTTAGAGTTTTCTGACCATTTATGCAGTTGCTGTACCTTGACATTTGCAATTACACCATTTTGTCAGAAGCTTTTCCCAAAAGGGGTGTTTTTTGGCCCCTGTGACCAAACGGCCCTAAGTTGGGAGTGGTCCCTATCAACTTGTGATGGCCTAAGGTATGAGATAATCATAGTCAAAAAAGGTAACAAAAATATCCTGAGGAGTGGACCTGGCTCCCTGCCTATCGCCCACGCGGTGCTCTCATCATTCACCAGACGCATTCAAGAGTTTTGATCGTCCTTTAGAAACGCTACAAGGCTTACCTTGCTTTTTTTTTTATAGGCGTTTCACATTGCTCGGCAGAGAGCCAGCTGCCATTCTACGTCACTATGCACTGAATGTGTTGCGATGTAAATAACAATGGCGGTGTACTAAAGTTTCTACAAAATTTATTAAATTGAAAAATATTTATGAAAAATTAATCTCATAGTTATGTTACTAACAACCAAATAAATAATATAGAACTAACTTGTCATTACAGTCGGGGTTCCTTTTAAGGGGTGGCAGTGGTGCCCGATTGTCAGAGAGTGTGCAAGGAGTTATTAGCTCCTCTGTAGAGGTGTACTTGCAAATGTATAGAGGAATAATGCTATTTAAAGTTGTGGCTGAGAGTTTGGTGGTGGGGGCGATATTTTCTTTCTCCTTGGGTAGCAAAAAAAAATAGATGCACTTTATCACTGTCTAATTGAATAAATGATTGTTGCTGTTGTTAAACATTACCTTTCAGTGGCTTGCCTGAGTCCACTCCTAGTCGCTCCAGTACTTTGGTCCATGGACCTTTCGTCACCAGACGTCCTTTTGATGTCAGGAGAACAACAGAACTGGAGAAAGGGTACGTGCAGCATTGAAATACAATCTTAGTCAAACCCAATCACACCAAACGACAAGATGTTTATGAAAATAAATGATGGTTCAAGTCACACAAATTTACCACCTTTCACAAAGTTGTAAGAAGAAAGCATTCATTTCAGTTTTGCACTTTTCGTCAAATTTTTAGTGAATCCAAAATGATATTCAGTTCAATATGAATCTACTATTTGTGTTTTGTGTTGCTGGGGTAATTTCAAAGCTTCATCTTACCCATCCCTCAGCCCACTGATGTAGTTGTTGATCTGCGCAGGCACACCCTGAAGGATTGAGTTCCTGAAGCCTTTGCTCTCCACCACCTTCCCATCATGCCCATTGATTACGGTAAGCTGCACGCCATCTTCTGGTTGGTACAATTTTCTGCCATTGACCTGTCATTGCCAACCAATCACATTAGTGTTTTAAATGCTACTATTCACACTGTCCAGCATAATGTGATCAGATGCTTAAAGCAGTATTTGTAAATAAAGTTATAAAACAGAAGGTACATTTAGTAAAGGACAAGGAAAAAGGAAAATGTCTACATTCAAGGTTACATGAGGCAAATGTGACCTGCTTAAATGCTTACCAGCTTGAATGCTTAAATATACTGATATTCAGGTTGAGTATTACTTTATTTGCGCTCTGAAGTAATTAAAGTTACAGTATAGCAGGTTTTTATACCTAGTCAGGAAATGAAACAAATAAATAAATCATCCATTTTCTACAGCTTATCTGTGGTCAGGTTGCGGGCGCAGAAGCTTTATCAGGGAAGTCCAGACTTCCCGCTCCCCTAAATAAAAATAATAATAATTCAAAGTCTGACGGCAGTGTTTAGCTACAATAGATGCTGATTTTTTGGAATGGGGAGAGATTTTTTTCCCTCCCCATTTCTGCTGCCAAACGTTTCAATATAGCACAAATAATGACACCTGTTTTACAGGGTTCCCTGGTGAACTTTGAATTCAGAAAAACCTTGGTTAAAAATCTCAATCGACCCTACTCTTTTTGGGATGTGGGAAAGGCCATCAGTCTGGTTAGCAGATTGAGTTGCCTTTTGAGCAAGGCACCTGTAACTCCCTTTTATTTTATTCTTGTAATTTTAAATGGTGTTGAAACTTACTTTTTGCTGACATATGTTGTCATTTTAATTTTGTTGCAACTGTAACTTCCGGCCTTTCTTGGCCAGTACTCCCTTGGAAAAGAGGTTTTTAATGTCAACGGGACATTCTTGGTTAAATAAAGGTTAAATGAAAAAAAAAGGGTTGGGGGTAAATCCAGGTTTTGAGCCCAACTGTACCGGTGGTGCCCTGGCTCAATGGCAATTCAAAGTCTGAACATAACACTCTTCCACAGCACAAGTCTTTACATAAGACTGAGTGCCATCTGAATTGTAATTCAAAACCTACACTTGTAATATGATTGTGCATTGTATGCACATCTTAAGTCACACAAAAGATTGGCTGAAAAAAATGATTACCTCAGTAAAGGCAAAGTCTTCTTTGATGTGGAAGAACCGAGTATTATAGGACTCTAGTTTGACTTCCAGTAAGTGCCCTGATGAGTGCTGAAAACAACAACAGGAAGACAGGAAAACAACATCATGGGACCTTGAAAGTTAAAGAAAGCTGATGACTGAAAAGTGAATATGAATCTAAATGAAAAATATATACATATACACACATACACACACAGTATATACATATAAAACAACCTAATGTCAGAACCCAGTCAGTTAGTGAGGCATCTCTCTATAGGCATCGATCTTCTTTGAAACACAGCCAACCTCAGTTGTAGTTTCGCAGTTAAGGCTTCCATTCCATATATAAGCTTCTGCTTACACTGAGCCACTGTAGGAGACTGCGTTGTCACCATCTTTCTAGTAATCATCATGAGTATATGTATCAGGTATTTTCGATCTCTGATGTACATCCTCAGGCATAGAATAAAAAAGGAACTCTTTTGGGGTGAATAGCAAATTAATCCCCAGAGCTCTATCTATCTTGCTCTTAACACCTTTCCAATAAAAGAGCAGTTTTGGGCAGTCCCAGAATTTGTGCGAATGATCACCAACCATTTCATACTCTCTCCAACATTGTTAAAGTTAGGTTATTTACAAATTTGGATACCACCAAGGGGGTCCTACAGAACCTTGTCTTCATCTTCCAATCAAATTTATTCCATATATTAATGTAAATAGCCTTATTTACATTAATAAATGTAAGCATTAATAAATGTAAGCATATTTTTTTCCCATTTTTCATCCTCAATTAAAACATTCAGCTCCAGTTCCCACTTTTAAGTCAGTTTAAAGTATTGTCTACTGCATCCATTATCAAATTTCTGTATATATGAGAAACATGTTTTTTGTTAGGTAGTTGACGATTAGTTACATTAATAAATTAATTTTCCAGGTTTGATACAGAATTTGTAATAACGTTTCAATCTTCATTGCATGTGACATAAATGTCTAATCTGAAAATACCCGAACATGTCATTTTGAGGTAGGGAAAATTTGTCTTGAAAATAGGTCGGAGAATGGTTGTAGGACATTGTCACAAAATAACTGGTCGATAACTCTCTTATTGTTTGCCCACCTCTGAGCGCGGCCCCTCGCTGCTTACCATTCCCTCAGGGGATGGGTCAAATGCGGAGAACAAATTTCACCCCACTTAGGAGGCTGTGAAAATCAGTGGTACTTTAACTTTACTGTGAGAGGGAAATCTGTATTTCCAGCAATCTGTATAGCTTCAGAAAGAGCAACGGTCCCTTTAAATCTCTTTTGGACTGTAGACCAGTGGTCTCCAACCACCGGGACGCAGACCGGTACCAGGCCTTGGGTCATTTTGGACCGGGCCGCAACAGGCCGCACAGTTGAAAGAATAAACAACTTACTATATTTCCGGTTAATTGATTAGCCGAGGCTTAAAAATATTTTATTTTGAATATTCAGATTCTCTCTGTTTACGACGGACTCTTGACAATTATCTCAGTCGCTTAGCGCTGATGCTAATCGAAAAATGAGCAAAATGAGTAAAAATATACATATTTGTAAAGTTTTTGGGACATCACAGTTGCTCAGGTCTCAGGTAACAACCAATCACAGTTCAGCTTCAGAAAACAGGTGAGCTATGAATGGTCGTTTCCTGAGCAACTGTGCTGTCATCTTCAGTCGAGAACCACTGCTCTAGATGACAAGAGAAGTCAGTCCAGGTGAAAGATACATTGTGGAATTGGTCACTTTTTTTACTCGCAATTGACACCTCTGGCCTAAAGCATAACTGCAGTCACTGTGTCAAGCTCATGTATGTGCGCTTGAATAAACGCTTCACTTTTTTGGGTTGGGGCTGTGTTTGAAGCCAGCCTCTTGTTTTTTTTTTCAGTTTCCATCCCAATTGTGTCGTACGCTTGCTAACAACTGTGGCTGTGAGGACGAGCATGACATCAACCTCCCAACAAGTTGTCCAACAATAAACCATATCGGTCGTTTTACCATGTACCAAAATACGACCAAGTGTTTCGTATTGTAGTTTAGCAACCTCTACCGGCCATGTTAAATAGCGAAGAAAATAGTATAGTGAACCATAATTTCAGTTACTGGGACTCAAACCCGGATCATCTGGTCAAAAGACGAATGTCTATCTTACTGAGCTAACAGGCCGGTAGGTATCTAAGTGTTTGTTAGTGTTGACATGTATGTCAATTCGTTGTCACTGGGACTAAAAGTTGGGGTTAGGATAAAGGCTTTCAGTGAGGTTGTACACGTTACGTCTTCACATGGGACACTACTGTAATGGTTGAGGTTAGGAAGAGTCTCAGTGATGTTGTAGTATAGTTGGCATAAAAAAAAACATGTACTCAACACTAAAAAGAATTACTGGCAAGTTAGCTCAGTTGGATAGACGCTTGTCTTCCGACAAGACGGTCCGGGTTTGTGTCCCGGTTACTAGACACATTTTTCCGCTATATACATGGTCGATAGGGGTCGCTAAACTACAATACGTAACACTTGGTCGTAATTTGGCACATGTCAAAGCGACCTATGTGGTCGTTTATTGTTGGAGGACTGTCTCCACATTACACCCTCCAAAAAACTGTGGAGTGTTAGCCCAAAACACTCCACGCTGAAGTGAAGATGCAAGCTGATAAGTGCAGTTACAGTTAAAAAGTCAGGGCTCTTTGTACTCATCTGGGCATTGGTGGAGAAAGTATGCATGTATAATTTTTTTTAACATTAACATTTTTAACTCCACAATGCACCTTTAATGATAAACCTTATGTTGAACCACATTCAGCAACCAAACATGAACATGAACAATCTTTCCAAAATGTATGTTGTCTAGTCCACCACAAACTGAGCATGTAAACACTGTTAGAGCACAAATTTGATTATTTCCAATCTCTCACCAGTCTGTCATTTGGGATCTTTCTGGGCATCGGCACATCTACAACAGGCATCTCAGCGTGTCTTGGGTAGGCCTGAGCCATGCAATTGCTGGGTGGACTGCCTTTAGGGATAACAGCTGTTATCTTTACCCTCTCACATCCTTTGAGTGAGCAGAAGGCAAATTGCTCCTTGTCGTTATGAGCCTGGACCTTCAAAAAGAGTAGGCTGCAAAAAACACACACACACGCACACACACACACACACACACACACACACAAGTTTTCTTATTTCATCTCACAAGCAATCATTGGTTTGTTTGAAAGTTTTGACTTGAGTGAAAACAATGGCCTGTGTGATACTAAAAAAAGAAAAAGAAAAAGAAAAAAAAGCTAATCCACCCACACACACAATTTAATCCATTCACATAATATGAATTAATGAATACAAATAACTCTGACTTGGCAATCGAAAAATCACACAGATTTTATTTGAATTCAATTCAATTAGTATAATGGCTTATACAAGATAAAAAAATGTGAACAAAAAGATTCATTCGAGATAGACAATACAATCTATCAAAACAAGAGAACAAAATAAACTGAACTAAGGAAAGAAAGATCAGAGAATAAGAGGTACATATAATAAAAATGGATTTAAGATTTCATTATAAATAGACAAAGTAATGTCTATGTAAAATAATTATAATCAGGATGAGAGTAAATGCAACTTCAATAGTTTTTAAAAACAGAATAAGAGGATATATTTTTCAACGACATATCCAAGTCCTTCCAAAATGTTGGACCTCTGAATGCAATATTGTTCTGGTAGTTAGTTTTTTTTTTTTAATAAAACAAATCTATTTTTCCATTAGTGGTTGTGTACCCCGCTTAACGCCCTAAGACAGCTGGGATATGTTCCAGCATGCCAGTGACCGTTTTGAGAATAAGGGTTTTGGAAAATGGATGGATGGATGGATAGCCTGCTGACGCTTACTGTTTACAGCTTTGCTGTAAAAAGGCAGGACATAATTTACTTAGAAGGCACTGTTTTGTCAGTCATTTTGAATTGGTTGATGTTTGCAGTGTCTGTAAATGACGGCATTATGTTGGATGGTTGCTAGGTGGCAGTCATGCACTGTCAGCCAAGTGTTGTTGAGGTGAGGAGGCAATTATTTCCTCACCATCCGCAACACTCACTCCATCTTTGTTTGGTACGGCGAACGTTCCGTACTGCTCTGCGTGCTGCTGCTGTTCAGACTTGAATGATTTCTTCATGCAAGTTGGTTTTTAACTATTTATTCATCATTGTTGCTGTTGTTGGGCATTAGTTCACGCATTGTTTTTATTCATATAGGATGTAGACTCATCTGCTGAGTCATTGTTTCCAAACGATTAGCACCCTTGGTGAGTGGAACGAGGTATGTCATATTATTTGTTAAGTTGTGTTCCTTGTTGATGGATTGTGGTGTTTGTTTTTCAGTTTTAATAATATTAGTTTAAAGTGTGTGTTTATTGTTTAGTTAAAATTAGTTGCGCATATACATTTTTTTTTTTAATGTTCACTTCTTTATGCATTAAAGGTTGTTTGTGTAGTTTTTGTTGTGGCTTCTTAGAATGTTGTAAGATAAAAAAGAAAAAGAAAAAAAAAAGGTTAACGCTTAACAGCAGTTGTACACAAGTAAGAATGGTTTTATTATTAACACATAAATCTATACAATAACCTTGTATACTTCATGAAATTTGTTGATAAGGTCATACTCTGGACTTGTCATTCAAAGCAGAGAATCTTAATAGCAAAAGTTTGTGCATAAGTGACACCCACTGAAAAGGAATTGGGTGGGGTGGATAATTGTATGCATTAAATATACATTTTTAATTTTTAATAATCGGCAGGTTTATTGGTAATCAGTATTATTTTGTCCTGCCAAAAATCGTTATCAGCCTAAAAAGATGCATATCGGTCGGGTCGTACTTGATACTATAATACAGGCATGAAAACGGGTCAGTTGTGAAAAAGGTAAGCAGGGCTGCACTAGAACTCAGGGAGTTTAGAAGACCATATCAGTGTATAAAAATAAATAAATGATGCTTTATAAGAAATAGAGTGACAACTCGTAAAATGCGCAAAAGTAGGCCTATACAATTTTTATGGAGTTAAATAAATGTAAACTGCGAACATCTTTGCAACCTTCAGTGTTGGGAAGTTCATTTTCAACGCAAACTATTTCAAAGTTCAGCTCACAAATTTTAAAATTAACTAGTTCATAGTGCATAATTTAAATTTTTCAAATAAAGTTCATTGTTCCAAAATGAACTAGTTCATAATTCAAGGATTTTCATGCCTGTATTTGAACATATGGAGGAGTCTGTGGTTTCACCATCGCTACAGTAGGCTATGTTTAAAGATTGCTTGGTCACAGTTTTGTTGTTACACAGAGGCGTGCATTCAGGGCCTTCAAGGCCTTCTCTGCTGGCCCAAAAAGATTAGCATGAACATTTTCAACATACAACTTGAGGCTGTTGTTCTGTTGTTACCTCCAGCAATAGACGTCCATCTAGTAGGTTGGCTCGCCATCAGGCGCGTCACATTTCTGTGTTTAAGTTTGAATTAGCTCCGCTCTACCGTTCGTTAGCAATGAATGTCCTTGCGTAAACACGAAATATTGGTTCCGGCGTCTTCCAGGTCGCGCAAATATGTTTTTTAAAATTACTGTACAAAGTATTTTGATGTAAATATCGACTTTAACTGGGAAATCCGACTTAAGTTGAAATTCGGGTTACATCACCAGCATAGCAATGGAACTCCGCTGTAACTTCAGGACTCCCTGTAGTGTATTTCCAGAAGGAGTCACGTGATGGGAACCTAGAAAATGGCAGCACGCTAGACAAGCTCTTGTCTTCCGTAAAAAATTTGAGCATTGGAATATAAACTCTTCGTAAATATTTGCTCTTCTCATTGAGTAAGAGTTGGTGTGACTTGGTGGTGCAAATGACACTATGGAACAAGGCAGGCGAAGTGTGCAGACTCGTTTGAAAACTACTGCCGTCATGGATGCTTAACCCTGCTAATCCTACTTGCGCTAAAGCTCGAAAACGATGACGAGGTTATTCCCAAAGAAATTAGGAAAAGGAATGCGACTTTGAATAAAGTGACAAGCAACATTTCTTTCATTAAATCAGACACGACAGGTCGCTCTTCTTAACTCACTGCACTAGTTTTGCACAATACGCTTTGTTTATAGACATATAGGGCACATAACACACACACACACGGTGGAGACACCGTCTTCGCCCTACAACTCCCTTCCAATTTTAATGCACCACACAACTGGGGTGGGGGGGCCATCGGTTGGGGCAGACCGCAATATAGAGCAGTGCTGCGATCCCCTGTCCGTGTCCCCGCCGCGCCCTCCCCCTATTTATTTTTTTAATGCAGGGTGGATGGGGGGTGGGGGGGAGCGGGGGCTGTGGACTCTTGGGGTGCCTGGCGGGCCTGCAGTGCCCCGTCCTGCTGCGTTGGGTTGGGGGCGCGGGCCGTGTTGGGGTGGGGGGGCGCTCCTGCTCCTGGGTTTGCCCTCCGGCCGGTGGCCCCTGCGGGGCCCAGGGGTTGTCCCTTGGCGCTGCCGTGGCCTGGGGGGCCCTGAGGTGTTGCGCTTGCTCTGTCCTGGCAGGGGTCGACGGCTCCCCTCTTTGGTGGAGATTTTCATGCATGCCAGATCCACCACACCAGCATCTATCGAAACTCAGACACAATCTGCTTCTTCCTCTGGTCGTTGAATCGGTGGAGGCTGGTGTCTGTGGATCTCACTCTGCTTCGTCTGTCCTTCCTTCCTTTCCTCAGTCTCTCCTTTGGTCTCTTGAGGTCTCCCTGATTTGTTGGAATTTAGATGTTTCTGGGGTTGGTGAAGGACTCTGGTTGGTGGCCCGGTGGGTGGTGTCTGGTCGGTGCTGGATTTCACTTTCCTTTCTTTTCTTTGGTCCTTCCTCGGGTCTCCTGACGGCCTCACAACTCTGGCTGGATTCTGAAGTGTTCGGTTTAGGTGAACGGTATGGGATTTTTTAATAGGTTTTAGGTGAACTAATGAATACACACTCACACACACGCACATGCACATACACACCCACATACAAAATAAAAATTAATAAAAATAAATAAATAAAAAATAAATAAATTAAAAAAGAGAGCAATGATGATGACATGTCAAATCTGTAAAATTACAGAATGAACTGAGCTCTCCAGAAAAAAACAAAAAAAACAATCAGACACGACAGTTGAAACCAGCATCTCGAACGTGGAGGATAGCAATCCTACAATCACTAATGGAAACGTGTTGCGGCATAAAGTGGAGTAGCTGCGGAGCCATTTTGATGACGACAAAAATCTAGCTAAATGGAAAAATATCAAACTTATTGAATTGAAAGAAGGAAAGCAGGCAGGCATACAATGAACATGAAGAAGATACTGCATGATGGACCTGGACCTGGACCTGGACCTGGAACCCTTTATAATAAGTTACCAGCCCACATGAACCAGCCGCAAACTAAATACAAATTTGAGATGGGCGAGTTTCGAGACCAGGTATCGGTATCGGGCCGATACCAGGCCATATTTCATAGTATTGGTACTCGCGACGGATATTGATAATGGTATCGGTCTCTGCTCTGGAGGCCATTTTTCGGTAAGGAACTGTCAGAAAGACTGGGGGGAACGAAAGTTTTGTTCCGTCTCATTCGTTTCCCGTGTGTCTCCTCGTGAGGTAACACGTTCATTTCATTACTTCGGGCAGCACCATTTCGGTGTGCCTTACTGAGAATATGTAAGTACTCTTGTCATGAGTAATATCACCTACACTAGATATGTGGTTTAATGTGTGTTATACATGTTTGTAGCTCACTTTGCCGTGTTTAACTCTTTGACTGCCAGACGTTTTCAGAAAAGGGATGTTGTGGGTGCCAGCCGATTTAAGCATTTTGACTGATCTTTCAAGGTCCACAGAAAAATTTGTGTTTGGACTATGGAAACACACATACTACCAAATGAAAGATTGAATTCTCATCTTTCATCAGAAAAAAGTTTGTTTCTACCTTATTCCATTCTTCAGTAATCAACAATAGAAAATGGTTAGTTTCACCCAAATGCTCTTGTTTTGGACCAAAATACGGAGAAATCAAGCTTTTAGTGAAACGATATTATTTCATGCACTCTAGTGAATTTGACACTTTTTTTCCATGAATGATGCCACAAACATCTAAACAGTGCTTTACTTATGTAAACCACTACCACCAACAATGAAAAAGTGTTTTTTGATAGCAAAATACATTATTTACATTCAACAGTGTAACAATTTGACACAACAATTTGGCAAACTATTTACAAATGTGTGCAACTGTGGTACTATTTACAATTATGTGGATGTTTCAACTACAGTTTTTCTTTTTGTGTAACACTACCCTGCGTGCAAGGAGACGCAACAGGATTTGCACAACAGATTAGTTTCACTGCGATTGCCCCTTCGCGTGCACTTTCTTGACGGCCATTTTCTCCGGGGAATAGCAAGTATATACTGCAGTGTGTGTTGCCATCAAGTCTACTATCAGGATCATGATACGGTTATGTTACGGTGGTGTTACGTCTGGCTTCCTCATGTCCTTCAGTTCCTATACCGGGTGGTAGATGTTCTGATCCATCTTATCCACTCCATTCATGGTGGCATCGTAGTCCAGAACCAGTGTCTTCTCCGTGATCAGACTTTACCCACTCCTCCGATGAATATGCATTGGACTCGGGGTACTCTTCATCGTCCGATTGAACGTCCGCCTGTGCTCGGTTGTGCTCCGCGTTTTCCGGCGTTAGCATCGGTGAGGCTTTATGACGTGATCATAGCGGCCACGTCAACGCTTCCAACTTCGGCGTCAAGCTCGGAGTCACCATCATCATCATCGTCGACATCAATGTGCTTTTTAGTATTGATCGATGCTTTTCGTCTTTGAAAAAAATGCTCAAACGTGAGCTGCTTGCAACCGGTCGCCATTGTTGCTTCATCAGTCATTGTCCCCTCAACACTCTAGCTCCGCCTCACGTCTTCTACTGACACCCACCCAATCTTGTCCAAAGAGAGTCATCGCTGCCATCTAGGGGCCAAAACTAGTCATTATACTAACTAGATCTGCTTGATACTTTCAGCACAGCTGGCCAAGGCTTTCCTCCACCCGTTTCCCAAAAAAACATTTTAACGTCTTTGGCGACCCTCCGTAGGTTTTTACTAAACGTTATTTAACGTTTTTGGCAGTAAAAGAGTTAATTGCCTCGTTTATGTTTGCCGTGCGCTTAATTGCCTCGTTAACGTCTTCGAGCTGCGATGCTAAAAATAGAACGGTGCCATTTACGACCCTCGCAGACGGCAATTATAACTCTTATATATACAGGGAGCCCTTGAACTACGTCGCACGCGACCTACGCCGTTTCGACTTTACGGCGCCCGTGCCTCGTCCGTACCACCTTCTTTTTCGTAAATTTCCCACAGTAATCACGCCATTTTAAAGTTATTTAAAATTGTATTGTTACCTCCAGCAACGGACGTACAACAGCAGGTCGGCTGTATTTAAGTTTGAAACACGAAATATTGGTTCCGGCTCTTCCCGGTCACGCAAATGTTTTTTTTTTTTTTTTTATTACTGTACAAAGTATTTTGATGTAAATATTGACTTCAACGGGGAAATCCGACTTAAGTCGAAATTTGGGTTACATTGCCAGCATAGGAATGGAACTCCGCCGTAACTTGAGGACTCCCTGTACTACATTATATTTGTATTGTGGCTTTTTCGTTTCCCTTTGGGTTTTATGTATACTAATTCCTGCATATTGTTTCCTTCTGTTTCAGTACGCACATGCGCACACACGCACGCACGCACGCACACACACACACACACACACACACACACACACACACACACACACACACACACACACACACACACACACACACACACACAATATATATCCACACATGTATTCAATAACATGTGATTCCACCTGCTGCCATTAAAAGCATTCAAGACAATCCAGACTCCTTATTCTCTGACCGGAATCAACACTACAGAAACTAAAGGCTGAAATGGTTATTTTGCATTTATTGACCGCCACAGAGAGCACATAATGCTGCATTCGAGGATGGTCGGAAGTGAATGAAGAACTCTATCTAGTTTTATACTCGAGTAAATTATGTTGTAACATTCATGGTCTATGTTTCCAAAGGTGTCGCCATTGTAGAGTGACGTCACATTGTAGTCCATCGGTGAAGTCAGAGTACTTTTTTTCCCCTACTTTGCAATAGGGTACCACAAGATATAAGTCATCACTCTTAATTAATATTCATAAGTCTAGCGAGGGGGTCAAACTCGGCCGGCTAGTCATGCTAGATGCAAACAGTCTCCTAGCAAGATGTCTACTGCGCTAAATCTACTAATTCTGTCAGAGAATGGTATCCTTGGTGCCAAATTCACTGGTATAGACGTCGAAGAACATACTAATGTTCAATTAAGGAGATTGCTTGAGTGTAGATGGCTGAAATAGACGAGGAAAAGAGCCGACCTATACCAGAGATTACGGGTTTTTTTCTCCCCCTCAAAACATCGTCTTACACAACTGACACTGACATTCTCCAGTTTCAACAAACTATCCTTCCTTTACCACCATATGCCGCCTGTCTGTCATATCTGGTTGTCTTATGTCTTTAACAGTTGTTGGGGGTACATTTTCTACTCTACTACATTCTACTCGGAAATTCTTGGGCACAACCAACAAAACTCGCTATACCTAAATTATTTCACTTATTATACCCTTCACCGCTAATAAACCAGTTTCCTTAATTCAGAAAAGGCCCTACAGATACATTTTCATACATGTCACAGCTGCACGAAAGTAAAAAAAAATTGAAAAATCAGGCGGTAAGTAAGACAGGTCCGAACAGTGGCAACTCCATTTTAGCTTTTTTCCTCGGCATTCATTATTGTCGTTCGGCAGTCGGGGAAGTGCCAAACGCACAAAAATAAAAATAAAATAAAGACAATCGCTTACCTCTTCGGGATGGCGGTGGCCGGCTAGAGCATGATTGTCATCGTAGGAACATGCATGCATGGCCCCCAACAAAATGTTTACTACATATGAAGGTGAAAGGCTCACTTTTGGCGTTAAACAGCTCTTTTGAACGTCCGCAGTTCACCCATTGTTCACATTTATCCCTTTGAGTTTTTGGCTTTGGAGAATGAATAAAGAATACATCCTTCATATGTGGACGGTTGTAGTGTCTGGATTAGGTTTTGCAAGTTCCATAACAGCTGTGTTTACTCAGCATGTTTTTTTCCCCGGAGATAAACGAGAACAAAACAAGCACTACTTGCATTGCTCGTCAATGAACCGGCTTCATTTTTTACATACTTCCGGTTCAAGCTGCTGAAGTCACGTGACCTTGCGTTCTAAAAATAGCAATCGTGCGGTACCCCATTGGGATTTTTTAGTTCAAAGGGGCGTTCCCCTACACACTTCCTAATTTGAAGTCAGAAAAGTCTGACTTCCGACCATCCTCGAATGCAGCATAAGTCTTCAGTTGTACTCAACAATTTAATTAGCTATGAAGTGATGACATATCCTTGTATATATTATATCGTCATTGATTACTGTGCACTGCTATGAGATGAATGACACGGAGAACGTGAAACACGAAATGGAAATACAGAGCAGCCTTCAAAATTACAAGCATGGGTTTCAAAACAAGATATAATTAAACATTACACACTAAACACCTTGAGGAATTCTTAACATGGTAGATATTACTAAACTACTTTAAGGTCTATTGTGTTGAAGATTGTGTTGTGATTTAATTATTTGCACTTCACTGTATTCCTTAAAAAGAAGTTGTACAAACACATATTTTGATTGGGACTTTTTTTTCCGGGCCACTGGATTATTTGTTTCATCTTATTTATCGATGTTTTTGTAATTCCTTTTATTGTGTGGTCTATGCAAAATTACTTTTATTAGCAAATTGAAAAAATACAATTACAAATGACAAATATATAATTGCCATTAATTTCATTTAATTTTAAGGTAATTTGCTATAGTTGGGATAAATATGTAATTTTTTTTAAATTATCTGTCATTGTTTTTTTTATGGAAAATGTATGTATCATAATTAGTAATGGTATCGGCACTAGGTATCGGTGAGTACTGAAGATTTGGTTATCGGTCATCCCTAATAATTATAATAATGTCCTGCGATTGATTAGCGACCAGTTCAGGGTGTACCACGCCTACTGCCCGGAGCCAGCTGGGATAGGCTCCAGCACCCCCGCGACCCTTGTGAGGAATAATAAGAAAATGGGTGGAATAATAATGCATAAGATTTATTTAGCACTTTTCTGGACGCTTTACAATGGATACATTATTCATGCGCTCACACATTGACACTCTGGTAGCGGTAAACTACATAAGTAGCTTCCCTAGGGCAGGCTGACGGAAGCGTGGCTGCCAGTGTGATCCTACGGCCCCTCCGACCACCACCAAACATTCGCACCATTCATACACCAGTGTGAGTGGCAAACGGCATAAAAATGTAACCTCCTCCGCTAAGCCACGCAAAGCCACGTTCAGCTTCAGGTTTTTAGCGACAAAGTCAGCCATGTGAACCGGGTCATCCAACATGTGCGCATGTTGTTGTCCGGCAAAGTCAGTCTCAGAACCGCCGGGCACAGAAGGCCAAGCTTCACTCCCGAGCAAGGCCGTAGTCATTGTTTCAGTCTCTAAGCTAGCCTGCTTTGTAGCCACCGCCGTAGTTTAGTCTGGAAAAATCAAAATCTTCCTACCCTTTGACTTTTTTAGTAACTTGTTACGCACGTGGAAAAGGTGCACACTGATCACAAATGGCCGCGGTAGTTCTCTGTTGCGGCGCCTATCATGGAGGGGTACGGATGGCCAGTAGCGACTCCTTGGGTAAGAGGGGCAGATGTGACACGAATTTGGTTGGTTGTATATATCCTTGCATTTGTCTCCAAGGTAGGTCATCTCAGCCAGCAATGAGCTAAGATTAACATCTAACTTTGTGATCTGGGCATTGTCAGTCAGTAGCACCTTGTCCTTCAAGCTTCTCTTGCATGTCGTCAACTGCCTTCTTAAATTTGTCTTTCAACGATGACATTTGTCATTGATGTTAGACTTGAGGTAGGTTGGTAGAATGAAAAAGGTTTGCAGTCAGTGATTCAACAGTATCCATGCTAGGAAGCTGACTCCATTTTGGAATAGGAGGTGGTCTTAGCTGGGCCAAAACTTTAAATTACCACACAATAAAACATTAGTAATCAACAGGTGTTAAGTAAGAATAAAGTCCAGATTGGCAAGTTTAAATATGTACATTGGGTCACTAGCTCAGGAGCAGCGGCGTAATGCATCCTGCTCCTCACCCATACAGCAATTATTCTCCTATAGCCTAGGTCCGCAATTAGCGAACCGCAGTCCACATCCGGAGAGAATTTTTTTTCGCCACCACGCACAAGGCTGTGGACCTATGACTTCCTAAAAAAAAGTTCTGGATTTCTAATTGAGAACCCCTGTCCTAGGGGTTTCATCCGATTGACTTCAAACTTGGACTGTACCATGTCAAGACCTGGGACAACAATAGCGGAAATTATAGTTTTCGAAATACTCTGTGTTTGTTTTTTGTTACAGTTGTGTGTGTGGGGGGGGGGGGGGCGTGGGTGTGTGTGTGGATGTGTGTCTGTCTGACCCTGTGTCTTCCTCCCAGTAGTAATAGCTTCTGGTCAGGTGTGAGTGGTTGATCTTCTCCCTCTGCATGGTTCTCATGAAGAGTCCTGTCTTGCGGGTCTGTTTGGTCAGGCGATTGTGAATGTCTGAGATGACAACAAAGGTGGTGCTCTGTGGGTAACACACACCCACATTGATCCAGTCCATTCTGTAATAAAAGATGATTCAGAAATCCAAAAGATTAGTGTTCTGCGATTACTTAAAAAAATACCGTACACAAATACTCTAAATTATTCTGACTGGTCACAAACACTTACTTTTTACATTACAAATGTCTCTCAAAATTGAGGATGAAATATGCAAAGTTTGATTTTTATCATCTAGCTATTTAAAGGTACTTTGTGGAGTTAGTCACTGTTTTACTCACGACTAATACCTCTGGCGTAAAGCGTAACTGAGGCCTCTTGTCAAGTTAATGTACGATGTGTGTACGTATGATGTGAGTACGTGCACTCAAAGAAACTCTTACTATTTTTCAGTTTTCTTGGCATCTGTGCTCGCCCTGAACATTCCACACTGACGGGAAGATGCAAGCTGATAGGCGCAGTCGCAGTTAAAAAGTCCGGGCTTTTATTTGTACCTGTGGTGATTGTTCTAAGACTGCAACGGAAGCTCATCTTCCTCTAAATGTCTCTCCCCCTTAAAAAAGAAAGTGAGGAAATATGCACTACTGTGTGTACAATTTATGCACTCTAATACCTTCATCTTATGTTCAGAATCAGCTACTTATCACAAATAACTGACACAACTACCTTCTAATTCATCCCTGCAGATCCACTGCACTTTTATTTAATTATTTACACAGTCGGGCGCTGCTTTGTAGAGTGGGTTGTTCCACTGCGCAAAATTGGACGATCAGTGGATAAATGCTGGGCTTGTTACCTGCCATCAGCGTCTCTGGGGGTTATAGAACAGTGGGCCCAGACATTCGGCTACTGCGTGATGACTGAATGATCTGTTTGAGGCATTAAAAAAAAATAGCTTCCCCTCATTTGAATGATCAGCCGCCTCCACTGCTTTGTACTCATCTGGTATGTATACATATGTCACGGGTTCATTTCAGAAATGGGGGAAAATGATGGTGCAGTTGAAGAACTTCAGTGAGGTGTTTTTATTTACAACAACACAGCATCAAAAATGTGAAAAATATTTACAGTGCAAGTCCAGTGCAAAAACAATCCCAACAATTTATTTACAGGTTCCATTGGTCTTTTCAGCAATTTACTGTGGTAGCCAGTCACTGACCATCCCACTTATTTTACCCATAGCCCCTCCCTTCGGAAATTTTATTTGGATGTATGTGGCCATTGTTATTTATGTCGCAACGCATTCAGTGCGTAGTGACGTAGAATGGCGGCTGGCTCTCTGCCAAGCAATGTGAAACGGCTATCACGAAAGCAAGTTAAGTCTCCGTAGAGTTCCTAAAAGGATGATCAAAACTCTTGAATGCATCTGCTGAATGGTGAGAGCACGGCGGCGGGAGGGGGGGTCTTGGGTGACTCTCCCGATAGCATGTTGTTTCTTTAGGAACGCTACGAGGCTTACCTTGCTTTTTTTAAATAGGCGTTTCACATTGCTCGGCAGAAAGCCAGCTGCCATTCGACGTCACTACACACTGAATGTGTTGTGATGTAAATAACAATGGAGGCGTAACGTCCAAATAAAGTTGATAAAAAATGTATTAAACTGAAAAAGATTTTTGAAAAATGAATCTCATAGTTATGATGTTAGTAACAACCTAAATAACATAGAGCAAACATGTCATTACAGTCGGGGTTTCTTTAAGATGGATAACTATGGGTGGATTTTCCTGCTTAACTCATATTTCACAAACGGATTATTAATCACAATACTGTGTTTAGACTAGTTGGGGCACTAGTTGGGTAACGTTATGCCAAATTGCCAATAATGTCGTAAATGTGACATGTATTGCTTTATTTTTTTTCTGGGAGAATATATTGAAAATGCATTGTTTATTATATACTTTGTTTGTAGTAAATCATGAGGTGGATGTAAAAGTGTACCTTATTTTTAAAGGGATACTTGACTCTGTGAACCATTTTTGGCAGCGAAAAGTTAATATTTTGTCCAGAATTAATTTGATAACTTCATCATTTTTGACAAAACCCAGGAAACATTTGAGCCATGATTAGTCGTTACCTACTTCCTCAGCACAGGTGATGTCATCTTCAGTAGATAGCAAGTGGAAAATTTAGTTTTTAAAGGTATTATTTGTACATGAAAAATATTGATATCACATTAATTATACTCAAAATATTAACTTCTTACTGCTGAAAATGGTTCAATGAGTCAAGTATCCCTATAAGTAGAAATAAAATGCAGGAAGTTTATGCATGCTTTTTGAATTTTTATTTTTGTGTGTGTTTAAGAGTGCTTCAAGAGACCTGATTCAAGTGTTTGTTTTTAGTGTACTTTTTTTAACAAAAGTCTTATTCTTAGGTGTTTTTGCCTAAATATTTTACAGTTAAGGTAGTATTTCTTGTAACCAGCAGAAACTAGAAACCAAATGTTCTGTTTCAAGAAAATATGTCCTAATGAGAAAATAAACATATTTTAATAATGCTGAAATTGTTGTGGAGTCTTTTTATTTTATTTTTTATTATTATTTAAATGTGATATAAGAAACCAGCTGTCTGGCCCATTGTAGGGCCAGAGTAGGGCTAGCTATGGTTATAGAAAGGCCCACATTTGGGATGCCGGATCTTGCACTGGATTAAAAGACGCAATAGCGATGGTTTAGGACACTAAAGATAGTACTTGACAACAACACTCCGAGGTTGTAGCCGCCTCGCTGCTGATGTGAACTTCTGGAAGTCCCAATGGGGTAATGATACGTGGTATTGGCATGGTTCGGAGAGGTCTGCGGGGTCACAACTCACAAAGGTACTTTTGGTGGAAATATTGGTGGAAATATTCTACGATCAGATTGTGACTCTCTAGGCCACTATATTTGAATGTCATCACGCCATCTTTTTAGTTGTGAATGTATATGGTTATAATTCCAAACCTGAAAAAGACAAACTAATTGATTCATTAGATATGAGGATTTCTTTTTGGCTTTCTAAATATCCCAACTTAATTATTTTAATTGGTGGAGACTTTAATGCCACTTTAAATGATACTATAGACAGATGGCCTCCTGCACTGTGTCATAGAACAAATTCTAGAATAGAGGCTTTTATGGATAAATTTAATCTAACTGATATTTGGAGAGAGAAATTCCTGGATGAAGTTGCATTTACCTGGAGTAACCGATCTGGTTCAAGGAAATCACGTATTGATTACTGGTTAATTTCAAACAGTCTATCTAAGGACAATGCAACAGTTAATATCCTCACAACGCCACTCACTGACCACAGAGCAATATATATTAATTTGCAACTTTCTACAACAAATAATACTGTTGAGCGTCTTCTGCCCAGATTTAGTTATAACTGTTTAGATTTAGTCATAACTGTTTTAATTTCCTCAGTAGAGCTGGGTGAGTGTTTAAATGATGTTTGGGGGGCCTCCTCTATTTTCCCATCAATGGGCCATTTGTCTGTAGCTGAAGTCTTATCTTATACTAGGGAATGTCCGGTCTGAAACCTCCTCTATTTTCACATCGGAGGGCCATTTAACTTATGATTGAATGCTGTGGGTGTCTGTCTTGGTAAGGGGGAGAAAGCGGGTGGGGGGGGGGGGGGGGGGGTGGAGGCTGAGGGAAAAAGGAGGAGTTGTAATACTTTTTCAAGATAGTACCTCAAATGGGCTTTTGTTTTGTGTCTGAATAGTGTCCTTGAATTTATCTCTGTACGTCCGGTCAACTTTGGTTGAACTGTTTGCTGGAAACTGTGGTACCGCTCTTCAAGATAGTATAAGAATATTGGGAGTCTGCTGTAACGACACACTTGCGAGTAACAGCTGTGCTTCTGTAAACCCGCTTGTGTCCGGAATATTCTGTAAAATAAATCCTTCGAAGGAACTGTTCACCGATCTCCAGTCTGTATTCAGAAAATCAACATTCTCTTTACCCGGAACAAAACGAACACACGGAAGACAAAGAGTGTCAAATTTTGCGTTTATTAAAGATGTTTAGGAAAAAGGCAAATAAAGAAAAGTCTTATAGAATGAACTGGGAACTTTTTAATTTGAGACAGGTAAATTCTTGAGACAGTATGGAGCTAAAGTGGCTAAGTCAAAGGCAGCAGAAGAACAAAAATTGATAATGCAAATATCATCAATATACCAAATGCCACCTGATGAAGTTTCGGAGGAGGATAAATTGCAAATTAGGACCTATCAACTTAAATTAGATGAGCTTTACCGCTAAAAAGCTGAAGGAGCTTTTGTTTGTTCGAGAAAAGGATGGATAGAGAAAGGAGAGCAGAATTCTGCTCACTTTTTCACACATTAGTTTAAAACGGGAGAATGTTTTATTTTATTATGGAACGCAAACAAAGGATGTATATTTTATTATAAACTTGTTGATCGTCTTAGCTAAATTATATCTCCACAAATGCAAATACAGCAACCAAAAACCAAACTTTAAACACTTTTATAATGATACTATTTCTTATATAAAATTGATTAGTAGCTCACTTAACAAAAAGGCTTTAAAAACTATCAGTATTTGTACAATTTATAAACTCTTTGAATGCACATAACCTATGTATGTACCCCCTGGCATGTATTTGTTCAATTGTATACAACTTTCTTTGTATGCTTGTTCTTTTGAATATGGTTAATAAAGGGGAAAAAAAGCTTGCTTATGCTTTTGCAGCAAAATATTTTGCTTCTTTATTCCCACGTTCAACAAGCGGTGTTGTACTTGAATCACCCGTCATTGACACTTCTCCTGTGTTTGTCTTTTTCCATGTTGTTTTGATACATGCAAAGCCATGTTTCTGTAGATTGCAATAAAGTTAGGGGGAAAAAATGATTCTTCTTTGCTTTCCGTTAAATCCCTGTGGCTGCGCTACAGCGCCACTCCAGATTTGGCATATACATTACAGCCGGTAAACGTCCTCAGCGTCTTCTTTTCAACACATGCAAGTCTTGAAATGCTTCTGTGTGTACGAAGCCGGCTTTGCTTCCGTCTGAATGGGGCCTTAGTCTGCTGTCTTTGTTCAGTCTGTGTGGGTGCATTGTCGTTGTTGGTGTTACGTGTGGCAGGTTGTGTGTTAAGTGTTCTCAGTTCAGCCAAGTCTTCTCAGTTCAGTCAAGTCTTCTCAGGTCTGCCAAGCCTCAGCCAATCCACAGCAAGCCAAGCCTTAGCCACTCCACAGCCAGTCAAGCCAAGTCACATAAAGGCAAGGCAAGTCAAGTCCAGTCACGTCAAGTCCAGTCTAGTCAAAGTCTTGGTTTTCCTGCCCACTTGGTCTTGTCAATAATTCACCACGTTTACACATTCCCTCTACCTGTTCACTGTGCCTCCTTGCAATTGGGTTCACATCTCAGACTCTAGCACAAAACCCTAACCGTATACTTTGAAATATTGTAAGTAAATATGTTCCTCTTCACCAGGACATAGTCGAACTGAGCCTATGTTATACTTTTATTTAAAACAGAATTTCCCTCGGCAGAACGTCAGCAATTCCTGTGTTATTTTCATGTTAATGGTAAGGCCCTTTATATTTAACAATTTCATTCACCTTGAAATGATAATGTTACCATTTTATTTGATTTTCTCGGTATGCCCTCTGCCTGAGCACCTCTGCTCCAATTTCATCCACATAGGTAGTTAGTGTGTTCCCATTGTGATAAAAAAAACACAAAAAAAACATCAGGTTGTTTGCTGATATACATTTTTTCTTTAAACGGGGACCAGTTCACCGTATATTGGCTGCACTTTCATGGCTATGTTCCAATGCAGATGCATATATTTGTGGAGACTGGGATTAAGTTGTATTTTACAATTTAAAAAAACGTGCATAATTTCACAAGTTACTTAATGATAAAGATAAGATAGCTCTTAATATGAAAATAAAAATGCACTGAGCTGTCACCATCTTACAAATGCAATCATGCCATCTAGTGGAAGAAAAATGACCAATACTAATCAATATCACACTCGTTTTGTACAGCACAGTACATCTTTTTAATTTTAACTAAATTTTATTAATTATTATGAAACTACTGTTTCAATGACTAAAAGATGCAGCCACATTTCTATGTTTTGCATTTTTTCCCACTTTTATGTTTGCAAGAGTATGAAAACTTTTATTGTACATTTTATTGTACATTTAGAACAGATAGAACATTTGCGATTAATCATAGGTTAACTAGTGAAGTCATGCGATTAATTACGAATGTTTTTTGAAAACCATTTAATTCGATCAGTTTAATAGTTCCAATTCGGTCCGTCTGAGTTTCCTTCGGTCCTTTCACGCAACTCTTTATTATTTCTCCCCCTCATTAGCACATACCTATTGTGGAGCCGTCCGCGGTTACGGTGCGCGTCCATGGTTATAGTGGCGCCTCATGGCATGTGCGTCATAGCCTTCTAGTGAAGTCACAGCCAATCATATTGCTACGCGGGTACAGCTTCGGAGGCTTCTCGGGTTTTATGATGACACTAGTAGGCTACAAGCGTTAGCTTCCTAAATCACTGCCGAGTCTTTATTAATCCAACGCAAGCTTTAAAAATTGGAATTACAGCTGGCTGGAAATTGCTACGTTCATGACTGTGGTGTTTAATCCGAGGATATAAATGAGCTTCCCCTACGTGAATGACCAGCAGCCGCCACTGAGTCCAAATATTGTATTCCTCAGTTATGTGGTAATATGATTCTTGTACGTAATGTAGGTTTGGCCCCATTTGTGAATGTGTATAGTTATGAAATGGTGACACATGTTAATTAGCAAATGATTACTGTAGTTATTTACAGAACTTTTGGCAACAGAATCGTATTGTATAATAGTGATGGCCAAATGAAGCTTTTGTGAAGCTCCGAACCACTTGGATGAATTGGTTCGAAAATGGGTTCAGTTTTTGAAGCTTTGGTGATTGTGCCCTCTCCTGGTGAAATGCAGGACTGCACTGGATTAAACATCTGCTTGGAATTGATGCGCTCAGCCGCACACTCACACATGCCCTAGCCCACTAAAACTCAATGTAAACATGCAAAATACTTATAAATAATAACAAATAATTAGTGATGAGCATGTGCATTATGTTTCTAATTCGACAGTTCTGGGGAAATATGTCATAGGTTGGGTGTGGCTGTGGAACTATGGCAATTGTGTGGGGTGGGGGACACTCGAATGAGGCACCTTTTCTTCCCAGACACTTTTCAGATTGATAATTGTAATTCACGCAAGGGAGTTCTCCCCAATATTCATCTGGGACCACTCCAATATGATCTTCTCGGGAAAGGCGGGACATTCAGTACAATACTTCAAGCTAATTGTGCAACTTGTCCACGTTTACCAAACTTTTGTTTTGACCAATCACAGCAACGGATAAAAATGTCATTGCTGTTTTAGGTTGACAAAAAAAAAAGCACAAACATTTATACCAGTTAAAAAAGCTCGATGCACCTCTCGCTGTTCTTTGTTCAACAAGGAAACTGTGGGTAATGCGAAAAATCAATTAATTGCAGCGTCCATGCATTCGTCCATGTTAGGTTTATTTGTTTCCTTGCTTTGGCACATCTTTTTGTCACAGCTGCATATCCCTAACCTTGCTCTGCAAGATGAATTCTCGCAGTATTTGTGACTTCACAGTACCAAGCCCGTTGATTTCCACCGATCAATCACAGAGGATATTGTGTTTGGGGCTACAGCTGTGACAAAACCAGGAAGCCAGCGCTGACGCTGGGGCAAACAAACAAACCTAACATGGGTGAATGAACGCGGCAATTAATTCTGTTCTTGCAGAATTACTCACCGTTTCCTTGTTGAATGTTGAACAGCGAGAAGTGCTTCATGCATTTTTATCTGGTAAATATGTTCGTGCCCCCCCCATTCCCCTTTCAACGAGAAAGAATACGAGATTTTCATCTGTGGTCAAAACAAACGTGCACAATGCCGCATCGTCCAATCAGCTTGAAGTATTGTACAGAATGTCCCACCTTTCCTGAGCAAATTAGCAGTCCCAGATTGATATTGTGGAGAACTCCCTTGAGTGAATCACAATATCAATCTGGCTATTGCCAGGTTAGCATATCCCGCCCCCAAACACAATACCGCTTTGTGATTGGTCCATACAAAAAGTGTACGGATCAGTGAACATCAGCTAGCTTGGTACAAGGTTGGATTCTTGGAGGCTTGTGAACTTCCAAATCCTGCAAGAATTCAGCTCGCAGTGTGCAAGGTTAGGTTTCTTCCACTTTTTTATTATTATTATTATTATTTTTAAATCTCACAACCTCAATAGTAAAATCATCCACAACACAAGGGACAAATTATGCTGTTCATGAAAATGTTTGGCATTTGAAACCCATGAGATGAGAGAGGAATAGCGGTTCAAAGAAAGGATGGGTGAATTAGGGATATCCTAACGCTATATCAATAAATGTAAATATGAGTAACGAATAAACCAAAAACAAACAAACAAAAATACCCAGACAGGGTAACATACCTAGACCCTGGGATATTTAAGCCGAATGTCGTGCCTACTGAGATAACCACAAACTGCTAAGGCGCTTGCTACGAAATTTTTACATTGATAGTGCCACTCACGACTCACTACATGATCATCCGATTGGACCAATCAGGTGGTTCATTCAAGGTAATGAAGCAATTGTTGCTTCATACGTCATTTGTCTTGTGATTTGAAGCAAGCTTTGAAGCAAGCTTTGAAGCAAGCTTTAAAGCAGTGCTTCAATGGAAATCTACGTCATTGCTTCAAAGTTTGCTTTGAAGCTTCAGTGTCAGCCTATCATCACTACTGTATACAGTAGAGATAGACAGATATGTTTTTTTTAAGGCCGATGCCGATACCGACTATTATTAGTCAAAGACGCTGATAACCGATATTTGAAGCCGATATTCATTTTCACAAAAAGGGAAAATATTGGCATCAAAATTTGATAAAATTAGTGCTGTCAAAGTTAAAGTGTTAATTGATTAATTAATCACAAAAAATATTGCATTAATCATTAATTAACGCAAATTCATCGCAATATTAATTTTGACCATAGATGATCCTTTAGCATGACAGCGGATGGCTACATTTAAGGTAGCACAGGTTGTGTTTGAGCAATAAACATAATTTCATGCATTAAAGTAAAGCATTTAATGAATGTTTGCGTATCACATTTAGAATTCCAGTTCTTAAATTTTTAAGCAGATGTTTATTGAACAACTTTTAGGGTTCATAAAATTTTGGAGTTAAAAAAAATATCTATCTATTTCTTCTGAAACAAATGCTATAAAAATGCTTTTTGTGACTGTTGTACATCATAGTTGTGTCTGTGTATGATGTTGGATGCTCTGCTGACTTACTTGTTGAAGTTAATAAGCCAGATGATGACCTCAGCAGGTGCAGCTTGGTCCCAATGGATGGTGTACCCCTTTGACAATGTGATGACTGGTTGGAACTGCTGGTAGTGCTTCTTCTTTCCCAACGCACCCTCTAATGTCAGGGGTCGGTCAGGGTACTCATCTCTGACAATGTGCATGTTCAAGTTAGCAGGATTACGTGTCTGGACGTAGATCTGTAGGAAACAAACTCAATTTAAATTAGGGATAGACTGATTATCAGCCGGGCCGATTATCAGCACCAATATTCAGCATTTTACTAGTGGGGACTAAATGTTGAGGGTACTGGCACATAGTAAGTAACGTATTGTTAAAAAAAAACTATAAACTACTTAATTTTTGGAACGATGACCTTAGTTCATTTTGTAGTCACAGATTAAAATCATTCAACTTCTTCTGCTTGTTTGTACAAACGCTAACTGTGCAACAAGTTCCCAAGTTGTGCAAGTCACTCTAAATGCAACGGGGGTTTACGGTCATTTAGAAAAGGGGGGAATAAAAATGTTTGAATAAAACGCTCCATGAAACGAAACCCCATGTAACAAATACTAAAATTATGACTGCAAGTCTCATGGTGGAAGTCGGGAGCAGAATTGTTTCTCCATGAGGGCCCTCGGAATAAGGTGGCTAAACCGTATATTCCCGTGATGGAACAACCAACAGTGTAACCGCGATATAGCAGTACCTGTGTTTGTATGAAGAAGAGTGTGTTTCTTACATTATTAAAAAAAAAAAAAAAACATGTTCACACAGAACCCCATGAGTGTGTTTTTCAGCGCATTTACAGGCATGATGCAACAATAGCATGCTGCGCCAAATGCTGTCTAATCAGAAGGAATTGCACCTATTGCCAATGTGTTCATCACAATATTGTGAACAAGAAAACTGTTGTCAATGCAAAGCTTTTGGGAGGCACCTTTCTCGGGCAAGAAGGCACGGTGTCGCGCGCCTGTTCCTCTGAGGCAAACAGCAGTCAAGACAGCTGAGTGAGCAAGCAAATTGTTATTTCTCATCCCCCTTCAACCAACAGTCCCACTCTGAACCGAACAAAGCCAGTCAGTTGCAAGACCGAGTGAGGAGTAGCGGTGTTGTTCTTTTGTGAAGTAATCAGGCAACAAGTTAACTTAAAAAGTGCCTAAGGATAGGGTATTAGCTAAAAGTGTTCAGATCAAAATGACTTTCCAATGGGATTTCATTAGGGGGATAGGGCAAAATGGTCAACATGACCTGGGGATGGGCAATCTAGTGATTTATTAATGCCCTACCTGTGCATAGTGCCCACTGCAGATGGCAGCCCTCCAGTCAGGCACATCAATGCACTCAGGGTGACGGAGCAGCCAGTTGTCTTCCTTAACCAGATAAGCTCCGGGATACTCACTCACTGAGCCATCAATGTCATGGAAAATAGTAGTCTTGTCCCCATCCATCTGCATCTTATTAAACCATGGACCAGGCTCCCCAAAAAACACACGTGATGTGATCTATGTGAAGCAGAGCGAGTCATTTTTAGCAAAAAAATCTATACAGAAATGTATTAACAAATATTTACGATCAATAACATTTCAATACATTATTCATTCATAGTCATTTGTGTACCACCTTAATGTACTTATGTAATTCTGTATTTTAATTTACGACTGACAACTTGAGACAAAATGTTTGCGCCAAATTGTCTTTTTTATTCCTCTTAAAGATAAAATGGCATCTGATTTACTGATGGTAAAAGTGTATGTATACTTATTGTATGTTTTAAAATGCAGTCTCCTAATAAGGCAATCTGTACTACACTGCCAAATATTTGTACAAACTAGTTTAACACACAACTGTGACTCACAGGCACATGGTCGAAGGTGATGTCTGTCACGTTATTGTTGGGGCAGCTCTGCCACGAGTTGTTGAGCCTAAAACCAAAAGCACTGCTGTGGCGTCCCTCCAGAGCAGTGTATTTACGAAACGTACAGTTTTGCACATTGATGGGCCCATCGTAGATCTGCATACCCCGGATAGGGAAATCACTGCACAGAAACAAACCCATGGCTAACTTATGTTCAAATATAACATACTATAATACAATTACAGCTGTGTCTGACATAATAGATGCTCAACTACACACAAGAATAATAAATTGCTACTCTGTGTTTGGAGTGGGATCCAATCAGCATAGCACAATGTAGACTGGGCAATTTTGCATATAGCTGTAGTGGTGGAAACATTCGGAAATTTCTAATATTGATCTTATTTTATAATATCATATTACTGTATTACATTAATATTTGGGCATTTAAACATGGGTTTGTAGACTTTTTAAAATTCATTGTATAAAGAAAATTTTGTTTGGGCTGGATGGATTGCAAGTGATTGTTTATGAACTCTTCGATTGGAGGGTTCTCACCAAATTTCGATGGATTTAAGATTTCAATACTGCTTATCTTGTTCAGGGTCATGGGTGAGCTGGACCTTGTCCCAGACGGCTTTGTGCGACAGGTGATTGCAGGCAAATACAGACAAACAATCACTGACACTCATAATTACATATTTTTTAGAAAATGTAGAGTCTTCATTTAACATGCAAGTTTGAGGAATTTGGTAGGAATACCTGAATAAAACACAAGCACAGGAAGAAAGCCTGAGCCGTCAAAATACATCATTAATGGATAGCATAATATGTTACTCCAATAAAATACAACTTTCTGAACAGAAAACCCTAATTTGAGTCAATATTGTTTTTTTGCGTGTTGCAACAATCCGTAGTATGGCACCGTGCCAATGGTGGTGCAACCTTTGTTTTTTCGTGCCGATGGATCACTTATTCGTTTTGCCTTTCAGTGTATTTTTGCTATAGACCTGGGGTCTATTTCACAAAGCAGGTCAAGAAACCCTGAAATGTGGGAAACTTTGTGTCTTCTGTTTCAGAAAGGGAGGTAACTGAAACCAGAGGAAAAGAGATAACACTATCCTGTTTCACAAAAATAGGTCATTTAAGCTCTCGGTCAGTTACCGTAGTAACAGAGTCCATGAACCTAACCTGGTCAATAGCAGGTTTTTCACAATGAACCTCGAGGTTTTCTCTTTCCCTGCCTCCTTTCAGCCACACACATTTCATTTTCTCATTCATAAAGTCCCCTGCGGCGGGTTTTTACGCAAATATCTAGCGCGTTAAGTCCACTTTTGTCACAAACATGGCATGTCCTTTTGACAATGACCCTATTGATAAAGGTGCCACATTAATGCGCAGGGAATTAAATATTAGTAATGAGATTGTTATTAGACCGTCCACCGTGCATTTCCGGACAGTTATGTTTTTGAGTGGTACCATTTCACATCACAGTCCATCATCTACATACACAACTTAATCCGTCCTTACATTTACAACATTACCAACGTCGTAGTCATGCGCTCACATCACAGCATATAGCCTATTGTGTGTTGCGCTGCGCTTTTTTTCTTATAACCGTTTGAATAATGTTTTTATATTTCATCTTAAGTCAAGTGCGCCTCTCCCCCGCAGGATTGCACCTAAATTAAATGAATTCAACAGGTTTCCCCTGTAATATTATTGTGATTGCAAAGGACTACATTTAAATTTACACATTGACCCAAGCAGCTAACATTTTCCCACGCCGCCTTCCTCTGCGGTGTTGCACTTTGACATGTTCAAATTCGCCATTTCGATTTCCAGTTGAGAGGGGTAAAAAACGCGGAAACAGAGGGCGGCGCAGCGCTCTGCTTCCCCGTTGCCATGGTGACTCGACAAATCGGAGCTCCTTTGATGTTGTCTTTTTAGTGTAGTGGTAACGCCAGGTGAAACTACTCTGCGTTGATATAACTACCTCAAATGAGCTGTCCTGGAACCGAAAACACAGTTTCCTCCTCTCAGTGTATGTCAACTCGCTGTTCAGGGTTAGTCTCTGTGTTTGTTGAACATGCTTTGTGAAATGGACCCATGAGTGTTTGTGTACAGAGCTGTTACCCTTTATCGTGATGCGTAATAGCGTTAAGTACCGTACTGTGGCGGGACCTGAAGCGGGCAGTTTATGCTAGACGCCCATCCAACCTCTCTCAACTGGCTGAATTTTGCAACGAAGAGTGGCAAAAATTTCCCCCAAAGTAGATGTGAAAGAAATCGGCAAGAAAGTGTTTGGATGAAGTTTTCATTGCAAAAGGAGGTGCAATGTCCGATTAAGTGAGAAGTTCACATACTTTTGCACCCATGAAATCTGAGTTTTTCTTAAATCTGCAACCTTTGTTCAAGAATGAATGACACTATTATCATTGTTTTTGTTCAAGTGATCAATGTCAGCATTATGGATTTCGGTAGGACTTAACATTTAACAAGGTTATTTAATATTTTATACAAAAAGTCTGATCATGCCTGCAGGGTTCACAAACTTTTGAGCAGCACTGTATATGCATGAAAACTTCGGCACCAGAGCAAGTTTGTTGAATAGTTTCCTAGCTGAAATAGATTTTCTTTTAAATGACTTGTGATGGTATCTCATCTCCATCCACTTTGTGTTTTTAAGATTGTGGTGTGATGAAGAGTTTTTCACTTTCACTTACATGCCTCGCGGGAGGGTCCTGCCACTGATGTCAGCCCCTGGGCCCCAGATACTGTTATCAGGGAGTGGCATTCCATGATTATCACTTTCCCCCACAAACAGAGAATTCTTCACCTGCTGACGAGAACCATCATCATCTGGAAACGTTCCTCCACTGCAGACACAGATAATAAATGTTAGAAGAATCTAAAGCTACAACCAATAGAGGAATTTATTCATTTATTATTGTTGTTACTGTACAGTATTCGTCAGTGAGTCGGCAGCACATCCGTTACAACCGTTAGTTGTACTTTCCAACGTTTTTAATAATAATCATCATCATAATCAACATTCAAGTGGCAGTAATGACAAGTATAAGATCTGAGATGAACGTTTGCCATGTTTAAGAAAAGTTTGTGTTCTGTAGTTTTGAACAATATTTGTTGAAAATAAAACACATTCTCATCATAGTTGGAAAACATAATGCCATTATTAGATCATGTTGGTATTCAGTTTTGGCAAGTACTCAAATGTAAGTATCGCACCACCCCAAACACGGCCTTACCTTTTAACACATCGATACACATTTGCTACATCATTATTTTCCCACTAAATTAGAGACTCTTCTGAAAAACACAGTCTATCTATATACATCTCTAATTGTATGAAGGCTGTGGTCTTCACACATATGTTTTTCCTTTTCTTTATTATATTTTATTTCAACCATTTTTGACATGAATCTACTTTCACATTTTTCATGCGATTCATTTTGTTGGAATTTTTCCCATCTTTAGCTCAGTGTCAAAAAAAATAATTAAGGAATGAAAGCTCTCCCCCCTGTGCGGGTTCAAAGACAGTGAGCGAATAGGTGAAAATAGCCTTTTTTGCATCGGCTTGAGCGGACTAATTAAGGTTTGAGTGGCGGGCACCAAAAAATCTATTTCCAAAAGTTTTACTTCAACTCGTCACCATGGCCACAATCTTTGCTCACTAGACAGCAAATTCGCACATTTTGTAGCCACAAGCCTCTGCTTTCTGACAAACTAAGTTTTATTTGGCTAAGGTGTCATTTAGTACCTTTATTTTCACTTTAAGCGAGGAGAAGTCGGACTATTTCGCCTCTTTTTCAATGTTAATTTCGGCGTTTTTACCTCTTCATTTTCGATCAATCATAAGTTTTTCAACCTGCTCTCATTTGGTCATTTTTCATCCGATTAAAAAACTGACAACATGCTCGCGTTCCCCAAACCCTTGCCGTTCTAACGAGCCATTTCTGGAATCTGCATCTTTAACCGTTAAGTCATGAGAGGCTTTTGTTTGAGGTGTGCGTATCCTATACAAAATCAATGGAATGTTGGTGCGTGACTCTCCCAACAAGTTACTCAAGTTAATCAAATGTGTATGCGTTCTTAAAGGGACAGTAAGATACTTTTAGTTGATGTTGATTATGGTTAACTTCCACATTTCTTGACCGATTTCAATGGTTTAAATTTTAAACTGTTCAGCTCATTTCAATGTTAGTTAAAATCAAATGTGTGTGCGTGAATGTGCATGTTTCTTAAAGGGGCAGTAAGATACTTTTAGTTGATCTTGATTATGGTTAACTTCCACATTTCTTGACCGATTTCAATGGTTTAAATTTTAAACTGTTCAGCTAATTTAAATGTTGGTTAAAATCAAGTGTGTGTGCGTGAATGTGCATGTTTCTTAAAGGGACAGTAAGATGCTTTTAGTTGATGTTGATTATTGTTAACTTCCACATTTCTTGACCGATTTCAATGGTTTAAATTATAAACTGTTCAGCTCATTTAAATGTTAGTTAAAATCAAATGTGTGTGCGTGAATGTGCATGTTTCTTAAAGGGGCAGTAAGATACTGTTGATTATGGGTAACTTCCACAATTCTTGACCGATTTCAATGGTTTACATTTTAAACTGTTCAGCTCATTTCAATGTTAGTTAAAATCAAATGTGTGTGCGTGAATGTGCATGTTTCTTAAAGGGGCAGTAAGATACTTTTAGTTGATCTTGATTATGGTTAACTTCCACATTTCTTGACCGATTTCAATGGTTTAAATTTTATTGCTCCAAGTATTGCGTGTTTCCACCAAGTCAGCAGGCCCATTCAAAATTTCCGTGGAAATTTTTCTAGTTTCTTAGTAATCTTCTTCTTTTCCTTCTGGCTTTTCCCTTCAGGGTTCGCCACAGTGAATCAGTTGCCTCCATCTAACCCTGTCCTCTGCATCCTCTGCTCTTGCACCAACTTATTTCATGTCCTCTTTAACTACATCCATAAACCTCTTTGGTCTTCCTCTAGACCTACTGCCTGGCATTTGGAAACTCAGCATCCTTCTGCCAATATACTCACTATCTCTCCTCTAGACATGTCCAAACCATCTCAGTCTGGCCTCTCTGACTTTATCTCCAAAGCCTCTAACATGTGCTGTCCCTCTGATGTACTCATTCCTGATTCTATCCATCCTGGTCACTCCCAAAGAGAACCTCAGCATCTTCATCTCTGCCACCTCCAGCTCTGCCTCCTGTCTTTTCCTCAGTGGCACTGTCTCCAGACCAAACAACATTGCTGGTCTCACTATAGTTTTATAAATCTTTCCTTTCATTTTAGCCGAAACTGTAATGTGTTTTCCAATTACTTACACAAAGAGAGAAAACGAGACAGGGGAAACTGCTTGTATTGAATGCAAGAAAAGCCCTTAATTGTATCCGTCGTGATAGTTTGACTGGGGACAAAAATAAATTGAAACAAAAATATATTGAAACCAGTTAATGGGGAGAGGCTAGGGTGACCATTTTACAACTGCCAAGGTCAGGGGTGTCAAAAATACGGCCCACAGGCCAGAACCGGCCCATCAAGGGGTCCAATCTCGCCAGTGAGGTCAGAAACAAATGCATTTTTTCACTAAAAGCAATTTTTGTCCGCTGGAGGATGAACTGACGACCACTTAAATGATATTCTGAAATTTGATGCAACAATACTGCACTCATTTTTGTTAAGAAATTTCAGATTACTCTGTAATGATTTTCATTTAATTGATTTTCATTTAATTGATTTTCATTTAATTGATTTTCATTTAATTGATTTTCATTTAATTTAATTTCAGATTACTCTCTAATAAAATAATAATTACAAAAAGGGAATAATTTTAAAATGTACTTATTTTTTCTCATAACTGTTTTTATAAAAATAAAAAATACAAGCCAGGATGTATTTACACAATAAACAAAATAAGTACCCATAACACTAACTAGTGCCTTAAGTTTTCCTATTCAATTTAAATAACCATAAATCCAATCTACGTACAACATCATTTCTTTATGAACGAAATAAAAGGCTTCCAGATCGCTTCAAATGTATCCTTTTTGCCCTTCAAAACATATGTAATTGTTTCTAATGAAAGAATTGCTAACATTTGCCGTTTCCATTGTTCCAGCGTTTATTCGTTACGAGAAAATGTATGTCTCTCAGGGTAGAGGCCAAACAAAAACAACTGGGGGTACAGATTTAAGGATAATCTTTTCCATCACATTTTTAACCTCCTTCCAAAACAATACTATCTTCTGACATTGCCACATACAATATAGTAATGTACCCCTATGTTCCACACACTTTGGACAAATATCCAGAATGTTTACATTATACCTATGTAGGTCCATTGCTGTCACATACACCCTCATTAACCATTTAAATTGAATGAGTTGTAGACGTGTATTAATAGACCTGGTGTGCGCAAGAGTACATACTCTTTGCCAATCTCTCTCCGACAGAACCAAAGGCAATTCGAAATTCCAGGCTCCCAACTTATCATTGGAGCTTTCTGAAACTTGGGACATTAGAAAATTATACAAGTCAGAAAGTATACCCTTTATTAGCCCATCCTTTGTCAACATTTTCTCTAATGGTGTTCGAGTAGGTTTAATCAACTGATTATTTTGGTTCTGTTGGATAAAACTTTTGACCTGAAGGTACCTACAACATTTTTTATTAATCAGCTGAAATTTATATTGTAGCTCTTCGAAGCTCATTAGCACCTCAGATTCAGGCAGATAGAGATCTTGGACTGTTTCTATTCCACTGTTGCACCAAAGTTTAAAGGCAGCATCAACTTTGCCAGGTATAAACTGTTGGTTACCCCAAAGTGGACTAAATATAGATACATTATTTGAATCACGGCGGAAATCTCTTAAAATTCCCCCATATCCTTATCATATTTTTAAGCAGTGGATTTTTCATATTTTTTTTAAACCAATTTTCCAATAGAATTTGAATATAAATATGAAGGGAATATTAATTTCAGCCCTTGTGATTAAATTTCTGCCCAATGTGGTAGCTTTGCACTTGCAGAATAAGAATAGTAAAACATCATGAATCTTAGATGTACAGCCCAAAAGTATAATTGTAAATCCGGACATTTTAGTCCCCCTTGATCATAAGGCAAATACAATAAAGACAATCTAAGTCTAGATCTTCTAATTTGCCATATAAACTATATCAGTATCTTTCTGAAATGTGCAAAAAATCCAGAAGGAGGTGGAACATTCTGGAAAATATAGAGAAATTTAGGTAGTATATTCATTTTTATAATATTAATTCTACCAATCACAGACATTGTTAATGGCATCCATCTATCAATGGAGTCTCTCATTTCTGCCCTTATGCTATTATAATTGATTTCTGCAACCTGATTGAGTCCTGGCAAAATTTGTAGTCCTAAATAATTGAATTGTGTTTCAACATTAAATTGCAGTGCCTCGGGGATCGGATTTAACCTGTCATTATTGTTCAGCAATAAAACGGAAGATTTGTTTTTATTAATTTTGTAGCCAGAAATATCACCAAATTAAGATATAATTTGCAATATATATTGTAAGGAGTCGCTCAACTTTGAAAGAAACTAAATAACATCATCAGCAAATAGTGCAATTTGGTGTTCAGTAGGACCAACAGTTATACCAGTAAGATGAAGATGAGAGCGCACTGCAATTGCCAGAGGTTCAATAGCCAGTAAAAATAGCAATGATGAGAGTGGGCAACCTTGCCTACAGCCCCTTTTAATGGAAAATGGGCTTTGATAAGTTTCCATTTGTTCTTACTTCAGCAGTAGGGCTACCATATAAAGTTGTAATCAATTTTATAAAGTTTGGGCTACATCCAAATTTCTTCAAAACCTCAAAGTGATATTTCCATTCAACGATATGTCATGCTCTACTGAGTCCACCAAACCGGACCTCCTCAACGCTTCAGCTGTGCCTAGAAATTCTGTCCATAAAAGCTATGAACAGAATCTGTGACAAAGGGCAGCCTTGGCTAGAGTCCAACCCTCACTGGGAACGAATCCAACTAACTGCTGGCAATGCGGACCAAACTCTGACATCAGTCCTACAGGGACCAAACAGCCTCTATCAGGGGGCTCGGTGTCCCGTATTCCCGAAGAACCCCCCACAGGACTCCCCGAGGGACGTGGTCAAACACCTTCTCCAAATCCACAAAACACATGTATACCGGTTGGGCGAACTCCCATGCACCCTCGAGGACCCTGTCGAGGGTTTAGAGCTGGTCCACTGTTCCACTGCTCCTCCTGAATCCGAGATTCGACTTCCCGACAGTCCCTCCTCTCCAGCACCCCTGAATAGACCTGACCAGGGAGGCTGAAGAGTGTGATCCCTCTATAGTTGGAGCACAGCCACCGGCCCCCCTTCTTAAAAAGGGGGACCACCACCCCGGTCTGCCAATCCAGGGGCACTGTCCCCGATGTCCATGCAATGTTGTAGAGGCGTGTCAACCACGACAGCCCCACAAGAGCCAGAGCCTGTCGTGGTCAGTGCCTGTCGTGGCACCGACCACCTTACGACCACAACTCCGATCAGCCGCCTCGACAATGGAGGTGCGGAAAATGGTCCAATCGGACTCAATGTTCCCCACTTCCCTCGGGACAAGGGAGAAGTTCTGCCGGAGGTGGGCGTTGAAACTCTTTCTGACAGGGGATTCTGCCAGACGTTCCCAGCAAACCCTCACAATACATTTGGGTTTACCAGGTCTGACCGGCATCTTCCCCCGCCATCGGAGCCAACACACCACCGGGTGGTGATCAGTTGACAGCTCTCTTCACCCGAGCGGCCCCAAATCCGATGACACGACTACAAAGTCGATCATCGAACTGCGGTCAAGTGTGTCCTAGTGCCAAGTGCACATATGGACACCCTTATGTTATACACGAGCACAGAAGTCCAACAACAGAACACCACTCGGGTTCTGATCGGGGGGCCCGTTCCTCCCAACCACGCCCCTCCAAGTCTCACTGTCATTGCCCATGTGAGCTTTCCAGCAAACCCTCCAAGGACTCCAAAAAGGGTGGGTACTCTGATCTGCTGTTTGGTGCATATGCACAAACAACAGTCAGGACCCGTCCCCCCACCCGAAGGCTACCCTCTCGTCTACCGGGGTAAACCCCAACGTACAGGCGCCAAGCCGGGAGGCAATACGTATGCCCACACCTGCTCTGCACCTCTCACTGTGAGCAACTCCAAAGTGGAAGAGAATCCAACCCCTACCCCTACTCATGTGTAACAAAAATATATAGCAGTTTACATTTATCCCTTGAGGGATGAAAATTATCATCATACTGTACATATACTGTACTATTATTATTGATTTATAAGATCGGTATCAGAGCCCAAGCCGTGTGTGGAGGAGAGTCCGACTATATGTAGTTTTATAGGAATTTCTCTGCCTCACACACCACCAGCTTGCGCTTCTTCTCTGCCAGAGAGGTGACATTCCATGTCCCAAGAGCTAGCTTCTGTAGCCGGGGATCGGACCACCAAGGTCCCCGCCCTTGGCTGCCGCCCAGCCCACTATGCACCCGACCCCTTTGGCCCCTCCCATCGGTGGTGAGCCCATGGGAAGGGGGACACGCTATCACATGATGTACAATTGGGTAGATTAGAACAACTCGTAAATATGAGAGCAATGTGCACCGCCACTACAAAATAAATTTTTTACTTGATAACAAGAACGCTGCAGACTGCCAGTTAACAATATGAAAGAAGGTTCAATCTTGTCAGCGAGCAATGGACCAGCAACATGAGCGAGTGATACTCAACACTGTCGACTCGACGCAGGGCAAGTCAGAGTCAATTGGCCGATGTATACTAGTAATGGGCATGACAGTTCTTTTAAGTGAACTGAATCTTTAGAATCAGTTCATTAAAAAGAAGCGTTCAAAAGATTCGTCCATCGAATCGTTCGTCTACGCAACACAAACCCCGCCCCACCCCCAACCACCCCAGCCCCACCCCCTACCCCTACTCATGTGTAACAAAAATATATAGCAGTTTACATTTATCCCTTGAGGGATGAAAATTATCATCATACTGTACATATACTGTACTATTATTATTGATTTATAAATTTGCAATTAAATAAGAGGTCTTACCTTGCCAGAGTGAGGCCAATGCCGTTATCTGCAAATCTACAAAATAAATACATTCAGGTTCATTTTAAGGCACTAAAAATCAACCATTCAGTTTGTACTCACTGGCAGTCATCCAGCCAGACATCCCCTCCTCTCAGCCAGGCTCCGTGGTCCTGGTTCTTATAGGCTATAAAATGGTGAATGTGAGCTGGGACTCTGGGTTTGAAAGGGTCAGCATCCTCGTGGGGCCCATACCTTGGGTGGGCCACACAAAATCATAGCATCACTGGGTGAATTAAAAATAAAGCACAGTATGTAGTATTTTATTTGGTATATATATGTATATATATATAGGTGGCACTGTATGTTTAACTGTTTGATGTTATCATTTAGATGTCTGACTATTAATATTCATGTGAAGTTTGGGATTTTTGGAGAATATAGAGTTATTAAGCATTTCCTCTGTTGTGGCAAAGGAAATTTTTGTAGCCCTAGGTCAGGTGCCAGGATTGTATTTAATTTTTCCACTGCAGCGGACACTACTGAGCCATTTTCTTATAATTGTGCATAATGACTTCAAAATATAATTTTTGGGGAGCAGGCCCGATGAGTGTGCAAATTTTGGTGAGTTTTTGTGCATGTTTAGGTGCCGAAAAATGCGATTCATTGTGCAAAAAAAGAATAATTTCTACAAAAACAATAGGGACCTTGTAGCAGTCGCTGCTCGGCTCTAATAAAAACATTTGCTTTGTGGTAAACGCCTAAATACAGCAGCTTGGATGAGAAACCTTTAAAAGATCTCTATTGGTACTACTATGGGGTCATGGATGTCTATAATTTTTTTTACCACCCTCACCAATGATAAACCATGTATCTTTGAACCTCAACTTTGATGCCCTTTTGACTAATCTTGTACTTTATTATGATTTTAAAATTATTTCGTGTTTTTTTTTCTAAAAATCATGATCATTGCATTTTCTGTTAATGTATAAATTGTTCTGCCTTGTTTTTCTCCAGGTCTTTGTGAGCACAGAAATGCCTGACTGGCAGACGTGCCAACCATTTACAGATGATTTAGTTAATATTATAACAAAATCCCTTAGCATAGTTAAAAGATTTGAAAAATACCTTGGGTGGGCCACACAAAATCATAGCATCATTGGGTGAATTAAAAATAAAGCACAGTATGTAGTATTTTATTTGGTATATATATGTATATATATATATAGGTGGCACTGTATGTATAACTGTTTGATGTTATCATTTAGATGTCTGACTATTAATATTCATGTAAAGTTTGGGATTTTTGGAGAATATAGAGTTATTAAGCATTTCCTCTGTTGTGGCAAAGGAAATTTTTGTAGCCCTAGGTCAGGTGCCAGCCCTAGGTGCCAGGATTGTATTTTATTTTTCCACTGCAGCGGACACTACTGAGCCATTTTCTTATAATTGTGCATAATGACTTCAAAATAAAAAATTTGGGGGGCAGGCCCGATGAGTGTGCAAATTTTGGTGAGTTTTTGTGCATGTTTAGGTGCCGAAAAATGCGATTCATTGTGCAAAAAAAGAATAATTTCTACAAAAACAATAGGGACCTTGTAGCAGTCGCTGCTCGGGCTCTAATAAAAACATTTGCTTTGTGGTAAACGCCTAAATACAGCAGCTTGGATGAGAAACCTTTAAAAGATCTCTATTGGTACTACTATGGGGTCATGGATGTCTATAATTTTTTTTACCACCCTCACCAATGATAAACCATGTATCTTTGAACCTCAACCTTGATGCCCTTTTGACTAATCTTGTACTTTATTATGATTTTAAAATTATTTCGTGTTTTTTTTTCTAAAAATCATGATCATTGCATTTTCTGTTAATGTATAAATTGTTCTGCCTTGTTTTTCTCCAGGTCTTTGTGAGCACAGAAATGCCTGACTGGCAGACGTGCCAACCATTTACAGATGATTTAGTTAATATTATAACAAAATCCCTTAGCATAGTTAAAAGATTTGAAAAACTAATGGAAAAGATGGCAACAATTTCTTACCTAGCCCCAACCAGTGACAGGAAAGGTCTCTTGTCCTTGTCATTTGCCTGAGTGGTCTTGACTCCATTATCTAGGATGAATCCAGCCTGAAACAAAGGAAAAATATTCACTTCAAGCACTGAGCACAAATCTGAGCTATTATTACTTGATTCAGCAGCTGGAAACTGTTTCACATTAACAGTATATTGTATCATCAAATACATCTAAATCATAATACAGGTGCTCGTCAAAAACATTAGAATATCCTCAAAACGTTGAATAATTTCCATAATTCCATTAAAAAAGCAAACTTTCATGGATTATAGATTCAGGGACCACAATTAAAGTGATTTCAAGTATTTCTTTGTTATTTTTACATTATTTGGGCTTCCAGCTCATGGAACCCACAAAATACTGTTAATACTGTGAAGAAATCACCATGCATACTTCCCAGTGTTTTGAAAAAAGGATGGATGGATGTATAGATGGATGGATAGTATTTCCAAAACGATATGTCAATCTTCAATATTTGGTTGGGAATCCCTTTGCCTTAATCACTGCCTTGATGCGCCGTGGCATTGCCTGGGGGTCTTGGAAGCCCAGGCTTTCTTGATGCTTGTCAGCTCTTTGTTTTTGTGTCTGGTGGGCTCATTTTCCTCCTGATAATGCTGTATTGTGGCCCTCATTTTCCTCTCTTGAAGATTGACATATTGTTTTGGAAATGTCATCCATCCTTTTTTTCCCATGCAAAACACTGGGAGTATCCTGTTTTTGTCTGTTTTATGGGCTGTAAGCCCAAATAATGTAAAACAAAACAAATAAATACTTGAAATTGTGGGCCCTGGATCAATAATCTTAAAATTTGACCTTTTGAATGGAATAAATACATTTCACAGATTAATATGAATCTAATTATAGATGATACACAGGCATTACATTTCACAGCTACAGAGAAATATATACCATTAGATTTTGGACATGGGAATATGTTTAAGGAAATATTATTTTCGGAGTTGTACAGTAGGGTAAAATCGTGTCAATCAATTATTCAATTAATTATTTATCATCAAATAAATAATTAATTGATTCGTTGATTGTAGGAGATTCAAATTTAATATTTATATTATAAGCTAGCCTTCAGTGCACCACAAGTTTTTGATAACTTTATCAGGATAACAGATGACAACCTTGGTAAATCAGTCATTAAAATTAAGGTTACGGGTTAATATAAATTGTTAAAACATACACACAAAATACAATAAGGTTTTGATTTTGTGCGCCTTTATTTTGTAGTCTACTTGGGAACTTAACGGAAGCCAAACTCTAACTACTGTGATAGGAAACTGAAACAAGTATGAATGAAAAATAATCAAATAAGCAAAGATAGAAAAATCTATCAAAGAGGAACGGTCTTAAACGAAAGTGTGTGACCTATGCTCCCTCTTTTAAACAAGCCCAAGGTCTGAGCAAAGCTGTGGCCTTCTTCGTTGCAAAAGACATGATGCTATTTCAAATTGTGAAAAAAATCTTCCTCCACCTCATGAAAAGTGCAGTTCCACAGTACAAAGTTCCAAGCAGAACCTACTTTACTGAAAATAAAATACCAAACCTGTACAAGGATGTACAAGTAAGTGTGGAGAAGCAGCTGGCAGAGGGTGTGGTTTGTACTGACAACAGACTTGTGGACCAGCGCCGGTGGTGATGGAGAATCCTACATGAGCTTTACAGTTCACTACCTGATCAACAACTGGCAACTCAACTCATTGTTTGAAGACGCAGTATTTTCCAGATGACCACAAAGCAGAGCATATCAGTGAAATGATGGAAAACGTGTTCTTCGATTGGAAAATAAAGAAACATAGTCTGTGTGGAATTACAACAGATAATGCCAGTAACATGAAGGAAGCCTTTGAGGATTTTCCATGTGTCTGTTCTTCTTGTCTCAGCCACAATCTAAACCTGGCAATTACCAAAGTTAAGGACTTTGGTAATCAGCGAGGTGGACTCCGCTACCAGAGCATGCCGACATGCAGTGCAGGGGTTCTCTTGAAACTGGAAACGGAAACAAGACCTTAAAAAGAAGCAGGAATAATTAAAACCTAATGAGCATCCACTTGCACTCTTTCATGATGTGGTCATCAGATGGGGTTCCATATCTGAAATGATTTCCAGGTTCTTGCAGCTGCAGCAGGCCATCTGTAGGGTGCTGGCAGGAGACCAAAACACATGACATCTCATGACTAAAAACAGTGACATCACTGTTCTGGAGGATTTAAGTGAGCTCCTTTGCCCGTTCCATGATTTCAATGATACCCTGGCCTCCGAGAAACAGGCCACACTTTCCGCCCTGCAACCAGTCCTGGAGCACATCAAAAGTGAAAATCAAGATAAGGACAGCAATCTTACCAAACAAATGAAAAGGGCCATCAGAGAGGACATGCTGGGGCAGCTACGATATACAGCAGAAATGAAGAATGTGCTGAACATAGCAAGTCTTACGGATCCCAGGTATAAGGCAACCTTTCTTGATGATGTAAAAGCCACAGTCAAGTCATGTGGGAAGGAAGCAATGGCACTTGCAGAAGAACTTCCAGGCACAAAACAGCCAGCAGCAGCCGGAAGCGCTCCAGCGTACTTCTCCTCTTAAAGCCGGGAACGCGGATACGTCATTTTGTCTTGTTTTGACCAATTCTTGGTATCATAGCCGATGAAATGCATCAGAATATACACGAGAGGGTGACAAGGCCATCGTAGCATGTCCTGGAATTTTATTTATACCTGACGCAAATGAAATAAATTATGCGATTAACGTGGCGTTTGAGGAATTTGAATCAGTGTCACGAGTCGTCAGTGACATATTGTTAAGAAATATGATTGTAGACAATAAGGATGTTGAATATTTCGATGGCCTTTTAAAGGAATGGGTGACGAATAATTACCACTCGATCACCCAAGGTTATTACAACTACGCTCCAGTTGTTGAAGGTAAATATACCCGCAGATGCGACAGTTTTTTTTTTTACTTTTTAAAGAAATATTGTTTATAATAATAAACTTAGGTTTGTTTGAACGCCACAGGTGTAAACTCTAAAATAAATTACGTTTCTATCTGCTTCAGGACCTGAGATATCAATTATTTAGTAGGCAATTTTAGGCATTACAATATTGTTGAATTTCCAGGAAAACTTTTTTGGGAGTGACTCTTAAGTCACCCATTGATTTTAGGCATGTTTTGCCAGGCACTTTAGGCCTTAATGGGTTAATCCAACAAATGATTTGTGGTACATGAAATAGACGTCGGAATTACAACTAGCCGAAAATTGCTATGTTTATGACTGAGGTGTTTTGTTTCAAATTAGAGTTTGGTTTAACCCGAGTATAATCGATGCGAGCATAGCACATAGCTAGCCGATGCTCGTAGGCCTCGAGCTGCATACCAGTGCATACGCCCGTACATTTTCCGACTTGCGACGTTGGATTGGTGTATCGAGGCCTGACCTGGGAGGCAAAGGTTGACCTATCTGGAAATCCCCTCAAAATAAGCATGGAAATATACAATTAAAGCATATCTTGTTTGTTTTGTTTGAAATCCAGTGTGCGGTAGCAGCCGCTTCATCTCGCACAACGCAGAATGAGAGGGGCCGAGGGTCGCTAGGAAGACAACTCCTGCACAGCATTTCATCGGGTCGAGAAAAGAGAGCCATGTCGAGCTTCCACTTCTTTCACTCTTCTCCTGCAGCATCTTCCTTTTTTCTCTGTGGTACATGTCAGCTCAGCTTTCACGTTTTCAGCGATGGTAATGTTAAATCCATCCATCCATTTTCTTAACTGCTTGTCCTCACAAGGGGCGCTGGAGCCTATCTCAGCTGGCTTCGGGCAGTAGGCGGGGTACACCCTGAATTGGTTGCCAGCGAATCGCAGGGCACAAGGAGACGAACAACCATCCACACTCACAATCACACCTATGGACAATTTGGAGTGTTCAATTAGCCTGCCATGCATGTTTTTGGTATGTGGGAGGAAACCGGAGTACCCGGAGAAAGCCCACACAAGCACGGGGAGAACATGCAAACTCCACCCAGGAAAGCCAAAGCCCGGACTCGATCTCACGTCCTCTGCACTGGAAGGCGGACGTGCTAACCAGTCTGCCACCGTGCCGCCTTGCCATGCAAAATACTTAGGTTAAAGTTTAACACTACAGAACTACCTTGGTACAGTTCAATTTGTTAACACTTACACTGTGTGTGACGTTCAGTCCGTTTCTTCCTGAAGCCGCGAGGCGATGTGCGATGAAAGTTTTTTTTTATTATTATTTTTTTAAACTTTGGTCAATATTCAAATGTATGGATTTTTGGTGTGTCGCGCCGTGTCACATTGCTCCAACAATGTATTAATATGGATGGAAGAATGTATGTATGTATGGATGGATGGATTTGTTTATTATTTTCAGACTCACCCTGTAGTTGGAATGAGCTCTGTTGTTGATGAACTGGCCCATAGGTGTGTGTTCTGTTTTTCCAGACGAGTACAGCCCCTCAGATGGTCCAGTAGGTACATGGTGGAAGATAAACCAGAATCCTGTTTCCTAAGGTACACAAACATAAACAAAAAGCTTTACAGACAATATCATACTACTGTCATCTACCACAGGGGTCACCAACGTGGTGCCCGTGTGCACCAGATAGCAACGAGGTAGCCCACAGGCCTGTTTTATGACTCACCAGTTAAGGGACCGTTACGTTCACAAAGGAATGTTGTAGAAATGATCATTTGAAAATGTACACACCTCCAGAGATTCATAGAAATGAAGTGTTGCATATTGATTTGTCTGTTTCATAGTGTTAACGAGAAGTGTAAATCCCTCTAATCAAGACAATTCGATAAGCATCTCGATACGTGCGGTACGATCCGATATAAGGACGTTCGATTTTAAAATGGAATGATTCAGTTTGGTTCGATTCAGTAGAATTACGATTTGATTCGATTCGGTGTAGTGGTGCAGCGATTATTTGATTACTCAACAATTAGTCAATTGTCAAATTAATTTACAATTATTTTGACACTCCATTAATCATTTGAATATTTTATTTAAAAATTATCTAAAAATCGTAATTTGCACATTTGCACCCATCTGCTTTTATTTTGGAAAACAGTGAGCAACATTTTTGCACAAGTAATGTTCCGACATGTTACAGACCGAATTAGTAACTATCAGTCTTATAAAATGCTGTTTTAACATGCATCTGCCTAATAAAATACTACACATCTAAGTTGTAACTACTAATGAATATATTTTTCAACGTGCCATCTTACTAAATGTAAACTAATTAACTTAAAACAGATAGATCTCAGTTACTTTCTATTATGTTTACTCTTGTGACAGTTCCTGTATATTACCCATACATGCAGTAAATAAGTTGATGTATACTTAATGCTTATCAAGGTTCTTCTTGTAAAACAATAGCTGAACTTGATCATCACGATGATGTCACCTATCATATTTCATTATCAGTAACAAGGGCTGGCACTTTATTGCTGTGTTCTACTCTACACATGCTTATGTTTTTGCCTGTGTGTGACTCGTTCAATACCCTGGTTTTTAAAACAACTCACTACGGTGTGATTGTCAGACAGGGATCTAGTTGCACATCATATCGGGGACGCTAATGTTTTTATCATGTCCTGAAAGTCCTCATTCTCCACAACGCAGTATGGCTTAAGTCTTACAATATCTCTGGTCGAGTTGTGGGTGCTTTAGATGGAAGAAGTCCTCGCTGCGAAGGTAGAGCTTAATTAATTACATCTCTAATCTGCAACTCTGTAAAATAACACCTAGTTTGGGCACCATGTAACTCAGAAAATATTAAAATTACCCTTCAGGAGTTGAAATCTCCTTGTAACTTACAGGATGATTAAAAAAGAATACGCCAAAGTCATCACGCAAATTGACACAATATTTCAAAAATTAAAAACAATAGAAAACTCCAGCTTGGACACATGATGTATGTACCTTCAAGTTTTTATTTCATGTAGTTGGGGGTGGGGTTGGGGAGTGGGTGGAGTACTGGTTATGTTAAAGACAAAGTTGATGTTCCAACACTTTCAGCAAATATCGATGACATGGAAGATCAAATATCAGCTGCAATCAACAATACGGTGGACTGCGACAACCTGAGGTTTGGGAGGAATTCTTTTTTTTTTTTTTCTGGAGAGGGAGGAATTCTCATATCGGCTTGATGTTGTCTGTGCTGCCTGTGGTGGCCACATTAATCACTTGGAAAACATGAAATACAAATTTTAAGATACCGTACACAGAACGTGTGTCCAAGCTAGAGTTTTCTATTGTTATTATTTATTTAAATATCGTGTAATGATTTTGGTGTATTCTTTGTGAATCACCCTGTACTTTTAACCAATTTTTGCTGTGTAGATGGGCTCAAGTTGGGCCTCATATGGGCCCTTGCTAAAACCCATATGGGTAACCCAGTTATCTCCCATCTGGGACCCACTGGGCTGATTAAGGTGTTCCTGATTGTACCCATAAGGGCTCCTTTCACACTCATGCCACACAGTTATTTTGTTACAAGCTTTAATAACAAGTACTTGTTGAGGTGGCAAAATGTTGCTAGTTGGCAGACTTCCTTTAATTGACTCGAAGGGGGAGGGGTTTTCCCATATCTTTTCAGAATGCTGTGTGGCGCGCTTTCTTCTAGGTTTGAGTATTAATCTTGTGCTATCAAACTTGTATGAAATGGCCCATTAATAGTCCAAATAATACATATCGTCTTACTCTTAAAATAATTGCCCAAGTGATTTTTTTGCTTTTTTTTTTGCTTAAATCATCTCCTTATGATGCAAATGGTTAACATTTTTTGTGTTTCTTAAAAATCTGGGAGAGAGCCTTTGTCGGCTACCATGCAATCCTTTGAGCCTGGCAGAGATAACTATGTTTCACGCTGGGCCTGTCGTGTCACAAGCCGACACAAGGGTAGTGTAAGTTGCCGGCTCGCCGCACAGCAAAGAAAAACATAAAAATGGGAAATTACCATTTTAAGCCCATTTGAAAGGGAGACTGCCGAATGATCAGATACAATTTTTTATCCCATCTTTGACAAGGTTGTGAGGTCAAGATTCAATCAGTGCAAACATGGACAGTCGAACACATTAACAGGATGTAACATGTAGCTTACAACAGTTAAACACGTGCACAAATGAAAAGTTAAGTGGAGAATATGCCACACACATGATACCCTCACAGTACTTCATAGGGTCATCATTTCAGAATGGCAAATACATAGCATTTCATAATTCATTGTTCTGTTGCAAAATAAGACAGATTTTGGAGAAGGTATTTTATTTTTTATTTTTTTCCTGTCAGTCTCCAGACATCAGTGGGGGCTGTCTGTCTGTGGAGGTGAGACAGTCTCTTAGTCAACCAACAAGTTCCTTTATCTTGGATGAGGTTGCAAAATTTACAATCCGCTGATAGTCGTTACAACAGTTATTAATCTGACCTGACAACATAATAGAGTCAAAATGGCGAGGGGAAGAAAAGTGGTTGAGAGGGCTAAAAGTGAAAATAGAAACTCACCTCTGAGCCTGCAGCAGCACAGTTCATAAGGTTGTTATTTGGATTGGCAATCCAGAAAGTTGACGTTGCACTAAAAAAACAAAAAAACAAGAGTAAAACTGTGGGAAGAGGAATTGGAGGGAAAAAAGTAACAGTTCCTGTTTACTCTTTGCAACACCAGTTATCCTCATTTGACGTGGCTTCTGTCAACATAAGTTGCTACATGATATGTTTATGTCCTAAAAAGAGGACAGGAAAAATCAGTGTCTCCTTTCAAGCGAACTTGCTGAACAACCTGGCAGAGATGAAGGATGTGAACTTGTGTTGGGAGTTTGGGGGTGGTGGTGTTAGGGGGGTGGCTTAAGGGGGTTATTTTTGGAGAAAACTCAAATAATGATAGTCAGAGTCACAAGAAAAACAGTGTGAAGGCCACACCAGCTTGAATGAAGAATTGATTCAGTTGTAGCGAGAGAAACATTTCTCTGGTAGGTCTGGAAAGTACATCTTGTTTTGATTAAAGGTTTTAGATAAATTATGTTTCAGTGATAATCAAAAGGCATATTAAGAAAAAAAGTTTTATGAGAAAGTTGATATTTGCCTTGTCTATTAGACATATTTTGAAAATGTTTATTGAAAAAGTTTATCGTTTTTTTGTCCTATGTTAAAACTGTCTGTATAACACAGCAATAGAATATCATGAAAGTAATCTTTTCAAAAAGCATCCATCTCTGCCCCCCTTTTATGCCTAGAAATTGACATTAATTATTATTTTAAGACATGTCGGGTGCAACAGAACCAGCCTATCTGAGAATGTTGTGACATAAGGCATGACCAAATAATATGTCAGTCATTTTCTGGTGCACATACATGCACTCTCACACACAGTCTACCAGCTGCTACACAAAAGCTAATTGAGCTTTGGTTTGTAACAAAAGTTAAAGACAAGGAATTGGACATCTCTTTGGACAAATCAAGGGTAAACGTACCGTATGTAATGGGGATTTTCCTATGCAAATGGTTAGATCGTTGGGCCTGGAAAACCACCGCCAAAGCAGTGGCGCAGATGGGATTTTGGAACTGGGGGGGACAGAGACTAAATGCCTATAGACACCAATCCGACGTCGGCCAAACGTGACGACGCCTACCCCCTGGCGCGTCGGCCCAGACGTCGGCACGTCGCGTAGAAAAGTGACATAAATACACTTCGCACCGACCATTCCGTACCTTCAGCGCATGCGCGGGAAGTAATTCCCCTCCATACCACCGGCGGCGGTAGTCGCTATTCCTAAAGGCAACCGGAAACCTCTTTACGGGAACGGGATATAAAAAATTTAAACATCCAAAGAGACAAAGTCATCTTCCCCTTTGTCCCTTGCTCGTTCCCGAATGCATGTACTCCGTTGTGGCGTATTCTGGACCTTGTCGACTCCTGGCTGCTACCGATCCTCACCAGAAAAGCTTCGGCCGTGCTGCCCTCAGCGTTTTAGACGCAGTGCCGACCTCCAGCTTTTGAAGGAGCTTCCTCGAGACCGCCGGACGGAACAGCCATGCACCCCTGCTGCTCCCACAAGGATCGCGCTGTTAAATGCGCGGTCATTAACAAACAAAACTTTATTTTGAGAGAGTTTTTACTTTCCAAAAACTTGGATTTCCTCTGCCTGACGGGGACCTGAAATGTCGCCGGTGAGTCCATCGCTATGATTGAATTACTACCATCTCACTGTGCTTACTTGGACGCTCCGAGGACATCGGGCGAGTTGGAGGAAAGGCGACTATTTAAAAAAAACAAATTTAAATGTAAACGATGTCTATTTACCACATCGATCACAGCTTTGAAGCCACCTTCTTGTCAGCCAAACTTTGCTGTGCTGTGTAACTTGCTGACCTCCAAAATACAATAAGGACTTTTAAAACGACTTTGCAAATCTTCTTACCGGAATCATGCTGAAATGTGATCATATCATATTAATGGGGGACTTTAATATTCATGTGTGCTGCCCTGCAAAACCATTAATTTGAATTGAGTACTGCGTATCTGCATTTGTGCCCCGTGCGCTGATTCGCTAGCTAACAGCCAATCGCAGTGATCAAATAAATGAAATACCATTCATACAACAGACGAAGTCATGGTTACTTGAAAATATATCAGCTTTGTGTTCAACTATACAAGCCCAGATTTCACACCAGGTATATTTGTAACTAAACAGTTGAGATAATTGAGTATGCAAACTTTTTAGTTTTGTTTGCTGGCTTACCGTGAGGTTTTTCTTCACTTATAAGTGTCTTAGCTCCACAGGTTTAAAAAAGCTTTTCCTGGTTGATTTTTACTTTTATACTTGAGGTTTTTTTTACTTTTGATTTTTAATTGACCATTTTATTTACTGTGTGCTTCCATTGCTTGATTGATTGTCGGCTAGATTTGTGCTATGCTAACATCGGATATCCTTGGATTAAACTAAGGTCCCGTTTGAAACAAAACACACAACTCAGTCATGACCATAGCGATTTCCAGCCAGTTGTAATTCCGACGTTCATTTTATGTACCAGAAATCTTGCATTGGATTAAAAGACGCAATAGCGATGGTTAAGGACACTAAAGATAGTAGCGAACTTGGGAACAATACTCCGAGGTTGTACCTGCCTCGATGCAATATGAATGGCTGCAGCGTCGCTGGAAGGATATGACACATTGCCATGATGCGCTCCGTAACAGCAGCAGTCACTTGTCATCTTGAGGACTGTCATGTTGTTGCTTTTAACTTTTTGAGTAAAGCTCTACCAGGCACAGCCCTTTTTTCTTTTCTTTTCCTTTCACCGTCATCACCTCCTTCCTGAAATTCTCAACACGTGTCCACTGGGTGACCAGTTTGACGTTGGGGACTCAGCGGAATTACTGGATGTGACAATTAAGTCTATTACAGAACTATATGAAAAGGTTGAGAGGCACACGCAATGCTAGGAACATGCGAATCTGTGATCTAATTTTAAAATTTCTCTTTAAATTGCCAGGCAAATTGCATGCTGCATAAAAATGAGACCATGGACAGAAAAAAAACAGGAACAGATCTTGAAGTAAGTCTCCCAAAATTTACATTGTATTTGTTATGTTTCGGTTCTGTGGGGTTGGTTTTTTTTTTATTTGGGGTGTTCTTGTCTTTTGTCTGTGTGATCAGTGTTTTCAATTCAATTCAATTCAATATTTATTTGTCATTGCAAATAACATGGTTATAAACAACGAGAAAATGTTATGAGCCCCAAATACTGGCATATTGTGTCTGTAAAGTGCAGAAGTGCATATGGAATGTCTAGCAAACCCAGCAGAAGTAAAATGCATTAATCATACTTCTATAAGAAAAATAGAGTGCTAAAGGCCAGTCCGTGGAATGGGGGATGGGGAAATAAACAACAGAGTGGATAGTTGTGTTGGAGCTGCAACAATGCAAGACCTAAACCATAGTTATTGCAGTGGTGGAATATGAAGATGTATAGGTAGCAGAGAGGGAGGGGGTTGTTCATTTAGCAGCCTCACTGCCTGAGGGTAGAGGCTATGGACCAGTCTGGTGGACCTACATCTCTTCCCAGAGGGTAGCAGACGGAAGAGGTAATGTGCAATTCCTTGTCTCTCCCCTTGTCCTGTCATGTGTAACCACCTCCACCTGTGTGTGTCTTTCCTTCCCCTAGTGGTCAAACAATCAGTACCCTCACCCACTTGTGTCTCGTCCAGGTGTGTCTTGTTGAGTCAATCAGTGTGGGTGTATTTAGGCCCCGTCCACACGAAAGCCAGTTTCAATGTATCCTCACAAGTTTCTTACCATTCAGGTCGTTCATCCACACGATGGCGCGGTTTCGGAGCTTGAAACCGATCAGTTTTGAAACGGGGCTCCAGAGTGGAAAGATTTCAAAATGCGCCCCGTACACGTCCGTCTGGACCCCATATGCAGGATACTCCTCCATTGATGACGCAATGGCCGCAGCTCGATGACGACGCATTGTCGCACATTGATGACGTATGCGCCAATTCTTGCGTGAGTGCGCGCAAACCGTCAGTCTGTCAACAACAATGGCGGATAGCCGTGTCGTAATCGTTTTGCGCAGCCTCCTTAACTTGCTTATGCTTTGGGGGGGGCGTCCCAAGATGGCCGAGTAAGTAGACGCTTACTACCGAACAGCGCAGGTTTATGTTAGATAAACGGTAAAAACATCGTATCAACTCAGACTTTTAAATGTTTTTTTCAGTTCTTAAGTTGAAGAAGAGCTGACTTTAGTAAGTCAAGTAGCAAAATGTCGAACGGCGACGGCAAAAGATCGAGCTTCTCTAGAACGAAGCTACAGCTAGCGACTAATGCTAACAATGCGAGCGCAAGTGTGAACCCGCTGATTGACAATTGCCATGATTATACGACTGTTCCGCTCGCCCTACCAAGGATGGAGGAATTGGCGGACGAGTTTTCATCTCTACCTGTCTCACCCAGTCTATCTCCGGCGCCCAAGAAAGCGATGCATACCAAGGCAGAAAACCCGGAAAAAAAAATATATATATATATGTATATATATATGTATATATATATCGGGCCGATAACCTTATTAAATGTTTATTCATACCCAAATCTACAATGCTGACATTGAAAATAATGGATTTGAACACAAAGAATGCTAATATTGTCATTCATTCTTGAACAAAAGTTGATGATTTAAGAAAAACTCAGATTTCATGGATGCAAAAGTACACACTTTTTTTTTACGATTTATCAGTCTTTCACATCTACTTTGGGGTAATTTTTGCCACTCTTCCTTGCAAAATGCAGCCAGTTGAGAGAGGTTGGATGGGCGTCTAGCATTAACTACCCGCTTCAGGTCCCACCACAATATTTTGAAAGATATTAGGTCAGGATTTTAACTGGGCACATCCAGAACATGAATCTTGTTTGTTCTTCAGACAGTCATTCCTTGGTTGTATTGCTGGAATGCTTTGGATTATTGTCATGTTGCATGATCCATCTTCTACCAGACTGTAACTTCACAAAGAACGGCTTCAGGTTATGATCCAGGATTTGACAATATTCCTTTGAATTCATGATTCCCTGGACTATGTGGAGTTGTCCAGGTCCTGAGGATGAAAAGCTAGCCCATAACTTAACATTCTCACCCCCATGCTTCATTTCCTGTTGATTGGAATCAGCTTGTGTTGGAAGTGAGGGACCTCCAAAACCTGTAGGACTCCGGTCCTCGAGGACCGACATAGCCCACCACTGCTCTAGGGTGAAAGTTATTTTGCTGGTATGCAGTTTTGACTTTTCACCAAACATACACTTTAGTTGTGACTAAACTGTTCAATTTTGGACTCATCTGTCCGCAGAAGGGACTTCCCAAAAGATTCAGTGTTGTCCAGGTACTCAATGGTAAAGTTAGGATGGGCAGCTTTGATATTTTTTGTGAGCAGAGGCTTCTTCTTAGAAAGTCTTCCATGAAAGCCTTGTTGATTTACTTTTTGTCTAATTGTTGAAGCATGCACATGTGTCCCAGATGCAGCAAAATAAGTCTGCAAATCCCTTGATGTGATGTTCAAGTTGGCTTTTTACCTGAATTATCATTTTTCTTGTGGTTCTTGCTGATATTTTAGAAGGTCGTTAACTTCTAGGCAGGATTGTAGTAATTTTCAGTGATCTCTAGTGATCTGCAGTGATCTGCTTCACAGTGGAATGAAGCTTGATTTTTTTTTGATTACTTTATAGCTTTCCCCAGACAGATGTGCTGTCACTACCCACTTCCTGAGGTCCCCTGAGATTTATTTTCCGCTCAGCATGACTGACCTGTATGGGTTCACCTGGGTAAGACTAAAGTGACGCGGTCTTGTCTCTGTTTCTGTCAGTGATGCACAATTTCTTCGCTAAACCTCTCTCATTTTTTTGGTCCATTTCAGTGGTTAGTTTAGCTACCAATTTGTCCTACCTGATCCGACTTGACTGCTTGTTTTAAGCAATGCAGCTCAGGGTTCACTTACTTTTGCACCTACATGAATTGACCAAAACTTTAATTATGTTTTGACTACACAATTGATAAAAAAAAAAGGAAGAACAATGCATTGAATTGATAAACCTACACCTGTTATTTCATATAAAATATAATGGTTCAGATCAACAAAATCAGGTTGAAACTATTGGAAAGTCAAAGTTTTAAATATATATATTTTTTATTTTATTTTTATTTTTATTTTTTTATTTAAAATCAGGACAGGGCTTGGAAAAAAGAATGAAAAAAATATCAGATATGCTTGTGTTGCCATTGTTTATGGAATAATCTTTCTGCCCCCAGGCTTGTGATTGGGGAATCGTTCATGAGCAAAAGGTAAAAGAAGAGTACACAAAGCGCACTGTTGTTACAGTCCAGGAGAGTGGAATGTTCCTGTCTGACAGCGGCCTGCTTGGTGGTTCCCCAGATGCAATGGTATCTGATGACTGCATCATTGAGGTAAAATGTTCTTATGCAGCCAGAAAGAAGACGATAATTCAGGCAGCAGAGGCAAAGGACTTTTTTTTTTTTTTAGATACTGGCTTAATGAAACTAAAGCAGACCCACAACTACTGGCATCAGATTCAGGGAAACCTGTATCTGACACGAGCTGGCACATGTCACCTGGTGTTATGGACTCCTCTGGATCTTGTGATCTTGCCCATCCATTAGGACATAACATCACTGTTTTAGAAACATTTTACAAGGATTATCTCCTGCCCCACATTTTATCAGATGTAAAGTGAAAATTGTATCGACCATGCAATATTTACCCGTTTTCGAGAAGAATTTTCATTCTGAATGTTGAAGCCTGCTAAAATATCCTCAAATTTTACTTTACTCTTAAGATGTAGCAACATCTGTGCATTTGTAGCAGTTAAACTGCTGTTTTGTGTTATGTTTGATTTATTATGTAATTTAAGAAGCAGTAACGAGGAAACAAAGTTGTTGTAGTTGAAATAAATTAAATTTGAAAAAATAGGATAAAATAATTTATCACACTGCAGTACAATGTGAGTTCAGTTCTGTTTTTTATTGCCAAGCTTGTTAATGTTGAAGTCTGTCACCCAGTTATAATAAACAATGCACGTTACACCTGATCCCTTTAGATTGATATTTTGTTACTATAATGAGACAAAATAGGCAGGAGGGTAAACGGACTACGATAGTCGTTGATAAGCTATACATCGATGGCCAACTATTCCGTAACCCCAACTCCACTCCCTGGCTGTTCTAATTGGCATTGGTGGAACTAAACTTTGTTCGATTATTAGATGCATACATATACTGTATATGTGGTTATAAAACCTAAAATATGAATACTCATTATGTTTAGGCTATATTACAAATATAATATTAATACATAACTATATCTAAAATATATTTCAACAAAAAATCTCGCTTAGGTTACCAGTTACTGGTGTATTGTTATGTTTAATCCCCCGCTAATTTCCTTCACTTTCACCTCCCTCCCCGTTTTTTCACAGTTATATTTACTTACACGTTACCTCATATTTTACACAAATTACATAAACCACCTAACCACTTTGATTCTATCCTATAACATGCCAATATTAACAAATAGCTTATACAGATATATACACAGGACTGAGTCTATATTGTTTGCATGCATAAATTAGTTCTGGTTTCCTGGAATGTTTGTGGCGCTCGCTCATAGGCAAAAAAAAAAAAAATATGTAGACCATCTCTTAAAATTAAAAGCAGATATTTGCCTCCTACAAGAAACCCACCTACAAAAATCTGAAGAAAAATTACTTATTGATAAGAATTTTAGCCAAGCGTACTCTGCCCCTTATAACAGTAGACAAAGAGGAGTCTGTATACTCATACATAATAATTTATTCTTTACTCTAAATAATACAATAACAGACCCAGAGGGCCGATACATTATTATTCAGGTGACTATATCTAATAAAATATATACATTTGGTCATTTATATGCCCCTAATAATGATGATCCGGCCTTTTTCCATGAATTTTTCTCTCAGCTGTTTGAATTAGCAGCGAACTCTACTATTATTATTGGAGGAGCCTTTAACACAGTCTTAAATCCATTAATAGATTATTCTAATAATACAACATGCATAAGGCGATTACAATCTACTAAAGTAATAGGGGAATATATGGATGATTTTGGCCTCGTCGACAGCTGGAGACTTAAAAACCCAAATAAGAAGGAATTTACCTTCTTTTCCGCTGTGCACCGGACTTTTTCAAGAATTGATTTTTTTCTTACAAATAACTCTATTGCTGATAAAACTGTTACAAAAATACATCCTATTATTATTAGCGACCATGCACCAGTCTCCCTTTCCCTACAAGTCAATTATACCGTTAAACCACCCCCGACATGGCGTTTTAACATATCACTGCTAAACGAAGCAGAATTTGACAAAATTATAAGAAGAGAGTGGGCAGACTTTTGGGAAATAAATGACTCTCCAGACTTATCTCCATCTCTTCTCTGGGAAGCTGGGAAAGCAGTAATTAGAGGTAAAATTATATCATATTCATCTTATAAAAAGAAACAGGATAAAAAATTAGAAAAAGACTTGGAAGATAAAATTAAACAACTGACGGATGAGTACGCAATACACCCAAATAACCAAATATGGACTGACTTCCAAAATACAAAAAAAATCTCTTATAATGGCTATTAAAGGGACAACTGGTGAATGCACACAATCACCAGAAGAAATTAATCACATTTTTTATAACTATTATTGCAACCTATACTCAGAAACTAACAAGCCTAACCCTGAGCATATTGAGGCATTCCTCAGTAGCTTAAATATACCTCAATTAACTACTGAATATAAAGATATGTTAGATGCGCCACTTACTATAAACGAGTTGTACAGTGCTCTAGATAGTATGCCTAATGGCAGAGCACCTGGCCCGGATGGTTATCTGGTTATATTTTTTAAGCACTTCTGGTTAATGCTTGCTCCACTATTCTTAAGAGTAGTAACAGAAATTAAAACTAATGGTCACATACGCCCACACATGAATACAGCAGCAATTCAACTTTTATTAAAGCCAGACAAAGACCCCACCCTTCCATCAAGTTACCGTCCGATTTCACTAATTAACACTGATATTAAAATTATCACTAAGGCTTTCGCATCTAGACGAGAAACAGTAATCTCGACAATCATTCATAGCGACCAAACAGGCTTTATTAAAGATCGTCACTCTACTAATAATATTAGGAGGCTCTTTAACCTTATTAGCATGTCACAGCGGCATGATAAAAAGGCAGTTATTATATCATTGGATGCAGAAAAAGTTTGGGAAGTCATGTATTCACTGGGTGTCAGTATTATATGATTCTCCTAAAGCTACAGTTACTACTAATGGGATTATATCTCAGAGTTTTACTCTACAGAGAGGCACAAGACAGGGATGCCCACTGTCCCCTTTATTATTTGCAATATTTATTGAGCCGTTTGCATTAGCTATACGCCAGGAAAGAAGGATTCAAGGAATTCACTCTGGGGTAACAGAACACAAAATTAATCTATATGCAGATGATATTTTACTTTCTTTAGAAAAGCCTGCTATTTCGTTAGGGGAAGTATTTAACTTAATAACTAAATTTTCACATTTATCAGATTATTCTATTAACTGGACAAAATCAACACTACTACCTATTACAGAAAATTAATGGAACCCTGCAAGACAGGACCCACACTACTCATTTCCTATAGGTAATTTAAAATACTTAGGCATAAAAATCTCACCTAAAGTAACTGATTTAAATTATTTAAACTTTACTCCACTTCTGGATAGCATTTATAGTGACTTGGAGCGCTGGAATAATCTTCCTATTTCTCTAATAGGACGAATAGCCACCATTAACTCTTTGACTGCCAGACGTTTTCAGAAAAGGGATGCCGTCAGTGCCAGCCGATTTAAGCATTTTGACTGATTTTCAAGGTCCACAGAAAATGTTCTGTTTGGACTATGGAAACACACGTACTACCAAATGAAAGATTGGACTTTCATCTTTCATCAGAAAAAAAGAGTTTGTTTCTACCTTATTCCGTTCTTTAGTAATCAACAATAGAAAATGGTTAGTTTGACCCAATTTCGCCTGTGTTGGACCAAAATACGGAGAAATCAAGCTTTTAGTGAAACGATATTATTTCATGCATTCTAGTGAATTTGACACTTCTTTTTGTCCATGAATGATGCCACAAACACCTAAATAGTGCTTTACTTCTATAAAACACTACCACCAAGAATGAAAAAGTGTTTTTTGATAGCAAAATACGTTTATTTACATTCAACAGTGTAACAATTTGACAACAATTTGGCAAACTATTTACAAATGTGTGCTACTGTGGTGCTATTTACAAATATGTGGATGTTTCAACGACAGTTTTTCTTTTTGTAACACTCTCCTGCGTGCAAAGAGACGTAACAGCATTTGCACAACAGATTGCCTCTTCGTGTGTGCCACTTTCTTGCAGGCCGTTTTTTTCCGGGGAATAGCAAGTATATACTGCAGTGTGTCATCAAGTCTAATATCAGGATCATGCTACGGTTTCGTTACGTCTCGCTTCCCCGTGTCCTTCAGTTGCTATACCGGGTGGTAGGAGATGTTCTGATCCATTTTATCCACTCCATTCATGGTGGCATCGTAGTCCAGAAACAGTGTCTTCTCCGTGATCAGACTGTACCCGCTCCTCCGATGAATATGCATTGGACTCGGGGTACTCTTCATTGTCCGATCGAATGTCCGCTTGTGCAGCTCCGCGTTTTCCGGCGTTAGCAGCGCTAGCCGGTGAGGCTTTATGACGAGAGAATAACGGCCGCGTATAGCTTCCAACTCCGGCGTCAACCTCGGGAGTGACCATCATCATCATCATCAATGTGCATTGGTCGATGCTTTTCGACTACTCTCCATCGTCCGATCGAATGTCCGCTTGTGCAGAAGTACCCGGCCGGCTATTGTGCGCGTTTTCCGGCCTTAGCAGCGCTAGCCGCGCTAGCCGCGCTAGGCCGGTGAGGCTTACTACGTGATCGTAAACACGTCCAGGCTTCCAACTTTGGCGTCAAACTCGGAGTCGTCATCATCATCATCATCAATCTGCATTGGTCGATGCCAACTCTCCATCGCCCGATCGAATGTCCGCTTGTGCAGAAGTACCCGGCCGGCTATTGTGCGCGTTTTCCGGCCTTAGCAGCGCTAGCCGCGCTAAGCCGGTGAGGCTTACTACGTGATAGTAACAGGCCAAAGCTTCCAACTTTGGCGTAGAGCTCGGAGTCATCATCATCGTTGACATCAATGCGCTTTTTAGTATTGATTGATGCTTTCCGTCTTTGAAAAAAATGCTCAAGCTGAGCTGCTTGTAACCGGTTGCTTGGTCAAGCCATTGTGGCTTGGATCAGCCATTGTCTCCTCAACACTCTAGCTCCGCCTCACGTCTTCTACTGACGCCCACGGTGGGCGGCCCATCCAACCTTGTGCAAAGAGAGTCATCGCTGTCCTCTAGGGGCCAAAACGAGTCTTTGACTAATCATATCTGCCTGATACTTTCAGCACAGCTGCCCAAGGCTTTCCTGCACCCGTTTTTGAAAAAAAAAAAAAAAAACATAGGGGACGTCTTTTAACGTCCTCGGCGCCCTTCCCTAGGTTTATGCTAAACGTTTTATAACGTTTATGGCAGTCAAAGAGTTAAAATGAAAGTTTTACCCAATGATTCCATTTAAACCTACGGCTAACTGGTTCCAGTTGTTGGACTTGGCCGTTACAAAATTTTACTGGAGCTCCTGGCTCTTGGGTTTGCTCTCTGGCCGGTGGCCCCTGCGGGGTTTGTCCCTTGGCGCTGCCGTGGCCTGGAGCAGACCGAGCAAGCGCAACACCTCAGTCGACGGCTCCCCCTCTTTGGTGGAGATTTTCATGCATGCCAGATCCACCACACCAGCATCTATCGAAACTCAGACACAATCTGCTTCTTCCTCAGGTCATTGAATCGGTGGAGGCTGGTGTCTGTGGATCTCACTCTGCTTCGTCTGTCCTTCATTCCTTTCATCAGTCTCTCCTTTAGTCTCTTGAGGTCTCCCTGATTTGTTGGAATTTAGATGTTTCTGGGGTTGGTGAAGAACTCTGGTTGGTGGCCCGGTGGGTGGTGTCTTGTCGGTGCTGGATATCACTTTCCTTTATTTTCTTTGGTCCTTCCTCAGGTCACCTGACAGCGGTGTTCGGTTTAGGTGAACGGTATGGGATTTTTTTAATAGGTTTTTGGTGAACTAACGAATACACACACACTCGCACGCAAGCACGCACATACACATACTCAACCACATACAAAATTAAAAAAAGAAAAGAAAAAAAGAGCAATGATGATGACATTACCGAATGAACAATACTGAGCTCTTAAGAAAAAAAGAAGAAAAAAAAGAAAAGTAAATCCAAAGGAGGTCTCGAGGCACCAAATTTTATACACTACTATATAGCTAACCAGCTACAATATATCATTCTATTGGCACAACTCAACAGAGATACTAACTGTTGGCTCGAAGTAGAACAGAAGGATTGTAATAACCTCAGACTTCTAGATTTACTCTTCATTACAACATCGATTAAGCGACACAATTGTTTTAAAAACCCAATGATTTCCGCCACCCTGACTGCCTGGTGGAAGGCACTAGAAATTACAAAAGCCCAAGTGGAGCCCTGCGGGCTTTCTCCCCTATGGCATAACCCCGACTTTCAACTTAACAACCAATTGTTTTATTTAGGTGTGTGGTAGCAGAAAGGAATTACACATCTCCACCATCTTTTCTCAGATAATATGTTTATATCATATACATCCTTGCTCCAAAAATACAAAATAAAAAACTGAAATTTTTTACATTATCTGCAAGTTAAAAGTATGATGAAGAAACAAATTCCAACACTTCGGGGTACGCTCCGACCGCCTGTTTTAGCTACCAAGCTTTCTCCGACAACAACTAAAAACCTCTCAAAACTATATAAGTTACTTTCGTATACTGATAAAATGTCTTTACCCATCTCGAAATTGGAGACAGACTTGTCTATAGCTCCGGAAACTGACTTTTGGATTCAAGTTTGTGAAAACGTATTTAAAATGACAAAACACAAATTTACAACTCATCCAAAATAAAATTATTCATAGAACATACATTACTCAATATATGATGAAGAAAATGGGACTCTCAGACTCCGACATTTGTCTCCAGTGTTTACAAAACACTACAGACACTTATTTTCATGCTTTATGGTTATGGACTCCGGTTATGTATTTCTGGACCAAAGTCTTAGAAAAACTTTCCGCTATCTTGGACTGTAGGATACCTTTATCTCCAAACTTGTGTTTGCTAGGTGACATAACAACAACTGACTTACCACATAAACAATTTCAATCTACACTTGTAGCCCTTACTATTGCAAAAAAAAAAAATATTGTTAACTGGAAAAATAAACAAACTCTGAATATCGACCAATGGTCTAACCTCCTCATAAATCACATTTTAATGGAAAAAATATCTGCCTCAAATAAAAACCAAATATCAAAATTTATAGAAACATGGTCTACGTATATAGAATATTTTAACCTAAATCTGGTTACTTAATTCTGCCACCACTCGCGATAACTTACATTGCTGTTTCTGTATTTGGCAATTTGTAACTAATGGTTGTGTTTTTATAGTCAGGAAACCAGTTGCTGCCAGCAGGAACGACACCTTAATCACCAACTCCTCAAGATTCACCTCCAATGGGCACTAAGGGTTAATATTCGGATTCACTGCATGCCAGTGGGTTAATTCTATAGGTGCTGTCCCCCCCTGGCTGGGCGTGGGCGGCTCTGCCCCTTTGTCGGCTGCTGGGTGGCGGCTGCGTCTTGGCCGTTCCCTGGGTCTCTTGGGGGGTGCTGCGTTGCCAGGCTCTCCCTGGTGTCCGGGGCGGCGCTGCCCCGGCGACGCGGTTCGGGGCCTGTGGGCCGCTGGGGTGCCCCGTGGTTCCCTCTCCCCTCCCCCTTTCCTCCCCCTTGCTGCCTCTCCCTCCTCGCCTCTCCCCGCCCGTCCTCCGCCTCCCTGTCCCTTCTCGCTCGTAACCCTTCCTCCTCCTCTCCCACTCTCTCTGCGGCCCTGCCGCTGCCCCTTGCCCTTCTTGTCGTCTCATTCCCCCGTCCCTTCCCCCTCTCTTGTCCGCCTTCCTCTCCCTCCCCTGGGCCTGGGGCTCCATCCAAGGCCCGGGTCTCGGGGCTTCGGGGGCCGGGTGGGTGGGTGTGATTTGTGTTGTGCCCGCCCCGCTCCGGTGGACCTCCTAGCACCCCGGGCTGGTCCCATATGCCCGCCGGGGTGGGTAGGGGTTTGGTGGGCGGGTGCGCCTCCTGCCCCGGCCCGGTTGGGGGGGGGGGCCCGGCCCGGTTGGGGGGGGGGGCGGCCCGGTTGGGGGGGGGCCGCTGGTCGCTCCTCTTAACTCACTGCACTTGTTTTGCACAATACACTTTTGTTTATAGACATATAGGGCACATAACACACTCCAATTTTAATGCACCACACAACTGGGGGGGGGCAGGTGTGTCGGGGTGGGGTGCCATCGGTTGGGGCAGACCGCAGTATAGAGCAGCGCTGCGATCCCCTGTCCGTGCCCCCCCCTTTTTATTTTTTTAATGCACCACATACACTCACTGACATGACTGGGAGGCAGGTGGATCGGAGCGTGGGGATAGAGGGGTGTAGGGGTAGAGTTCGCCAGTCGGCTAGCTGGCGAACTCAGTAACAGGGTTAGCTTTCACTAAGAACGCTGGAGTGGGGGTTCGGGGGTGCCGCCCGTCCTCCGGTGCCCCCATCTCCCCTTCTGTTGTGGTGGGGGGCGCTCCTGGCTCCTGGGTTTGCTCTCCGGCCGGTGGCCCCTGCGGGGCCCGGGGTTTGTCCCTTGCCGCTGCCGTGGCCTGGGGGGCCCTGAGGTGTTGCGCTTGCTCTGTCCTGGCAGGGGTCGACGGCTCCCCTCTTTGGTGGAGATTTTCATGCATGCCAGATCCACCACACCAGCATCTATCGAAACTCAAACACAATCTGTTCTTCCTCTGGTCGTTGAAGGTCGTTGGAGGTTGGTGTCTGCGGATCTCACTCTGCTTCATCTGTCCTTTCTTCCTTTCCTCAGTCTCTCCTTTGGTCTCTTGAGGTCTCCCTAATTTGTTGGAATTTAGATGTTTCTGGGGTTGGTGAAAGACTCTGGTTGGTAACCCGGTGGGTAGTAGGTAATGTTGGTCGGTGCTGGATTTCACTTTCCTTTCTTTTCTTTGATCCTTCCTCGGGTCTCCTGACAACCTCACGACTCTAGCTGGATTCTGAAGTATTCGGTTTAGGTGAACGGTATGGGATTTTTAATAGGTTTTAGGTGAACTAATGAATACACACACTCACACACACTCACACACATGCACACACACATACAAACACATGCACATACTCACCCACATACAAAATACAATTTTATAAAAAAATAAAAAATAAAATAAAAGAGAGCAATGATAAATCGGTAAAATTACAGAATGAACAATACTGAGCTCTCCAGAAAAAAATCGATCTTATATCAGTCTTGCAGTAGAGGCAAGTTAAATGAAATAATTAATATCATGAGTAGTAAAGTATCAATAAAATAACAAATTGCAGCATGCAGACGCCATAAAACACTGATGATGAATTTTTTGTCCATATTGTACAGCCTTAAATCCAACCAGCACTGCTCGCCACTTGCAGATAAAAGGGTCTGGGTCACTCCTGAGTCATTCCTTCAGACATAGTTGTCTACAGAAATGGCGTTCGGCTTTGTTCTATCTGACTTGCAAAATGAAATTAAGTACTCAGCCAGACGAGCAATGTCTTTACACTTCTCTCCACTTTATTTCCTCCTCACTCTTTATTACATGCAGTAACTCTTGTTACACTCATTTCTCTAGGCTTAGAGCGCCCTCTGTAGGTATTCATGTTCCATAACATAACACAACATGTTCCTCTTGTCTTGAAGGACTCCACATCTTAAAGCATTTAAGTACATGGTATCAGAAAGAAATAAAATGAAAAAAAAAATAATAAAAATAACTAAATAAAATGACCCAAAATAAACACTATTCAAAGAGCATAAAAAAATTATATATTAACAATTAAATCCTCATTCATATGTAGAATTAGCATCACTTTCTTAGTGTCAATCATAAAATGAAATGTATGAAAAGTTAGTCACATGTGAGGTTATATTTCTTTTCTTTTTTCTTATGGAAAAAAAAATTCCAATTACAGCATTTTTTTTCTAGAAAAATACCTGAATCCTCAAATACAATCTCCCTCTTATTGTTTACCTCACAAAGCCTGTCAACCATCTAGGTGGATTTCTATTTCTTAAACCTCGCCTTGGACCTGTCACAACTTCTTGGAACTCGTTCTCAGGTCAAGTATATCCATCAAGCATGGTTTTGTTGCGGGTTGGTGCCTCCTTCCGAAAGTGTGCAAGCTTTGATGCATTCCCCTTCCGGCCATCACAAGTAGATAAGTGCTTGGTCCAACTTTCTTAACAACTATCAGGGGTTCTGTGAATCTGGATGATCCCTTTTTAACATGTTCCGGTTTCCAGACACGAACGGTGTCATTCACTTGAAAAAAAGGTACTTTAGCTCCTGCCTTCTTGTCTGTGTACTCATTGCTTTTCTGTTGCTTGTTTTTCACTGTCTCTTTCACTTGCTCGTGAGACTTAATTTTGTGTGAGACAGGAAGAACATTCAGCTTTGTGCGCATCTTCCTGTTCCTCAGCAATTCAAATGGAGTAGCTCCTGTTGTCGCATGTGTTGTAGCACGATAGTTCAGTAGAAACTCTGTCACTGCTTGTTTCCATGGTCTACGCATTCTTTCAGCAGTCTGTATGTCCTCTTTCAGTACTCTGTTGAATCTTTCAATAGCACCATTTGCTTTTGGGTAATACACGCGAAAGGTAGCGAATGCACGAGATGTAAACAGATATCCGTTATCGGAAACCAAGTCGGAGGGATTTTCTTCACAACTGAACACTGAGGCAAAAAAGGAAATAATCACGTCAGTGGTAACTGTAGAGACAAAAGCCACCTCAGGCCCCATACTGTAATACTCCTTGAGTGTAAAGGCATATCTGCAGCCTAATGTAGCACACTCATAGAGGCTTTTAATGTCAATAGCCACTTTTTCCCATGGTACTGACATAAGTGGTGCTGGTGCTGTATTTGCTGTTTTGTCATTATATTGACATGGTACACATGAAGCAATCGTCGCCTGTACACATTTGTCCATGAGCGGCCACCAATATAACTCTCGCAGTCTCTGCTTGGTACGCACAATTCCTTGGTGCCCTTCATGTGCCAAGTCAACAACTCTGGACCGTAGTGAAGTGGGAACAATCAAGCGGTCAGAGCCTCTCACGAGTCAGTCACTGCAAGTTCATCTCTTGCATTAAAGTAAGGAGCAAGTTCCTCCATCACCTTATTTTTGTTTCGTGGCCAACATTTATGTATCTGACGGCGCAGTAGTATCATCTCAGGGCAGTCTCAGGCGGTGCTGAACTCTGGCATAGAAATGGCATGCAAGCGGTCTTCAAAAACAGCTGCCACCATGTCCGGTAGCTCCTCAGCTTCCCCTGCGGCAGGTAGAGGAAGTCTGGACAAGCAGTCAGCAGTCACATTCTGCTTCCCAGGACGGTAAGCAACATCACATGTAAAGCAAAGCAGTCTCGCCGACCATCTTGCAATTCACAGTCCTGCACGGCCTGTTCCTTTGGATGTAAGCAAGGTTATAAGTGCTTGGTGGTTTGTACGAAGCACAAATAGGTTCGCCATCTTTCTACTGCCCAGACACATGCCAGGGATTCATGTTCCACATACTTTCTTTCAGCAGGGGAGAGTGTCCTGGATGCAAAAACTACAACCCGCTCAGTGTTGTCTGGATGAAGCTGAGTAAGTACACTTCCCAAGCCATAGTCAGAAGCGTCAGTAGTCACAAAAGTAGGGAATTCAGGGTTGTACAGTGCTAGAGCTGGGCTCTCAGCTATCAGTCTCTTAATCTCAGCAAAGCTATACTCCCATTTCTGCAGTACATGTAAACTTCAGTTCAGTGGTTTCCCCGAGTGTTGCACGTAGTGGTTCCACAACAGTGGAGAAATCAGGGATACACTTACTGTACCATGATGCAAAACCCAGAAAAGATCGTAAGGAGGATGTATCATGTGGGCAAGGCGCATTCGCCACTGCGCTGATCTGATCCTGGTCAGGGTGCAAGCCATCTTTGGATAGGGTGTGGCCTAAAAAGCGCAGACAGGTCTGGTTAAACTTGCACTTCTGCATGTTCAGTGTAAGCCCCGCATCATTCAGGGCATGCAACACTCTCTGTAAATCATGCTCCTGCTGCGTAGCTCCATAACAGATCACATCATCCAAGTAGGCTTGTACACCTGGAAGATTTGCAAATATGATCATCATCATTTTTTGAAAGGCTGAGGGAGCCAAAGCCAGGCCGACTGGGACCCTGCAGAAACGAAAGAGTCCACCATGTGTGATAAATGCAGTTATATCACGGCTATCTGGGTGCAACATCATCTGGTGAAAGGCTGAAGTCAATGGTAGAGAAAACTGTAGCTCCTCATAGTTCAGGTAACAGCTCCTCCATGTGTGGCAAAGGGTGGCAGTCACTACTGACAATGGCCTTGTTAGGCACCCTGAGGTCAACACATATTTGAGCAGGAACGACGATTCTCAGGCGATGATGCAGCAGGAGGTGCAGTAGTAGAAGCAGGCTTTCTCCTTCCCCGCGACGATTCATTTTTGGCTGTTTATGTATGGCTCCCACCGATGCAGCAGCAGTTGTATTGGCAGTAGCACCGTAGAGCACTTCAGAGTCCAGAGTGGATTTATGTTAACTCTGTACCGCCAAAAACGTTTAATGACGTATACTAAAATCCAAATGAGTGCAGCCAAAAACGTTAATTGACGTTTACTATGTTTTTGTTTTTCTCAATGGCCAGTGAAACGTCTGCAATGCCTTGTCATTGGAGTTGTAAAATCCCCAAACACCCACTAACTATGGCCAGCAGATGGCAGCATTGTATCTCTTTTCAATAGGCTCCCAGTAGTATGGAATTACACTGAAACGTGACGAATCTGATGAAATTAAACGTTTTCAAGGATGACGTGAATGATCAAAGCCTTTGTCACATTAAATCGAAATCACACAGTTTCACTAAACAAAAATATTATTGTCAAAGTGTGCAGAAAATGTATCTTTTCACAAAAAGCTTAATTTCATCTTATCTTTTACATTTTCGCTCAATGTCACCATCCAATTGTTGTGGTGATAATAGGAATGAGCTGATTCTTTAAGGGCCTAACTGGAAACACGACGGTGTGCTGGTCAGAGAACAGGCAGGAAGAGACAGGACTCCAGGGTGTGATTAAGTAGTCTTTACTGAATGGATGATTTCCAGGAATATACATTGATTGACATGAGGCTTCAGAATTGAATTGAAATAGGCTTAAATTGACTTGAAATTAAATTGGATTTGAATAGAAACGAAATTGAGATATGACTTGAAATTAAATAGGAATTGAGCATGAAATTGAATGAAATGAGTCTGAAATTCAGAAAATAATTATTACTTTCAGGTCCCAATATTAATACAAATAAACAAAGGCTTCAATATATAACTAAGATATACAGTAATGTTCAAAATGCTGGCGCAACAAACATACAGCATCTCAACAATACAAAAAGGTTCCAAAAGAACCACAGCACAAGGACGCCATTCCTTGGCCGTAAAAAATAACTGCACTTAGTGACGGCATGAGAAGCTTACATACATTTAACATTAATCTACCCCACCCACAATAACACTAGGAGGAGCGATAAACATCACAACATTACGGGACACTACAATATGCAAATACAATACAGCATATGTTTATACTCGAATATTAAAGGGATTACATCACGGTATTTTAAGCCCTTCCACAGTTAACTATAGGCATATAATAATTAAATCTTACCTTTGACACCATGATGATGTAATTTGCTGGTTATTTTTCTAACACGGAAGTAAAACGCCCGGTTCACTAAGACCCGGCCTCTCCCCGTGTGATTGCCGCGCCCCCCGCAAGCCGGCTGAAGCCTGCTGCTAGTTTACACAAGTGTCAGAGATTTTAAATATCTGCGCCCTCCATTGTTTTTGCCCGTTTGTGCAGTGCACGCTACTGCGGTCACTTTAGCATAACATCACTGGCGAGGAGGGGCTCCCGGGTGGTGGCCGTGGCAGTGGAGACACACTGCTTTTTGGTGTGGTGTAGAGTAGAGTAGAGTAGAGTAGAGTAGAGTAGAGTAGATACCGTCATTGGAAACCTGGCTATAGAGGGGCGAATGGAGGAAAACACCTCTCCGGTGATGTTTTTGGTGAGGAATTAGAATTTTAACATGACTAAAAAGTCCAAAAAGTAGATTTTTCATGTTGCTGTCCATTTAATGACCGCAAATGACGGCAGCATGATGCTAGCGGGCTAATGTAGCTAACTGGCTCATGAGCATACGGACTGCGGCAGGCTTAAAGAGTAAAGGCACAAAACGAGTACTTACTTTGTTGTCATTAACGCAGTACGTAAAAGAGCATCAATGAGGTGAGTAAAGGTGCTTCATAAAGTAAATAGGCTTTAACTAGTTAAACTGAATCGCACCTGACTCAACCGGAACAGGAAATGAAATGTGTAACACGTAACAACGTGAGACATCAGCGCATGAACGTGAACTCGTAACTAAATTCAATATAATGCTGAGCCTCATGTCAATCAATGTATATTCCTGGAAATGATCCATTCAGTAAAGACTACTGAATCACACCTGTCTCTTCCTGCCTGTGCTCTGACCGGTACACCGTCGTGTTTCCAGTTAGCTCCTCAAAAGAATCAGCTCCTTCCTTATATCTCCACAACAGTGCATGTTAGCCATAAATTTGTCATTCATTCCACTACTCATTTGTATGACTTCGCCATAAGTTTGTCCATTCATTCACTAAGCCATTATTCATTCGTTGTTGCACTAGGGCAGTTGGAAGGTCGAGAGAGTGGCCCGATATTCGTGTTTTGTCATGTTGGCCCAAACGTGTCGTTGCCCCTCTCATGTCCCCCCGTTTTGTTGCAGTGTGCCCCTGTTTCCGCCACTTCCCTCCACAATGTGTCTTACCCGCGCGCCAAACATCAATTAAGTGCCACCCGGCACGTAACAACCGAGGTAACACATGTTTGTAAACCCCCTGGTCCTGATTCATCCTAACTCTGACCTTCCTTTTGTGGTCGAGGTTGACGCATCGATTCAGGAGTGGGGAGCGCTCTTGAACTGAGCTGCTTTATACTAATTGACCCATCAATCCATCCATCCATCTTCTATCGCTTACTTGCTCATACATAAATGGAACATACATTACATACTTTGTAATGGAAGAGGAAAAGAAATGCAAGCAAATACAAGGAAGTCCACTAGCCCAGCCTCAGATGTCAGCAAGAAATTGTAAATTCTTCTTATACTGTGCTGGAAGGTGAATGATGTTGCGGCAGGTAAATTCCAGCGCCTACTGTCAAGCCAAAAGCTTTGTTATGCTCTGCACTTTAAAACAGATGTGTTTTGACCAAATAAAGTCATGTGACCAGGATTAATTTACTCTACATTCAGTGTTGACTCTTAATGCTTTAAAGGACCCATATCACAGTATTTTAACCACAGTTAACTATAGGCATAGCCTATATATGATTTTATCTTACCGTTGGCACAGTTGTGATGTAATTTCTTTTGAAATATGAGTTATTTTGGTCATTCTATTTCTAACCCGCAAGTAAGAGGAACAGATCACTAAAACCCCGCCTCTCCCTGTGTGTCTGCTGTGCCCTGTTCATGACCTCTTCTTTTACGTCTACTACCTGCACCGCCCACGAAGCAGTAAATATTGAAGAACATATTGTAGCATGTAAGAAAGGATCAGCCCAAGCGGCGAGCTATCAACAATTCTTTAATACCTATTTGGAACAGTTACTGTTGGCCGTAACCACGCCAAAAACACAACACACTAACGGTGTGCACTGTGCAGCTTGTGAAAAGTTTCACGTTCACACAAACCTGAATTTATTATTATAAACCTTCAATATTATTATTATTTTTAAATCAACAAACAACTGTGTCGCATCTGCGGGTGTGTTTTTCGACACAGTTGTCATGTTGCCTATGTGAATGTCGGCCTATGTTAGTCTATGAAAAGGCATCATTTACTTGTTTTTGTTATTTATTTATTTGTATGTTTAATGTTCAGTGTTTTAAACAAACAAATTTATGTAAAATCTGACACAAAAAGAAGAAATTTGATGTATCAATCTTGTACAGTAGGAACAAGTTGATATTTTAAAAGGACACAATAAAACAATTAATAAATAAGAACTACAGAAAACAATATAATAAAAACAAACCAAGGGTTCTTTTTAACCTGTATTTCTTATACAAAATGGTCCATTCAAATATTATGATTCAATTATGAAATCAAATCCACTTATAAAAACCTGAAACAATATCAAATAGCATGATGTGATCATCAAAAGACATTTATTAATGTGTGAACTTTGACAGCCAAAAAGATTCCAAACAGGCAAAGAATTCCTGTATCAAATTAAGCTCAGAGTCTTGAGTCCTGTTTACTAACACAAAAATAATAATAACTAATAACTTTTTTTAATAGTCGTGAATTTCGCTGTTCGGTTTCCTTTTCTACTTATTGTGTACAGGTCAGTAATTGGCATTTTCCTTATTGCCGCCAAGTGGCAGAAAGCTCTATCGTAACTGAGCATCTCATTGACAATTAACAGCTCCAATGCATTGAATTCATAACATTATTTTATGCAGCCCACTAGTCGGTGCTCGCAGCCCAAAGTCGGCATGCGAACGGTATGGCTGCATGATTAAGAACCATTTATTTAGACATTTCAGGTATGAACTTATGGCCACACCTATATAAATCATGGTTTCAACCTGGCCACCCCAATGAAAAATGTCTGTCTACGCCCCTGGCGCCATTAGCTGCTGCAGCTGCTGCTTCATGTTTTTTCAAAACAGCTTCACAGCAATGATGAATTTTCAGGTGAGCAGAAGCCTTCTTTCCCCCTCGGAATCCTTGCTGAACAGGTTTTGATCTTCAGCCATGGAGAAAAACGACCACAGTGGTGAGGACATGTTGATTGCTACGTTTTGCTACTAATGTGGGCCAGGCTGGTGTTATGCCAAGTGAGGCTGGTCCGGAGCAAGAGGCGCGATAGATGACGTAAGCAGCACGACATGGTTTATTGTGGGCTGCTTGCAAACAGTTTACAGACTTTAATAAATCTATCGGACCTTTTCATCTATCTAATTTTTGCTCCTAGCTCCACTGCAGCTGCATAGGATGAGTTCACATTCTTTTTCAGCTGATGTTCACCAGATGTTCATCTAGTCTGTACTCATTTTGGGTCTATTTTTGTCAGAACTGATTGATTCTGAGGCACAAAAGGCAGTAGAGCTATTCATACTGTAAATGCATCCTCTTAATGGGCTAACCACCGTTCAGCCATTCTCTTACCTGCAGTCTTGCCGTGGGTTGGCTACATATCCAGGGTATGCTCCATCAGTGATGCCACGACACATTTTACTGTCTCTGTCTGAAGGCAGTAGAGTGCCAGCTCGGACCATGAGGCCCAGGCAGTGATCAAATGTGTTTCTCTCCTCTGGACCATCCTCTGTAAAGAAACAATGGCCCAGCGTATCATAGCCCACCACGTCTTTTACCTGCAAAGGAGAACATTTGGTTTTACTTTTTTTCCCCTTTTTTTTTTTTTACAGACAAGTGGGAACCCTAACCCAAGCATACTTCCTAGTGTTTTGTATGGAATAAAAGGATGGTTAGATGGATGGACAGTATTTTCAAAACGATATGTCAATCTTCAGTAGTTGCTAGGGAATCCCTTTGCTTTAATCACTGCCTTGATGTGCTGTGGCATTGCCCGAGGGTCCTGGAATCCCAGGCTTTCTTTATGCTTGCTGTCAACTCTATGTTTTTGGGTCTGGTTGCCCCTCATTTTCCTCTTGATAATATTCTATTGTGGCCCTTGTTTTCCTCTTGTAGGAAAACAAGGGCCAGAAAATGAGAAGATCCTTGAATACACCTTTAAAATGTTAGTCATTATTCAAATATCCAGGAACTCAGTTTTCTAATGGTGTATCGTGTATAAATTCTGTCCTGTGGAAAGCCAAGGTGGTGATATTAATCTCCCGGTTTGTTCAAAACATAGCAACTGTCCCGTAAGCTGGAACGGTAACAGTAATAAATGCAAATTCAATTTATGTGATTCTAATTCAGTTTTTCAATGTAATTGTTCATGTTGAGCAATTCCAATTCATTTTGATTCAGTTTCTGGTGATCCAAGTGATTGTGAAGGCATCACGCGACTCAAGGAAGGGAGCGCCAGCAAACATTGGAGTTGTTGCTCGTGTCGGCACATTCGTCTGATGCTGTTCTTTTTTTTTTTCAACTTGCTTGAGAGACATTGCAGAAGTGGGCAATGTTTTCTTTTTGCCATTTGTCAACCCCTGACACGGACGGTTATTGGTGATTACATTGATGAACCAAAACCCACTTCCGGCAATGCTAAATCTGTCAATATTCCCAAATTTCTCATCAATCGTTAATCGTCAACAAAATGGACGTCAGTCATTGATGGATTGACGGGCTTCCGTCAATATTGACGGAATGCCCACCTTTGGTTAGATATTTTTAGGTAATCAAGTTAATGTTTAAGTTGTGTAAGTTGCTCCTCGTTTACTTAATTAATGATGCAATTTATCGTCTGTGTGTTTCTCGCCTGTGGCGGCTGTATCGGATGAATTACACTCGTGGTGAAACACGTGTCGCTGATGTAGTGTCTTATTAGTCTAGGGCCATTCCAAACGATTATTTTTCTCCCAATTAATCTATCCTTTAACCGACTGACCAACTGACTCATTGTAACCTTTACAATGAGTCGATTAAATGAATTGTTCAACTAATTTAGTGATTATTTTTGAGTTGATGATTATTAATTCACAAAGCACTTCTGAACACTAAATTTGTTTATTAAAGTAAAACAAAAACTTTGAAATTGAATTAACTTTGAACTTGACAGATTTACACACATTGTTGAGAGTGCCGCTTATATGCTTATATTAAACTAAGGCACTAGGATTTTCAATTAAGCCAACAGCGATTCCAGGATAGACCAGGTTTTCTGTTTTACATTACAATTTTTGCGGTGTTGGTTATAGTTCCTTGCTAAAGTGCGTATTCTAAAACGTTGCAAACGAAGACAGCAGAAACACTCTGATCAATGAACTAGTGCTGCTGCCTCATCCACCTCTTTGGTTTAGAGCAGGGGATGGCAAACCCGGTCCTCGAGAGCACGGAGTCCTGCAGGTTTTGGAGGTTTCCCTATTCCAACACAAGCTGATTTCAATCAACAGGATCATTATCAGTCTTGTGCAGAGCTTGCTGATGAGCTGATCATAAATCAGCTCTGATGAAGAAGGGAAACCTGCAGGGCTCTGGCCCCCGAGGACCGAGCTTGCCCAGCCCTGGTTTAGAGTCTAACTGTGACAACCTGAGACTACAGTCCGTCTTATTTGTCGATTTGATAAAAGGGAATGGCATTGCCACGTGTAAGAAAAACTAAACAAAAACGGTAATTCAGACACAATATTAAGTTACACCAGCAATTTTACATACTAAGAGGCTTTCAAGGTCCACAGAAAATGTTCTGTTCGGACTATGGAAACACACGTACTACCAAATGAAAGATTTGACTTTCATCTTTCATCAGAAAAAAAAAGTTTGTTTCTACCTTATTCCGTTCTTTAGTAATCAACAATAGAAAATGGTTAGTTTCATCCAATTTCGCCTGTTTTGGACCAAAATACGGAGAAATCAAGCTTTTAGTGAAACGATATTATTTCATGCATTCTAGTGAATTTTACACTTCTTTTTGTCCATGAATGATGCCACAAACACCTAAATAGTGCTTTACTTCTATAAAACACTACCACCAAGAATGAAAAAGTGTTTTTTGATAGCAAAATACGTTTATTTACATTCAACAGTGTAACAATTTGACAACAATTTGGCAAACTATTTACAAATGTGTGCAACTGTGGTGCTATTTACAAATATGTGGATGTTTCAACGACAGTTTTTCTTTTTGTAACACTCTCCTGCGTGCAAGGAGACGCAACAGCATTTGCACAACAGATTGCCTCTTCGCGTGCTCCACTTTCTTGCAGGCCGTTTTTTCCGGGGAATAGCAAGTATATACTGCAGTGTGTGTTGCCATCAAGTCTAATATCAGGATCATGCTACGGTTTCGTTACGGTGGTGTTACGTCTCGCTTCCTCATGTCCTTCAGTTGCTAAACCGGGTTGTAAGAGATGTTTTGATCCATTTTATCCACTCCATTCATGGTGGCCGTAGTCCAGAAACAGTGTCTTCTCCGTGATCAGACTGTACCCGCTCCTCCGATGAATATGCATTGGACTCGGGGTACTCTTCATTGTCCGACAAAATGTCCGCATGTGCAGCTCCGGCGTTAGCAGAGCTAGCCGGTGATGCTTTATGACGTGAGAATAAAGGCCGCGTCCAACTGTGGCGTCAACCTCGGGATTCACCATCACCATCACCATCATCATCAATCTGCATTGGTCGATGCCAACTCTCCATCGCCCGATCGAATGTCCGATTGTGTAGAAGTACCCGGTCGGTTATTGTGCGCGTTTTCCGGCCTTAGCAGCGCTAGCCGCGCTAGCCGCGCTTAGCCGGTGAGGCTTACTACGTGATCATAACAGTCGCGTCAAGGCTTCCAACTTTGGCGTCAAGCTCGGAGTCATCATCATCGTCGACATCAATGCGCTTTTTAGTATTGATCGATGCTTTCCGTCTTTGAAAAAAATGCTCAAGCGTGAGCTGCTTGCAACCGGTTGCTTGGTCAGCCATTGTGGCTTATTCAGCCATGTCTCCTCAACACTCTAGCTCCGCCTCACGTCTTCTACTGACGCCCACGGTGGGCGGCCCATCCAACCTTGTGCAAAGAGAGTCATCGCTGCCCTCTAGGGGCCAAAACGAGTCTTTTACTAACCAGATCTGCCTGATACTTTCAGCACAGCTGCCCAAGACTTTCCTGCACCCGTTTCCCCAAAAAAAACAAAAAAACATAGTGAACGTCTTTTAACGTCCTCGGCGCCCTTCCGTAGGTTTATGCTAAACGTTTTATAACGTTTATGGCGGTCAAAGAGTTAATAATAATAAAAACATACTCAAAATACGCTTACAATGTGTTAGACTAATTGTTATGAAAATAATAAGAGATTGTAAATTTGAGTGAGGTTCTACTTTTTTACGACCAAATCTGATTTTGATTTTGTTAATTGCCAGTCAGTGGTGTGCTAAGGGGGTAGGTGTCATCCGCAACAAAATGAAAAATGTCAGACAATCATTCTATTCCAGCCCACCCCATTGTCGACAATCATTTATGAAGGGTCATCAGTCTCGGGCAGAAGTGCATTAGCCCATTAGACAGCAGCTATACAGTATATGGACAGCGAATGTCAAATTATTCCTATTGCAAACCTACTTAGACAAACATTTTATTTTTAGGGAGATCCACTACTGATACCAGCAGTATTTAGTTGGTGTATCTGTGACATAACCATTGTGTGGTGGTCTAATACATTTATTATGCACTGCACTGTGTTGTTTATATAAAAGAGCTGAACTCACCAGAAGTCCATTTGAGCTGTGGATGGTGACACAGCGAGAGAATGAGTGGTGGATTGATAGATCACTGACATAGGTGGGAGGGTTGTAACCTCCCCTCTCATCCACTTCACCATTCATATGGAAGTGGATCGGGTAGTGTCCCATTGTTTGCTGGCCCATGTGCTGCAGCTCCACACCAGATAAATGTGCGGACTTGAACCCTCGCTCTACCTAATGAGAGCAGAGAGAATCAGTTAGTCTGATTTTCAACAAAAGCTAAAAAGCAGTTTGACCAAAGTTCAGTAAGCAGAGTGAGTTTCTGAACAAAGGTAAAGGCAACAAAGGGGAAGAATTTGAGGGATAGGATGAAGACAGCAAGTAGAGCTTTGTAAGACAATCAGACTAAAACAACCAGACCAATACACTGTAACTGTCACTGTAACAAAAAAGGCCATTTCATAAAGCCACAATTATGTAAGTGCAATGGGAAATACTGTGCACAAAAGCATGTTTTGTGAGTACTGGAATGTTTTTCGTTCATACAATAATGTGTTTTGTGCCCACAATAATGTGCTTTGTACGTGCAAAACCATCCACAAGTACAAGTTCATTTTTAAATGTTTTATACCTAGATTCTGCATCTTTTGTTCTATGTTTGAGAAACATTCTATATAGAAGATTTTTTTTCTTACAAGCATTTTTCAACCCATTTGTCATCTAAGGATTATGAGTAGTATTTTTCCTGCTTTGTGCATGAATTGTAATCTTTTTACAATATTTATGTACAATATTAATGTGTGAATGTGGTCATGTGTGAATGTGGTCATGAAAGAATTATAGGTATTATTTAAATCGTTTGTATATACGTGATCCCAGTTCTGCCTCTTCAAATCTTCTCTTAAAAGTTCTACTGCTTTTCTAGATGTGTCTTTTATGATGAATGGAGTTTCCTATTACACAGTATTTATACTTAATTTTTCATATATTGTAAATACAGGGAGATCCCTTATGTCTATTGTAAATATACCACTTTTTATTTCTCCATGTATGTTTGTATATATATTATCCAGGAAAGAAGCAATGTGGGTAAAATAAAAAATAAAATAAAAATACAATTAACAAGTTATGAACAGTTAGCTGACTGGTTCCATCTGAAAGATCCAACACCTCAACCTTACCGTCTGAGTGGTAGTGGGGCGGGGGATACTGTGTGGACTCCAGTAGTCCCAGGAGAGGAGCTACAATACATAATTTACATTTACATTAAAGAATGTAATAAATAATAGCTTTAGTAGCTACTCAAAAGGCGTGTATTTACGTGGAATAATAATTTTAAGCAATTACATCATTACCAGAGCTCAAGCCGTTAAAATGATGGCTCTGGGTGATCTAATTAGTAGTTTTAAAATTCTGATAGACATAGCGTTAAAGCAAGGAGAGGCCAGCTGTTAAACTATGTTCAGGGTAAGCAGTCAGCCGCTGATTATTCTATTACGTTTCAGATCTTGGCCGCAGAGAGCGGGTTTGTTGACCAGGGCTCTGTGTAGCATTTTTCTCTGTGGTCTGAACTCTGTGATTAAAGCTGAACTTATTGTGTGCGATGAAACGACTAACTTGGAGAACCTCATTGCTTTTAGCATAAGACTGGACAATCGCATGAGGGAGAGGTGCAGGGAATGTGGACTAGAGCGAGTCGGGCCATCTACTGGTCCTGCCGGAGTAGGGCTGGGCGATTTGCCCCAAAATTCATATCACGGTATAAACTGCATCCCTTCAACGGTAACGGTATATATATCACGGTATAGAATTAAGTGTTGTTGTTTTTTTAATATATAAATAATTTGCTTACTGGCTTACATAGTCCTTTAAAGAAGCTATATGGATTTTAAAAAAACAATGAAAGAATACATTTATTACTTTGGATATTACCAAAATGTATTGTGCAATTCTCAAATCAAAATTAAAAGTCAGCACTGCTGCAAAATAGTGCACACAAAAGATATTGAGGGCTCTATACTAACTTTTGCTACCAACTTTTTCAGTTGGTCGCACCACACGTTTTGGTCGCACCTTTTTTGGGGGAAATACAGCTTGACCGTATTTGCTCATGTATAGTTGTCTCAATTTGCATAGCGTAGTTTCGGATGACTTAAAGAATGACAGCGACTCAACATATAGCTGCAAAATATTTTACTGTAACAAGATTTGTCTGCACTAAAACAGGTCAATTATTTTATATTACTTTAAAAGAAATTGGGGGGGGAAAGGCATTGCTTTTGTGAGCATTAGTTTGTTCTCTGCAGAGGGGGCAGCTCTTAGCATGTCTAATATCAGTCAAATCACTAACCCCATTGGATTCCGCATTTGCTCCTATGCAAGCCGCTACTGTCTTTACTAAGCTCGATCTACGCAGTGCCACCTGGTTTGGATCTGGGAGGGGCATAAATGGAAGACTGCGTTCAAGATGCCATTAGGATATTTTGAATATCTGCTTATGCCGTTTGGGCTTACCAACGCACCCGCGGTGTTTCAGTGCTTGATAAATGATGTGCTGAGAGACATCTTGAATGTTTTCTGTTTACCTTGACAACATTCTGATTTTTTTGCCCAAAACCTCAGTGAACATCGGCAACATGTGCGTTCTTCAGAGACTATTAGCTAACTGTCTTTCTAAAAAAGCGGAAAAATGTGAATTACATTTGGACGCAGTTCAGTTTTCAGTTCAGTTCAGACGCCAGATTCGAGCCGACCCAGCCAAAATCCCGGCTGCAGTTGAATGGCCAAATCCTACATCAAGGAAGCAGTTACAGAGGTTCCTGCGGTTTGACCATTTTTACCGGCAATTTATTCACAACTATAGTCAAAGAGCGGACCTCTGACATGGCTTACATCCTGTAAAGTTATGTTTAAATGGATCCCCCTGAATCAGCATTTGTCGAACTCAAACATTTATTTTCTACTAACTAATGGAGTGAAGTGATCATATAAGATCAACCTGAAATCGTTTTCCAGTGAATGTCACTTTTTAAATAGAGAAATGTTTCTACATTGTGCTGGCTTTATATATTATTGTGGCATATGTGATATGTCACATTGGCGATTGATTCGCTGTATGCTATGTGGCCAGAACAACACTATTTGTGCTTTGTTGCCAGTGTTTGGACTATACACATTACAAAACAAGTCATTTACAGAAACATTACAGTTCTCAGCAATGCAGCATATTACATTATACAACAGTTCACTTAAAGACATCTCATTATATTCTGTGCTGTCAGCACTAAATATCCTAAATGCGCCAGCTGGGGCATAACCACCACGCTAGGTGCCTCGGGTCACACAAGTCACACTGCATTTAGAACATGCTACCAGCCCCTTGACCCCCTCAGTGAAGAACCCCTACCCGTCTCTTCCTCGCGCCCCGCGGTATCGCTCAGCAGTCCGGCTCCCGGTAAAGTGCCCACATTCAACCAAATACTAAGCTTAACTGTTGTGTCCCAGCAGAGGGCTATCAATAAACCACATGCTATGCATGTTTAAAATAGATTAAATAAAAAACATAAACTTTCCAGCGGTTGAAATTTTCCAAATCAGAGCTCCCTCCGCTGGATTCCACTAGCTTTCAATGAAAGTTTGATAGTCAGCTACTAACCGGCCGACCCTTAATGCACTGCGCCGCCAAGATGCACACTTCGCTTACAGACAAGGGTGTAAACCGGGTATATTCATTGCGTGGCTTGCGGTCCTCGTGCAGCTCGTTAAGCTTTACTTGGCGGCTAAAGTGGCAAGCTCTAGTCATGGGCCATAACAGTTTTGACAATTTTAACGCGCTGTAATTACTTTCAGTTAGCATTTTTTTTCTCCTCAAGGGAGCAGCTTTTGCACGGAGGAGGAAGTGGGGGAAGAGATGGAGTACCTCGTTAGCCTCTTGTTTAATTAAATTATATTTTTTGAGCATACCAGCTTCACCTCCCTGCTTCCTGCGTTTGGGTTCTCAATCCCTATACAAAACCTGACACACCTCTCCAAAATGCTGGGCTCTGGGTGGCGGAGTGAAACCGTCCCTTGCCTTTGATGCAGACGGCGTGGGTTTGCTTCCCATCCAGGAGACCTTGAATGTTTGTGTGAGTGTGTGTAAAAAAACAAAACATCTCCAAAACGCCAGACGTCATCAACTCAAGTCTGCTACGACGATGCACTGCAGTGGGGTCGAGACCCTGATAAGGATGACGAGCATGCAGGTGAGCTTCCCTGAGATGGTTTCTGACAGTTTGTGCAGAAATTCTTTGGTTATGCAAACCGATTCAATTTTGGCCAGCCTCCAGCAAACATGAGTTAGACAGATTTGTGTACAATATATGAAGGAAATGGCCTTTGGTGTATGTAGAAAGTTTCAAAACTTTGGAGTCCAGCCAGCTCATAAATAATGGGAAACAGAAGTGTTGCATTTTTATTCCGTTTATGTAGGTTGGGCCAATGAAAAACTTCTTCTTGGCTAGTGCAAAACATCCATGTGACTCTTGTTTAGTGTTTGCAGTGATTACAGGATAGAAAAGAAAGATGTGTCTGCAGTTTAACAAATTATTCACTTAATGGTTACAAGCCATCAAAATATTTTTTTCCAACTGTTTTATGTAAAACATGAATCTGTGACATGGTTCGTTTGCCTTTTATGTGGGGAAAACAACATACTACTGGACATAATTAAAAAACATATCTTTTAATATTTATCTGGTGAGAAAAAAATGTTAGTAAGAATACTGTACCTTCAAATGTCCTCCAAAGGTGTCAAAGTCAAAGAATTGGCAGGCTTCATTGCCATAACAGCTGGGCTCCATCTCACCATAGACTAGGATGTTACGACTCAGCAGGCCAATCTCAGCTCTCATATCCACCCCATCCACCACTTCACCCATGTGAATAAAATGGGCTTTACCTGTGAACACATACACATATCCATACAGAGCTGGGTTTTCTATTTCTATTCCCCCCACCCCCCAATGTACGACCTGAATGCTTGCATCAATAGTTGGTTAGCTATTTAAATCCTGAATTATGCCATGCACTGATGAAACAAATGTTGCACAAACTTGCCACGTTTTTTAAAACGGTTACGTAAAAAAAAAAAATCAAGATGATTGATGAAAGAAAATTGATTGATAAATAAATAAATAAATAGATTAGCTGGCAGCCAGTTCAGGGTGTATTCCGCCTATTGCCCGAAGCCAGCTGGGATAGGCTCCAGCGCCCCCCGCGACCCTTGTGAGGACAAGCGGTTAAGAAAATGGATGGAAATAAATAAATTAATTAATAATGGGCTATTTGTGGTTGCACATATTCTTCCACCATTTTAATAATCCCTGTGTCCTTTAATGGAAGCCAATTAATTTGTAGCAATTAATTTCCAGTCCAGAAACAGGAATTCTACAATGATCACCAAAGTAGAAGCAACACTTCTCACAAGATCAATGTCTGGTACTGAATACATGAGTGTTTTTACCACTTATCTTCAAACAGAGGCTGTTGAATGCATTTAGAAACAAATCACTGAAATCACTTTACTGATTGTACTAAGTCGGTATTTTACTACAATTAAAGGTGAAGTCTTTAGTTTTGTCCGTTTGTGTTTGTAAACAACCAATTCAAAACTGACTCCTCGCATGGCTCAACCCCCACAAGATTAAAAAGTCAAAACACCACACACTCTCCTCCCCTCTATATTGTCTCACTAGCATACTGTCTCTCTGTGTCCATAATGTGTTTGCTTCAGCATATCCAGGACTATGACACAGCCAATGAATATATCTTCATGGATGAGGCTGAGTTCAACCTGAAAGAAGAGGCGCCGGGAAGAAATGTGATTGGCCAGCCAGACATAATTGAGGTCCCAGGCCTTTCTGGTGGCAACATCACTATGCGCGTGGCCAGGAACCACCATGGTATCCTACACAGCCCTTCTACTTGAATTTCTTAACGGCCTGTTTGATATGGTTGTCCGACCTGATCATGACAGATAACCCACAGTGAGTCAACTCTGTGATAATTTGGGACAATGTATACTTTCACAAGGCTGCCCAGGTGCATGAGTTGTTTCAGGACCACCCATGCTTTTCTGTTCTATAACTTTTATAATTTGCAGCCCATATATCTGCAGTGGTAGACAGATATTCTAACCCATCAAATGTGTTTTTGAGCTCTTCTTCCATTTACAATATTCACTGTTGAGGTCTTTGGAAAATGTATTCCTGCACATTGGCCCTGCATTCATTGGTATTTTGCTGATCAGTGCTCTGAACGGAACATTGAGAGGGGAAGCATTTCCTCAACAACATACCTGGCAATCATTCTATCAAATTATGCCTTGGTTGTATGCTGCTGTGGCGAATTAAAATTGATCTTCATCTGTTTAGGTGATGTTGGTCCATCATTTTGGGTCTTTGGCAACAAGTTTTGTTGCCGCATGCAATGATTGAAGATGCTTTAATAGATTTGCAATGCTCTTCGTCGCTGTAGACAATTCTTTATGTCCAACACATAACTTACATTTTACTACGATGTTTTTAGCGTCCTTTATCCGCAGGAAATAAAAGTAGTGCTTGTATTTCCACTCTGAAAAGCCTCCACTCTCAGTTTCATGCGCACTTGCCATTGCAGCGTGTTGGTTGGCGTGTTACCGGAGTTTTGTATGTATTGTGTGTGCGTAAGCTGGGTTTGTGTGTCTGTGTTGAGTACAGTGTCAGACTGTCTTTGATTGGCTTACCCTCACATCTTTCCCTATGTTAACCAATCAATAGCCTCTTCCGGGACGTGCTGTGTTCAAATTAGAGTGAGATGAAACATGTGGACAAGGCTTGTAAAAGAACACAAGGTTTGTCTGAGAGAAGTGGCCATTGTCATTGATTCAGTGTGTTCCTTTTCTATATAAATGTTTTGAATTTTGCTCTTGAGTGTTCTGTACATGGTTGGTAGTGTTCAGCCAAAAGCTTAATTGTGTTTAATATGGCTGTGTTTACCAAATGAAATCACAAGTGCCGTTTTGTGGACATGTTAGAGCTGCATTAAGGAAGTTGAAATGTTAAAATTACAGATTTTTACAAATCTATATGCAGAAACATTGCCCTGATGTGTAGAGAAAGCCCCAACGTGTTCACAACAATTAAGTGGATAAGCTTATAAAGCTTTTCTAAATATAGGCATTTGGGGGATTAGATTATCTGTGCAAGCAATTTATTCAGACTTGCTCTTTCTATCATTGTTTTATCATTATCTTTCTATCATACTATTAGTTGAAGTGTATCTTAGCTAGTCTGTAAATAGTGGCTTCTTGCCAGAGGAGTTTCTGTTCGCTTGTGCTCGTACAAGCCTGCATGGCTCATGCACGATCATTATGGAGGCTGCATTTACACTTTAGTCCAGAGGTGGCAGTCATGTGTAAAAAAGTGTCAAAGCCCTTAAGGCCCCTGTAAGAGATTTGATGTCAAAAAGTTTTGTTAAGGGATGCCAGAGTTTAGCAATGTGTGCGTGATGTTTGGAGTTTTGTGTGTGCAGTTTAAAAAAATAAAAAATAATGTGTTTTAGCAATCAAAAAAAAAGGCAGCCCGAGAAGTTTCCACTTCACCATTCGGGCCACCATTAGTAAACTTTAGGTGGCCCGACAAAGTCACGTGATGGCCATGGGCCATCTGGCCATCGTTATTCTTGACCCCTGAATAATTTTATATTCCTCTTTTTGTTATTTTGTTTTAAAAATGCAATTCATATGTTAATAAAGTGTTGATCTACCATCCAGTTTCAGTTTTCAGTAAAAGTGTTATAAAAAGGACAATTTAAAAACCAGGTAACTAAAAATCTAATAATAATGGACAAGATAGGAAAATGTGAAAAATCCACCAATCACCATCATCCACCAATCCACCATCTTATCCATCTCGTTGGACCGGATAATTCTGACTTTTTCTTTTTGTGGAATACCCCCATCGCCTATCTCCTTCAGACTTGAAAATCCTCAATCCACAGTTGTTTAGGATTAGGGTGTCAGGAACTATAAGTGAGTGTACACCACATATTAAACCTTGGTATTTCTGGTTCTGGTATGTATTTGAATCAGTTGACAAATCAGGACTGAAAACAGAATAAGTACATATAAATAACAGAGCATAAACAAGAAACAAAATAACACATTAATTTGTTCATATAAACAAAAATGTCCTATGGCTGCGTCTTAAGTTTACACACACCCACGCACATACCCACGCACACACATATATAGATATATTTGTTTAAATCAGCATGAATAAGCCCATTAAGAAACACACACTTCTACAGGATATAGGCTGTGACTGGACCTGGGTCAATTCAAACACCTTTCTCTGACTCCAACACAGTACTCTAGGTTGTTCAAATCTGACTGCATTGAACTAAAAAAACAAAAACACACAAGCTTGCAAACTCACTCTACATCGACAGTGACGATACTTGGTAAACTGTGCAGAATATGGCATTCATTCCAACATTCCATCAATATGTCTTTGGAAGAGATTATCTTGAGGGTAGTATATGCTCCAAAATCAGTGCAATCAAGGGCAATTTACATTATTTTTGACAGCCTACTGTAGGTCAGGGGTCTGCTACCCCCACGCTGAGGCCTAGTGCCGAGCAATTGGCCTTTTGTTTCTTGGGCTAAAAATAAATAAATAAATAAACGGTTTCAAATGTGGTACATCCAGGGAGGCGTCCAGGAGGCATCCGAACCAGATGCCTGAGCCACCTCAACTGGTTTCTCTCAACGCGGAGGAGTAGCGGCTCGACACTGAGTCCCTCCCGGATGACCGAGCTTCTCACCCTATCTTTAAGGGAGAGCCCGGATACCCTGCGAAGGAAACTCATTTCAGCCGCTTGTATCCGGGATCTTGTTCTTTCGGTCACAAGCTGTGGGTTGTGACCATAGGTGAGGGTAGGAACGTAGATCGACCGGTAAATCTACAGGTTTGCCTTTCGGCTCAGCTCCTTCTTTACCACAACGGATCGATACAGAGTCCGCATTACTGCAGACGCTGCACCAATCCGCCTGTCAATCTCCCACTCCAACCTACCCTCACTCGTGAACAAGACCCCAAGATACTTGAACTCCTCCACTTGGGGCAGGATCTCATCCCCGACCCGGAGAGGGCACTCCATCCTTTTTCAACTGAGGACCATGGTCTCGAATTTGGAGGTGCTGATTTTCATCCCAACCGCTTCACACTCGGCTGCGAACCTCTCCAGCGAGAGTTGGAGATCACTGCTTGAAGAAGCCAAAAGCACCAAATCATCTGCAAAAAGCAGAGATGCAATGTTGAGGCCACCAAACCGGACCCCCTCAACGCCTCGGCTGCGCCTAGAAATTCTATCCATAAAAGTTATGAACAGAATCGGTGACAACCTTGGTGGAGTCCAACCCTCACTGGAAACAAATTCGACTTACTGCCGGCAATGTGGACCAAACTCTGACATTGGTCGTACAGGGACCGAACAGCCCGTATCAGGGGGCTCAGTACTCCCGAAGCACCCCCCACAGGACTCCCAGACATGGTTAAACGCCTTCTCCAAGTCCACAAAGCACGGCTGGGACGAAAACCACACTGCTCCTCTTGAATCAGAGATTCGACTTCCTGACGGAACCTCCTCTCCAGCACCCCTGTAAAGACCTTACCAGGGAGGCTGTGGAGTGTGATCCCTCTATAGTTGGAATACACCCTACGGTCTGCCAATCCAGAGGCACTGTCCCTAATGTCCATGCAATGTTGTAGAGGCGTGTCAACCACCACAGCCCCACAACATCCAGAGCCCTTAGGAACTCCAGACGGATCTCATCCACCCCCGGGGCCTTGCCACCAAGGAGTGTTCCAACCACCTCAGTGACTTCGACCCCAGAGATAGGTGAGACAACCTCAGAGTCCCCAGACCCTGCTTCCTCAAAGGAAGAAATTTTGGTGGAATTGAGGAGGTCTTCAAAGTATTCTCCCCACCAATTCACGACGTCCTGAGTCGAGGTCAGCAGCACCCCATCTCCACTATACACAGTGTTAATGACGCACTGCTTTCCTCTTCCGAGCCGGGGGTTGGACCGCTCTCCAAACTTGTGTTTGCTAGGTGATTTAACAACAACTGACTTACCACATAAACAATTTCAATCTATACATGTAGCCCTTACTATCGCAAAAAAAACAATTCTTGTTAACTGGAAAAATAAATCTGTTGGCTGCTGGGTGGCGGCTGCGTCTTGGCCGTTCCCTGGGTCTCTTGGGGGGTGCTGCGTTGCGGGGCTTTCCCTGGTGTCTGGGGCGGCGCCGTTCCGGCGCGGTCCGTCGCTCTGGGCCCGGCGACGCGGTTCGGGGCCTGTGGGCCGCCGGGGTGCCCGGTGGTTCCCTCTCCCCTCCCCCTTCCTCCCACTTGCTGCCTCTCCCTCCTCGCCTCTCCCCGCCCGTTCTCCGCCACCCTGTCCCTTCTCCCTCGTCACCCTTCCTCCTCCTCTCCCCCTCTCTCTGCGGCCCTGCCGCTGCCCCCTGCCCTTCTTGTCGTCTCCTTCCCCCCTCCCTTCCCCCTCCTCGGTACGCCTTCCTTCCCCTCCCCTGGGCCGGGGGCTCCATCCAAGGCCTGGGTCTCGGTGCTCCGGGGGCTGGCGGGGGTTGCTGGGGTTTGATGTTGTGCCCGCCCCGCTCCGGTGGGCGTCCTGGCACCTCGGGCGGGCCCCAGTATCCAGGGGGCGAGCCCTATCGCCCCGCCGGGCTGGTCCCATATACCCGCCGGGGTCCCGGTGGGGTGGGTGGGGGCTTGGTGGGCGGGTGCGCCTCCTGCCCCCGCCCGGTTGGGGAGGGCCCCGCTGGTCGCTCCTCTTAACTCACTACACTAGGTTTGCACAATACAATTTTATATACATATAGGGCACATAACACACTTTGTGGGGGGTGGGGTAGGATGGAAACACCGTCTTCACCCTAAAACTCCCCTCCAATTTTAATGCACCACACAACTGGGGGGGGGGGGGGGGGGGCTTGTGGGGGTGCCATCGGTTGGGGACCGCGGTATAGAGCAGTGCTGCGGTCCCCTGTCCACAGCACGGAAATGAGTGTTATTAAATATAAATAAATAACCCCACCCTTCCATCAAGTTACCGTCCGATTTCACTAATTAACACTGATATTAAAATTATCACTAAGGCTTTTACATCTAGATTAGAAACAGTAATCCCGACAATCATTCATAGCGACCAAACAGGCTTTATTAAAGAGCGTCACTCTACTAATAATATTAGAAGGCTCTTTAACCTTATTAGTATGTCACAGCGGCATAATAAAAAGGCAGTTATTATATCATTGGATGCAGAAAAAGCTTTTGATAAAGTTAACTGGTCCTTCCTCTTTGCTGTTTTAAATAAATTTGGCTTTGGGAAGTCATTTATTCACTGGGTGTCAGTATTATATGATTCTCCTAAAGCTACTGTTACTACTAATGGGATTATATCTAAGAGTTTTACTCTACAGAGAGGCACAAGACAGGGATGCCCACTGTCGCCTTTATTATTTGCAATATTTATTGAACCGCTTGCATTAGCCATACGCCAGGAAAGAATGATTCAAGGAATTCACTCTGGGGTAACAGAACATAAAATTAATCTATATGCCGATGATATTTTACTTTATTTAGAAAAGCCTGGTATTTCGTTAGGGGAAGTATTTAACTTAATAACTAAATTCTCACAGTTATCAGACTATTCTATTAACTGGACAAAATCAACACTTCTACCTATTACAGAAAATTCATGGAACCCTGCAAGCCAGGACCCATACTACTCATTTCCTATAGGTAATTTAAAATACTTAGGCATAAAAATCTCACCTAAATTAACTGATTTAGTTAATTTCAATTTCACTCCACTTCTGGATAGCATTTATAGTGACTTGGAGCGCTGGAATAATCTTCCTATTTCTCTAATAGGACGAATAGCCACTATTAAAATGAAAGTTTTACCCAAAATAAACTATTTTTTCTCAATGATTCCATTTAAACCTACGGCTAACTGGTTCCAGTTGTTGGACTCAGCCGTTACAAAATTTTACTGGAAAAAAAAAAGAAGCAAAGATTAGTCTATCTACTCTTCAGAAAAATAAATCCAAAGGAGGTCTAGAGGCACCAAATTTTATGCACTATTATATAGCCAACCAGCTACAATATATTATTTTATGGGCACAACCCAATAGAGATACTAACTGTTGGCTGGAACTAGAACAGAAGGATTGTAATAACCTCAGACTCCTAGATTTACTCTTTATTACAACATCGATTAAGCGACATAACTGCTTTAAAAATCCAATGATTTCCGCCACCCTGACTGCCTGGTGGAAGGCACTAGAAATGACAAAAGCCCAAGTGGAGCCCAGCGGGCTTTCTCCCCTATAGCATAACCCCGACTTTCAAATTAACAACCAATCGTTTTATTTGAATGTGTGGGAGCAGAAAGGAATTACACATCTCCACCATCTCTTCTCAGATAATATGTTTATATCATATACATCCTTGCTCCAAAAATATAAAATAAAAAACGGAAACTTTTTACATTATTTGCAAGTTAAAAGTATGATAAAGAAACAAATTCCAACACTCCAGGGTACACTCCAACCGCCTGTTTTAGCTAAAGATATTACCAAGCTTTCTCCGACAACAACAAAAAAACTCTCAAAAATATATAAGTTACTTTCATATACTGATAAAACGTCTTTACCCATCTCAAAATGGGAAACAGACTTGTCTATAGCTCCGGAATCTGTCTTTTGGATTCAAGTTTGTGAAAATGTTTTTAAAATGACAAAACACACAAATTTACAACTTATCCAATATAAAATTATTCACAGAACATACATTACTCAATATATGATGAAGAAAATGGGACTCTCAGACTCCGACATTTGTCTCCAGTGTTTACAAAACACTACAGACACTTATTTTCATGCTTTATGGTTATGTACTCCGGTTATGTGTTTCTGGACTAAAGTCTTAGAAAAACTTTCCGCTGTCTTGGACTGTAGGATACCGTTCTCTCCAAACTTGTGTTTGCTAGGTGACTTAACAACAATTGACTTACCACATAAACAATTTCAATCTATACTTGTAGCCCTTACTATCCCAAAAAAAACAATTCTTGTTAACTGGAAAAATAAACAAATTTTGAATATCGACCAATGGTCTAACCTCCTCACAAATCATATTTTAATGGAAAAAATATCTGCCTCAAATAAAAACCAAATGTCAAAATTTAAAGAAACATGGTCTACGTATATAGAATTTTTTAACCTAAACTTGGATTTTAATTCTGCCTGTTAGCGAGAGCCACAGCAGCGTTATAACTTGCATTGATGTTTCTGTATTAGGCAATTTGTAACTAATGGTTGTGTTTCTATAGTCAGGAACCCGGCTGCTGCCAGCGGGATCGAGCGGATTCACCTCCGATGGGCACCAGGGGTTGATATTCGGATTCACGGCATGCCAGTGGGTTAATTCTGTGGGTGCTGTCCCCCCTGGCGGGGAGTGGGCGGGTCTGCCCCTCTGTTGGCTGCTGGGTGGCGGCTGCGTCTTGGCCGTTCCCTGGGTCTCTTGGGGGGTGCTGCGTTGCGGGGCTTTCCCTGGTGTCGGGGGCGGCGCCGTTCCGGCGCGGTCCGTCGCTCTGGGCCCGGCGACGCGGTTCGGGGCCTGTGGGCCGCCGGGGTGCCCGGTGGTTCCCTCTCCCCTCCCCCTTCCTCCCCCTTGCTGCCTCTCCCTCCTCGCCTCTCCCCGCCCGTCCTCCGCCTCCCTGTCCCCTCTCCCTCGTCACCCTTCCTCCTCCTCTCCCCCTCTCCTTGCGTCCCTGCCGCTGCTCCCTGCCCTTCTTGTCGTCCCCTTCCCTCTTCCCTTCCCCCTCCCCGGTACGCCTTCCTTCCCCTCCCCTGGGCCGGGGGCTCCATCCATGGCCCGGGTCTCGGTGCTATGAGGGCCGGCGGGGGTGGCTGGGGTTTTGTGTCGTGCCCGCCCCGCTCCGGTGGGCGTCCTGACACCTCGGGCGGGACCCAGTATCCGGGGGGCGAGCCCTATCGCCCCGCCGGACGGGTCCCATATGCCCGCCGGGGTCCTGGTGGGGTGGGTGGGGGCTTGGTGGGCCGGTGCGCCTCCTGCCCCCGCCCGGTTGGGGAGGGCCCCGCTGGTCACTCCTCTTAACTCACTACACTAGGTTTGCACAATACACTTTTATAGACATATAGGGCACATAACACACTTTGGGGGGTGGGGTAGGGTGGAAACACCGTCTTCACCCTACAACTCCCCTCCAATTTTAATACACCACACAACTTGTGGGTGGGGGGGGGGCTTGTGGGGGTGCCATCGGTTGGGGGCCGCAGTATAGAGCAGTGCTGCGGTCCCCTGTCCGTGTCGCCACCCCCCCCCCCCCCCGCCCTATCTATTTTTTTTTAATGCACCACATACACTCAGCAACATGCTTGGGTGGCGGGTGGATCGGAGCGTGGGAATATCATTTCCATCGGCTCCGGTTCACCTGCTCCTAATTTTAATGCACCACACACACACACTTGTATATACACTGGGTGGGGTCACATTCACGGTTTAGGGGTAGAGTTCGCCAGTCCGCGAGCTGGCGGACTCAGTAACAGGGGTTAATTTTCACAAAGAACGCTGGGGTGACGACCGGGGCCTTCCCCCGCTGGGCCTGGGGTTCGGGGGTGTCGGCCGCCCTCCGGTGCCCCCATCTCCCCCTTCTGCCCCCGGTGTTCCGTCCTTCCACACGGCGGGGGGTGGGGTAGGCGCGGCTGCCCTCTCCGCTCCGCTGTCCGGCCCCTCTTCGGCGCCGGTGCCTGGGTGCGGGTGGTCCCCGGGGGCTGGGGGGCTGCCGGTTGGTCGGGGTGGGGTCGGGGGGGGGGGGGGGGGGCTTTGTTGGGGGGGGGCGGTGGTGGGGGTTGCGGGGGGGGGTGCTGGGGGTGGGGGGTGTCTGGGGGATTGGGGGCGTGGGGGCGGCTGGGGCTGGGTTGGGGTGGGTGGCGGGGGTGGATGGGGGGCGGGGGGTAGTGGAGGGGGCGGGGGTTGGGGGCCGGTGGGGTGCCTGGTGGGCCTGCAGTGCCCCGTCCTGCTGCGTTGGGCCGGGGGCGCGGGCCGTGTCGGGGCGGGGGGCGCTCCTGCTCCTGGGTTTGCTCTCCGGCCGGTGGCCCTGGTGGGGCCCGGGGGTCGTCCTTTGGCGCTGCCGCGGCCTGGGGGGCCCTGAGGTGTTGCGCTTGCTCTGTTCCGGCGGGGGTCGACGGCTCCCCTCTTTGGTGGAGATTTTCATGCATGCCAGATCCACCACACCAGCATCTACCGAAACTCAGACACAATCTGTTTCCTCCTCAGGTTATTGAATCGGTGGAGTCTGGTGTCTGCGGATCTCACGCGGCTTCGTCTGTACTTCCTTCCTTTTCTCGGTCTCTCCTTTGGTCTCTTGAGGCCTCCCTGATTTTATGTTTTTTGGATTTGTTGGGGTCTGGATGTTTCTTGGGCTGGGGAGGAGTTCTGGTGGGGGGTGTCTGGTCGGTGCAGGATTTCACCTTCCTTGGTTTTCTTCGGTCCCCTCGGGTCTCCTGGTGTTCGGCTTAGGTGAACGGTATGAGATTTTTTCTAATAGGTTTTCTGGTGAGCTAACAAATACACGCACGCACGCACGCACGCACGCACATACACATACTCACCCACACACACACACACAAAAAAAAAAATAATATATATATATATATATATATATATATTAAAAAAAAAAACAAAAAAAAAAAAAAGAGCAATGATGATGACATTTCCGAATGAACAATACTGAGCTCTTAGAAAAAGAAAAAAAAATATATATATATATAAATAAATAAATAAATAAAAGAGGAGGTTATACTATTCATTAATACATTGTAACAAACAATTTGTAACTTAAATGAATTAATTCATAAGTTTCGCACAATTCGACTGTTTAAAGGTATGTGTGAGTCAGGGGCTTGTGTCCGTCTCAGCTGCGGCCACCTAAGCTGAGATAAGCAGAAGATGGAGAAACCAATGCTGGCTGGATGTTCTCATTCATATAACTGACTTTTTACACTAAAGAGGCAAGGCAATACGGATGTTCATACGTGTCATTCATGCAAATGGTACTTCATTTATATTTCCACCTTTCAGGGCCCTCAAAGCGCTTTACATTCGACTACTCATTTACCTACTAATGACGCAACATCAGGAGCAATTGGGGGCTCAGTATCTTGCTCAAGGATACTTCGGTGTGGTCACAATGGCATGGGATCGAACCCACAACCTCTATTTAATGTTCTGACATGTTACAGACCAAATTAGTAACTATCAGTCTTTTAAAATGCTTTTAATATGAATCTGCCTAATAAAATACTACACTCCTACTGTAAGTAGTAACTACTAATAAATATTTTTTTCAACGTGCCATCTTACTAAATGTAAACCAACTTAAAACCGTTACATTTCAGTTACTGTCTATTACGTTTACTCTGTTTAAAACAACTCACTACGGTGTGATTGTCAGACAGGAATCTAGTTGCACATCGTATCGGGGGCACTAATGTATTTATCATGTCCTGAATGGATGACTGACCTTCTCACCCTATCTCTAATGGAGAGCCCGGACACCCTACACTTGTATCCAGATATTTGCTCTCTAGGAGATTAATTCTGGTGACAACCGATCATGTTTTTTGTTTTGTTTTTTACAAATGATGTAATGTTTATTTTTTTCTCTGGGGCATATGAAGAGGCAATGCTTACGACTTCAATAAAATGAAACATTCCAACTTCTACTATTTTCGGAGTATGATTTGGGCGAATAGCGATGCACACATAAACTTTGGTGACAATCGATCAAGGTTTTTGGATGTAATGCTCTTCACTTTTTGAAGGCTCCCAGGCTGGTTGCATTCACCCGCCACTAGTGGGGTTTCCAACCACTTGTTTCAATTTTTTTAAGTGAATTTATTGAATATGCGCAAAATGGACATGCGACTTATGCCCGTTTCCATCTGTTTTTCTTTTGTGAATATTGAGAGGAGACTCCGCCACTATAGGTGGTGGTATACACAATAGAGATGTGATCCACCAGTAATTTAAAAGAAGAAGAAGAAGAAAAGGAAGTGACTGCGCTGTGCGATGACATCATATTAGTCTGGTTTTGTAATTCTTGATAAACCGTGGTGTTTCATTGCTGTTTTCTAAAATTGCATTAATATTCGCTTGTTTAATTATTTATTTGACTGCCAAGCATTTTCAGAAAAGAGGATATGTGGATGCCAGCCGATTTAAGCATTTTGACTGATCTTTCAAGGTCCACAGAAAAATTTGTGTTTGGACTATGGAAACATAGATACTACCAAATGAAAGATTGAACTCTCATCTTTCATCAGAAAAAAAAGTTTGTTTCTACCTTATTCCGTTTTTCAGTAATCAACAATAGAAAATAGGTTAGTTACACCCAAATGCGATGTTTTGGACCAAAATACGGAGAAATCAAGCTTTTTGTGAAACGATATTATTTCATGCACTCTAGTGAATTTGACACCTTTTTTTTTTCCATGAATGATGCTCAAACACCTAAACAGTGCTTTACTTCTGTAAAACACTACCACCAACAATGAAAAAGTGTTTTTTGATAGCAAAATACGTTTATTTACATTCAACAGTGTAACAATTTGACAAAACAATTTGGCAAACTATTTACAAATGTGTGCAACTGTGGTACTATTTACAATTGTGTGGATGTTTCAACTACACAGTTTTTCTTTTTGTGTGGTATATTGTGTAAAACTCCCCTGCGTGCAAGGGGACGCAGCAGGATTTGCACCACAGATTAGTTTCACTGCGATTGCTCCTTCGCGTGCAGACCCTACAACACTTTCTTGCCGGCCTTTTTTTCCGGGGAATAGCAGGTATATACTGCAGTGTGTGTTTGGCCATGTTGTCATCAAGTCTACTCTCAGGATCATGATACGGTGACCTGGTGTTACGTCTGATTTCCTCATGTCCTTCAGTTCCTATACCGGGTGGTAAGAGATGTTCTGATCCATCTTATCCACTCCATTCATGGTGGCATCGTAGTCCAGAACCAGTGTCTTTTCCGTGATCAGACTGTACCCACTCCTCCGATGAATATGCATTGGACTCGGAGTACTCTTCATCGTCCGATTGAACGTCCGCCTGTGCAGAAGTGCTCGTTTTCCGCCGTTAGCATCGCTCGCCGGTGAGGCTTTACGACGTGATCGAAGCCGCCGCGTCAACGCTTCCAACTTCGGTGTCAACTCTTCCAACTTCGGCGTCAACCTCGGAGTCACCATCATCATCATCAATATGCTCGTTAGTATTGGTCGATGCTTTTCGTCTTTGAAAAAAATGCTCAAGCGTGAGCTGCTTGCAACCGGTCGCCATTTTCGCTTCCTCAGCCATTCTCCCCTCAACACTCTAGCTTCGCCTCACGTCTTCTACTGACGCCTACCCGATCTTGTCCAAAGAGAGTCAAAGCTGCCATCTAGTGCCCAAAAATAGTCATTATACTAACTCGACCTGCTTGATACTTTCAGCACAGCTTGCCAAGGCTTTCCTCCATCCGTTTCCCAAAAAACCCCAAAAAAACATAGTGAACGTCTTTTAACATCTTTGGCGGCGCTCATTTGGATTTTACTAAACGTTATTAAACGTTTTTGGGGGTCAAAGAGTTAATAAAAATAACAACAACTCTGTTTCGTCCCCCCCCCCCCAAACATACCTTACTTTATCGTCCGCCATTGCTTTGTGACTACAAACGTTCGTGTAATGTAAGTATCCGGTCAAAACATGCGACGTGTATCCGTTCTTGCCAGCAGTTCGCAAAACCTGTTTCTATAGCCTAATTTCGCATTTTCCTTTTTTCAACGCGATCAAGAGACGGGTAGGAGCTTTCTTCACTGAAGGGGTCAATTGGGGCTAAAAGCAGGTTCTTAAATGACTGTCACTCAATTAGTTTGGTTACACGTACGTCCGCTAGCGAGCTTCGTGATGCTTCTGTCTGTTCCCTCGCTTTCAGGATATTGACAAAATAAATGTGTAAAAATAAAAAAACTATTTTAGCCTCTTATACGTCCGTTCTTTTCTGTCTGGAAATTAGGAAGAGTGAACGGAGGTTTACCAGCGTACACTTCTGTCTTCTCAAGCATTGCAATGGTGTTTTTTTTTTGCCAATAAACTCCATCAGGACAGTTAGGAATGGCACCAAGGGCATCTGTCGTTTTGTCACTTAGGGCTGAAAGTCGTTAAAACAATGCTTGCAAGCTTTAAGGTGTGCAGTTACGCAAACACTTTCAGCACTCCATTCGGCGCCATTCAAATGACGGCTTTGTTTGGTAGCAAGTTTTTTTTTTAACTTGATTTTCACGCAATGCGCACTTCGCTTATTGTGGGAATGCTAAAAGCATGCAAAAACAAAACAAACAAAAAAATCATTAAAACTGGTCTGGGCAAAAATAATGGTACCCTTAACTTAATATTTTGTTGCACAGCCTTTTGAGGAATTCACTAATCAAATGATTTAAACTTTCAATGAGACTTCTTCACCTCTCAGCAGTTATTTTGGCTCACTAGCCATGGGAAAACTGCACCAGTTGTCTACAGTTTGAAGGGTGATTTATTTATTTATTTATTTATTCATTTATTTATTCATGTATTTTCCTAAACAGAATGTTTCATCTCCTACCACGTGTATTCAATGGGATTTAGATCAAGGCTAATTAAAGGCCACATCTAAATAGTCCAATGTTTGGTTCTTAGCCATTCTTTATGATTTGGGTAAATATTTTGTTGCAAACCCCATAACCTGTGACGAGGAATTTTTTTCTCTAGAATACCTGGATACCTTTACAATTTATGTTACTCTGCACATATTCAAGACACCCTGTACCAGATGTAGCAAAACAGCCCCATAACATAACAGAGCCTCCTCCATGTTTCAAAGTAGGGACAGTGTTTTTTCTTGTTATGCTTCCTTTTTGCACCTGTAAACAAAGAGTCAATGTGCCTTGCCAAAAAGTTCCAGTTTCGTCTAGTCTATCCATAGGATATTCTCCCAGAAGCTTTGTGGCTTGTCAACATGCAGTTTGGCAAATTCCAGTCTCACTTTTTTTTCTCTTTTTTGTGTTTTATCTTGAACCACAGAAACATCCAGCCTCGCACTAACATCCCTCCTTTGTAAGTATTTACAAACGAAGCTTGATCAAATAAGATAAGTCATGCAATGCAATCCACGAATTAAGAATTTTTAATTTACTGTTTTAAATTTGAATTTTAAGTTTCAAAACATTTTAAGTTATGAGATTGTGCTGTGAGTCACATTCCTCACCTTGAACCTTGACTTGGTTAGTTGTGCAAGTCGGGCAAGGAATTAAGTTAAACCCTTCAGTCTGATGCATGGAGTAGTCAGTGCTGGCCACCACCACCCGGTCACCAGGTTGCCAACCCACAGGCTTGTCTGCAAGATCCAGAACTGTGCTGTTCGACCACATGTCAATGGAAATTGAGGCCTGAGGACGGACTGCAGGATTGGAGATAGAGAGTTAGAACTACAGCAGTGGACAATGACTGTTGACAGCTAAGAATGTAATATCCAAAACGTGGAAATACAGAGTCATTAATGTATGCTATATAATGTATTGTGATGATAGTTTTTCCTCTTGTGATTGTGTTAATATAACTGAAATGGAACACACTTTGTGACAATGCTCCAGAGAAACATTTCTGACTCTTGAAAAAAATATTGAAATATTGTCATGCCTGTTGCTCATGCTTAAAGCAGAGAAATTCCCTTTGCACCACACACCAGCAAAGTTCTGAGACTTAAGACACAATCAATACCCTAATCTGAAAAAATATATATATCACTACGACCAAATATAAACCCTGTGGTAGCACTCAGGTTCAATTATTAAGCCATTAATATAAATTATTTTATACAAACAAGATACACTACAAAATGTGGTTAGAAGATTGCGAAACAGAAGCCTGCCAACACATACTGTGTTTCATTCATCATGTGATGACAATTACTGTATTGTCAAGCTGAATTGTTTTTAATTTATGCATATTCGATTGAGAAGCATATTTTAAAAATAAATTAAAAAAAAGAGAGAGAGAGAGAAACATTCTGAAAATAATACAATTAGCCTACCAAGTTTTCCACACAAAAAACGAACTCTGTAGTTGTGACAGAGACCATGAGCTTGGTCTTTATTGCGGCAGACAAAACCATAATCTTTGTTATTTTTGTGGATCACATCCCCTGTTTGGTTAGAAGGTATGCCATCATTTGTCTCAGCCTGGAAAGAAAGAAATATAGAAAATAGTATATTTTATACAGAAATAGACAACGTGCAATTTCTAAAGAAACTTGTGTGTGAAGGCTATGAGGCTGAATGAAAAACAGGAATTATCTGGAATGATATTGAATGACATGGAAGGTCGGAAGTCAGATTTATGGTAAATGGACTGCATTTATATAGCGCTTTAACTACACCATATGGTGCCCAAAGCCCTTTACAATTAAACCTTTCCTTCACCCAATCACACACATACTCATACACCAGTGGTCGACTGCTGCCATGCAAGGCGCTGCCGGGTCCACTGGGAGCAAATCGGGATTCAGTGTCTTGCTCAAGGACACTTTGACATGGTCACCAGGGGTGAAGACCGACCCTGCAACCTTTACGGATGGGAGACGACCACTCAACCACTGAGCCACGCCGCTCCATTTATCCCAGTTCGCTTTTCCCAGTTCCGACCTGAAAGCGTTTGAGGTGAAAAACAAAATCGGTTATTGTGGGTAAAAAAATGGAAGCACTCATGGTGTGAATATTTGGAATATTTTGAAATTGTAATGGACTTTAAAATTATGTAAATGTGTATTGTTGAATCTGCCATTGGGAATGAATGGGGAATAGTAGGGTACATAATTGGGAATTGTGAGTAAGATGTGAATTTTGGAAATGAAAAAAATGGAAGCACTCATGGTGTGAATATTCACAATATTTTGAAATTGTAATGGACTTTAAAATGATGCAATTGAATGATGTTGAATGATATTGAATGACATGGAATGGTATAGAATGACTTAGAATGAGCTGAACATGCTGAAGTTGGAAGGGCTTGAATTCATCCAGAAATCTAGAAGTAGTTGATGGAAGAAAAATAGCAGAAAATAAAGTAGCAGGAAACAAAGAAACAAGAAAACAAGGAAGGAAAAAATTTGAGTAAGCAATGGAGTAAGGAGATGCTGACTCTTGCAAGGTGGAAAGCCGCATGTAGTACTTGTAGCAGCAGCAGTAGTAGTAGTAGTAGTACTAGTAATATGCATATTTATAGTAGTAGTAGTAGGCATATTTTTAGTAGTAGTAGTAGTAGTAGTAGTAGTAGTAGGCGTATTTGTAGTAGTAGTAGTACTTGTAGTAGGCGTATTTGTAGTAGTAGTAGTAGTGCTTGTAGTAGGTGTATTTGTAGCAATAGTAGTAGTAGTAGTAGTACTTGTACCTGTAGTAGTAGTACATATAGTACTAGTGGTAGCAGTAGTACTTGTACTTTTAGGAGTACTTTTAGTAGTAGTAGTAGTAGTAGTAGTAGTACTCGTGGTGGCCATGGCTCAGGGTGTAGAAACGGTCGTTCAGTAACCAGAAGGTAGGCTTCGATCCCCGCTCTCCCAAAGTCATGTCGTTGTGTCCTTGGGCAAGGCACTTCACACACATTGCCTCCAGTGCTACTCACACTGGTGTATGGAAGGTGCAAATGTTTGATGGTGGTCGGAGGGGCCGTAGGCGCACACTGAAAGCCACGCTTCCGTCATTATGCCCCAGGGCAGCTGTGGCTACTTAAGTAGTTTACCGCCACCACAGTGTGAATGTGTGAGTGCATGAATAATGTATCCATTCCATTGAAACGCATCTTTGAGTGTCTAGAAAAGCGCTATATAAATCCAATGCATTATTATTATTAGTAATAGCAGTAGTACCTAATCATTTGTCCAAGATGGTAAGTAATAAGTATTATCAGAAAATGTCACACTCTGCACATGTTTGTGCCTTCAACCAAATAATTTGCACTGGTGGCCCATACGTTTTGGGAGATTTCATATTAAGCATTTTTATATTTTACAAATGCTTTCATGGCGATGATTCATACTAAAATCATTCAAATGAACTTATTAAATTTGAGCACAATATTAATGCTTTAAATGATAACAAAAGTATTACAATATTTACATTGTACTGACATCCATGCAAGCTTAATTTAGAATGTTTTGTTTACTTATAGCAGCCATCCCCAAACAGTGCCATCGTGTGAAGACAGTACTTTGGCACAGCGGTTGCATTTTTATTTTTATTTTTTGTGGCAACAACATCTTTGTTATGCCGGCGTTGCTTCAATGGGAAAAGTCTTATGATTGAAAGTGTTTAATCAACAATGAAAAGTGTGGGTCAACAATGAAAAAGCAACTATGGTGGTTCAGCGCTATTATAGTTTACGATAGTCTGGCGGCCATGAAGGCAACGGGGGACTTTTTGTGAGCTACTCACTAGGGATGGGTACCAAAGACGGTACTTTTTGTGGTATGAACCGATTTCGGTCGGTACTTCAGAGCACCGATTCACGTAAAATCAAACTTTGTGTCGGTTCTGAAGTTTCAGAGTTGTTACTGTGCAGGAGTGGAAGAGTTGACGATTTTCCAAGGCGCACTTGAACGCAACGTGCACCAGCGTACTGACGTCACCCACTCGCACAGGATTTCACGTACGAAGAACGAGGGCGCGGTCGGGGCTCATGGGAGCCCGGCTGGCGGTAGTGACGGGCAGCAAGCGGGTACTGAGGCGGCGGTCGGTCGGTCTGTCTCACAGCTGAGCCGCGGCGGTCGGTCGGTCTCTCAGCCGAGCCGCCGCCGCCTCGATCTGCCCCGCAGCATCCACGCAACCTGGTCCTGGCCGCGAACGGCGCTGTGATGCCTATATTTCCGGGTTTGGAAACGAGCGGGATTTTTGCGCCGCCAATCCAAACAAATATAGTTTATGAAGTATGAAAGCCTCCGCGCCGGGCGGAAGCTATGGAGATAAATGTGTGTCTTATTTTTAATCAAACAAAAATGGGATTTCAAATTTTAAAAACAAATTGCAAACAAAAAAACTAATTGCAAACAAAAAAACTAATTGCAAACAAAAAAACTAATTGCAAACAAAATTAATGAATTTGTATTTTGTTTTTTTTACTTTTGCAAGCAAGTTTTTCAGTTTTGTTTGCAACTTCTGACTTTTGGTTGCAAATCTGTATTTTGATTGCGGATCAGTTTTTTAGTTGAAAATCTGTTTTTGGTTGAACATCTTTTTCGGTCTAGTGCAAGGTCCTCTGCTCAACCGATGATAGAATGTAGGTGTGACGATTGGGGGTGTGGCAATGTCCATCTGACTCTTCCTGGCTCATTCTACAGGCAACTCCAGCATCGAGGTAAATATTGCTTCTTCTTTTTTTTTTTACTTTTCTGTTGTAGTTATATTTTATATTTATCTAAAAGCAACTCTTGGTCTATCGTTTATCCGGTGCTTTGGTCCAACCATTACAATTAGCGTAATCACTCACTTAGCAATGCTAGCTAGCTGTGATAGCCTGATACCTGACTCGTTCATTAACCTATGTTGTTGGCAGTCGAAACACACAAATATACGGCTCACTGGGAGAGCTGTTAGTATGAAGGACATTTTAGGACATTTTAGGACATTTTGAGTGGTTCCACCACACTGGAATCTCTCTCTAAGTAGAAGGATGCACTGGTGATTTCCTCATCTCAAACAATTGATTGAAACAAAAGTTAACATCAATGGTGGGTACCACACAACCAGAAATTTCAACATCTCAATAAATCATCATGTGCCCTTGAGCATCAATTACAGCTTGACAACGACGTCTCATGCTGTTCACAAGTCGCCTCATTGTCTGCTGGCGTTCCACTCTTCTTGAAGGGCATTGAGGTTCTGGGGTGCAGAGTTTCCAGCCTCTACACAACGACTCTGCTGATCCCACAGGTTTTCAATAGGATTCCTGTCTGGAGAAAGTGCAGGCCATTCCATTTGAGGTACACCAATCTCCAGAAGCTGTTTCCTGATGATGCCACCTCCATGAGCCGGAGCATTGTTGTTTGTGAATTTTGGAGTTAAGCTCCTTGTTAGAGAACAGCAACTTGTGCAAAAAGTACTTAAACATGTGCATTCAAAAGCTTAGAGAAGGTCACATTAAGTTCACCTGTAAAGATTTGAATGCATTTTAAGGCTTGTCATGAAATTTCACCCAGAAGCCAAATATCCCGAACTTTTTGTGAGTAGTGTATATAATTTAGTGTAAAACATCATCCAAGATTTTCTTTTTAATTCAATGTGATAACTTCCGACCTTTTGACAGATGCTAATTTGGGTAAAATAAAGTATAATATTGTGACCTTTCTAAATCTTTATATCAGTCCATAGAGTTACTGTAGCTTTCATGAATTAATTTGACATTCCAGATCCATCAATCTGAAGAGCCCCTTTCTTTGGACCATGGCAGTGAACAGTGCACGGGGTCATCGTATGTGCCATCCAATGTGCCATCCAATGCTCTTTGTCAGAGGAAGGACTTGCACTACAGCAAATAAATCCAACCTCTTATTCCTTCAAATCTGGTCAAGACATCTTCTTGCAGACTCTCAATGCTGCGGTCTCTGCAATCAAGGAAGTTGCAGATTGGTCCAAAGAGACATTACATTTGTTTATGTCACCGATGAAAACAAATTTTCTTTATTTTATATATATATATATATATCTATATATATATATCTATCTATATATATATATATCAGGTAAGATGTGTTTGACATATGATTTGTAGAGTTAACAAGCAATAAACAATATAACAATCACAGATTAAAATTATTACATAATATTTTAATTCCCAACTATCACAAATGTAATCTCTACTTCAAACAACAAGACGTAGGGGGAGCAACTACTGTAAATAAATTCGACTCGCAGTCCTGCTTGTATGTGAAGCGAATGCAAAGACTTATTTTATGAGTAAAACAAACAAACAAAACTTCATACTAACAGCCATCCCAGTGAGCCGTGTATTTGTAGTGTTTAGACTTGCCAACAACATAGTTTAATAAATACGTCAGGTATCAGACTATGAGAGCTAGCTAGCTAGCATGGCTAAGCAATGCTGAGAGTGATTACGCTAATTGTAATGGTTAGACCAATGCACCGGATAAACGACAGATCAAGGGTTGCTTTTAGATAAATGTAAGATATAACTAAAACAGAAAAGTGATTTTTTATTTTTTTTTGCAATATTTACCTCGATGCTAGCGCCGACTGTACAATGAGCCAGGAATTGTCAGATAGACATTGTCACACCCCTAGCTGACCAATGAACGTTGTCTCAGCGGCTTCCAAGCTGACCAATGAAAAGGCTTCTATCATCGGTTGAGCAGAGGGCCCACACAAGACAGAAAAAGATTTGCAACCAAAAAACAGATTCACAACCAAAAAACAGATCCGCAACCGCAAAACAGATTTGCAACCAAAAGTCAGGAGTTGCAAACAAAACCTAAAAACTTGCTTGCAAAAGTAACAAAAAAATTATACAAATCCATTAATTTTGCAATTGTTTTTTTTTGCTTGCAAATATATATATTTTTTAAATCTCTTTTTTGGTTGATTGAAAATAAAGACACACGTTTCTCTCCATAGTAAGCTGGCAATGTCCCCGCAAAATCAGCGCACGGCTGAGGAAGGTGTCGCAGCGGTCTTCCCCCAGCGAATGGAATCATGCTGGAAGGCACACGGCTTCACCATTGTTAAGGTATATAGACATTGTAATTTGGATATACTACTGGTGACCATATTTAAATTAGCAAAAGATTGTGGCCAAAATGTAGCGAACATTACAGACTATGTCGGGTACATTCAAATGATTAATTTGGATCAAATAGTTATTTGTTCATATCATGTCCTCTTCCAACTGTCATTTTTTAATATTTGAGTCCAACGTGGGTTCAAAATTTGAGTTCATTGCGCGGCAGGCTTTACAGTCCTTGAAAAACAACTGCACAACTGCATCAATTATTATTAATTTATATATTTACTGTTGTTCATTGCACAGAACTTAGATTCACACAGTTTTTTCTTCTTCGTTTTTTGTAATATTAGCTTATGTTTATTAATTATACTTCAGTAATTGTAAAATGTTAAACCTTTATTTTTTACTATTCCTCTCTGGCACATTTGAATGCAATTTTATTTTTTAATGTTTTACATATTGAAAGGTAATTGTGAAATTGATTTTTCAAAATATTTTACTATTAAATAAACAATTATGAACATATTTGCTAACACCCAAATAAATTAATAAATACAATTTAACAAATAAAAATAAAAATAAAAGAGAGCGAGTACAAAAGTACAGAAAATTGGTACCGTTGAGTACCGGTATCGATTCCCAGGTACCGAGTATTGGAACAGTACCGGTTCAAATGTGAAAGGTACCCATCCCTACTACTCACACAGGCGGACTTACTGTACATATGAAAGTCCGTGGCTACGCCTTGTTGTTGTCGTGGTTACAGTTGACAGAATTGCACCGAACTCTCATTAGTTTTTAAAAATTACCATTATTATTATTATTATTAGGGCAAGCACTGATTTTGTGGGCCACGACTCCAATTTACGGGATGATGAATTGAGCTTCAAAAGCCGTGCGTGCACACGCTACACGGGGACAGTTAGTCACTCTATACCCGGGCTACCACTAAATTTTGCTGGTGCAACAACACGTCATAAATATCAAAGAACACACCGACCGGATCAAAGCCAGAATTGGGTGAGTGTCGAAATTAAGAAAACAAGTTAAACTAACTGGAAATGTAAGCTGCTCAATTGGAGGAAATTGAATTTGAATCGCTACTGTCATGTGTGGCCGAAAAATGAAACTGCACACTCCCTTCTTCACATACACACTACGCACATGACACATCTGCAGACAGAGGTCCGGAAATTTGAACCTGAATCCAATCTAACAATTGGCCAGAGGCTTGCATGAGTACCCGTTGTGAACAGATAAGTTGTTTTCTGCTAGTTAGAAGATGTTTGAGTCATACATGGTCAAATAATAAAGCAATATACTTTTGGGCAAAATTGCTCCATAGAGCAGCTTCGAACAGCTGACAAGTTACACACAAATGCAAATTACCATGATAACATTTAACTCATAGCATACACAGCATATACACACGTACATGCAGTATATTCAGCATAACCCTCAAATGCAGCTTTGTGTTTGTCAACACTAGATTAGCCCATCAATAGGTGTTCAAGAACATGGTTTTAGTATGCATGATTGTATATTCTTGAGGTTCTCAAAAATAAAGCTCTCTTCTTGTGAAAAAATCATGTTCATAGGTTTGATATTAAAGGGTCCATATCACACTATTTTAACCCCTTCCACCATTAACTATAGGCATATATATGATTAAATCTTACCTTTGACACCATGGCGATGTAATTTCTTATGAAATATGAGTTATTTTGCTTGATATTTTTCTAACACAGAAGTAAGACGCCCGGTTCAGTAAAACTCCGCCTCTCTCCGTGTGGCTGCTGCACCTCTCTCGCCCTACCCGACTGCTGTGCGCACCACTCACAAAACTCTGGAGCTCTCCAGAAACTGACCGACCTAGCGGCCCGCCGGTCTCCCTCCAGCAGCGGGGAGGCTGCGAGTGAATGCACCGGCGCCACCAAGACGCCCCACAATCCGTCGCGGCAGGTAGTCTTGAAGGCAGCCAGCGAGCCTCCCGGCCAGCGCCTCGTTTGCACACTCCTGCAAGTGGCTTAGAGGCCGCAGCGAGACCAGCAAGCCGCTGCAGTACAACCTTGTCTTCTTTAAAACACTTTAGATACTACTATTATAGCAGTCAGTCTGTTTTTTTGTTTGTTTTCTTCTTCTTCTTTTTTTAATTTTTTTATTACGTTGCTAGTGCTAATGGTACCGGAGTTACGGTGATTTGAAAAACATGCGTATTTTCCTGTTGGGGACGACAGGTTCGTATTTTGAGGATTAAATGTGGAAATTGGATGGCTGTTCAATTCTTCAATAAACATTTGAAACAAAACGGCTCGTTTGCCACTGAGGACTGCAACAAATTGTAATGGAGGAAGAAAAAAAAAAGCACTGCGTGGGAACTTCTGCTTTCAGGGTGAGCATGCTACCCACTACCATTCGCTCATATACATTCATCACTGCAAAGTTTGCACTTGTAGTTTACACAAGTGTCAACCGCAGCACGTCTGGAACCTTTCTGGAAATTTAAGATGGCCAATTATCATTGCACTTTGGCATTGCAAATGTGAAGGATAAGATTGATTTGCCTAATGGGAAGCTACTGCCCAAGAATACCTGGCTGCAGACCAACACTGTCAGGATAGGATCTGCTGTTGCGATAGTAAAAAAGTACTCCTCACGCTTAATATAGGGATCTGTAATATCCAAGATGTCCACATGTATCTCATTATGTCCATTTCATCAAAGTGAGATATGTGGTATAATGTTTACTGATAAAGGCTATATTTATCACTATCCTGCGAGCACGGATTTCTCAGAGAAAGGGGGCGTGTGTTTAGTCCGCAGAGGTGATGCGGGGGTGGGTCCTAACTTGCACACGTCAGCTAGTGTGGACCCGCTCATTTTCTTGGGTGGGAGGGGCTGGTCCTCGGAGAGAAGGAATGACCTACGGTGCTCAGAGATCGGTGAACAGAGGAAAACACCACTTTGGGGGTGTTTTGGTGAGGAATTAGCATTTTAACATTGTTAAAAGCTCCCCAAAATTTATTTTTACATGATACGGACCCTTCAATATACTGGTTAAATGCTTTGAGAAACTCATAGCAAACAGTTCATTAAATTACGGAACAATTGAAAACAGAAGTTCATATGATTTCATCAAAAAACAAACAAACCACTGGTTAGCTCTTTTTTTTTTTAAGAATCAAAATTGAGAATCATTAGGAAGTCGAATTGAGGCGAGTAACCAGAATCTGAACCAAGAGCGTCCAAATTCAGTGACTTCTACATTTCCAATAAATACTGTGCCGTGATGTTAAATACGCCCATTGGCTATTTGAAAGCTGGTATTTCATGCTGCAGTCAAGAACAGGGGCGGGCAAACTCGGTCCTCGAAGGCCGGAGTCCTGCAGGTTTTGGAAGTTTCCCTCTTCCAACATAAGCTGATTCCAATCAACAGGATCGTTATCACTCTTATGCAGAGCCTGCTGATGAGCTGATCATATACCAGCTGTGTTGGAGAGGGGAAACATCCAAAACTTGCAGGACTCCAGCCCTCGACAGAGTTTTCCCACCTCTGGTCTAGAGTGCAACCATTGCGAGAAATTAACAGAGCTAGTAGTATGAGGAAGGAAATTCCTTTTGTCAGGTAACTTTAGAGGGTTACCTGCCACATTGGCTGGTAATCAAAAAATATAGAACCCTGTACCTAAAGGCAAATGGTATTTGCTGTTATTTAAGGTTGTATGCTTTGGTGAATTGGCAATGCTTGAGATATTTTTGTTATGTTTTTAGCAAAAAGCAGCACATCCTGTAATTATTAATGATCCTCAAATTTCTGATTAAGGTATAGGATACAAACTGTATGCATGTACAGGATTTACCTGAATGTCCAGAGGACTGTTACACAGACGGTCCGGATAGGCCCCACGCAGATCTGTCAGTTTCTCCCAGTCACCAGATCCTCTTTCATCATCCCTGTCAAACCATTCTGTCCACTCAGCCTCTGCGGGACACAAATACACAAAGTGGGATTGAATGTCAGATTTCATTTACATCTATGCCATCTTAAATACTGTATTCTTGGAAAATTTGTGCATTACAATAAAAGTGCAGCTGGGATTTATTTGCCTGTCCCTTTCATATGGTATGCACAGAAGCAGGACGTTGAAATGTACGAAGTGTGCAACCGGTAACACATTTGATGTGGGTTGCCCTATATATAACATAATTAGACGCATGGCAATGTCATTGTGGCCACGACAATTGATTTTAACAGCCTTTTGCATGTAAGTCTTGAGGGCTCTATTTTGGTAGACTGGCACCCGTGCGCTTGGTGTAAAAATGGATGTACCTTCATTTTGATGCAGGCACAAGTCTAGTCTACCATGTTTGGAGCAATGTTGTTTCTCTGGGTGTTCTGGCACATGAAGCTGCCGCGCCCCCAACAGTCTTAATATTTTGTTCACAGAAAGTAGACTGCGTTTGGCGTAAAAACGGGCACATTTTAATTTGGTAGACCGCACCGTGCATCACTAGGTGTTCCACGGACCTAGGGCGTTTCCTATTACACGCCCTCTAGTGGATCTGCAAATTTGGTAGATTTTAGACTCGGTAAAACCACGTCCATCTCATGGAGCAGGTGGTGTAATGCGATTTTGGTGCACTACATGGAAACACAGGCAGACAGAGTTGTGTGTGGTGGTGAATATATTTCATACATAAATATGACAACAACATGGGACAATCCCTCTGAATGATTGTAGAAATCAATTCATTGAACTATTGGTAATTATAATTATAATCTTGAAAATATTTTAATAGTACCCATCTGACTGCGCGTCACGACTAGGTGTCACACATGGATACGCGACTGGGAGGTGCACGGCAGTGTCCAATTGCAGATATCGCATGTGTGGACAACTACATATTCCGCAAGGGGAGATCTTGCAGTTGCATATAGACAAACTTTATTTGAAAATAAAAATACATATATGTATACATTTGTACATATACAACAAGATAAAATCAAATTTTAGCTCGAGCAGCATTTTTGTTCTACCAGTATTCAATTTCAAAACAAGATTCTGTTGGAAAAGAGTGTAGGAAGAAGTCACACAACTTACCTAGTCTCACCCCTTATTCCTCGTCAAAATGTACCACTTAAATTCACCCTGAAACCCTGTTCGGGTTATAGCAAATAATTTAACAAAGTAAACAACTAAAATAACAACAAAATCAGACAAATAACAAAAGCCACAAAATTTAAGCAAAAATTATGGAAATGACATCGCTGTATACAAAACACTAATTTTTCAAATCTTAAAAGATTCAGACCCATCACATAAAGATAAAAAAGCGGGCATTTAACAATTTTGGTCATATTGTACGTGATGTGCTCAGATAATCTCATTACAGCTTTCCATACACATAAAGGTTATATTCTACCACTGGTCAAGAATCCTGTCCTCTGAGGGAAAGCTCTCGCGTGATCACACGTGACATCACAAACACGAAGACGACCAGGCACTTATGCTCCGATGATTGCTGTATGTTTCTAAAAGGGCCAGGAGATGAGAACAGTGTAAGGTGTTCATGTCTGCAAGGAAATAATTGCTTTGAAAAATAATTTCTGCCGCCTGTGGAACCCACGTTTATAGAAAAATGACATTGGGTAGGCTGCCCACAGAGCATATAGGCTGTTGTCAAGAATTTTTTGTATGACTGGGGAATTACTTTCATACAATTCCAATCAGATGAAAGATGAGAAGTGGCAAATTCATGGGTGTCAAACGTATGGCCTCCAGGCCAGATAAGGCCTGCAAAGGGGTTTAATCCGGCCAGCAAGATGATCTTGTAAAGTATAAATATATTCCTGTAAATAACATTTTTGACTTGACTTTCCCTTTAAACGTCTGTAAACCAGAGGTAGGCGCATCAATGACCTTTGAGCGTCCGTCTTTCAGGTTAATCACTGAATGTTCAGAAAACACAGACTCTAGCATTTAACTTCTCTACTACTCCTGAATTAACCGAGAGGTACAACTTTGATTGGTACAAATCGTGTATCCATTATCTTGGAGTGTTCCTGCCAAAGGATCTGTCCTCTATGTTTGCCGTAAATTATAAACACATCACCAAACAAATATATGATTTAGACCGACGGGGTGTGCTCTCTTTGAATATTGGCAATAGGATAAGATCGATTAAAATTATTATGCTTCCCAAGCTATTGTATCTATTTACTGCCTTACCAGCTGAGGTCCCACTGAGTCAGTTTAGAGAATGGGACAAGCTTATATCCAGATTTGAATGATGTATAAAACTCAAAAATACCTCGTATCAAGTACTCTCTCCTGCAGTTACCTAGGGATGGTAGAGGCATGGCATTGCCCTGCCTCAGGCGTTACATTGCAGCCCAGCTAAGACCGCTAGTACTCTGGTGTACCAAGTCTTTTGAGGCTAAATGGAAGGGGTTAGAATTCTCATTGATTAAAACCCCAATATAAACTGCTCTTAGATGTATGGATTGCACTACTACAGTTTTGCAGTTAAACAATTCCTGTGTTAATGTATCCATGAAACATGGCTGCAAGTAATTAAGTAATTTCAACGACATAGGCAGGTTGGGGTTTTGGGCTGGCCCTCATACAATCCGCATTTCAAACTGGCCATACATGTTCATCGAATCAGACAATGCAATGGGCTCACCTTGGTGTGACTGCCCTTTGTGGAATAATTAGTAAGGGACTAATTGAAAGCTTCCAGGCTCTGTCTCTAAAGTATGGTTTAAACAGACAGGATTTATTCAGGTTCGTCATTATTTTGACAAAGAAATACAATGTCCCCAATTGCATACTCCTCCCAAGCTGATTCGAATGTTTATAGATGCTTATAAAGGATCAAATCCTAAACATATCATCGGACAGCTCTACTGGTCCCTTGGTGTTTTGAAAGATGATGTTACAGTTCCATATCAAACATCAATGGGAAAAAGACAAGGATAGAGATACCTGATGCCGTCTGGTTAGAGGGATGGAGGTCTCAAATCTGTACAACCAACTCATTTATTTGGAGAGATTTTTGTTGGAAGAGTTTGGTCCGTTATTTTATTACACCTAAGCGACAGTCAAAATTGTGCACTATTGATATTCCATGTTGGAGAGATTGTGGTTATTCTCAGGCAGACCAGGCCCATATATTTTAGACATGCCCAGTTATTTTTACTTGGAAATGGCGTTAAAATTAATGTCCACTGTATGGGGAGTCCAACTTGAATTTTTTTTTTTTTTACATTGTTTCTTGGGTTGGTTCCTGAATCTTTACCTTACAATGATGCATACCTTTTTCGAATAATGATTGCAGTATGCAAAAAAGCTAAGTGTTTGTAATTACAAAGCGTAATCATTATTGTGACCTTCTAGCCCTTTTTTCTCCCCTCCTCCTCTCATGTTTGTACTTCTAAAAATGTTTAAAAAAAATAAAGTATTTAAAAAAAAAATCCTGGTCCTCGAAGGCCGGAGTCCTGCAGGTTTTAGATGTTTCCATACTCCAACAAACCTGATTGCTATAATCAGCTCATCAGCAAGCTCTGCAGAAGCCTGATAACGATCCTGATCTTTAGGATCAGGTGCGTTGGATGATGCAAACACCTAAAACCTCCAGCACTCCAGCCCTCGAGGACCAGGATTGGGCAAGCCTCTTTTAAGTTAAAACCTCCAAGATCACAAACTGATCAATGTTCCTTTAACACGCATCATTCATCCAGTATCAGCGGCGGCAGATGTGCCTCAACAGGGAGCTTTGCGGAGTTTGTCTGTGCAGTCGGACCTTTTATTAAATTCAAGTTTAAACCGCTGCAATAACAATCTGATGCCCCTTCAACATGGTGTTCAGAGACAACCGACATACCCTGAAAGCTTTTCGTCATGGAGTTGTTGACTTTCGAGGACAGTATGACAGTACTAAAATAATAGTTTTTCGGGCCTTGACTTTGTTTACAAGCGTCTCCAGGTTAAATTTTGTGTTTTTTTATTTGGGACTCATGGCTTTACAATGTGATTATCTGATCATGCAGGGTAATCATTCCCACTATACTAATTTGTATATTTATGTACGGGCGTGGAGTGGGAGGAGTCTGGTACTCAACTATTCTGCATTGATTGAGATGTATGAAAAGAATGTGCTTGGATTTATGCATCTGGATTTTTTAGCCGTATGCCGTGTTTTAGTATGAAAGCCACGCAAGTCTTTGTACATTAGGCCCCAGGTAAGTATTTTTCCAACGCAAGACCTCTGGTGCATAAGACGGACTTCCAAGACGTCACAGAATTTGCATTGGAGAAAGTACAACTCACTTGAAATCGCTGTTTGTACAAACGCGTCAGTCTATGTGCATCACGTAATAATGCTGTGAACATACTTCTTGTGCTCATTGTCTTTTAACCTAACTTTACAAGACATTATTGATTTTTCCAAAAGTCAACATATACCGAACCAAACCGAAAACTGAGATACAAACGGAAGCATGGATATGTTGTGAACCGACCCCCCTCCCCAAATTCAAACGTCTCTGGAACAAATACCAGGCTTGAGCTGAACTTGCATCGAGGTCTGAAAAGCAACAGTTTACAGTGTAATGGTTTGAAGAGGTACCTTGCAACCACTGGCTGCTGGCTGTGATGGTGAAATGCTCTGCATAGCTCAACTGAAAAACACAGGAGCTTTGGGCTTCTGAGGAGGCTTTGGTCCCTTTTAACAAAAAACAAACAAAAAAATGCAAAATACATTAGTCTACAATCTAAAACAATAATTGTTGAACCAATTTAATATTACAAATTTAATTGTTGACCAACTTAATAAAATTGCTTCAATTGGTAACACACGATTGAATTAAGTTAATCCAAAGTGAATATGCGTTTAATTAATTATGAGGTCATTATTAATATATTCACTTTGGATTAACTCAATTCAAGACTTTTTTCCCCCTGTGTACGCTGGAAAGGAATTGACTCACTGGACAGCATAGACTGAAAAAAAGGTTCCTACCTTCATAGAGAGCATGATCTTCTACAGCTGAAGATGGTTTTCCTTTCACAACTATAAAGGACCATGGATGTCTGTGGAGAAAAAGGACGCCATAGATGAACTGTAAAAATTATTATTATTTTTTAATCATGGGGGGGAAAAACAGGACTGACAGAACAAATATGTAGCTAAGGAAGGAAAAAACACACACGCAGTCGTGCACACATACACAGTCACCTTACACACATACACAGTCACCTTAATTAAATGAGCTATTTCAGTGTGCTTTCCGAGAGGAACAAAATGAGCTCTGTGCGCGTATGTGGGCCCATGAACGTGTCACCATAAAGTATAGCACATAGTACGTTTGTGTCAATAGAAATAAGAGGTACATTCATTCATTCATTCTCCTAACCACTTAAACTCACTACGGTCTGTGGGCATGCTGGAGCCTATCTCAGCTGTTTTAGGGTGAGAGGCAGGGTACTCCCTGAACCGGTCACCAGCCAATCCCAGGGCACAAATAGACAAGCACGTTCAAATTCACACAAATGGAGTGAATTAAGAGTGTTTAAGTCATGCATCATGCTAGTTGTAACATGTTGATGTTGGGCGTAGTGGGAAATAAGGTTCAGTCAGGCAGTGTTGAGCTGCAGAGACACACGGTTCTCTTACTGTGCCTTGCAATATGCTTATTATCTGTATGTTTTGTTCATAATTAAATCTTCTTTTCCTTTCGGTTTTTCCCTTCAGGGTTCTTCACAGCGAATCAGTTGCCTCCATCTAACCCTGTCCTCTGCATCCACTGCTCTCACACCAACTACCTTCATGTTCTCTTTAACTACATCTATAAACCTTTTGGCCTTCCTCTAGACCTCCTGGCATTTGGAAACTCGGCATCCTTCTGCTAATTTACTATCTCTCCTCTTGACATGTCCAAACCATCTCAGTCTGCTCTCTCTGACTTTATCTCCTGAGCCTCTAACATGTGCCGTCCCTCTGATGTACTCATTCCTGATTCTATCCATCCTGGTCACTCCCAAAGAGAACCTCAGCATCTTCATCTCTGCCACCTCCAGCTCTGCCTCCTTTCTTTTCCTCAGTGGCACTATCTCCAGACCAAACAACATCGCTGGTCTCACAGTTTTATAAACCTTTTCTTTCATTTTAGCTGAAACTTTTCTATCACACATCACACCTGACACTTTCCTCCACCCGTTCCAACCTGTCTGCACACGCTTATTCACTTATTTTCCACACTCTCCATTGCTCTGGACTGTTGACCCTAAATACTTAAACTCCTCCACCTTCTTGGTCTCTTCTCCCTGTAACCTCACTCTTCCACTTGGGTCCCTCCCATTAACACACAGATACTCCGTCTTGCTACGGCTAACCTTCATTCCCCTCCTTTCCAGGGCAAACTTCCACGTCTCTAGCTTTTCCTCCACCTGTTCCCTGCTCTCACTACAGATTACAATGTCATCTGTAAACATCATAGTCCATGGAGATTCCTGTTTAACCTTGTCTGTCATCCTGTCCATTACCATAGCGAACAAGAAGGGTCTCAGAGCTGATCCCCGATGTAGTCCCACTTCCACTTTAAACTCCACCTACAGCACACCTCACCACTGTCTTACAGTCCTGATACATGTCCTGCACCACTTGAACATACTTCTCTGCCACTCCAGACTTCCTCATACAAAACCACAGTTCCTTTCTGGGCACCCTGTCATAGCTTTCTACAGATCTACAAAGACACAATGCAGCTCCTTCTGACGATGAAACCATACTGCTGCTCACAGATGTTCACCGTTGCCGTTAGTCTTCTTAGCTTCAACTACTCTTTCCTATAGCTTCATTGTGTGGCTCATCAACTTAATTCCTCTGTAGCTGCCACAACTCTGTCTACTTTGTTCTTAAAAATGGACACCAGCACACTTCTCCTCCATTCCTCAGGCATCTTCTCACTATCTAAGATCCTGTTGAACAACCCAGTCAGAAATTCTACTGCTACCTCTCCTAGGCACTTCCATACCTCCACTGGTATATCATCAGAACCGAGTACCTTTTCACTCTTCATCCTCTTCAATGCCCTTCTCACTTCATCCTTACTAATCTTTGCTTCTTCCTGGTCCACACTGTCACTTCTTCTACTCTCTCTCTCTGTTCTCTCTCATTTTCCTCATTCATCAACTCTTCAAAACACTCTTCCCATTACACTACTGGCATCTGTCAACACATTCCTATCCTTTATTACCCTAACCTGTTGCACGTCCTTCCCATCTGTCTCTTTGCCTTGCCAACCTGTATAGATCAGTCTCTCCCTCCTATACTGTCCAACCTAGCATACAAGTCACTGTAAGCCCCTTGTTTGGCCTTTGCCACTTCTACTTTCACCTTGCACTGCATTTCCTTGTACTCCTATCTACTTTCTTCAGTCCTCTGTGTTCCACTTCTTCTTAGCTAACCTCTTTCTCTGGATCCACTTCTGCACCTCCTCATTCCACCACCAAGTCTCCTTATCTTGTTTCCTTCCAGATGACACACCAAGGACTGTCCTACCTGTCTCCCTGATCACATTTGCTGTAGTTGTCCAGTCATCTGGAAGCACCTCCTGACCACCCAGAGCCTGTCTCAACTCCTTCCTGAAAGTCATACAACACTCTTCCTTTTTCAGTCTTTGTCTTCCTCACCACCAAAGTCATCCTACACACTACCATCATATGCTGTCTGGCTACACTCACCTACCACTGCTTTGCAGTTGCTGATCTCCTTCAGGATACACCGTCTACAAAAGATGTAGTCTACCTGTGTACTCCTACCTCCACACCTGTAGGTCACCCTATGTTCCTGCCTCTTCTGGAAGAAAGTATTTACGACAGCCATTTCAAGTCAACCACCATCTGTCCTTCTGCGTTCCTCTCCTGGATACCAAACCTCCTCATCACCTCCTCATCACCTCCTCATCACCTCTGTTTCCTGCACCACCGTGTCAATTGAAGTCTGCACCAATTACAACTATCTCACTTCTAGGGATGCTCTGCTTCATTTCATCAAGGTCCATCCAAAAGTTCTCCTTCTCCTCCAGCTCACATCCTACCTGTGGCTCATACCAACTAACAACATTGATCATCACACCTTCAATTCCTAGCTTCAGGCTCATCACTCTGACACTCTTCTCACCTCCAGGACGTTCCTAACAAACTCCTCCTTCACAGTAACCCCTACTCCATTTCTCTTCCTATCTACACAGTGATAGAACAGCTTGAACCCTCCTCCTAAACTTCTAGCTTTTCTCCCTTTCTACTTGGTCTCCTGAACACACAGTATGTCCACCTCCCTCCTCTGCATCATGTCAACCAGCTCTCTACATTTTCCTGTTATAGTTCCAACATTCAAAGTCCCTACTCTCAGTCCTAGACTCTTCGTGTTCCTCTTCTCTTTCTTCCTACAAACACACCTTCCTCCTCTCCTTCGACCAACAGTAGTCCAGTTTCCACCAGCATCCTGTATGTCAACAGCACCAAGGGCGGTCGTTGTTAACCCGGGCCTCGACCGATCTGGTATGGAAGTCATATATTTGATTCGCATGTTTGATTTGGCAAAAGTTTTACGTCGGATTCCCTTCCTGACACAACCCTCTATATTTATCCGGGATTGGGACAGGAAGACACTGGCTTGTGCCCGCTTGCGGCTACATTTCAAAATCATGAACAGACTCAAGTGTATTACTAACATCCTAGATAAAGTACACTACATGTGCATAAGACAGGACTCGCAGCAAACTGCGCTAAAACAAACCTATAGTGGATTTGGCCCTGAGTGTATAAGCAACAGCTGAAAATGTCCTGAAAGGATTTGTTTTCTTGTGCGCTCACCTGAATCCCAAACTGTTGATATGCTGACTGCCAAGACTGAAGATGCTCTTTTTGGCAGAGTCCTCCAAATTGTTGGAGCCCTCATCATTGACCACCATGGCTACAATGAGTTCTGCATCCACACGATCTAAATACTTTGCTAGGCGATTACTCTCATCCTTACTGCGATATGTGTCAAACCTGTGGGAATGACAGGAAGGTTAGTTTTGTGAGCGGGCAATCGAGATGGTGACAATTCTTACTAATCCTTGGGCCAAAGCCCAATATACAACTTACCGGTACCATTTGGTCGGCAAATTCTAGTTGTGATTTTTTTTTTTATAACTATGCATCCCAAGTTTATGTTTTGATATGATAAACCTCTGAGACTGGTAGCTTTTTAGTGGTTATCACCTCATGAAGTAAACGGCATACCTGTGAAAAAAACGCATTTTGCCACTGGTGCATATCCTGATTTACTTAAGGATTCTTATCAGTGGTTGATAATGCTGTGTTTGGTATCATTTTAAATGACATATTCTAAACTTTAGTTTAAGCCAATTTGTGAAACACTTAGTCAAATATAGCTCTTCAAACCATCAAAACCACATATACAGCCCCCACACGCACACATTTTTCGCCAATTTTCGCCTTTATCTAAGGCCTGTGTCATCAAAGTACATAAGAGACAGAAAATAAAAAGTGGAATATTCACCAGAGTCCAAAGACTCAGGAAATGTGTACTTTACTCATACCTTAACTGAGAAGGAGGATTTTGAGCGAATTAGCAGGCCTTACCCCATGCAGCCTATGTGGGTACAAACTATACACTTTATTTATACCCTGTGGCAACAAGGAACATTAACGATAAACTGGAATACTCACATTATTCCAAGACTTCAGAATATATCATATATGTAGATATATATATGTCATGCCATGTTATTGTTGACATGATTTCAGGCCTAACATAAGAATTTTGGCTGAAATTTAAGTTATTTGACTTTCATTTGTGGCTCCTAAACCTACACCTAACAGAGGACTTCTTCTTTGAAGAAGCCCTGTGAACCATCAGCAACTATTAACATGGTATCTGTCGGGCAAAATTCAAATGCTGCCTGCAGTCAAAGTCCGGTTCAACAAAACCCATATCCAACCTGTTTTCCACAATTCCCTTCTCCAACACATCTGAATGAAATGATCGACTCATCAGTAAGCTCTGCAGAAGCCTGATAACAATCCTGATTATTTTATTAAGATGTGTTGGAGGAGGGAGGCATTAAAAAAAGGCTGGATATGTGCTCTAGAGCAGTGGTCCTCAACCCTGGTCCTCGGGGACCGGTATCCAGCCTGTTTCCCATGTCTCCTACAGCCAACACAGGTGGGAATCGTTATCAGGCTTCTCCAGAGCTTGCTAATTAGCTGATAATATGAATCACCTGTGTTGGCTGCGGGAGACATGGAAAACAGGCTGGATACCGGTCCCCGAGGACCAGGGTTGAGGACCACTGCTCTAGAGGACCAGACTTTGGCACCATTGCCCAAATAGATTATTGAGAACCACATTGGGAAACTTGTTTCAGGTCTACCTGCACTCCCTCCATACCATTTTGTGACCGGTTTTTCAGCTATCTGAAATTCCTACCTCTATATGAGAGGGAACATGGGTCCGATAGGAGCTCCCAGAGAAGGCAATTGGATACTCCAACTACCATGCATCAGGAAGATGATCACTTAGTGTTTTGCGTTTGTCAAGCTTAACTGTGCTCGTTGCCCTTCCTGTCTACGACTATGCCAAGATGATGCAACTGCCTGCAATTGCATCATGCAGTACTTTCCTAGTGAGCCTTGCTGCATGCTTTTATCACTCAAAGTACTATTTGATATCAGAAATAGAACCAAACTCTGTGAATCACTAATGATACTGTTTCTGGTACCCTGATTGACATGCATGCATTCACAAGCTGGAACTCTGTAAGGCCAGCCAGCCTCGACTGTTGAGTCCTTCCCAGACGACCGAACTTCTCACCCTATAAAGGGACCGGACACCATGCAGAGGAAATTAATTTGGGTCACTTGTATCTGAGATCTTGTTTTTTCTGTTACGACCCACAGCTTGTGACCATAGGTGAGGGTAGGAACGTAGATCGACTGTTAAATTGAATGCTTTGCCTGAAAGCTGAACTACTTCACTACAACAGATGAATTCAGAGTCTGCATCACTGCAAATGCCACAACGTTGCACCTGTCGATCTCATCCCCAATCTATAGAGGGTGCTCCAAAATATTTTCGACAGATTATCATGGTCTCAGATTTGGAGGTGCTGATTTTCATCCAAACATCTTCACACTCTGCTGCAAACCACGCCAGTGAGAATTGGAGATTGCGGCTTGATGAAGCCAACAGTGCCAAATCATCTTCAAAAAACAGAGATGCAATACTGAGACCACCAAACCGGACACCCTCAATGGCTTGGCTGTGCCTAGAAATTATGCCCATAACAACAAAATTGTTGACAAAAGGGCAGCTTTAGTAGAGTCCAACCCTCACTGGAAACGAAAGCAGAGCAAACTCTGTTTCGGTCATACAGAAAACAAACAGCCCGTATCACGAGGTTTGGTACCTGTACTCCCAAAGCACCCCGCACACAATTGCCTGAGGGACATGGTCGAAGGCCTTCAACAAAGTCCACAAAACACATGTAGGATCAGAGTGAAATCTTCTCCACCATTGGCGTTAACACACCACAAGGTGGTGATCGGTTAACAGCGCAGCGCCTCTCTTCACCCGAGTGTCCAGCACAATTGCATTCCCAAATCTGATGAAAGATCAGTCAATCATTCAACTGCGGCCTACGTTGTTCCTGTGCCAAGTGCACATGTGGACACCTTTATGTTTGAACATGGTGTTTGTTATGGACAGGCCATGACGAGCACATACAGTAAGTCCAATAATAGAACACCACTCTGTGATCTGTGTTCTGTACGGGCAGCGTTCCTCGCAATCACGTCCCTCCATGTCTCACTGTCATTTCCCACGTGAGCATTGAAATTCCCCAGCAGAATGATGGACTCCCAGCCGGTGTGTTCTCCAGCACCCACTTTAAGGACTCCAAGAAGAGTGGGTACTCTGAACTGCTTTTTGGTGCATAGGCACAAACCACAGTCAGGACTCAACTCAAGGGAGACTACTAGACTACCCTCTCGTCCACCACAATGTACAGGCACCAGGTGGCATAAGTAGGCCAACACCTGCTCGGTGTCTCCCACAGTGGGCATCTCTAGAGTGGAAGAGTGCCCAACCCATCTTGAGTGGAATGGCAGCAGAGCCCAAGCTGTGTGTAGAAGAGAGTCAGACTATATCTAGTTGGAGCTTCTCAACTTTGCTTGGGCTCCTTCCCTGCCCGAGAAATTACATTCCACGTCCCTAGAGCCTGCTTCTGTAGCCAGGGATCGTAACTCTGACGTGGATGGCAGGGTTTACCGTGGAAGACTTGAAGGAAAGTTTCGTGATGAGGGCGAGGAAGACTTGATAGTTAAGGCGAAGAAGACTGAGATGTGACGACTATACTAAAACGTGGATGACTTACTAAAAACAGTGTTTAGCATAATGCGACGAAGAAACACAGACTCCCACACAAGAACGACACACGACTTCGACACCTGACAAAGACAATGATCCCACACTGACTGGACAAAGACAACAGACTAAGGCCCTGTCCAGACTGAAGCAAAGCCGGCTTTGTTCCTCAAACAAATCTCAGACAAACAGAACCATTTCAAGACTTGCGTGTGTCCAAAAGACGACGCTGAAGACTTTTAACGGCTGTAATGTATATGCCTAGTCTGGAGTGGCGCTGTAGCACAGCCACAGGGAGTTAACGGAAAGCGTAGAAGAAGAATCAGCGAAGAAGATGAACACTTTCATTCCCTAATTTTATTGCAATCTGCAGAACAAACATGTATCAAAACAACATAAAAAAGACGAACAGAGGAAAAGTGACAATGGCGGGTGATTCAAGTACAACACCGCTTGTTGAACGTGGGAATAAAGAAGCAAAATATTTTGCTGCAAAAGCATAAGCAAGCTCAAGCGCAAAACGACTACGACACGGCTAGCCGCCATTGATGTTGACAGACGATTCGCGCGAAGTCACGCAAGAATTGACGCATACGTCATCAATCTGTGACAACGCGTCGTCATCGAGTTGCGACCATTACGTCATCACTGGAGGAGTATCCTGCATATGGTGTCCAGACGGGTGCGTACGGGGGCGCGTTTTGGAATCTTTCCACTCTGGAGCCCGGTTTCAAGCTCCGAAACCGTGCCATCATGTGAACGAACGGCCTAAACGGTAAGACACTTGTGAGGATATATTGAAACTGGCTTTCGTGTGGATGGGGCCTAAATACACCAACACTAATGAGACACACAATAGGGTGAGGGCACTGATTGGTCAAACACACTGCGAAGGGGAAAGACACACAGGTGGACGTAATCAGACATAACGAGATAGGGGAAACACAAGACAAACACAACAAACCCACCAAAATAAAACAAAACCCCAACCCCTACAAAACTGAAACAACAAATGGTTTAATTAATGAATAAATCACAATCAGTATTTGGGGGGGATTTGGTACAGTGATAGACACACAAACAAAGCGTGCATATTCTAACTAATCCCAAGTAACATGACACAGAATATAAAATTGTTTAAAATGGTTGTTTTCATATTTGTCTCTAATAGACAGACAGACAGAGAAATAGCCAACAATATGAGTGTCCACTCACCTGTCACTACTCAGTATCTCTCCAGTCTTGGGGTCAATTACATGGACAATAATGCCTCGGTTCCCCCAGCTCCTCTCCATCAAGTAGTGATTTTGGTGGCTTTCTCCAGGGTAGAGGGTTTTATTCAAGAAAGTCCACGAGAGCTTTTTTGCCCCATGGATTTCCAACGTCCCTCCAGTCCCGACACCAATGTATTTGCGCCCAAAATAGCTGTGCTCCTGATCAGTGTCATCTGACCTGAGAACAGAAATGTGAAAGAGTCATTAAAAACAACAACAAAAGCTGCAAAGAATAGTACATACAAGTCAAGTCATTCTGTATTGCAGACACAGGTCCAGTGGCGGTTTTTGCTCTGGGCGACCTGGGTGACCACCCAGGGCGCAATATATTCGAGAACGCAGTGGCGTACAGGCGCCCAAAAAAAATCGAAACAAGACTAGCTAGTTTACTCGCTAGACTACCGGACATTTCCACATCGAGTTAGTGGAGTGAGTGCCGGGGCGCCCTCATCGTCACGTCAACTGACTGATGAGACTCAAATCGGAAGGCAAGGAGGAGGGGAGCTGATGTATACGGCCAGCGCGCACTCGTCACCGGCCAAATGACCGCCCACGTCATATTTATGTAGCAACCTGCGTCTTCTGCTGCCTTTTGATGGATTAAAAAAAGTGATGCAAAGCAACGTGTTGTAATGGGAGCCACCAAACGTCAAACCTTGATTCAGGCTGACACAGTTGACATCGCTGGAATTCGTGTGAGTCCTCACATTACAACGTTCACGAGAGGCAAACTTTTATTTTAATATGTCAATCCACACACAAACATACACACACGCAACGCACAGTGATGTGGTTAAAACGAGACAGTTACATGCAGGCACATAAACACAACGACAACAACTTATGTTGGAGGATAAAATTAATTAGCACACTGCAGTACAATGTGAGTTCAGTTCTGTTTTTTATTGCCAAGCTTGTTAATGTTGAAGACTGTCACCAAGTTCTAATAATGCCTAAAACAATGCCTTTTACACATGATCCTTTTAGATTGTGCTTAGTTTTCACTGAACCCATGTAATATCGTTCTTGTATCAGTTTTGCAGAAGAGACAAGTTAAATGAGATAACACAAAATAAAATGTATTAATATCATGAGTAGTAAAGTATCAATAAAATAACAAATTGCAAGATGCAGACGCCATAAAACACTGAAGCGATGCAGTCTCATGATTAGTCAAAAACCAAAGAATAGAGATGTCTGACAAAAACCACGAGATGTGAAATTTTGTCCGTATCGTACAGCCTTAAATCCAACCAGCGAAGGAAGGCATTTGCTCGCCGCTCGCAGATAAAAGGGGCTGAGTCACAGAATCATTCCTTCGGACATAGTTGTCTACAGAAATGGCGTTCGGCTTTGTTACTAATTCACTTTTGAGTTGAATAAATGAACACAGAACTGCACCTTTGTCTTTTAGATTTCATGATGAACTGCCGCTTTTAAGTGACAGAAAATATTTCTGAGCACTTTTGCAGTAGTCACAACGCCACTGTTCAGCCAGGAGAACATTAGATGTAGGTTGAAGAAGTGTCCTGATGAGTTATTAACATTGTTTTTTAGTTTAAATTTATATTTTAGCCGTTTTGGATTTAGTTGACTCAGTGTAGGCTCAATGAATTGTATTCTTGTCTGTGTTACTTTCATGAGGAAGGGCAACGAGTTCAAACATTCATTCGCTATCTCTAAATGGGAGGGCCGGTCTCTACTGGTCGGAAGGGAGTCAGGCTTATTATTATTGTATTTTTTCTAATCTGATTTATACCAATGGGAACGGATTCTCTTGTATTCATTCAGTTGTAACCAGGTGTGTTGTGGGCTGACCTTTCTATGAACCCTCTTTGTGAATAAATAATGATGTGGGCTGGAGAGAAGGACACATTTGAACAGAGCACTGCTTGGGTGACTTCAATTGTGTGATCAGAAGCTTCTGGTAATTAATACCTTTGCAAAGGAACTTCTTCAACAGAATCTCACCATTCAGTTAATTGAACACGCAAAGAGTACAATACTTAATATTGTCTACTCTAACAAATGGTGACCGCCGACGCTGAATTATAACGAATGGTCTCCTCCGTTGAACCGAACGGACGTGGAGCTAGATGCGGCGTTCAAGGACGGGCGGAACTTCTAGGCCTAAATAAATAAAGTACTGTAAGTGGAGACTGTTATCCACGTAGAAGAGGTTCTGTCTGTCTGGTCCGCTGCAACTGGTTTTTCGTCTCCCAAATTGTCTAAATTTTAAATGAGATCTGTGTGAACAAGTTATAGTTTGATGTCGTTAGAGAGTTGATAATTCCGACGATATTGAACTAAACACGTCGTGGAGTGGTGCATTTGAAGGTGACGTGATGCAGACTCGAAGTGATGAAGCTTTTTTTGTACAGGAAGAAATAGCGGTTAATTTTTTGATTTGTTTTGTTTTTCGTCAACGCTATGAAGAATCCTTAGACCATAATATATATTGAATAAAAGGGTTTGCCGGATGACGTAACAAGTCTTTCTTGTTTACTAAGGATCGCGAAGATTATGGTGTGCGCTCTGCTTTTTTAGCAGTTTTGACCGGATTTGAGGACAAGTAACATAATTGTTCATGGCTCTTGGTGTGAAAGTTCTCGTACACGTAATATGTCTTTTATTTGAAAAAGCGCCTGTTTGAAATTGAACAGTATTGAGGGGTCCAGGTTGATTACAGCGATGATTGGATTTTGTATCACTGTATTTGCAATCGAGAGATTACGTGTAACTTTTGTTTTATTTTGTTGGCGCTTCTACAATATGTAGTTTTGAGGTCAGGATTCCCGTTTGAATTCCTTTTGTTCCACGGTTGAATTCGATGGTACGTGACAATTTCTTTAAAAAATAAGCGCCTTGCAGAAATTTGGCAATATATGGAGAACAGTTTAGCTCAGCGGGATTGGGTAACCGCTGTGTATAAACGAGAGGTCACGTAATTCTTATGTCTGTCTGTGTGTGGCCATATGTGTTAACATATTGAACTATTAATACTAAAAGTGAGACGTCACTGTGTTGAAACCGAAAGTAAACATCAAAAACTACAAACAAAATGGAGGCGATTTCGACCCGGATATAGAATGGTTTGTCCTGAATGCGCTTCCGGTTCAGCGAAAAATAAAAGCGTCGATGAACAATGAAAAAACGAACTATGGATCGATTGTATACAAAGCTTTCGCTGGACAAAATGGTATGTCAGAATTTTGTATTTTCTTTGTTGGTAATGAAAAAAGGCTGAATTTGATGCTAAAATGACTCCAGCATTTGTGGAGCAGTTTACGGGTGGTTTGTTCGAAGTTACCCGTTTACTGAAATTACCGTATAAAACTGCGGTTTAAATGCTATAAGATTTGTAGACAACGAATTGATAGAATAACACCGTTTATTTTTTTATAATGACTGAAGAGTGTGTGCGTATGCATTTGAGTGTGTGACCTAGCTTCTAAAAAAGGTGGGGGTTTGTAAGTGAGAAGTGTGCATATGGGGATTTTGTTTGTTTTTCTTCAATATTTTAACTAAGTTTGGTGTTGTTTTGTGTGAGATGAGACTGTTGTGATAGTGGCGTTTGTTTTATTAATGGGAATATGATAAAATAGGTTTTGCGATTTATAATGTTAAGATTCCTCCCCCCCCCCCCCCCGTTTCTAGGTTAGAAAAAAAGGTGGGGGCTGGGCTGTGCGCTGTTAGCATAATGTGTCCTCGTAATGGGACTTTTTCTTTGTCAAAATGGTAAGAGAGGAATGATAAACAATATAAAATAAGTAATAATATTTGAAAGATATTGTTGAGTTTTTGAAAAAAGAATATTGAATTAGTGTTTTATTTATTTTTTATTTTTTTTATTATTATTTTTTTTTTTAGTGACTGAGCTAATAGTCTTTATATTTTAATGATTGATGACGATGGTTAATTTGTTAACTTTCCCTTTTCGGGACAAATGAAGAAAGAATAATGATAAAATAATGGCATTTTGTTTGAGCTATGTTGAGTTGATATAATTATGCCTACATCTGTATAGCTGTGGCTGGAAGTAAGATAGTTGAATAAGGAGTTATGAATGTTTTTGAAATTGACATGTTGATAATGATTTTTAATATTTGTTTTTTCTCTGAGTGTGTCATTTCAGAAACTGATGTTTGAGTTCCAAGGCAGATGAGGGTTTGATGGCCTTCACTGATTACAAACTGCGAACGGGATGCGCCCCAGCTGATGATACGTTGTATGGCTAGTAGCTATTTGAAGGGGTATTGGGAAAAAAAAAAAAAAAAAAAAAAAAAAGAGCCTGTGTTTTTTACGAAACATTTTTGAGAAAGCAGGGAGTGAACTGTCTTGCTATGATCCCATATCCTCAGTCTGGCATTTTTAATGCATTGTATCAACGATCAGGTGAGCTCTCAGAAAGACTGTGTGTCATCGGATCCACATTGCAGACTGCGTCTGAATGGATGTGGCAGAGATCAAAGGTCAAAAGCCGCAGAGCAACAGTCTTCTCGTCCTGTGCCTAAGAAAAACATGATGTTCAAATTCCTCAATGCCCAGTGACTGTGTATACGCCTCATTATAGTGACTTCTCCCCTATGGCTGTTTTGCATCCGGAGGAAATCTAAATGCCTGCTCTGAACATTGCTGCCACAGCAGCCGCCCTGCTGGCCAGGATTGAACATTGGCAACAGCTGCCGTCCTGCCTTTTGCTGGGGGTCTGGACAAAGAAAGTTGGTGGTCGGAATGAGATGTGATCCATTCAGTAAAATGCTGCACGGTGTATGCAAGGCATTTTTAATGTGTTGAGTGGGGAACTGTGATCTATAGCAAGATATTTCAGGAAATTGAAAACAACATATGTAAATTTGAAATGAGGGATTGAGAAAATTTATTTCAATCTATAGCCTACTAAATTTTTGCCTATATTTTTGGGAGAATCAGTTTCTGAATTGGTACAATGGGAATTTTATTAATATGTTATGATATGATATATTTTTATTTTCCCCGTGAGGAACTTTTTTGGACTTCGTCCAGCTGCAGCTATAGTATAAAATAAATAATAGAATAAAATGAGTAGTAACAAGTAAAAGACTAACTAAGAGTTTGATGGCTAAATTAGATTTTTTTTTTATAGCACTGTGATTTATAAATCCCAGAAATATTTTGTGTGCTGTGTTTTTTATGAGCTCCGCTAATATGTGAAAGATTAGCAGTTTGAAGATGATTTTTAGTTTGATTAAATCTAGGAAATGGTAGATATTTGTAAATTTTGTGTGATTTTATCCTCAGCCCCACTAATCTGTAAAAGAGGTGAGGTTGATTGGCAGTTTAAATAATTTTCGGGACTCTAGGAGAATTAGAGTAATATGGTTACCTCTATTTTTATGGTCCCAAAGTCATCATATATTAGTGTCTTAAGTTGTATTTGCTTATGCTCAGTTTTATAGTGTTTTGTAGCTCTTTTGTTTATCTCATGGCCTGATTTAGAGGGTTGAGTTATTTATGACGTTTTTTGAGTTATGTGGTCTCTATTTTGTCCTCCCTTTATCTTGACGTGTTTGAAAAAATCAGTGGATCTTTGTCAAATGAGGGAGTTTATGTTTAAGAAATTAACCAATGTAGACGAGTTAGAAAATTAAAATCAAACTTAAAAACAAAATTAAAAAGGTTGTGGGGTATCGGCCTACACTCTAATTGACAGGATGAGTTTGAAAGTGATAATCCACAGTTTGAATATGAAGAAATCTACCAGAGGAAATCGATCGCAAAGTAAGTCTGAAGCAAACAAGGACAATAATGCATATTCGCCGAATGAAGGTAAGTATATTATATTATATCTTTTATCTCAGAATCATATTTGAAAAATGTAATGTTTGGAGCCCAGTGTTTGCAAAAGAGTATAGATAATATGAATATATGTGAGTTTTTCCCAGCATGCCAGGATTCGGCCGGTCATGGGATTCTGGGAAGAGAATAAGAGATATGAAAGGCACAGTTATGCAAATTTAGAACAAATTTAGTCATGGTAAAAAAAAATTAAAAAAATTACCTATTATTGAACAAAACCTATTTGAAAAATAAATATTTATAAGCTCTGTCTTATATTAATGAATGAGCGAGTGTCATTCAACTCAATCAAAGGCTGGGCTCTATTTTAATGTCACAAAAATAGATATTTTCCTGTTCCAACAGCACAGGACCTACAGATCTTAACCAAATAACATTTACTAATCCCAACTAACAAAAACTATCAGGGTTTTTTCCTCCAAATAAAATTTATGTGAGTTTATGAGAAACTAAAAATGAAAATGTTCTGCACTCAGGAGAACGGCCCCAGGGGGTTGGTGAGGAAATCTTGTGCAGTTCTCTGCACAGAGAAAATTCCACATCTGGTCTACAAGGCTTCCGGAGACGTGCCAGGCTCGGCTATCTCATCAACTGATGATCATCAATCTTATCACCTCCGACCTGGAGCCACGTCAGCTGACCCAGTGATCGTTCTGGAGCGGCCGTTTTGACATCATTCGACACCGTTTGAGGAAATCAGTCAACGGATCAAGTCAAGTGCCTTTTCTTGGGCAATCATTTCACGAACAGTCAAATTTTTCGGGCAGAATAATCCCGTGACAAATCGAAGAATTTGGGTAGTCTACCCCAAATTCTTAAAGAAGAGACGAACTATTGCGACACTCTTTTCATTAAAAAAAAAGACCTTCAAAGAACTTCATCACAAGATGGCTTCAAAGAACACATATTCGTCTGCCGATATATTGCGATACTTTTTAATGAATAACATTTTATGTTAAGCCTCACATATGCTATGCTTATTTCACTAAAAATCTTTTAAATGTATCAAATTGTTTTTTAATGTCATATGATTGTTAAACTATCTCCTCTTTTGCTAAAGGGATGTTTTAAGGATAATTATTTTTACCACACAAACATTGAAAAAAAAAAAGTTTTAATGTGTTGAGCTCTCAAGAGCTCAAATGAGGGAATGATGAGTTATTAACATTGTTTTTTAGTTTTAATTTATATTTTAGCCGTTTTGGATTTAGTTGACTCAGTGTAGGCTCAATGAATTGTATTCTTGTCTGTGTTACTTTCATGAGGAAGGGCAACGAGTTCAAACATTCATTCGCTATCTCTAAATGGGAGGGCCGGTCTCTACTGGTCGGAAGGGAGTCAGGCTTATTATTATTGTATTTTTTCTAATCTGATTTATACCCATGGGAACGGATTCTCTTGTATTCATTCAGTTGTAACCAGGTGTGTTGTGGGCTGACCTTTCTATGAACCCTCTTTGTGAATAAATAATGATGTGGGCTGGAGAGAAGGACACATTTGAACAGAGCACTGCTTGGGTGACTTCAATTGTGTGATCAGAAGCTTCTGGTAATTAATACCTTTGCAAAGGAACTTCTTCAACAGAATCTCACCATTCAGTTAATTGAACACGCAAAGAGTACAATACTTAATATTGTGTACTCTAACAGTCCCCCCCAAAAAAACAAAAATGAATGCTTGGTGTCATGGTTAACTCTATCAAAAGCTTTAGTTGCATCAATAAAATCTAAAAATACAGATGTATTGAGGCTGAAATACCTAGATACAATCTCTTTAAGTGCATAGACAGTGGTCAGTTCCATGTTTTCGCTTATAACCAAACTGGTTGTCAGTGGATAGGAGAAACATTTCCAGCTTTGCTAGCAGAATTCGCTCCAGTACCCTAGAGAAGATACTGGCTAGAGCAATTGGCTGATAAATGTCCAAACTTTTCAATTTATCAACTTTATCTTTTAGTATTGGTACTAACAATACAGACATAATAGAATTGGTTAAGACACCATGAACCAAAAATCCAGTAAAGTATATAGCTACAAGTGGGATGAGTCTGTTGCTGGCATATTTTAGATGTTCTGCAGTAATGCAATCCATGCCACATGCTTTTGAATTCTCCAGCATGTGAATTGCATCGTAAATACCTGCTGGTCTGACTATTATTTCTCCTATGAGCCCAATATGGTCAGGATCAATAATAATGTTATTTTGTTCAACACAATTTAAAAGGTTACAATAATGCATCTGCCATACCTCAGCAATTTTTCCAGGGTTCACCTGGAAACACCTTCAATATCTAAATGTAGCGGAGCCTTGTTGTTATTCATGGCCTTGACATCTCGCCAAAAATCTGTTACATTTTTATTTTGAAGCTTTTTAGCAAGCTCTCATTGATTTTTCATTTTTCTTAAAATTAAATTCATTTTTAAATTGAGCCCAAATGCTCAAAAAGCTTTTTATTATCCAATAACACCTCCTGTCTTGGTCTGCCTGTATTTGACCATAATCTGAAGGCCTCTCTGGCAGTTGCATGTTTTTCAGCCACAAACTCATTTCACCCAGCCCATATGTTGGATACATTTATGTAAAGTTGCAGTGGACACATGTAAACAGTTCACAATGTCATCATACATGGCACACTTATCATGATGTACGGCCTTACAGTTCCCATCTGAGCATATTAAGGCCTCCTTACGCAACACAATATCATTTAAAAAGCTGTCAGTCAACAGAGAGTGCTCAGCCAGATCCCCTCTGCTAATTTTTGACCAATCCAATTTAGTTAGGGAGACAGCCTTACTATTGTTGGCCAACTGGGGAACATAATCAATATTTATCATAACAGCAAAAGGTACATGATAAGAAGTGGCATATCTCTATACTTTGCAGTGATTCATGAGCATCAGCTGTGGTCAAAATGTGGTCTAACCAAGATGTTGTTTGCCAAGCTTCTCTAATGTAAGTAAAACTATTGTCTGGCAATAAGGCTGCACTTGATATAGTTTAGAGTCATCACAAAATTGCTGTAGATGTGCAAATAAGGATTTGCTACCTGACATGTCAGCATTAAAATCACCCATTTTATGAACACAGGAGGAGCTATTGCCCTCTACAAAAGCTTGAATAAAAGCTAATCGACTCAAAAATTCCCACTCATTCTCATATGATTCATAAGGCATATAGATAGTTATAATAGTAAATTTATTTTCATTATGATTGAACTCTAGCCCAATGGCCTAGTCAACATTTAGACGTACCACCTTCACCAGTGGATCATATTTAATATTCCACAAAATGACAACACCCTCAGCTATTCTCCCATGAACCATACACATGCTAAGATTAATAGTGGACTTACCCACCCCATGAAATTCCTTGTGGAGAGTGTTCAATTTGTCCAGATCTTGTTTGGCAGGATATCACACTCGTCAAGCAGTGCACCCACCACCAGACGACCTGTCCTGTCTGTTGCAGTATATCCTACTCGCAATCTGCGAGTGTTGTATGACACAATCTACATTATTGAATCTTTTAGCTGCCCACAGCGCAGTTGCCCGTTACAGAGGTCTCCTGCTCGGATGCAGCATGCGCTCCAACCTCACCATCGGGCAGCAACCCATCTTGCTGATAGGAGTGCGCGTCAACTCCAGGTAGCCCTCCGACTGCACCTATAAGGCGGCGAGGCTCATAATAGTGTCGGACAAACGATCCAGCGGGCCAAAGCTGCGGGACTGAGCGGGTGGGCAGACTGATTGCCGTGACGGGACTGAGCGGGGGGCAGACTGATTGCCGTGACGGGACTGAGCGGGGGGCAGACTGATTGCCGTGACGGGACTGAGCGGGGGGCAGACTGATTGCCGTGACGGGACTGGCTTGACCGGGGCTGACTTGGCAGAACTTGGGAAGCTTGGCTGGAGCGAGGACGACTAGACTGAGGAAACATAGACTCCCACACAGGATTTTGACACCTGACGTAGACAATGATCCCACACCGACTGGACAAACACAACAGACTAAATACACCAACACTAATAAGACACACCTGGGGAACACAATAGGAAGAGGGCACCAATTGGTCAAACTCACTGGGAAGGGACCAGGCACACGTAATCAGACATAACGAGACAGGGGAAACAACAAACACACCAATCACAGAAAGACACAACAAACTAACTAAAATAAACAAAACCCTAACCCATACAAAACCGAAACGTGACAGTACCTAAACAAAATGTAGCCAAAACGGGGAGGGCAGGGACGGGTAGGAAGGCGTGAACACTGCCCTTAGACAGAGCCAGTGTCGGAAGTCATTAACGGGCTGAAGACAGCCTGACAAAAGCGGCGACAGAGCCGGATCAGGGAGTGGCCACAAGGAATGTAGCGCCAAGGGCTGGATCCGCCTTTGAGCGTGGCGCTTGCGCCGCTGGGTCTGAGGACGGCCGCAGTGCTCGCCCCGCCTGGGCTTGAATCCTGGCTTTGAGACGGCGGCACAGGCGAGGAAGCCAGGGGCAGCAGCGGCACAGGCGAAAAGAGCTTGAGACTGGGGCTGCCGTGGAGCCGGGACGGTCCATATGCCTCTAGTTGGGTCCTTGGTTGGTGGGATCATTCTGTCATGTAAAGGTGCGCGTAGGAGAGAGTGGACCTAAAGGCGAAGAGACAGGAATTGTGAACAAAAGGGGAAACTATATTGGAACAAGTGGGGACGGGTCGCCGTGACAGGATGGCGCGAGAGGAGAGGAGGCTGGTCGCCGTGACGGGACCGGCTTGACCGGGGCTGACTTGGGAGAACTTAGCCGGGACGTGGAGAACTTAACTGCAACGAGGACTAGACTAGACTGAGACGAGGACTAGACTAGGCTAGACGTAGACGGCTAGACTGAGACATAGACGGCTAGACTGTGACAAGGCTTAGCTTGACAACAACACAGGCCTTTGACAACAACACAGGCCTTTGACAACAACACAGGCCTTTGACAACAACACAGGCCTTTGACAACAACACAGGCCTTTGACAACAACAACGTTCTGCTGCGTTGGGCTTGGGTCGCGGGCCGTGTTAGGGTGGGGGGCGCTCCGAGCTCCTGGGTTTGCTCTCCAGCCGGTGGCCCCTGCATGGCCCGGGGGTTGTGCCCTGGCGCTGCCGCGGCCTGGGGGGCCCTGGGGGGTTGTGCTTGTTCTGTCCTGGCCGGGGTCGACGGCTCCCCTCTTTGGTGGAGGTTTTCATGCATGCCAGATCCACCACACCAGCATCTACCGAAATTCAAACACAATCTGCTTCTTCCTCGGGTCGTTGAATCGGTGGAGGCAGATGTCTGTGGATCTCACTCTGCTTCACCTATCCTTCCTTCCTTTCCTCATTCTTTCATTTGGTCTCTTGAGGTCTCCCTAATTGGTTGGAATTTAGATGTTTCCGGGGTTGGTGAAAGATTCTGGTTGGTAACCCGGTGGATTTCACTTTTCTTTCTTTTCTTTGATCCTTCCTCGGGTCTCCTGACAACTTCACGACTCTAGCGGGATTCTGAAGTATTCGGTTTAGGTGAACAGTATGGGATTTTTAAAAGGGTTTTAGGTGAATTCATGAGCACACACGCACGCACATATGCAGACACACACACGCACAAGCTGGAGAAGGCAGAGTGGAGATGGGAAAAGAGGAAAGGATGGAGAGGATTAGAGGCAGAAGAGAGAAGGATAGAGAATACTGGAATATATATATATATAATTTATATGGGCAGTCTTTTCAAAAGATGTCAGACAACAACAAAAAACTGATTGTTTAAGAAGCAAATTAGCCCGGACATACATACGTGGTAACAGGCCTACATAATCTAAGCTGTAATTAAACAATATCAAATGAAAGACTGCTTTCTGAAAGCAACGTTGACCCTTAAACTACCACATTCAAAACACTCACTCAAAGCCCGACAAAATAACAAAGCCTTAAATGGCTACAGCACACATGGCTAGGTGCAACAAAGTTTAGTGGCCTAAGGTAGGGGAGGAGTGCTGCTAAGGTTCTTCCCACTTGTAAAGGCTACCTGAATCTAAATACAAAATTAAATACACACAAGATAAGCAAAATTATCTCAGCAAAATTAGCTTATTTTAGCTAATTGCTTATCTTAACAAAATTAAATACACTCAAGCAAAGGTGCACACACTGTGGATACCGCAAACACACAAGCATGTGTATAGATGCCACACATACTACTGTGCAGTATGGATTTCATTATTTAATTTGAAAATCTTGGAGCTCATCTTGTTGAATTTAAGATCCATCAGGATCTTCTGAAAAGCATCAAAGGTAAACCTGAACCCCTTTGGATTTTCCACATTAAGAGCATAAGAGTCCAAAGAGCATTACCACTCCCATTGCTACAGAAGACAAATCATGTCATCATCTGATCTCAGTCTCTTTAGGTTGTTGTAGAAGGCTCGAGTTTTCTCTTTGTTCAATGACTGCCATTGTGGTACTGACGTGTTATCGTTTTCAATGCGCATGTGCAAGTCCATTTGACTCAAACTAAATATATTACCTGGACAGCATGAAGATTTTTTTTAAACTCTTTTAGTGCCAAAAACGTAATAATGACGTATACTAAAATCCAAATGAATGCCGCGAAAGACGTTCATTGACGTTTACTCTGTTTTTTTTTTTCTCAATGGGCAATTGAACTTGCGCAGCATTCCTTTTGTGACTGGGTGTAAAAATCACAAAAAAGCAACTTACTATGGCCAGCAGATGGCAGCATTGTATCTATTTTTAATGGGCTCCCGGTATCAGGGAATGACACTGAAACATGACGAATCTGATGAAATAGAACGTTTTCAAGGATGACGTGACTGATCAAAACCTTTGTCACATTAAATCTAATTTACAGAGCATCACTAAACAAAATATATTAGTGTCAAAGTCACTGTTGTGCAGAAAATGTATCTTTTCACAAAAAGCTTGTTTTCAATTTTCGCTCAATGTCACTCAAATTACCTATTTTCAAATGGTGATGGCTAAAGAACGGAATAAGGTAGAAAAATACTTTTTTTTCCCGAATGAAAGAATGGAACGCGATCTTTTATGTGATCCCAAATCCATTGTTTATGTAGTCAAAGCACACAATATTCTGTTTGCCTTGAAAGATTAGTTAAAATGCTCAAAAGCGTCTGGCGCTGTCTGGGTTGTTTTTTGGATAACGCGTGGCAGTAAAAGAGTTTAATTGGAAGAAAATCAAAAACTTTATTTTGGGTCCTTTGGATGTATATTTAGCCCAGTAAAAATCAAACTTGATGTCTGTCAATGCAAAATAAAAGGTTTTCCAATGAATAACTTTATCCCGTTTTGAATGGCAATTATTACTTTTGTTACTTTGAATGAACAACTGCATATAACAATTTCTACAGTGCGTGCACGAGTTACAAAATCTGTAAAAGGTGTTGTGCAACTTCGGTAAGCACTCTGCTTGGCTGACTGCGTGGGAGCATTTCCGCGGACACATTGCTTGTATACAGAAAATGCGGCCCTGGTTGAGGACTGGCAGGCATGGTGAGAACCCGAAAGACTCAACTGAAAGATGACGTGTCTGCTTGCACTGAGCAAAAAGTTGTATTTTTTATTTTATGATTTGAAAATGTCAAAATTTGCAAATAATTTTATGTTTTTTGTCTGATGACATTGTGGGCGGCACGGTGGCTGACTGGTTAGCACGTCCGCCTCCCAGTGCAGAGGACGTGAGATAGAGTCCGGGCTTCGGCCTTCCTGGGTGGAGTTTGCATGTTCGGTCTATCTGTTTTCTTAACCGCTTGTCCTCACAAGGGTGGCAGGGGGCGCTGGAGCGTATCCCAGCTGGCTTTGGGCAGCAGGCGGGGGACACCCTGAACTGGTTGCCAGCCAATCCAGGGCACACAGAGACGAACAATCATCCACACTCACAATCACACCTATGGACAATTTCGTGTGTTCAATTAACCTGCCATGCATGTCTTTGGAATGTGGGAGGAAACCGGAGCACCCGGAGAAAACCCACGCAAGCACGGGGAGAACATGCAAACTCCAAGCCCGGACTCTATCGTGCGTGCGTGCGTGCGTGTGTGCGTGTGCGTATAATATACAACCACGTTTTAAATTCTTGACTCAAGCCTACCTTCCAAACAGAGAAATGGTAAGGTTGCCCTTGTAAGGACAGTCTGGACTTCCAATGTGCAGTTCCCCTTTATTTCCGATAAGAATGTGTTTGGTCCGAAGAAGAATTGGACGGTTGGTGTCAGCAATCACCAGTTTCCCTGAACAGATGAGAGATACAAGTAAAGGAGACAGGAAGAAGAAAGAAAGACATTATTGAAGCTCCATTACCCTCAGACATTTACTTTCTTTTATGCTATTTACCAGAAATGGGCGCGTCAATGAATTTTGAGCGTCTGTCATTTGGCAATCGTCAACAGTTAGTCTTTCCCTCTGCGAAATGGGCGTCTGCCATGGCATCCATCATTGACGGACTGACTGACCTTTCGTCAATATTGACAGAATGCTTACTTTTTTTCAAACTTGACCTTAATGTCAGGCTCGCATGGAACTCCATGCGTTAGGCATTACTGACACCTAGTTGTAGAAACAGCGCATTGCATAGCATGCTCCCAAAGTCATTGTTTGTGAGACCTAAGTAAAATGCAGCGTTTATAAATGTGAAGAAGTAAGAGTCATTGTGCTTTTTAGACATAGTTTCAATTGATGTCACATCAATTGCAGTCACTGGCGGAGCCAGAGGGGAGGCCGGGATGGCACGTGCCCCTGCTCAAATGAGATTGGACCCCGCAGACGGCAAATGATTGACATATCATGGCACCAGCGCAGTGGAGCCGCACGTCTTGCCAGTGCAGCCTCCCATTTTTTTCAATCAGACGCCTACTAATTGTTATGCTCCTTTTGCACATTAGGTGGCGCACCACAATATGTTGTAATCCACCTCAATAGGAGTCTGGAGCCCAGACTTCCCTCCCCAGACATTTTAACCAGCTCTTTCAGCGGGATCCCAAGGTGTTCCCAGGCCAGAGCGTGTCCTGGGTCGTCCTGGACGCCTCCCAACTGGCTCTTCTCCATACGGAGGAGTAGCGGCTCGACTCTAGGACCCTCCCGGATGACCAAGCTTCTCACCCTATCTCTAAGGGAGAGCGGAGGAAACTCATTTTGGCCGCTTGTATCCGGGATCTTGTTCTTTCATTCACGACCCACAGCTCGTGACAATAGGTGAAGGTAGAAACGTAGATTGACCGGTAAATTGAGAGCTTCACCTTTTGGCTCAGCTCCTTCTTCATCACAACGGACCGATATAGAGTCTGCATCACTGCAGACGCTGCACCGATCCGCCTATCGATCTCCCGCGCCATCCTGCCCTCACTCGTGAACAAGACCCCAAGATACTTGAAATCCTTCACTTAGGGCAGGATCTCATCCCCGACGCGGAGAGGGCACGTCACCCTTTTTTGACTGAGGCCATGGTCTCGGATTTGGAGGTGCTAATCTTCATCCCAACCTCTTCACACTTGTCTGTGAACTGCTCCAGTGAGAGTTGGAGATCACGGCTTGATGAAGCCAACAGCACCACATCATCTTCAAAAAGCAGAGATGCAATGCTGAGGCCACCAAACCGGACCCCCTCAACGCTTTGGCTGCGCCTAGAAATTCTGTCCATAAAAGTCATGAAAATAATTGGTGACAAAGGGCAGCCTTGTCCACTGTTCCACGGCTGGGACAAAAACCACACTGCTCCTCCTGAATCCGAGATTCGACTTCTTGACAGACCCTCCTCTCCAGCACACCCCTGAATAGACCTTACCAGGGAGGCTAAGGAATGTGATCCCTCTATAGTTGGAATACACCATCAGGTCCCCCTTCTTAAAAATGGAGACCACCACCACAGTGTGTCCATCCAGAGGCACTGTCCCCAATGTCGAAGCGATGTTGTAGAGGCATGTCAACCATGACAGCCCCATAACATCCAGAGCCTTTAGGAACGCTGGGTGGATCTAATCTCCCAATCACGCCCCTCCAGGTCTCCCTGTCATTGCCCACGTGAGTGTTAAAGTCCCCCAGCAGAACGAGGACCCTGAGTGGTAAGTCAATGCGCAAGCATTTGAAATTTGGCCCATTGAGGCACCCGTAGGCTGCAATGTCTTCGCCATGTATAAAGTTTAAAAAATTTAATAAATAAAAATTAGGACCAGAGTGACAACAGCAGATATGGAAGTGCAGCACAGGAGAGCGAGGCAAACTTACTTGGACCTAGATCCATCAGCTCAGTGGTAGAGTGTACGCCCTGAGACTGGGAGGTTGTGGGTTCAATTCCTGGTCGGTTCATACTAAGGACTATAAAATTGGCCTCCCTGCTTGACACTCAGCATTAAGGGTTGGAATTTGGGGATTATATCACCAAATGACTCCCGAGCGCAGCCCCTGCTGCTGCTCACTGCTCCCTCATGGGATGGGTCAAATGTGGAAAACGAATTTCACCCCACTTAGGTGGGTGACAATCAGTGGTACTGATAAAATAAAATGTTTTTACTTTATCTCCCAGGGCCGTCATTTTGATGGTTATATTCATTTCAATGTACATCTTTGTTGCCGGGACCCGTGGGTTTGCGCCGCTGGGCAACTGCAATTCAGAATGGAAGCTTTGGCTTTGGAGCTTTCACAAGCTAGATCACCATGGCGAATAATAAACTGTACTTCAGAGGAGACTTTACAGCTACATTCTCAGACAAAGCTGACAGGGAGTCTGACGAATCACGATGAGTGGCCACTGGATCACTCGAGAGTTTCAGACGAAAAAGGGAAAAAAAGCTGATATAAAGACGACCTTGATGCTTTGTTGGATCAAACAAGGTGCTGCTCCACAGAGCAAAAAAAATGGGTCAAAAATTGCTTTTTGACTTACCCCCATTAAGAATCTCAATGGAGTGTACAGTAGCAGAAGCTGTGAGGAGGACCTTCCTGCCATAACTGATGACAACACGATGATGTATACTATGTCCTGGCATCCATGGCTTCAGCCCAGGTTCTTTGTCAGGACACACTGTAAGAGTGTGCGAGAGGAAACAAGAGTTACACTTCCAGTAATCCACGGAACGTCTCATCTATTCATGCAAAACACAAATGAGTTAATATTGGTTATTACTGAGTGACAACTGTAATAGAAAAAAAGGATTACAACAGCTCACAAATGAAGGTTCTATTTCGTCCCTCATTGACCGCCAAGTGGTGGTGCTGAACAGCACGCAAAGTGTCTTCGCACACGCGCAGACGACAATGCATACCAAATAGACACGTAGTCAGTGTCCCCTAGGTGACCCATGTCATGTGTATAAAAGGCCATTGTACCCGGAAGACAGTTTCGAAAACTTTCTCGCGCATTTGACTTGCTCTTGCTTTTTGTTTTTGTTTTTTCTCGCTGTTTCGCCTTGTCTGACACTGGAGGCCTGTGATCGTATCTGCTAGCATTATTCATCATACACACCCACTGTCAATAACGGCCGTTGCTGCTTTTAGAACCGGCGGACGGCTGTGATTCCGCACCGGCTGCCGCTGCTGCTTTCACCGGCATCTTTTCACTGCCGGTACAGTTACTCGAGAGTGAGTCTGGATTGGTCAACCGTTCATTCAGTCGCATTTCTGAGGTGGGGCAAACTTGAGCTAACAGACAGTGGAATGAACCAATGAGCAAAAAGCGGAGTGACGTCAGAAAAGCGACTCGTTGAAGTATTTGTTTTTTTCTGAGTAAAAATCCAACATCCAGCCAAAGAGAGACAGTAGTGAATCACTTATGTCGTTGCGGGAAAAACTTGGAGTAAAGAGAAACATTGCTCACGAAGACAACGTCACGCAAATAGACGAATTTGATTGGCCGGCCTGTTTTCGGCTGGAGCCGAATCGCTGTCTATGAACGAAGTGAGTGTGGCTTGCCAGGCTAAGCTCAAAGAGGAGCAGAAAAAGATTCTTCCTCTTAACATAACATAAAACATTATTTTCAAATATTGCTTTGGCCTGATTTTGACACTTACGGTAGTGTTTTAGGTGCCATTAACTCACTTTTTCTATTTTGAAATAGGTCAGTGAACTCACATGCTTGGATGCTGGGGAACAGCAGAGCTGCATAGAACACAAAACATGTCTTCATCTCTCTCGGCTTCCCACAAACCAACCTCACACCAGAGGCCTTCTAAGGTCGTTTTGGACCTCCCACTGGGCTGCAGATGGAGTAGCAGTGTGCCAAGTTCACAGGGAGCGGTTATCAAAGAGATCTGAAAAAGAAAATATGCAAAAATGAATGTACATGACGTGTACACCTTTACAATATTATTAACATAGCTTGTCCCAAGATTCCAGCATGACAAGATCTTAGTAACCCTTTACTAAAAGTTTAAATTGGCTTGATTTTAATATCCTTTAATTTCTCCTGGCATATATTGCTAGCCCACTAAATACCATTCCATTTTAGGGTTTTTATATTAAAAAACAAAAAAAACATTAAACTCACAAATTTCCCAAATTGAAGGCCATGAGTAATTGACCATGGGCAATATGGTCTGCTTTGCTTTGCAATGATGGTAAATTCATCCTGATTACAGATGTGTAAAAATAACAATTCTTTGCATGTGTAATTGCCCCTGAACTAGTAAATTACCAGAATAAAAAGCTCCCCTGCAGACTATTTATATTTCTACGTGTAATAAATGGCAGAATCTTTGTTAAGTGTGCCACATAGCCCAAATTTTGATTGTGCAGTATTTAATTAGATTCTACAGACATTTGGGGAGATCACTGAGGGGAAAATGATTGCAATGCAATCCTGTAAGTGATTAATCTTTTTGGGAAAATTTAATTAGCTGTCTATTTCATTATGCATATATTGTGATTTTGTCCTTGGAGAACCAGCAGTATGTTGGTGATGACTTAACGAGCTGGGTGCAGCATATTTTCAGTTAAATTTGTTTACTGTATTTTTAGATAAATTCAACTTTGTTATTTGTTATGACCCTGTTCATTTTTGTTCAGTTTGTTGGTGGTGATTATAGGTTTTAGATAGAAAGGGGTGTGCATGTGTGTGTGTGGTCTTGTTTTTGTTACATAGTGGGGGATTTCACAGAGTTGTGGGGCCCACCCGTCCGTATGAGGCCATTTTGCTGGGCCCCACAAGTTTAGACCTCTTTTTGAGCGTCAAGACTTGGTTTTTGAGTTTAGGTTTGGATTGGGTTATGGTTGAGGTTAGGGTAAGGAGGGGGCTTGGGGCTACGAAATGCATTATGTCAATGAGATGGCCCCACAAATATAGTAAAACAAACCTGCGTGCGTGTGCGTGTGTGTGTGTGTGTGTGTGTGTGTGTGTGGGGTTGTGTGTGCGTGTGTGTTGTGGAAATGTGAGCAATTGAGTGCCTGGATTGTGAACAGGTGGCACCTGCTGGTTGGCTGTTTCAAACTGATTGCCTTCATGGGATTGGTCAAAGGAGGGATGGAAGTTTTTAAACCACCGAAAGTTGGCAGTCGCTATCAGATGTGTAGACTCGAGTCATGTGACTTGAACTCGAGTCAGACTCAAGTCATGAATTTGACGACTTTAGATTTGACTTGACAAAATGTTAAAAGTAGGGGTGTTAGAAAAAATCGATTCGGCAATATATCGCGATATTACAGTCGATTCGATATGCGGCCGAATCGATTTTTAAACATACATTTTTTATGGGAATATTCAACAAAACGTCTTACTTAGGGTTAGGATTCACACATTAAGCATGGAAGAATGTTATATTAATGGAACATTAAGCCTTAATATTTTATTTCAGTGCTGTTCAAACATGAGACAGACTGCAACCTGTTTGTTAAATGCAGTGGCTCAGTTATAAGCCTGAATTTTAAGATAAATAAATACATTTTCATACAAATCTTACAGAGTACATGTACAAGTTTACTGATTTGTATTTTCTAAATCTAAAAAAATCGCAATAATCAAATTATAGATGTGCATCGGGATTAATCGAATCGAATCGTGATCTATGAATCGTGATATGAATCGAATCGCCAGTTACTAGGCAATTCACACCCCTAGTTAAAAGACTTGCAACTCGACTTGGATTTTACCAACAATGACTTGTGACTTCACTTGGACTTGAGCCCTTTGACTTTGAAAAGACTTGCTTCTTCCACCAAAACAAAAAGATTAAAATGTATGTTAACGAGTAAGTTCCTCTGTGCGAGCTGGTGTTGTGCAACACCATCATTCAGACATTTCAGCCTGTCAGGGAAGCCGGAAAGGCGCAAACACACTTCAAAATAAAGCTAACCAAATAATACATTGATACCAATGCAACAGCCTTGGCTGATTTTACTTTGAAGTCTGCCTGCAGGGTGGCGTAAATGCAAGCTTGACCTTTGACATTTTGGCTTGCATTATCAACGTTTTTATTAAAATTACATATTTTCGACCACCATTATCATGATGCCACCCCGAAAGTATATTAAATAGCAAATTTAGGACGTGAAGAAACTGCAAGTTAATTACGCCATCATTCCACGATACGGTACAAGTCTCCGGCGTTCGTGGCTAGTAGCTAACTGTTAGCATTAGCTGCAACAGTAGTTTGACAGCTGTTGCTTGGCTGGTGTTAGATTATTAACATTGTTTTTCTGTTTCAATTTATATTTTAATTGTTTTTGATATTAGTTAGAGATGTGTAATAATAAGACAACAGTTAATTAATATGTTAGTCAATCTATAGTCTTTTGTTCTCCTCCCTGGGAAGAAATGTAAGAGTAAGGGTTCTGAGTTATCTAAATGAAAGGATGTTGGAAAGTGCAAGCAAAGGTCTGTCCATAAAAATCCCTGGTGCGAGGAGGCGACGGGGGCCAATTGTTTACCCACATCTGGAGTGGACTAAGATAGGAACTGAAGTAAGATTATCAAGTAGTCACTCTGCTGACAGGACAAGCAGACAGGGGGGAGTAAACTGTTTTTTGTATAAGTGAGGGAGAGCGGAAAGAGAGGGCATACTTCTAGACCAGATGCTGTTTGAGCAAGGTTCTAAAGTGACTTCAGAATTCTGAATAATAAAAGCTGGCAAAAACTTATTCACGAGACTTCAACTTTGAGTTTTATTTGAACACGCAGGAAATCAAAGAAACGATTTCCAACAATTGGTGAACCCGACGTGATTTCTTGAAGGAATGGTGACGTTCTAGATGTTTGCGAGCTGCAGCGTTCACGGACGGGTGGAACTTCTAGGCCTAGATAAATAAGTACGGTAAGTGGAGACTTTTATCCACGTAGGGAAGTTCTGTCTGTTTGGGACCGCTGCAACTGGTTTTCGTCTTCTAAATTGTCTAATTTTTTACATGAGGTCTGTGTGAACAAGTTGTAGTTTGATGTCGTTCTATTAAGAGAGGGACGCGGAGTCCTTGATTTGGGATTTTTCCTACGACATTGAACTGTACACGTACGTGGGGTGGAGCATTAAAGTGACGAAAGTGCTGGCCTGGAAAGTGATGCGCAGTTGGATACAGGGTGAAGTAGCGGCTTATGATTTTATCTATTTTTTTCGTCCCACTGCGAAGAATCCGATAGACCATAATAGTTGTTTTTATGAAGATAAAGAGGATTACGGGGTGACGTGGAGATTTTTTTTCTTCCACTAAGGATTCTAGAGATTATGGTGAGCGCGCCTGCCTCGGCAGTTTTGTTGGTGAGGACCGCTTTGTGGGTAGTTCATGATGCCTCTAATAAGCGTCCATTTAGCACGTGATAAGTTATTTTTAAAAAGCGCGCCCTGCTAAAAGAGCAGTATTGAGGGTATGTTCAGGTTGACGCAGCGGGGATTGGATCTGTACCGCTGTTTATGCGATCGATAGATCACGTGATTTGTTATTTATGTCTGTTCAAGGTATGTGTGTATGTTTTTGTGGGCGCCTGTGTTGTTCTTGTGAAATTGTTTAACGTTGTCGAATAAATTTAACCTATTGAACTACAAGTGAGACGTCACTGCATTGATGAATATTAATACGACTTGAGTAGAATATAAACTGAAGTGGTGAATAATTAAAACTACAAATGGAGGGCGATTTTGTCCGTGACACCGAATGGTTTGACCTAAATGTACTTCCGGTTCATAGTCGGAACTTATTCTTGGATGCACAAGTTAAGAATGCTTCCGAGGTTGCAGTCGGAGCCATGCGGAAAAACGTCGACGAAAAATGAAAAAAACTATTGATTGATTGAATGAAAGGCTGTCGCTGGACGAAATGGTACGAGGGACTTTTATATTTTCTTTGAATGATAGGAGTGTCGGACGAAATTGTAAAAAAGTGGATCAAATTATGTGAAATGCTAGGATGTTGGCTTTGGCCAGTTCCGCTAAAATCGCTCGGGGGGCGTTGACAGAAGCTGGTGTTAAAAAAGTGGCTGATTTTGATGCTAAAATAACTTCTCCTCCGAAATATGCTGAGCCGTTCACGGGTGATTTGTTTAAAGCTATTAACCCATTTACTGAATTACCGTACAAAACTGCGGTTTAAATGCTGCAAGATTTGCAGACGATAAATTGATAGAACAAAACCGTTTATTATTTTAAAATGAATAAAGAGTGTGTTCGTATGTACTTGCAAAAGTTTGAGAAATTGGGAGACTTGTTGAGTAATCGTGTGTGACCTAGCTTCCAAAGGTGGGGGCTACCCTGGTGGGTTGTGATTGTGAGTGAGAAATGTGCGTATGGAGATTTTGTTTGTTTTCCTTCAATATCTTTAACTGTAAGTTTGGTGTTGTTTTTGAGTAAGATGAGACTGGTGTGATAATGGCGTTTGTTTTTCGAATGGGAATGTGGTAAAATAGGTTTTGCGATGTGATAATGCTAAGATTTTTTCTTTTTCCGCTCCCCCCCTGTCTCTAAAAAACAGAGGAAAAAAGGGGGGGGCTGTGTGTGTGTGAGTTGGGGGTTAGAGTATAATGTGTCCTCGTGATGGGAGTTTTTCTCTTTTCTAAGTAAGAGAAGAATGATAAAAAATAAAATAAGTAAGAGTATTTGAAGGATATTGCTGAGTTCTTGTAGAAGAATATTAGATTAGTGTTTTTTTAGTGTCTTTTACTCTATATTATTTTTGATACAGACAATAAACTTGTTAACTTTCTCTTTTTTGGGCAAATGAAAAAAAGAATAATGAAAATATAATGGTATTTTGTATTGAGCTATATTGAGTAAACATAATTATACCTACATCTGTACAGCTGTGGCTAGATTTAAGATAGTTGAATAAGAAGTTATAAATGTTTTTGAAGTCGACATAATAATAATGATTTTTAATATTAGTTTTTTCTCTGAGTGTGTCATTTCAGAAACTGATGCTTAAGTTCCAAAGCAGATGGGGGTTTGATGACTATCTGCGAACGGGATGCGCCCCAGCTGCTGATACATTGTATATGCAAGTATTTCTGGTGGCTATTTTGAAGGGCATTCCCAAAACACAAGTATTGTTGACATATTTTTGAGAAAGCATGAAGTGAACTGTCTTGCTATAGAACTCATCCTCCTCAGTCTGGCATTTGAAGTGCATTGGATCAGGCGGGTGCATTCATTGGTCAGGTGAGCGCCTGGGAGGGCCGAAATGTGTCATCGGGTCCACGATTGCAGACAGCAACCTCCAGCGTCTGGGTGGACGTGGCAGAGATCAAAGAGCTTCACGCCGCAGCAAAGTCATTCCTCTGTGACCAACAAACATGATGCTCAAATTCCACAATGCCCAGTGACTGTGTGCACGCCTCATTACAGAGACATATCCCCTACGGCTGTTTTGGCTCCAGTGGAAATCTCAATGCCTGCTTTGAACATTGCCTGACACATCCGCCGCCCTGCCATCTGCTGGCCAGGACTGAACATTGACTACTAAAAGCTGGTGGTCCGACTGGGATGCGACCCTTCAATCATTGATATGCTACACGGGTTGTATGCAAGGCATTTTTAATGTGTTGGATGGGGAAATGTGATCTATAGCAAGGTATTTCAGGAAATTGAAAATGACATATGTGAATTTGAAATGAGGGATTGTGAACATTTATTTCAATCTTAATTACTCTATTTATTATTGGGTTTAGCCTACTAGATTTTTGCCTATTTTCTTGGGAGAATCAGTTTCTGAATTGGTACAATGGGAATTTGACTAATACGATACGATACGATATACTTTCATTTTCCCCGTGGGGAACTTTTTCCTGGACTCCGTCCAGCTGCAGCTATAGTATAGAAAAAATAATAGAATAACAAGAGCAGCAATAAGTAGAAGTCTTCACAGTAGTATATATTATAAATATATATATATATTATCTAAGTATATGTTCTATATACATAATATTGTACCATATATCTTATTGTACTGAGTTAATGTTATTTAACAAATAACAGCGAGTTTGCTGGTCAATTTTAGATATATTTTTTTTCTTTCACAGCACTGTGATTTATGCAGTTTGAGAATAATTTTTAGTTTGCTTAAATCTAGGAGTATTTTTATTTTTTATTTTTTGCTTTTGATTATAATACATTTGTTTTACTCGTTGAGATGGTAGATATTTGTAGGTTTTGTGTAATTCGTATCCTCAATTAGATTAATGTGGTTACCTCTATTTTTTCATATCCCCAAAGTCCTCATATACTAGTGTCATTTTTATTGCAGTGTCCTGCAGCTCTCTCGTTTACCTCACAATCTGATTTAGAGGGTTGTGTTATTTACGACGTCTTTTGCGAAAAGCTATGGTCTGGTATTCTTTATTTATGAGCTACGAGGTCTCTGTTTTTTCCTCCCTTTATCTTGATGTGTTTGAAAAGATCAGTGGGTCTTTGTCAAAAGGAGGGTGTTTATAGGAGAGTTTATGTTTAAAAAATGTATTAATGTAGACGAATTAGTAGATTAAAAAATGAAAATGTTTTGAAGTGATAATCCACAGTCTGAATGTGAGAAATCTACAAAGGAGGAAATCAAGCTGTCAGAAACAAAGTAAGTTTGAAGCAAGCGGAGACAATAATGCATATCGCCAAATGAAGGTAATTATATTATATTATATATTTTATCTCAGAAACAATTGAAAAATGTAATGTTTGGAGCCCAGTGTTTGCAAAAGAATATATGAGTCTCTGCCAGGGAGGTCACGGTCCGGCCGGTCGTGAGGTTCTGGGTTGAGATTATATGATATGCTAGTAAAATGATTCCTTTCAGGATGGTGAAAGGCACAGTCATGCAAATTTAGAACAGTAAATATCGTGGTAAAAAATTACCTACTATTATATGAAACCTATTTGAAAAATAAATATTTACAAGCTCTGTCTGTTGTATTAATGAATGAGCGAATGTCATTCAACTCAATCAAAGGCTGGGCTCTATTTTCACTGTCACAAAAATAGATATTTTCCTGTTCCAACAGACAGCGCAGGACCTACGGATCTTAATCAAATAACATTTACTAATCCCAACTAACAAAAACTATCAGGGTTTTTTCTCCAAATAAAATGTATGTGAGTTTATGAGAGACTAAATGTGAAAATGTTTCGCTCTCGGATTGTGAGGGAGAGGTTATCCGGAGTTCAAAGGAGGGGGAGACGAAATTCCACAACTGGTCTACAAGGCTGCCGGAAACGTCCCAGGCTCAGCAATCTCATCACCTGATGATCATCAATCTTATCACCCCAAACTGGGAAAACAACGTCAGCTGATGACAGTGTCCGGTTCTGGAGCGGCCGTTTGAGGACATCAGTCAACCGAGATCAAATCAAGTGCCTTTTCTTGGGCAATCATTCCACGAAGAGTCACATTTTCGGGCAGAATAATCCCGGCGACAAATCGAAGAATTTAGGGAAGTCTACCCCGAAATCCTGAAAGAAGAGAAAAACTACCGTGACACTCTTCTCATTCAACAAAGAACAAACCAGAGATGACTTCAAAGCAAGAACGCATCTACATCTGCCGATACATTGCGACACTCTTTCTTGAACAACATTTCATGTTAAGCCTCACATATGCTATGCTTATTCCACTAAAAAATCTTTTAATGTATCAAATTGTTCTTTAATGCCATATGACTACTAAACTACCTCCTCTCCTGCTTAAGGGATGTTTTAATGATAACTATTTTCCCCCACACAACCATTGCTTAATGTTGCGTTGCTGTTTGCGATGATGAAGATCCGGCTGGTATTTTCCTTTGAACAAGAAAGAAAAAAATGTTTCAATGTGTTGAGCTCGTGAGAGCTCAAATGAGGGAATGTTAGATTATTAACATTGTTTTTCTGTTTCAATTTATATTTTAATTGTTTTTGATATTAGTTAGAAATGTGTAATAATAAGACAACAGTTAATTAATATGTTAGTCAATCTATAGTCTTTTGTTCTCCTCCCTGGAAAGAAATGTAAGAGTAAGGGTTCTGAGTTATCTAAATGAAAGGATGTTTGAAAGTGCAAGCAAAGGTCTGTCCATAAAAATCCCTGGTGCGAGGAGGCGACGGGGGCCAATTGTTTACCCACATCTGGAGTGGACTAAGATAGGAACTGAAGTAAGATTATCAAGTAGTGTATTTCACTCTGCTGACAGGACAAGCTGACAGGGGGGAGTAAACTGTTTTTTGTATAAGTGAGGGAGAGCGGAAAGAGAGGGCACACTTCTAGACCAGATGCTGTTTGAGCAAGGTTCTAAAGTGACTTCAGAATTCTGAATAATAAAAGCTGGCAAAAACTTATTCACGAGACTTCAACTTTGAGTTTTATTTGAACACGCAGGAAATCAAAGAAACGATTTCCAACACTGGCTTGCTTTTCTTATTGTGGAACTATGCTACTTTGTAATCCACTCTCCCTGTTTAAAAGAAGGGAATGTGCCTTAAATTGCATTTAGATGTATTTTTCATTATTGAAAACAAAAATAGAACATTGCCTTCATATATAGTGCAATATAACGTAAGGCAGGATACCTTGTTATTTTATACATGGACCATGTATAAAATAATTATGTATCTTGCCTTATATTGCACGTAAAGTTGTGTTCCTAAATCCTAACTGCCATATTAGACATTATATATATATATATTTACTTGTTTGGCTACAAAAACTATGAGGTAGTCAACAAAAAATGAATTGCAGTATGTCCAAGATTAGATCACTGACGGAGAGGCAACAACTTCAAACTTCGTTCAACATCTGAAGTTGCACAAAGAACGGTAAGTAAGCTAATGTCAGTTGTTTATCGGCTAATTATCGTTTCTAGCTGCATAGTTAATGAGACTGTAAACTCACACATTGCAAACATGGCAATCTGTTGCACCACTCAGGGTACCTTCCTGAGGTGTATGTTTTGTAGAGTGGGTGGGGTGTGAGAAGGTAGAGCTAAGCAGGGAAACAGTAGTAGAGAAAAAGCTGCTCCTGGTGGTTTTAGTGGAGAGGAAGTGGTGGTCTAGCCGAACAAATTGGGGCATGTAAGTCAGAAAGTTCAATAATATGAAAACACAGATACCCAGATCCATGAGTTTGGTAATTATCTTGGAGGGGGTAACTTTGTTAAATGCTGAACAGAAGTCAATAAAGTTATGCATGTCCTTATTATCAATGTGAGAGAGGACAGAGTGAAGTGTTATGGAGACTGACTGGCATTGTTCCAAAACAAATTAATGTGTCTATAAGTAATACCAGTATATAGAGTAAACCGAGATCAATTTTATCAACCATATCAAAAGTTCTAGAAAGAGTGGGTTACTTAAGAGACTAGAATATTTAGTAGAATATTTAGAAAAACACAATATACTGGTGTTTTCGCAGCAAGGTTTCAGAAAACAAAACTGCACGTGTATAGCCATTTTAGACTTGCTTGAGAAAATAAATTATGCTTTTGAGAGAGGAGAAATTGGCATTTGTGTTTTTCTCAATCTCTCAAGGGAATTTGATACAATCGATCATTCTATCTTACTTGGGAAGTTGGACCATTACGGTGTCAGGGGTATAGTACTATAGTGGTTCAGGGACTATGTTTATGGCAGACAGCAATATGTAAATATTAATGGAAAACATATAATTTGGAGTTCCCCAGGGATCTATTTTTAAATTTATTTGTGTCACATAAACATATTGATCAGCTAGAAAAGGTAAACACTTCTTTCAAATAAATTATCTTTGAATATTAGTAAAACCAAATATATTGTCTTCTGTATGAATAAACATAAATACAGTGATCATGACATGAACATAAATATTGATGGTAGACCTATAAGTTGAGTTTCTCTCTATATATATATATATATATATATATACATACATGTGTATATATATATATATATATATATATATATATATATACATACATGTGTATGTATATATATATATATATATATATATACATACATGTGTATGTATATATATATATATATATATATAATGTAGCGATTATTTGGGTTGCTGTAATGGCGAATGAGAAATTTAGACGGTACTGAGGGGAGTTGTAATTTGCTCAGCAACCTCTGGAGGCACCACGTTGACTTTGCTTGTTTGTAGGAGCAAATTAAACGATAAAAATCCTATTATCACGTATTCATAATCTGAAGTTGCTACTTTTGTTAATCAAGGAGTTATTTGCTTTAATAAGAGAATTACTAATCCACTCAGTAAACACAAATGATTTGGCAGAAATTGAATTTCTAGACAACATATTTATTTAGTAAACACACACATATATCCGTCACAGCCCAACCTATTAATGAAACGGAATAAAAAATGTGAATCAAAGATAAAAAGAAAACATGCAACATAACGAACTAAGATAAAAGGAATGAAAAAGGTAGCTGGTGAATAGAGATGAAAGCATTTTGACCTGTCAACCCTTTTTTATTTGAATAAGCGTTGGGCCAGTGGTATATGGTCAGATTGCAATGAAGGCGCACGGGAGAGAGAGGGACTCAGCGAGCGTCGATCCTCAGTTGAAGAAAACTCCGTTGGAGGCGATCTGAGCGGTCAGCGCACGCACAGCTGGAATGCTGCACTGGAGTCTCTGGCTGATGGTGATGGCCGCACGACTGAGAGGCCGCTGCAGGTCCCCGGTTGGTGGAGAGGTGCTCGCGCGGTGTGGAGGCTGCGGCAGGTCCTTGGCTGGCACAAGTCCCGGTTGGTAGTGATGTGCTTGCGCGGTTGAGAGGCCGCAGTCAGTTGGTTTGGGTGCTGCGGGGCGTCTCGGGCACATGGCTGGAGCAGAAATGGTTCGCTGGCGCGCAGCGGCGCGATGCCTAACAGCTGTTGTGGAACCGGGTCGGCGGGACGCTGTGTGGTTCAGTGAGCGGAAGGTAGGTGGGTCGGCTCTCGGCAGGAACAGACACAACGCGTTTTGGGATGCGCAGTGTGGTTGCGAGTCCTTGCATGATGCGTGCTTTGGGGGGTGCGGCATGGCTCAAGAAGGAAGCCACGTGGTCGCTCTCAGCGTGTTCGGCGACCACGTCTCTCATGATGGGTCAGGAGAAGTTCATGAGGCAAGAAGAGCGAAGAGGGAGAAGAGCGAAGAAGAGGGGGAAGTTCCTTCGCGCGCTGGCTTTTGAACTGGTGTCCCGGGAGGTGTCAAGCAGTAGTCCCGCCTCTTCCGTGAGCTTGAAGCAGACTTGGTCGACTGAGACCAAGCTTTTGGGATAGCATTTGATAATTTTTTATCAGAATTGACAAGCCAGATGCTTCATTTATCATTCTCAATACATTTCAAACATTACCACGATCATAAAGTTATTGAATCCGCTAAGCTTACTAATTAGCTAAACTTAGATGGCTGCAGAAGTTACACACATCATTCATTTGAGATAGACATACAGATTGTGTACAAAGATAAACAACAGAAGTCACTTGATGTCAGTCAAGTACATAGAGTCCGTTTATGTCCTAATTATGTAGACTTCAGATTAATTATGAGCGGCAGGATTCTTGAGGATAATACCAATAGTGGCCGCTGGAGGGCACTGTTGTACCGTATAACTTCCAAGGGCCATTGTTTCCAAAAACACATGGCTGATTCCTGTGAATAGACCAGACCATAAAAGTGGTCTTATCTTATCGTATCGCTAGTCTGCTTGCTTATGTGTTTCCTGTGGGTTGTAAAAACGAAATCTAGTCCCTGCTGGAGGGAAATTCAAAGAGTTTTTCCTTTTTGAACTGTCTCTGGTTGGTTTGAGAAAACACAGGTTTAAGGCACACACACACATACCCCAGGGGGAAGTGTTTAAAAAGGAAAATAAGAAAAAAAATTGAGGGTGACTGGCAATATTCGTTACAATTATTTTTGTATGATATTTGTTATATTAGTTTTATCTTCAGTTTATTTATTTATTTATTTATTATTTTGGCGTTTTTGGTCCTCCATAAAGTAGCCCCTGCAATGTTGTAAAATCCTTCATAAACGTCATTAATTGAAACCTGTGTGTTTAAGAAGTTCCTCAAACCATAATTTGGATTTCAATAAAATAACGGATGAATTCATCAACACAATGTACAGTTTGGGCTTATTTCCAAAGATAACTTGACCCACCAGAATTACATCGAACTGTGCCACTTTAATTGACAATATTAATACTAATGAAATGGGAAACAATAAAAATAAGTGATCATCTACCAGTTTTTATTATTTATGATCAAAAGTACAAGAACAGACAAATAGGTAAACAGATAGAAAGAAACAATAGAAGCTTTTAAGAATGAGCTGCTGACCCGAAATTGGGAGATAATATATCAACAAAAAACTGTAGATAAAGCATTTGAAACATTATTGAGTATATTTAACGGCATATAAGATAAGCATTGTCCAGTTAAGGAATATATACGCAAACGAAAATATAGTAACTGTCCATGGATCACAAAGAGATTGCAAAATGCTTGTAAAAAGAAAAATACCTTATACCGGAAATGTGTGAGACTGGGAACTAAACAATTGGAAAATAAATATAAAAGATATAAAAATAAATCAACTCGTATTATGAGGGCAAGTAAGAAATATTATTGTAGAAAAATATTAAATGAAAACAAAAACAATATTAAAGGAATATGATGTTTTCAATATTTTTTTTGTAAGCATAGGACCTGATCTTGCACACGAAGAAAAATCTCAAAACTGAGAAGACTGTGGAAGATTTTATAGACAGAAATCCCTATTCAATGTTTCTTACTGCAGTAAGAGAAGAAGAAATATTGAATATTGTTAGAAGTTTTAAAAACAAAAAGTAAACCCGATTATAATGATATGGATATGATAATAGTGAAAGAAGTAATTGAAGGAATTTCAAAATCATTAACATATATTTGTAATTTATCATTTCAAACTGGTACATTCCCACACAAAATTAAAATAGCCAAAGTCATTCCACTGTACAAAACTGTAAACAAACATCACCTCACTAATTACAGACCTATTTCCTCACTTCCCCAACTTTCAAAAATACTAGAAAAACTGTTTAATAATCGTTTGGATGCATTTATAGAAAAGCACAAATTACTCTCTGACAGCCAGTATGGTTTCAGAGCAGGCAGATCAACGTCACTGGCAATAACAGAAGCGATTGAAGAAATAAGTGCTATTGATGAGCAAACGTATGCTATTGGAGTATTTAAGAGCTATTTACATAAGAGACAACAGTATGTGAAGCTTGGTGATCTATCTTCATCCTACTTGGATATTGCATGTGGTAGGTGTGCCCCAAGGCACAGCCCTAAGCCCCTTAGGCTTTGGGCCCCAAATTGTTTATTTTGTATATCAATGACATTTGTAAGTGACTTGTGCCGGTCCCGGATAAAAACAGAGGGTTGTGTCAGGAAGGGCATCCGACATAAAACCTTGGCCAAATCAAACATATGAATTAAATATATGACTTCCATACCGGATCGGGCAAGGACCGGGTTAACAGCGACCGCCATCAGTGCTGTTGACCTACAGGGTGCCGGTGGAAACTGGACTACAGTTGGTCCAAGAAGGAGTGGAGGAAGGTGTGTCCGTAGGAATAAAGAGAAGAGAAACATCAAGAGTCTAGGACTGAGAGTAGGGACTTTGAATGTTGGAACAAATTTTAGGAGCAGGGTTCAAGTTATTCTATCATGGTGTAGATAGGAAGAGAAATGGAGTAGGAGTTATTGTGAAGGAGGAGTTTGTTAGGAACGTCCTGGAGGTAAAAAGTGTGTCAGATAGAGTGATGAGCCTGAAGCTAGGAATTAAAGGTGTGATGATCAATGTTGTTAGTGGGAATGCGCCACAAGTAGGATGTGAGCTGGAGGAGGAGTACTTTTGGACACTGAGAGGACTGAAGAAAGTAAACAGGAGTACAGGGAAATGCAGCATAAGGTGAAAGTAGAAGTGGCAAAGGCCAAACAAGGGGCTTACGATGACTTGCATGCTAGGTTGGACAGTAAGGAGAGAGATACTGATCTATACAGGTTGGCAAGGCAAAGAGACAGAGAAGGGAAGGACGTGCAGCAGATTAGGGTAATAAAGCATAGTGTTTTGACAGATGCCAGTAGTGTGATGGGAAGATGGAAAGAATACTTTCAAGAGTTGATGAATGAGGTAGATGAGAGAGAACGAAGAATAGAAGAGGTGACTGTTGTGAACCAGGAAGTGAGTAGGGCATTGAAGAGGATGAAGTGTGGAAAGGCGCTAAGTCCTGATGATATACCTGTGGAGGTATGGAAGTCCCTAGGAGAAGTAGCAGTATAATTTCTGACTGGGTTGTTCAACAGGATCTTAGATAGTGAGAAATTGGAGGTGGCAGAGATGAAGATGCTGAGGTACTCTTTGGGATTGACCAGGATGGATAGAATAAGGAATGAGTACATCAGAGGGACAGCACATGTTAGAGGCTTTGGAGATAAAGTCAGAGGCCAGACAGAGATGGTTTGCACATGTCCAGAGTAGAGATAGTGAGTATATTGGCAGAAGGATGCTGAGTTTACAAATGCCAGGCAGGAGGTTTGAGGAAGACCAAAGAGGAGGTTTATGGATGTAGTTAAAGAAGACATGAAGGTAGTTGGTGTGAGAGCAGAGGATACAGAGGACATGGTTAGATGGAGGCAACTGATTTGCTGTGGCGACCCCTGAAAGGAAAAGCCGAAAGGAAAAGAAGAAGAATGACATTTGTAAGATATCGGATGTTCTGAAACTGGTTTTGTTTGCCGATGATACCAATATTTTTTTTGTTCTGGGGAAAATTTTAACGAGTTATTGAATGAAATCACCGAAGGAATGAAAAAAATGAGAATCTGGTTTGGCAGAAACAAACTATCATTAAATTTATATAAAACAAAATTCATGTTGTTTGGGATTTGCAGAACAAATGTACAAATACAAATAAAGATTCATGGGGTGCAGATTGACAAGGTTCAAGAAAATAAATTTTTGGGTGTCATAAAAGATGAGAAAATTAGTTGGAAGCCACACAATAAACACATACATACCAAATTATCAAAAAACATTGCAGTATTGAATAAAGTCAAATGGATACTTGATTACAATTCGCTTCACATTTTGTACTGTTCCATAATTCTGCCATATTTTAGTTACTGCGGCAAAAATTTGGGTAATGAATAATTACATAAGTTCAATCAGTTCAATAATAATGTTACAAAAAAGGGCAATAAGAATCTTACATAAGGTTGGGTATTTGTGGCTGGTCAAAACTCTTAAAATGTGTTGATATATTGAGTTTTCAGATATAAATAATGAATAATAATAAAATAATAAAACATAGATAATAAAAATATTATGTTACCACAAAATGTTCAAAAAATTAGAGAAAAGAGAGAAAGATGGGGGGTTAAAATTAAGAGGGGAACACAATTTAAAAATTAACATTATTTTAACAAACAGTTCTGTATATCTTTCTGTGGGGTGAAATTATGAAACAGTCAATGTGAGAACTTAGAATAATGTACAAATATAAATCAATTTAAAACTAAATATAAAAGTTATGTATTTACGAGATACAGAAGGAATGGAAGGGGGGTAGACAACCACTAAGTGATTAGGAGTGTTGCTGATTTGTTGACTACATATTTATGTTTACTATGGTTCGTGTCTTGTGTTTTATTATTGTTGGCTTTTTGGATCGAGGTTGTACTTTACTATATTTTCTGTGGATTTATAATGATGAGTTCTCTGAGTATTTATTTTATATTATTATTATGGAGTGGTTCATTATTAGTTACTTTTGTTATCCTCAGCAATATATTTTTGTATTTTTTATTTATTACCATTGATGTAAACTAAGAAAATATGGAGAAGGGAGGGGATTTAATAAGTCTTGCGACTTTTTCCCACTCCCTTTTGAACATGCAAAATCGTTGTTAGGTGTGCTTTGTTGAATTTTGCTTGTTTTGTAGCTATTTCATTTTGTTGTTGTTGTATGTTTATTACTGTTATTGTTTTTGTGTTGTTTTTACTCTTTATAATGTTCAAATAAACTCAGACTCAAAACACTGGCACGCTTCAACTGCTATGCTGTTTTTTTTTGTAATTAAATTTTCTGTCCAACAATACTACATGTTTAAGAATACATAAGACTGATTAGTTAAGTGAAAACAGGATGGTTCTTTTGGCTATAGCAGAACAGAAAACGTTATCTACTTAAATTCAGTAACATCAAGAGCATCCTCCGCAAACACTGCAGTCGCCAAACATAACATAAAGTGTACATTACATCTGAATTTGGATGATGAAATTGATACACACTATACAATGCTGATATTGTGTGAGAAGAGTCAAGTATCAGAGGTCAGATTCAAACATTTCTCACTGTAGGGCTGAACCATTAACTGCATTTGCAATGTAATTGCGATTTAACAAAACACGACTTGCTAGTCGCAAAGACTGCTATTTGCCATGTCATTAGTTGCGGAGCAGAGATGTCAGTGCTGCAATTAAAGCCATCCGCTGTAGGTCCGTGTAATTTTTGGTGAGTTTTCTGTCTCATGAGACCTTGAGGCAAGTAAAAAAAATAATAATAATGTATATATATATATATATATAACTTCACCATCCGTGTGTGTTGTGTATTTGTTATTGTTTCAGTTGCCATCTTATGCGCGTGTGACAGTGTAGCTGATAAATAGGAGTGTCTGTGCTGAGCGGGTCGCGGAGACAGGGGGCTTGCTGTACAATACTTCGAGCTGATTGGACGATGCGGCATGTTTGCACATTTTGTTTTGACCAACATTTTGTTTTGACCGAGGGTGGATGAATTCCTAAAACTCCAGGCGGATCACATTGACCCCTGGGGCCTTGCCACGGAGGAGCTTTCCAACCACCTCAGTGACTTCGACCCCAGAGATAAAAGACCCCACCTCAGAGTCCCCAGACTCTGCTTCCTTAAAGGAAGGCGTGGAATTGAGAAGGTCTTCGAAGTATTAGTAGTCGAGGTCAGCAGCACCCCATCTCCACTATACACATTGTTAATGGTGCACTGCTTTTCTCTCCTGAGATACCAGATGGTGGACCAGAATTTCCTCGAAGCCGTCCAGAAGTCGTTTTCCATGGCCTCACCGAATTCCTCAGCTGACCACTGAAGCCGTGTACCGCTTGGCCAGCCGGTACCTGTCAGCTGCCCAGTCCCACAGGCCAAAAAGGCCCGATAGGACTCTTTCTTTAGCTTGACGGCATCCCTTGCCGCTGGTGTCCACCAGCGGGTTCAGGGATTGCTGCCACGACAGGCACCGACCACCTTACGGCCACAGCTCCGATCGGCTGCCTCAAGCTTGACACAGAGTCTGCAGTTACGCGATGGCAGACGCAAGTCATAGAGTGCAAATCACCTTTAAACTAACGTAAAATTCTTCCACCCGCCTACATGCAGAGAAATAGTAACTCCTTTTTACATTGTTGACGTGAGGTTGGCTAACAACCCTCCCATCCCTGATAAATGACTTCTCCCAAACACTCATCTCAACAGTGAGCCATGCCAGCCCATATTGGATTAGCAAGTCCAATGTGACGGTGTTGTATTAAATGGTTGATTTGTCTGGCTGGACTGCTATATAGAGGAAAATGGAGTATTCCCAACTCATCTATTAATCTGTCTGAATGTCCGCTGTTTGACAGGTTTGTTGATCTTAACAAAGCTGTAATGTGTCTGCCCTAACACATTACATATCCATAATGCATAACCCACTCAATCAGCACTAGCTGAGTCGAGAAAGCTATGCAAAAACAAACCGTGTCATGACGGGCGAAATGGATGAATCACTCCAAAGCATTAGCATGTATTAGTGGTGCAACGTATCATCATTGATCTGTGATCGATTCGGATCAGGCTCCACGGTTCAGATCGCGCACAATCCGCTGATTGGTTCGTGAAAAAAGTTACACTACACTAAGGCTAACTTCAAAATAAAGTTTGCCAAATAATACATTGACGGCAAATAGCCTTAGTAGACGTTTACTTTAAAGTAGGCCCACTTTGTGGCGTGATGGCTAGCTTGACTTCCCTGTGAATCATTTAGGAGTTCTTTATCGTAGTTTTTATTGACATTATAGTTGCGACTAACATCAACACAACGCTATCCCGAACTCATATTCAGTCGCTAATTTAGGACGCTAAGAAACTGGTAATTAATTACGCCGTCATTGTATGATATGGCAGAAGTCTCCGACGTAAGAGGCAAGCAGCTAGCTATTAGCATTAACAACGAGTGCCTGGCTGGTAACTGGAAATGAGTTTGACAGATGGTAACTGGCTTACTTTAATTATTTTTCAAGGCTACTTTGTAATTCACTCTCCTTGTTTAAAGGAAGGGGATGTGCCTTAAATTGTACTTTGAGGTCTTTTCATTATTAATTAAATAAAAAGATAAATAGAACTTTGTTTTCATTTATTTGATAAATATTTTTATATATTATAATTATATATTATAAATATATATTATAATATATATTTATATTATGCCCATTAAAAGAATACAAAAAAACAAAACATTCAACTCAAAGCCTTGAAGATACAGATTCCAGAAATGGCTTGTTAGAACAGCAAGGGTTTGTGTCATTTAGTACCTTTATATACATATTACTATCCTAGAAAAAGTTTATTATGGGCCTGCTAAGCGGAGCAAGCAGGCACATATTACTATCCTAGAAAAAGTGGTTTATTATGGGCCTGCTAAGCGGAGCAAGCAGCAGCGAAGCTGCTGCTTGCGGAGCAAGCAGGCACATATTACTATCCTAGAAAAAGGGTTTATTATTATGGGCCTGCTAAGCGGAGCAAGCAGCAGCGAAGCTGCTGCTTGCGGAGCAAGCAGGCACATATTACTATCCACCCTAGAAAAGTGTTTAATATTATTTTTATATTATCTTCCAGCGACTTTTCCGCAAAAATAGGGCCCGAACCGTAGATCGCACCGGGACAAAAGAGGTATCAAACGATGCGGCTCGATCTGACTCGCTGCGCTATTATTTTTATAAGAATTCCCAGTTACCATGGCGACGCTATTCCCAAAAAACTCCCAAATAAAGTCCCATAGGAATGAATGGGAATCCGAAAGAGATCAACTCCAATCAAGCACCTTTTTCAAAGACACGCTGCGCGCGCATACATTAACCGACCGATATGAAAATTAGCTCATTTTGTTGGAATTTTTGTCATCTTTAGCTCAGTGTCAAAAAAAAATTTAAGGAATGAAAGCTCTCCCCCCTGTGAGGGTTCAAAGACAGTGAGCAAAGGGGAAAAGTCGCCTATTTAGAGTGTGACTAATTAAGGCTTCAGTGACGGGAACCAAAAAATCTATTTCCAAAAGTTTCACTTCAACTCGTCACCATGGCCACAATCTTTGCTCACTAGACATCAAATTCGCACATTTTGTAGCCACAAGCCTCTGCTTTCTGAAGAACTAAGTTTTATTTGGCTACGGTGTCATTTAGTACCTTTATTTTCACTTTAAGCGAGGAGAAGTCGGACTTTGACGCCTATCTCCTCCATGTTAATTTCGCCGTTTTTTCCCTCTTCATTTTCGATCAATCATAAGTTTTCAACCTGCTCTCATTTGGTCATTTTTCATCCGATTAAAAAACTGAGAACATGCTCGCGTTCCCCAAACCCTTGCCGTTTTAACGAGCCATTTCTGGAATCTGCATCTTCAACCGTTAAGTCGCGAGAGGCTTTTGTTTGAGGTGAGCGTAATCCTATACAAATCAATGGAGTGTTGGTGCGTGACGTCTCCTCACAACTTAAAATCAAATGTGTGTGCGTGAATGTGCATGTTTTGTAAAGGGGCAGTGAGATACTGTTAATTATGGTAGATTCCACATTTCTTGACCGATTTCAATGGTTTGAATTTTAAACTGTTCAGCTCATTGAAATGTTACTTAAAATCAAATGTGTGTGCGTGAATGTGCATGTTTCTTAAAGGGGCAGTAACATAGTGTTGATTTTGGTACAAATCAATGGAGTGTTGGTGCGTGACGTCTCCTCACAACTTAAAATCAAATGTGTGTGCGTGAATGTGCATGTTTTGTAAAGGGGCAGTGAGATGCTGTTAATTATGGTAGATTCCACATTTCTTGACCGATTTCAATGGTTTGAATTTTAAACTGTTCAGCTCATTGAAATGTTACTTAAAATCAAATGTGTGTGCGTGAATTTGCATGTTTCTTAAAGGGGCAGTAACATACTGTTGATTTTGGTTAACTTGCACATTTCTTGAGCGATTTCAATGGTTGAAAGTTTAAACTGTTCAGCTCATTGAAAAGAGTTAGCAGGCCCATTCAAAATTTCCGCGGGAATTTTTCTAGTTATGGGCCTGCTAAGCGGAGCAAGCAGCAGCGAAGCTGCTGCTTGCGGAGCAAGCAGGCACATATTACTATCCACCCTAGAAAAGGGTTTATTATTTTTTTTCTTTTTTATTCTTCCACCGACTTTTCCGCAAAAATGCGGCCCGAACCGTAGATCGCACCGGGACAAAAGAGGTATCAAACGATGCGGCTCGCTCTGACTCGCTGCGCTATTATTTTTATAAGAATTCCCAGTTACCATGGCGACGCTATTCCCAAAAAACTCCCAAATAAAGTCCCATAGGAATGAATGGGAATCCGAAAGAGATCAACTCCAATCAAGCACCTTTTTCAAAGACACGCTGCGCGCGCATACATTAACCGACCGATATGAAAATTAGCTCATTTTGTTGGAATTTTTGTCATCTTTAGCTCAGTGTCAAAAAAAATTTTAAGGAATGAAAGCTCTCCCCCCTGTGAGGGTTCAAAGACAGTGAGCAAAGGGGTGAAAGTCGCCTTTCTTGCATCAGTTAGAGCGTGACTAATTAAGGTCTGAGTGGTGGGAACCAAAAAATATATTTCCAAAAGTTTCACTTCAACTCGTCACCATGGCCACAATCTTTGCTCACTAGACATCAAATTCGCACATTTTGTAGCCACAAGCCTCTGCTTTCTGAAGAACTAAGTTTTATTTGGCTAAGGTGTCATTTAGTACCTTTATTTTCACTTTAAGCGAGGAGAAGTCGCACATTTTTGATCTCTTTTCAATGTAATTTTCGCCGTTTTTGCCTCTTCATTTTCGATCAATCATAAGTTTTCAACCTGCTCTCATTTGGTCATTTTTCATCCGATTAAAAAACTGAGAACATGCTCGCGTTCCCCAAACCCTTGCCGTTCTAACGAGCCATTTCTGGAATCTGCATCTTCAACCGTTAAGTCGCGAGAGGCTTTTGTTTGAGGTGAGCGTAATCCTATACAAATCAATGGAGTGTTGGTGCGTGACGTCTCCTCACAACTTAAATCAAATGTGTGTGCGTGAATGTGCATGTTTTGTAAAGGGGCAGTGAGATACTGTTAATTATGGTAGATTCCACATTTCTTGACCGATTTCAATGGTTTGAATTTTAAACTGTTCAGCTCATTGAAATGTTACTTAAAATCAAATGTGTGTGCGTGAATGTGCATGTTTCTTAAAGGGGCAGTAACATAGTGTTGATTATGGTTAACTTCCACATTTCTTGACCCATTTCAATGGTTGAAAGTTTAAACTGTTCAGCTCATTGAAATGTTGGTTAAAATCAAATGTGTGTGCGTGAATGTGCATATTTCTTAAAGGGACAGTAAGATACTTTATTTGATCTTGATTATGGTTAACTTGCACATTTCTTGAGCGATTTCAATGGTTGAATTTTTAAACTGTTCAGCTCATTGAAATGTTAGTTAAAATCAAATGTGTGTGCGTGAATGTGCATGTTTCTTAAAGGGGCAGTAACATACTGTTGATTTTAGTTAACTTGCACATTTCTTGAGCGATTTCAATGGTTGAAATTTTAAACTGTTCAGCTCATTGAAATGTTACTTAAAATCAAATGTGTGTGCGTGAATGTGCATGTTTCTTAAAGGGGCAGTAACATACTGTTGATTATGGTTAACTTGCACATTTCTTGACCGATTTCAATGGTTGAAAGTTTAAACTGTTCAGCTCATTGAAAAGAGTTAGCAGGCCCATTCAAAATTTCCGCGGGAATTTTTCTAGTTATGGGCCTGCTAAGCGGAGCAAGCAGCAGCGAAGCTGCTGCTTGCGGAGCAAGCAGGCACATATTACTATCCACCCTAGAAAAGGGTTTATTATTTTTCTTTTTCTTTTTTATTCTTCCACCGACTTTTCCGCAAAAATGCGGCCCGAACCGTAGATCGCACCGGGACAAATGAGGTATCAAACGATGCGGCTCGCTCTGACTCGCTGCGCTATTATTTTTATAAGAATTCCCAGTTACCATGGCGACGCTATTCCCAAAAAACCACCCAAAATTCAAGGAAGGAAAAACCCATAGGAATGAATGGGATATCAACTCCAAACGAGCACCTTTTTCCAAGACACGCTGCGCGCGCATACGTTCACCGATTGATATGAATTTTAGCTCATTTTGTTGGAATTTTTCCCATCTTTAGCTCAGTGTCAAAAAAAATATTAAGGAATGAAAGCTCTTCCCCCTGTGCGGGTTCAAAGACAGTGAGTGTAATCGCCACTCTGATATGCAATTAAGGCTTCAGTGACGGGAACCAAAAAATCTATTTCCAAAAGTTTCACTTCAACTCGTCACCATGGCCACAATCTTTGCTCACTAGACATCAAATTCACACATTTTGTAGCCACAAGCCTCTGCTTTCTGAAAAACTAAGTTTTATTTGGCTAAGGTGTCATTTAGTACCTTTATTTTCACTTTAAGCGAGGAGAAGTCGGACTTTCTCGCCTATCTCCTCCATGTTAATTTCGCCGTTTTTTCCCTCTTCATTTTCGATCAATCATAAGTTTTCAACCTGCTCTCATTTGGTCATTTTTCATCCGATTAAAAAACTGAGAACATGCTCGCGTTCCCCAAACCCTTGCCGTTCTAACAAGCCATATCTGGAATCTGCATCTTCAACCGTTAAGTCGCGAGAGGCTTTTGTTTGAGGTGAGCGTAATCCTATACAAATCAATGGAGTGTTGGTGCGTGACGTCTCCTCACAACTTAAAATCAAATGTGTGTGCGTGAATGTGCATGTTTTGTAAAGGGGCAGTGAGATACTGTTAATTATGGTAGATTCCACATTTCTTGACCGATTTCAATGGTTTGAATTTTAAACTGTTCAGCTCATTGAAATGTTACTTAAAATCAAATGTGTGTGCGTGAATGTGCATGTTTCTTAAAGGGGCAGTAACATACTGTTGATTTTGGTTAACTTGCACATTTCTTGACCGATTTCAATGGTTGAAAGTTTAAACTGTTCAGCTCATTGAAAAGAGTTAGCAGGCCCATTCAAAATTTCCGCGGGAATTTTTCTAGTTTTTATATTATCTTCCAGCGACTTTTCCGCAAAAATAGGGCCCGAACCGTAGATCGCACCGGGACAAAAGAGGTATCAAACGATGCGGCTCGATCTGACTCGGTGCGGCATTATTTTTCTAAGAATTCCCAGTTACCATGGCGACGCTATTCCCAAAAAACTCCCAAATAAAGTCCCATAGGAATGAATGGGAATCCGAAAGAGATCAACTCCAATCAAGCACCTTTTTCAAAGACACGCTGCGCGCGCATACATTAACCGACCGATATGAAAATTAGCTCATTTTGTTGGAATTTTTGTCATCTTTAGCTCAGTGTCAAAAAAAATTTTAAGGAATGAAAGCTCTCCCCCCTGTGAGGGTTCAAAGACAGTGAGCAAAGGGGAAAAGTCGCCTATTTAGAGTGTGACTAATTAAGGCTTCAGTGACGGGAACCAAAAAATCTATTTCCAAAAGTTTCACTTCAACTCGTCACCATGGCCACAATCTTTGCTCACTAGACCTCAAATTCGCACATTTTGTAGCCACAAGCCTCTGCTTTCTGAAGAACTAAGTTTTATTTGGCTACGGTGTCATTTAGTACCTTTATTTTCACTTTAAGCGAGGAGAAGTCGGACTTTGACGCCTATCTCCTCCATGTTAATTTCGCCGTTTTTTCCCTCTTCATTTTCGATCAATCATAAGTTTTCAACCTGCTCTCATTTGGTCATTTTTCATCCGATTAAAAAACTGAGAACATGCTCGCGTTCCCCAAACCCTTGCCGTTCTAACGAGCCATTTCTGGAATCTGCATCTTCAACCGTTAAGTCGCGAGAGGCTTTTGTTTGAGGTGAGCGTAATCCTATACAAATCAATGGAGTGTTGGTGCGTGACGTCTCCTCACAACTTCAAATCAAATGTGTGTGCGTGAATGTGCATGTTTTGTAAAGGGGCAGTGAGATACTGTTAATTATGGTAGATTCCACATTTCTTGACCGATTTCAATGGTTTGAATTTTAAACTGTTCAGCTCATTGAAATGTTACTTAAAATCAAATGTGTGTGCGTGAATGTGCATGTTTCTTAAAGGGGCAGTAATACTTTTAGTTGATTATAACTTCCACATTTCTTGAGCGATTTCAACGGTTGAAATTTTAAACTGCTCATTGAAAAGAGTTGCAAGAGTTAGCAGGCCCATTCAAAATTTCCGCGGGAATTTTTCTAGTTATGGGCCTGCTAAGCGGAGCAAGCAGCAGCGAAGCTGCTGCTTGCGGAGCAAGCAGGCACATATTACTATCCTAGAAAAAGGGTTTATTTTTTTTATTCTTATTTTTCTTATTTTTTAATCTTCCACAGTTTTTTCCGCAAGAATGCAGCCCGTACCGTACATCGCACCGGGACAAATGAAGTATCAAACGATGCGGCTCGATCTGACTCGATGCGGCATTATTTTTCTAAGAATTCCCACTTACCATGGCGATGCTATTCCCAAAAAACTCCCAAATAAAAGTCCCATAGGAATGAATGGGAAAAGGAAAGACAAAATCACACATCAAGCACCTTTTTCAAAGACACGCTGCGCGCGCATACGTTAACCGATTGATATGAATTTTAGCTCATTTTGTTGGAATTTTTCCCATCTTTAGCTCAGTGTCAAAAAACAAATTAAGGAATGAAAGCTCTTCCCCCTGTGCGGGTTCAAAGACAGTGAGTGTAATCGCCACTCTGATACCCAATTAAGCTTTCAGTGACGGGAACCAAAAAATATATTTCCAAAAGTTTCACTTCAACTCGTCACCATGGCCACAATCTTTGCTCACTAGACATCAAATTCGCACATTTTGTAGCCACAAGCCTCTGCTTTCTGAAAAACTAAGTTTTATTTGGCTAAGGTGTCATTTAGTACCTTTATTTTCACTTTAAGCGAGGAGAAGTCGGACTTTGGCGCCTATCTCCTCCATGTAAATTTCGCCGTTTTTTCCCTCTTCATTTTCGATCAATCATAAGTTTTCAACCTGCTCTCATTTGGTCATTTTTCATCCGATTAAAAAACTGAGAACATGCTCGCGTTCCCCAAACCCTTGCCGTTCTAACGAGCCATTTCTGGAATCTGCATCTTCAACCGTTAAGTCGCGAGAGGCTTTTGTTTGAGGTGAGCGTAATCCTATACAAATCAATGGAGTGTTGGTGCGTGACGTCTCCTCACAACTTAAAATCAAATGTGTGTGCGTGAATGTGCATGTTTTGTAAAGGGGCAGTGAGATACTGTTAATTATGGTAGATTCCACATTTCTTGACCGATTTCAATGGTTTGAATTTTAAACTGTTCAGCTCATTGAAATGTTACTTAAAATCAAATGTGTGTGCGTGAATGTGCATGTTTCTTAAAGGGGCAGTAACATAGTGTTGATTATGGTTAACTTCCACATTTCTTGACCGATTTCAATGGTTTAAATTTTAAACTGTTCAGCTCATTGAAATGTTGGTTAAAATAAAATGTGTGTGCGTGAATGTGCATATTTCTTAAAGGGACAGTAAGATACTTTATTTGATCTTGATTATGGTTAACTTTTACATTTCTTGAGCGATTTCAATGGTTGAAATTTTAAACTGTTCAGCTCATTGAAATGTTAGTTAAAATCAAATGTATGTGCGTGAATGTGCATGTTTCTTAAAGGGGCAGTAATACTTTTAGTTGATTATAACTTCCACATTTCTTGAGCGATTTCAACGGTTGAAATTTTAAACTGCTCATTGAAAAGAGTTGCAAGAGTTAGCAGGCCCATTCAAAATTTCCGCGGGAATTTTTCTAGTTTTTCTTCTTATTTTTTAATCTTCCGCGTTTTTTCTGCTAAAATGCGGCCCGTACCGTAGATCGCACCGGGACAAATGAGGTATCAAACGATGCGGCTCGATCTGACTCGGTGCGCTATTATTTTTATAAGAATTCCCAGTTACCATGGCGACGCTATTCCCAAAAAACTCCCAAATAAAAGTCCCATAGGAATGAATGGGAAAAGGAAAGACAAAATCACACATCAAGCACCTTTTTCAAAGAGACGCTGCGCGCGCATACGTTAACCGATTGATATGAAAATTAGCTCATTTTGTTGGAATTTTTGTCATCTTTAACTCAGTGTCAAAAAAAAAATTAAGGAATGAAAGCTCTTCCCCCTGTGCGGGTTCAAAGACAGTGAGTGTAATCGCCACTCTGATACCCAATTAAGGCTTCAGTGACGGGAACCAAAAAATCTATTTCCAAAAGTTTCACTTCAACTCGTCACCATGGCCACAATCTTTGCTCACTAGACATCAAATTCGCACATTTTGTAGCCACAAGCCTCTGCTTTCTGAAGAACTAAGTTTTATTTGGCTAAGGTTTCATTTAGTACCTTTATTTTCACTTTAAGCGAGGAGAAGTCGCACATTTTTGATCTCTTTTCAATGTAATTTTCGCCCTTTTTCCCTCTTCATTTTCGATCAATCATAAGTTTTCAACCTGCTCTCATTTGGTCATTTTTCATCCGATTAAAAAACTGAGAACATGCTCGCGTTCCCCAAACCCTTGCCGTTCTAACGAGCCATTTCTGGAATCTGCATCTTCAACCGTTAAGTCGCGAGAGGCTTTTGTTTGAGGTGAGCGTAATCCTATACAAATCAATGGAGTGTTGGTGCGTGACGTCTCCTCACAACTTAAAATCAAATGTGTGTGCGTGAATGTGCATGTTTTGTAAAGGGGCAGTGAGATACTGTTAATTATGGTAGATTCCACATTTCTTGACCGATTTCAATGGTTTGAATTTTAAACTGTTCAGCTCATTGAAATGTTGGTTAAAATCAAATGTGTGTGCGTGAATGTGCATATTTCTTAAAGGGACAGTAAGATACTTTATTTGATCTTGATTATGGTTAACTTTTACATTTCTTGAGCGATTTCAATGGTTGAAATTTTAAACTGTTCAGCTCATTGAAATGTTGGTTAAAATCAAATGTGTGTGCGTGAATGTGCATGTTTCTTAAAGGGACAGTAAGATACTTTATTTGATCTTGATTATGGTGAACTTCCACATTTCTTGACCGATTTCAATGGTTGAAATTTTAAACTGTTCAGCTCATTGAAAAGAGTTAGCAGGCCCATTCAAAATTTCCGCGGGAATTTTTCTAGTTTTTATATTATCTTCCAGCGACTTTTCCGCAAAAATAGGGCCCGAACCGTAGATCGCACCGGGACAAAAGAGGTATCAAACGATGCGGCTCGCTCTGACTCGCTGCGCTATTATTTTTATAAGAATTCCCAGTTACCATGGCGACGCTATTCCCAAAAAACTCCCAAATAAAGTCCCATAGGAATGAATGGGAATCCGAAAGAGATCAACTCCAATCAAGCACCTTTTTCAAAGACACGCTGCGCGCGCATACGTTAACCGACCGATATGAAAATTAGCTCATTTTGTTGGAATTTTTGTCATCTTTAGCTCAGTGTCAAAAAAAAAATTAAGGAATGAAAGCTCTCCCCCCTGTGCGGGTTCAAAGACAGTGAGCAAAGGGGTAAAAGTCGCCTTTCTTGCATCAGTTAGAGCGTGACTAATTAAGGTCTGAGTGGTGGGAACCAAAAAATATATTTCCAAAAGTTTCACTTCAACTCGTCACCATGGCCACAATCTTTGCTCACTAGACATCAAATTCGCACATTTTGTAGCCACAAGCCTCTGCTTTCTGAAGAACTAAGTTTTATTTGGCTAAGGTGTCATTTAGTACCTTTATTTTCACTTTAAGCGAGGAGAAGTCGCACATTTTTGATCTCTTTTCAATGTAATTTTCGCCGTTTTTGCCTCTTCATTTTCGATCAATCATAAGTTTTCAACCTGCTCTCATTTGGTCATTTTTCATCCGATTAAAAAACTGAGAACATGCTCGCGTTCCCCAAACCCTTGCCGTTCTAACGAGCCATTTCTGGAATCTGCATCTTCAACCGTTAAGTCGCGAGAGGCTTTTGTTTGAGGTGAGCGTAATCCTATACAAATCAATGGAGTGTTGGTGCGTGACGTCTCCTCACAACTTAAAATCAAATGTGTGTGCGTGAATGTGCATGTTTTGTAAAGGGGCAGTGAGATACTGTTAATTATGGTAGATTCCACATTTCTTGACCGATTTCAATGGTTTGAATTTTAAACTGTTCAGCTCATTGAAATGTTACTTAAAATCAAATGTGTGTGCGTGAATGTGCATGTTTCTTAAAGGGGCAGTAACATAGTGTTGATTATGGTTAACTTCCACATTTCTTGAGCGATTTCAATGGTTGAAATTTTAAACTGTTCAGCTCATTGAAATGTTAGTTAAAATCAAATGTGTGTGCGTGAATGTGCATGTTTCTTAAAGGGGCAGTAACATACTGTTGATTATGGTAGATTCCACATTTCTTGACCGATTTCAATGGTTTAAATTTTAAACTGTTCAGCTCATTGAAATGTTAGTTAAAATCAAATGTATGTGCGTGAATGTGCATGTTTCTTAAAGGGGCAGTAATACTTTTAGTAGATTATGGTTAACTTGCACATTTCTTGAGCGATTTCAACGGTTGAAATTTTAAACTGTTCAGCTCATTGAAAAGAGTTGCAAGAGTTAGCAGGCCCATTCAAAATTTCCGCGGGAATTTTTCTAGTTATGGGCCTGCTAAGCGGAGCAAGCAGCAGCGAAGCTGCTGCTTGCGGAGCAAGCAGGCACATATTACTATCCACCCTAGAAAAGTGTTTAATATTATTTTTATATTATCTTCCAGCGACTTTTCCGCAAAAATAGGGCCCGAACCGTAGATCGCACCGGGACAAAAGAGGTATCAAACGATGCGGCTCGATCTGACTCGCTGCGCTATTATTTTTATAAGAATTCCCAGTTACCATGGCGACGCTATTCCCAAAAAACTCCCAAATAAAGTCCCATAGGAATGAATGGGAATCCGAAAGAGATCAACTCCAATCAAGCACCTTTTTCAAAGACACGCTGCGCGCGCATACGTTGACCGACCGATATGAATTTTAGCTCATTTTGTTGGAATTTTTGTCATCTTTAGCTCAGTGTCAAAAAAAAAATTAAGGAATGAAAGCTCTCCCCCCTGTGAGGGTTCAAAGACAGTGAGCAAAGGGGAAAAGTCGCCTATTTAGAGTGTGACTAATTAAGGCTTCAGTGACGGGAACCAAAAAAACTATTTCCAAAAGTTTCACTTCAACTCGTCACCATGGCCACAATCTTTGCTCACTAGACATCAAATTCGCACATTTTGTAGCCACAAGCCTCTGCTTTCTGAAAAACTAAGTTTTATTTGGCTAAGGTGTCATTTAGTACCTTTATTTTCACTTTAAGCGAGGAGAAGTCGGACTTTGCCGCCTATCTCCTCCATGTTAATTTCGCCGTTTTTTCCCTCTTCATTTTCGATCAATCATAAGTTTTCAACCTGCTCTCATTTGGTCATTTTTCATCCGATTAAAAATCTGAGAACATGCTCGCGTTCCCCAAACCCTTGCCGTTCTAACGAGCCATTTCTGGAATCTGCATCTTCAACCGTTAAGTCGCGAGAGGCTTTTGTTTGAGGTGAGCGTAATCCTATACAAATCAATGGAGTGTTGGTGCGTGACGTCTCCTCACAACTTAAAATCAAATGTGTGTGCGTGAATGTGCATGTTTTGTAAAGGGGCAGTGAGATACTGTTAATTATGGTAGATTCCACATTTCTTGACCGATTTCAATGGTTTGAATTTTAAACTGTTCAGCTCATTGAAATGTTACTTAAAATCAAATGTGTGTGCGTGAATGTGCATGTTTCTTAAAGGGGCAGTAACATACTGTTGATTATGGTTAACTTTTACATTTCTTGAGCGATTTCAATGGTTGAAATTTTAAACTGTTCAGCTCATTGAAAAGAGTTAGCAGGCCCATTCAAAATTTCCGCGGGAATTTTTCTAGTTTTTCTTCTTATTTTTTAATCTTCCGCGTTTTTTCTGCTAAAATGCGGCCCGTACCGTAGATCGCACCGGGACAAATGAGGTATCAAACGATGCGGCTCGATCTGACTCGGTGCGCTATTATTTTTATAAGAATTCCCAGTTACCATGGCGACGCTATTCCCAAAAAACTCCCAAATAAAAGTCCCATAGGAATGAATGGGAAAAGGAAAGACAAAATCACACATCAAGCACCTTTTTCAAAGAGACGCTGCGCGCGCATACGTTAACCGATTGATATGAATTTTAGCTCATTTTGTTGGAATTTTTCCCATCTTTAGCTCAGTGTCAAAAAAAAAATTAAGGAATGAAAGCTCTTCCCCCTGTGCGGGTTCAAAGACAGTGAGTGTAATCGCCACTCTGATACCCAATTAAGCTTTCAGTGACGGGAACCAAAAAATCTATTTCCAAAAGTTTCACTTCAACTCGTCACCATGGCCACAATCTTTGCTCACTAGACATCAAATTCGCACATTTTGTAGCCACAAGCCTCTGCTTTCTGAAGAACTAAGTTTTATTTGGCTACGGTGTCATTTAGTACCTTTATTTTCACTTTAAGCGAGGAGAAGTCGCACTATTTTGATCTCTTTTCAATGTAATTTTCGCCGTTTTTCCCTCTTCATTTTCGATCAATCATAAGTTTTCAACCTGCTCTCATTTGGTCATTTTTCATCCGATTAAAAATCTGAGAACATGCTCGCGTTCCCCAAACCCTTGCCGTTCTAACAAGCCATTTCTGGAATCTGTATCTTCAACCGTTAAGTCGCGAGAGGCTTTTGTTTGAGGTGAGCGTAATCCTATACAAATCAATGGAGTGTTGGTGCGTGACGTCTCCTCACAACTTAAAATCAAATGTGTGTGCGTGAATGTGCATGTTTTGTAAAGGGGCAGTGAGATACTGTTAATTATGGTAGATTCCACATTTCTTGACCGATTTCAATGGTTTGAATTTTAAACTGTTCAGCTCATTGAAATGTTACTTAAAATCAAATGTGTGTGCGTGAATGTGCATGTTTCTTAAAGGGGCAGTAACATACTGTTGATTTTGGTTAACTTCCACATTTCTTGACCGATTTCAATGGTTTAAATTTTAAACTGTTCAGCTCATTGAAATGTTGGTTAAAATCAAATGTGTGTGCGTGAATGTGCATATTTCTTAAAGGGACAGTAAGATACTTTATTTGATCTTGATTATGGTTAACTTGCACATTTCTTGAGCGATTTCAACGGTTGAAATTTTAAACTGTTCAGCTCATTGAAAAGAGTTGCAAGAGTTAGCAGGCCCATTCAAAATTTCCGCGGGAATTTTTCTAGTTTATTTATTGTATTTATTTTTTAGGGGGGTTCTGGGGACTCAGAAAATTACTCAGACCTGATTGGAGCCGACTGCCACAAATAAAAAAATAAAATTAAATAAAACTGCACCTTTCAGAGTGGCCTTTTATTGTGGGCAGTCTAAGGCACACTAATCATGGTGCCTATCAGCATCTTGATATGGCACACCTGTGAGGTGGGATGGATTATCTCAGCAAAGGAGAAGTGCTACTATCACATATTTAGGCCCGTCCACACGAAAGCCAGTTTCAATGTATCCTCATAAATTTCATACCGTTCAGGCCGTTCATCCACACGATGGCGCGGTTTCGGAGCTTGAAACCGATCACTTTTGAAGCTGGGCTCCAGAATGGAAAGATTTCAAAACGCGCCCCGTATGCATCCGTCTGGACACCATATGCAGGATACTGCTCCAGTGATGACGTAATGGTCGCAGCTCGATGACGACGCATTGTCGCAGATTGATGACGTATGCGCCAATTCTCGCGTGACTGTGCGCGAACCGTCAGTCTGTCAACAACAATGGAGGATAGCCGTGTCGTAGTCGTTTTGCGCAAAATATTTTATCACCCGCCATTGTCACTTCTCCTGTGTTTGTCTTTTTCATGTTGTATTGATACATGCAAAGCCATGTTTGTTCTGTAGATTGCAATAAAGTTCAAATAAAAAGTGTTCGTCTTCTTCGCTGATTCTTCTTCTACGCTTTCCGTTAACTCCCTGTGGCCGCGCTACAGCGCCACTCCAGACTTGGCATATACATTACAGCCGTTAAAAGGCTTTTGGACACACGCAAGTCTTTAAATGCTTCTGTGTGTACGAGATTTGTTTGAGGAACGAAGCCGGCTTTTCTTCCGTCTGGACGGGGCCTAAAACTGGATTGTGAACAATACTTGAGAGAAATAGTGATATTGTGTATGTGGAAGAAGTTTACTCATCCGGACTTGCTGTGTCAGTCATGTCAGTGACAGCAACGCAGATCGAGTAACAGCACCTGACAATGTGTTGACTCCTCAACGCTTGCACCTCGTCAGTGGCCATGCCTTAGTGTGAATGTAGTCATTTAAATTAAAAGTAGAAATTGATTCATTAAGAAAGAGATCCCGGAATTGAAGATTATCTCTGGATTACAAAGCACGTAACCGGACTGTGACGACGCTCTTCTAAGATATGATGGCGTGTTATGATGTGCGCGTCATTCATTCATACATTCCAGGGTTCTTCCTGGCTCAAATTGAGGCAGAGGTGGTATCACCCTGACTATAATGGATGTCTACCGATACCAGGTATCGGTATCGGTGCCAATACCAGTCTTATTTTAATCGGTACTCGCGGCGGTGACCTATACCATTATCGACCACCCTCCAGCTGCCATTTTACGATCAGGGACTAGAAATTAAATGAATACAAAGTTGTCATTAATTTGTTGCCATTTTTTAACTACATTCATTAAAAATGCATCCACTAGTACATGATAAATCGTAAATCTATTCAGCATTGTTGTAAAACACTATTATGTTTATTGTATATACTGTGTTTTTATGACTTTGTCGATGGCTGGAGTGTGCCACCTCTGCCTCACAATCAGGAAATGAGCATGTGCAACGGTTGCTCCATGATCTGTTTCTTCTTTGGTACTTTAAAGTTTTGTTTTTTTAGAAGGGGGGAGAAAAAAAAAAAAGTCTGTTTCTTCTTCGGTTGTTGCTTCAGGTCTTTCCAGTGCACTGCTGTTGATATAGCGCCTCCCTAATGGCGCAACACTGCAACTGCAGTTAAAATGCGTTGCTGCTGAGCTCAATCAACACAGCTGGAGCGCTGTGTTGAGCGATATCAGTGGCTCAGGCTGGAAGTTGCGAACAAATTAGTTGGAGGTGGCACAGGAAAAACCATGCATTCATTATGGTGGACTTCGACTTTTTTTGGTTGCTATGTCCATCCATCCAACCATTATCAGAACCGCTTATACTCACAACATTTATATAAACCATCTGTGAATTCCGTTTAAGGAGAGGAAATCCGGGTTGGTTTTAATAAACAGGTGCAAGATGCGGCGCTAGCTAGCAGCAAGGCAAAAAACACTACTTGGTTACGATGCATACTGTCTAATAATTGCTTATTTTCATACACTTCTATTACATTTTTTTACCTTTGTGCTGCTGGGACCCCAAGGAGGCTATTTGTGAAGAAATCTAAAAATCGACCTTTTCGTGCAAACTGTACATTTTCGTGTGTAGCTGGATAAACATCCTTCCGACATCCGGACCATTTTGCCGGAGCGGGTCACATATGAAACATACAATCACTTTACCGAGAAGAAATCTCAAGAATGTCAAGACATTCTAGACCAATATGTGCTGCTGAGTGCCACTAAGCTTGGTCTCAGCCCTATGACTAATTCGACAGGAAAGTAAAAAAATAAAAAATAAAATCCCATAGAACCTTTGTGGAAGGAGTTGAAAGCTAAAACAGCTGAGGCAGTTTTCTTATGAAAGTGGGCCAAGGTATACTAGTCTCTTGAGCGTTAATTAAATAATTTTTATGCAGTGATTGCCTCAAAAGGTCCTGCCTTTTTTTTTTTCTAAAAAAGGTACCATTAATTTATCCAGGCTAGTTTTTTTGTGACCCAACAGAATTATCATTGCATGATAATTATGGGCCTGCTAAGCGGAGCAAGCAGCAGCGAAGCTGCTGCTTGCGGAGCAAGCAGGCACATATTACTATCCACCCTAGAAAAGTGTTTATTCTTCTTATTTTTATTATTATGGGCCTGCTAAGCGGAGCAAGCAGCAGCGAAGCTGCTGCTTGCGGAGCAAGCAGGCACATATTACTATCCTAGAAAAAGGGTTTATTTTTTTTATTATGGGCCTGCTAAGCGGAGCAAGCAGCAGCGAAGCTGCTGCTTGCGGAGCAAGCAGGCACATATTACTATCCACCCTAGAAAAGTGTTTAATATTATTTTTATATTATCTTCCAGCGACTTTTCCGCAAAAATAGGGCCCGAACCGTAGATCGCACCGGGACAAAAGAGGTATCAAACGATGCGGCTCGATCTGACTCGCTGCGCTATTATTTTTATAAGAATTCCCAGTTACCATGGCGACGCTATTCCCAAAAAACTCCCAAATAAAGTCCCATAGGAATGAATGGGAATCCGAAAGAGATCAACTCCAATCAAGCACCTTTTTCAAAGACACGCTGCGCGCGCATACATTAACCGACCGATATGAAAATTAGCTCATTTTGTTGGAATTTTTGTCATCTTTAGCTCAGTGTCAAAAAAAAATTTAAGGAATGAAAGCTCTCCCCCCTGTGAGGGTTCAAAGACAGTGAGCAAAGGGGAAAAGTCGCCTATTTAGAGTGTGACTAATTAAGGCTTCAGTGACGGGAACCAAAAAATCTATTTCCAAAAGTTTCACTTCAACTCGTCACCATGGCCACAATCTTTGCTCACTAGACATCAAATTCGCACATTTTGTAGCCACAAGCCTCTGCTTTCTGAAGAACTAAGTTTTATTTGGCTACGGTGTCATTTAGTACCTTTATTTTCACTTTAAGCGAGGAGAAGTCGGACTTTGACGCCTATCTCCTCCATGTTAATTTCGCCGTTTTTTCCCTCTTCATTTTCGATCAATCATAAGTTTTCAACCTGCTCTCATTTGGTCATTTTTCATCCGATTAAAAAACTGAGAACATGCTCGCGTTCCCCAAACCCTTGCCGTTTTAACGAGCCATTTCTGGAATCTGCATCTTCAACCGTTAAGTCGCGAGAGGCTTTTGTTTGAGGTGAGCGTAATCCTATACAAATCAATGGAGTGTTGGTGCGTGACGTCTCCTCACAACTTAAAATCAAATGTGTGTGCGTGAATGTGCATGTTTTGTAAAGGGGCAGTGAGATACTGTTAATTATGGTAGATTCCACATTTCTTGACCGATTTCAATGGTTTGAATTTTAAACTGTTCAGCTCATTGAAATGTTACTTAAAATCAAATGTGTGTGCGTGAATGTGCATGTTTCTTAAAGGGGCAGTAACATAGTGTTGATTTTGGTACAAATCAATGGAGTGTTGGTGCGTGACGTCTCCTCACAACTTAAAATCAAATGTGTGTGCGTGAATGTGCATGTTTTGTAAAGGGGCAGTGAGATGCTGTTAATTATGGTAGATTCCACATTTCTTGACCGATTTCAATGGTTTGAATTTTAAACTGTTCAGCTCATTGAAATGTTACTTAAAATCAAATGTGTGTGCGTGAATTTGCATGTTTCTTAAAGGGGCAGTAACATACTGTTGATTTTGGTTAACTTGCACATTTCTTGAGCGATTTCAATGGTTGAAAGTTTAAACTGTTCAGCTCATTGAAAAGAGTTAGCAGGCCCATTCAAAATTTCCGCGGGAATTTTTCTAGTTATGGGCCTGCTAAGCGGAGCAAGCAGCAGCGAAGCTGCTGCTTGCGGAGCAAGCAGGCACATATTACTATCCACCCTAGAAAAGGGTTTATTATTATGGGCCTGCTAAGCGGAGCAAGCAGCAGCGAAGCTGCTGCTTGCGGAGCAAGCAGGCACATATTACTATCCTAGAAAAAGGGTTTATTTTTTTTATTCTTATTTTTCTTATTTTTTAATCTTCCACAGTTTTTTCCGCAAGAATGCAGCCCGTACCGTACATCGCACCGGGACAAATGAAGTATCAAACGATGCGGCTCGATCTGACTCGGTGCGCTATTATTTTTATAAGAATTCCCAGTTACCATGGCGACGCTATTCCCAAAAAACTCCCAAATAAAAGTCCCATAGGAATGAATGGGAAAAGGAAAGACAAAATCACACATCAAGCACCTTTTTCAAAGAGACGCTGCGCGCGCATACGTTAACCGATTGATATGAAAATTAGCTCATTTTGTTGGAATTTTTGTCATCTTTAACTCAGTGTCAAAAAAAAAATTAAGGAATGAAAGCTCTTCCCCCTGTGCGGGTTCAAAGACAGTGAGTGTAATCGCCACTCTGATACCCAATTAAGGCTTCAGTGACGGGAACCAAAAAAATCTATTTCCAAAAGTTTCACTTCAACTCGTCACCATGGCCACAATCTTTGCTCACTAGACATCAAATTCGCACATTTTGTAGCCACAAGCCTCTGCTTTCTGAAGAACTAAGTTTTATTTGGCTAAGGTGTCATTTAGTACCTTTATTTTCACTTTAAGCGAGGAGAAGTCGCACATTTTTGATCTCTTTTCAATGTAATTTTCGCCCTTTTTGCCTCTTCATTTTCGATCAATCATAAGTTTTCAACCTGCTCTCATTTGGTCATTTTTCATCCGATTAAAAAACTGAGAACATGCTCGCGTTCCCCAAACCCTTGCCGTTCTAACGAGCCATTTCTGGAATCTGCATCTTCAACCGTTAAGTCGCGAGAGGCTTTTGTTTGAGGTGAGCGTAATCCTATACAAATCAATGGAGTGTTGGTGCGTGACGTCTCCTCACAACTTAAAATCAAATGTGTGTGCGTGAATGTGCATGTTTTGTAAAGGGGCAGTGAGATACTGTTAATTATGGTAGATTCCACATTTCTTGACCGATTTCAATGGTTTGAATTTTAAACTGTTCAGCTCATTGAAATGTTAGTTAAAATCAAATGTGTGTGCGTGAATGTGCATGTTTCTTAAAGGGGCAGTAACATACTGTTGATTTTGGTTAACTTCCACATTTCTTGACCGATTTCAATGGTTGAAATTTTAAACTGTTCAGCTCATTGAAATGTTGGTTAAAATCAAATGTGTGTGCGTGAATGTGCATGTTTCTTAAAGGGGCAGTAAGATACTTTATTTGATCTTGATTATGGTTAACTTTTACATTTCTTGAGCGATTTCAATGGTTGAAATTTTAAACTGTTCATCTCATTGAAATGTTAGTTAAAATCAAATGTGTGTGCGTGAATGTGCATGTTTCTTAAAGGGGCAGTAATACTTTTAGTAGATTATGGTTAACTTCCACATTTCTTGACCGATTTCAACGGTTGAAATTTTCAACTGTTCAGCTCATTGAAAAGAGTTGCAAGAGTTAGCAGGCCCATTCAAAATTTCCGCGGGAATTTTTCTAGTTTTTTTTCTTTTTTATTCTTCCACCGACTTTTCCGCAAAAATGCGGCCCGAACCGTAGATCGCACCGGGACAAAAGAGGTATCAAACGATGCGGCTCGCTCTGACTCGCTGCGCTATTATTTTTATAAGAATTCCCAGTTACCATGGCGACGCTATTCCCAAAAAACTCCCAAATAAAGTCCCATAGGAATGAATGGGAATCCGAAAGAGATCAACTCCAATCAAGCACCTTTTTCAAAGACACGCTGCGCGCGCATACATTAACCGACCGATATGAAAATTAGCTCATTTTGTTGGAATTTTTGTCATCTTTAGCTCAGTGTCAAAAAAAATTTTAAGGAATGAAAGCTCTCCCCCCTGTGAGGGTTCAAAGACAGTGAGCAAAGGGGTGAAAGTCGCCTTTCTTGCATCAGTTAGAGCGTGACTAATTAAGGTCTGAGTGGTGGGAACCAAAAAATATATTTCCAAAAGTTTCACTTCAACTCGTCACCATGGCCACAATCTTTGCTCACTAGACATCAAATTCGCACATTTTGTAGCCACAAGCCTCTGCTTTCTGAAGAACTAAGTTTTATTTGGCTAAGGTGTCATTTAGTACCTTTATTTTCACTTTAAGCGAGGAGAAGTCGCACATTTTTGATCTCTTTTCAATGTAATTTTCGCCGTTTTTGCCTCTTCATTTTCGATCAATCATAAGTTTTCAACCTGCTCTCATTTGGTCATTTTTCATCCGATTAAAAAACTGAGAACATGCTCGCGTTCCCCAAACCCTTGCCGTTCTAACGAGCCATTTCTGGAATCTGCATCTTCAACCGTTAAGTCGCGAGAGGCTTTTGTTTGAGGTGAGCGTAATCCTATACAAATCAATGGAGTGTTGGTGCGTGACGTCTCCTCACAACTTAAATCAAATGTGTGTGCGTGAATGTGCATGTTTTGTAAAGGGGCAGTGAGATACTGTTAATTATGGTAGATTCCACATTTCTTGACCGATTTCAATGGTTTGAATTTTAAACTGTTCAGCTCATTGAAATGTTACTTAAAATCAAATGTGTGTGCGTGAATGTGCATGTTTCTTAAAGGGGCAGTAACATAGTGTTGATTATGGTTAACTTCCACATTTCTTGACCCATTTCAATGGTTGAAAGTTTAAACTGTTCAGCTCATTGAAATGTTGGTTAAAATCAAATGTGTGTGCGTGAATGTGCATATTTCTTAAAGGGACAGTAAGATACTTTATTTGATCTTGATTATGGTTAACTTGCACATTTCTTGAGCGATTTCAATGGTTGAATTTTTAAACTGTTCAGCTCATTGAAATGTTAGTTAAAATCAAATGTGTGTGCGTGAATGTGCATGTTTCTTAAAGGGGCAGTAACATACTGTTGATTTTAGTTAACTTGCACATTTCTTGAGCGATTTCAATGGTTGAAATTTTAAACTGTTCAGCTCATTGAAATGTTACTTAAAATCAAATGTGTGTGCGTGAATGTGCATGTTTCTTAAAGGGGCAGTAACATACTGTTGATTATGGTTAACTTGCACATTTCTTGACCGATTTCAATGGTTGAAAGTTTAAACTGTTCAGCTCATTGAAAAGAGTTAGCAGGCCCATTCAAAATTTCCGCGGGAATTTTTCTAGTTTTTATATTATCTTCCAGCGACTTTTCCGCAAAAATAGGGCCCGAACCGTAGATCGCACCGGGACAAAAGAGGTATCAAACGATGCGGCTCGATCTGACTCGGTGCGGCATTATTTTTCTAAGAATTCCCAGTTACCATGGCGACGCTATTCCCAAAAAACTCCCAAATAAAGTCCCATAGGAATGAATGGGAATCCGAAAGAGATCAACTCCAATCAAGCACCTTTTTCAAAGACACGCTGCGCGCGCATACATTAACCGACCGATATGAAAATTAGCTCATTTTGTTGGAATTTTTGTCATCTTTAGCTCAGTGTCAAAAAAAATTTTAAGGAATGAAAGCTCTCCCCCCTGTGAGGGTTCAAAGACAGTGAGCAAAGGGGAAAAGTCGCCTATTTAGAGTGTGACTAATTAAGGCTTCAGTGACGGGAACCAAAAAATCTATTTCCAAAAGTTTCACTTCAACTCGTCACCATGGCCACAATCTTTGCTCACTAGACCTCAAATTCGCACATTTTGTAGCCACAAGCCTCTGCTTTCTGAAGAACTAAGTTTTATTTGGCTACGGTGTCATTTAGTACCTTTATTTTCACTTTAAGCGAGGAGAAGTCGGACTTTGACGCCTATCTCCTCCATGTTAATTTCGCCGTTTTTTCCCTCTTCATTTTCGATCAATCATAAGTTTTCAACCTGCTCTCATTTGGTCATTTTTCATCCGATTAAAAAACTGAGAACATGCTCGCGTTCCCCAAACCCTTGCCGTTCTAACGAGCCATTTCTGGAATCTGCATCTTCAACCGTTAAGTCGCGAGAGGCTTTTGTTTGAGGTGAGCGTAATCCTATACAAATCAATGGAGTGTTGGTGCGTGACGTCTCCTCACAACTTCAAATCAAATGTGTGTGCGTGAATGTGCATGTTTTGTAAAGGGGCAGTGAGATACTGTTAATTATGGTAGATTCCACATTTCTTGACCGATTTCAATGGTTTGAATTTTAAACTGTTCAGCTCATTGAAATGTTACTTAAAATCAAATGTGTGTGCGTGAATGTGCATGTTTCTTAAAGGGGCAGTAATACTTTTAGTTGATTATAACTTCCACATTTCTTGAGCGATTTCAACGGTTGAAATTTTAAACTGCTCATTGAAAAGAGTTGCAAGAGTTAGCAGGCCCATTCAAAATTTCCGCGGGAATTTTTCTAGTTATGGGCCTGCTAAGCGGAGCAAGCAGCAGCGAAGCTGCTGCTTGCGGAGCAAGCAGGCACATATTACTATCCTAGAAAAAGGGTTTATTTTTTTTATTCTTATTTTTCTTATTTTTTAATCTTCCACAGTTTTTTCCGCAAGAATGCAGCCCGTACCGTACATCGCACCGGGACAAATGAAGTATCAAACGATGCGGCTCGATCTGACTCGATGCGGCATTATTTTTCTAAGAATTCCCACTTACCATGGCGATGCTATTCCCAAAAAACTCCCAAATAAAAGTCCCATAGGAATGAATGGGAAAAGGAAAGACAAAATCACACATCAAGCACCTTTTTCAAAGACACGCTGCGCGCGCATACGTTAACCGATTGATATGAATTTTAGCTCATTTTGTTGGAATTTTTCCCATCTTTAGCTCAGTGTCAAAAAACAAATTAAGGAATGAAAGCTCTTCCCCCTGTGCGGGTTCAAAGACAGTGAGTGTAATCGCCACTCTGATACCCAATTAAGCTTTCAGTGACGGGAACCAAAAAATATATTTCCAAAAGTTTCACTTCAACTCGTCACCATGGCCACAATCTTTGCTCACTAGACATCAAATTCGCACATTTTGTAGCCACAAGCCTCTGCTTTCTGAAAAACTAAGTTTTATTTGGCTAAGGTGTCATTTAGTACCTTTATTTTCACTTTAAGCGAGGAGAAGTCGGACTTTGGCGCCTATCTCCTCCATGTAAATTTCGCCGTTTTTTCCCTCTTCATTTTCGATCAATCATAAGTTTTCAACCTGCTCTCATTTGGTCATTTTTCATCCGATTAAAAAACTGAGAACATGCTCGCGTTCCCCAAACCCTTGCCGTTCTAACGAGCCATTTCTGGAATCTGCATCTTCAACCGTTAAGTCGCGAGAGGCTTTTGTTTGAGGTGAGCGTAATCCTATACAAATCAATGGAGTGTTGGTGCGTGACGTCTCCTCACAACTTAAAATCAAATGTGTGTGCGTGAATGTGCATGTTTTGTAAAGGGGCAGTGAGATACTGTTAATTATGGTAGATTCCACATTTCTTGACCGATTTCAATGGTTTGAATTTTAAACTGTTCAGCTCATTGAAATGTTACTTAAAATCAAATGTGTGTGCGTGAATGTGCATGTTTCTTAAAGGGGCAGTAACATAGTGTTGATTATGGTTAACTTCCACATTTCTTGACCGATTTCAATGGTTTAAATTTTAAACTGTTCAGCTCATTGAAATGTTGGTTAAAATAAAATGTGTGTGCGTGAATGTGCATATTTCTTAAAGGGACAGTAAGATACTTTATTTGATCTTGATTATGGTTAACTTTTACATTTCTTGAGCGATTTCAATGGTTGAAATTTTAAACTGTTCAGCTCATTGAAATGTTAGTTAAAATCAAATGTATGTGCGTGAATGTGCATGTTTCTTAAAGGGGCAGTAATACTTTTAGTTGATTATAACTTCCACATTTCTTGAGCGATTTCAACGGTTGAAATTTTAAACTGCTCATTGAAAAGAGTTGCAAGAGTTAGCAGGCCCATTCAAAATTTCCGCGGGAATTTTTCTAGTTTTTCTTCTTATTTTTTAATCTTCCGCGTTTTTTCTGCTAAAATGCGGCCCGTACCGTAGATCGCACCGGGACAAATGAGGTATCAAACGATGCGGCTCGATCTGACTCGGTGCGCTATTATTTTTATAAGAATTCCCAGTTACCATGGCGACGCTATTCCCAAAAAACTCCCAAATAAAAGTCCCATAGGAATGAATGGGAAAAGGAAAGACAAAATCACACATCAAGCACCTTTTTCAAAGAGACGCTGCGCGCGCATACGTTAACCGATTGATATGAAAATTAGCTCATTTTGTTGGAATTTTTGTCATCTTTAACTCAGTGTCAAAAAAAAAATTAAGGAATGAAAGCTCTTCCCCCTGTGCGGGTTCAAAGACAGTGAGTGTAATCGCCACTCTGATACCCAATTAAGGCTTCAGTGACGGGAACCAAAAAATCTATTTCCAAAAGTTTCACTTCAACTCGTCACCATGGCCACAATCTTTGCTCACTAGACATCAAATTCGCACATTTTGTAGCCACAAGCCTCTGCTTTCTGAAGAACTAAGTTTTATTTGGCTAAGGTTTCATTTAGTACCTTTATTTTCACTTTAAGCGAGGAGAAGTCGCACATTTTTGATCTCTTTTCAATGTAATTTTCGCCCTTTTTCCCTCTTCATTTTCGATCAATCATAAGTTTTCAACCTGCTCTCATTTGGTCATTTTTCATCCGATTAAAAAACTGAGAACATGCTCGCGTTCCCCAAACCCTTGCCGTTCTAACGAGCCATTTCTGGAATCTGCATCTTCAACCGTTAAGTCGCGAGAGGCTTTTGTTTGAGGTGAGCGTAATCCTATACAAATCAATGGAGTGTTGGTGCGTGACGTCTCCTCACAACTTAAAATCAAATGTGTGTGCGTGAATGTGCATGTTTTGTAAAGGGGCAGTGAGATACTGTTAATTATGGTAGATTCCACATTTCTTGACCGATTTCAATGGTTTGAATTTTAAACTGTTCAGCTCATTGAAATGTTACTTAAAATCAAATGTGTGTGCGTGAATGTGCATGTTTCTTAAAGGGGCAGTAACATACTGTTAATTATGGTTAACTTTTACATTTCTTGAGCTATTTCAATGGTTGAAATTTTAAACTGTTCAGCTCATTGAAATGTTGGTTAAAATCAAATGTGTGTGCGTGAATGTGCATATTTCTTAAAGGGACAGTAAGATACTTTATTTGATCTTGATTATGGTTAACTTTTACATTTCTTGAGCGATTTCAATGGTTTAAATTTTAAACTTTTCAGCTCATTGAAATGTTGGTTATAATCAAATGTGTCTGCGTGAATGTGCATGTTTCTTAAAGGGGCAGTAATACTTTTAGTAGATTATGGTTAACTTCCACATTTCTTGAGCGATTTCAACGGTTGAAATTTTAAACTGTTCAGCTCATTGAAAAGAGTTGCAAGAGTTAGCAGGCCCATTCAAAATTTCCGCGGGAATTTTTCTAGTTCATAATCACTGTTGTCAAGTTATTTTATATTTTAAATAAATGTTATGAGATCTTGCATGCTTGAAATTGTATTTTGGTTGCCACGGTTTACAGTTGGAATGCTGCTTTTATTTTATTTTTGTATTGAAAAAAATAACTTGTTGCAACGATTTCAGTATGTCTATCTGTGAAAATGTATTTGACCAATACTGTTGTTATAGTTTTGTCACTATGTTTGGTGCCATGAAATTTGAACATTTCATCAACTTCAAGTTCTCCATGTTGTCTTGGCCAAGATGTCACTTGTGGTTACCATTCTGAAAACGTTCCACTGCATTGTTGTCATTTCCCAAGTTTGATCCCCATTCACTGACCTGTTGACACTTGCACGACCGCACACAGTCAGCTGAGTTTCAGCATGATCTTAATAAGCTTAAACTCAGCCTTGACATGTTGACACATGCAGGATATAAAGTTACAAATAGTTGAACTCATAAATGTGCAATAAGTACTTCAACATCAGTCAGCAACATCTAATTACAAAGCAAAGAAAAGAAAACATAGCTGTACTTGTCCATCAAACAGAGACTGAAATGTCAAAGACAGGCTGGCAGTGGTGTAGTTCAGGGTATATGCGTGTATATGGCATATATCCACTTCTTTTTCAGTCAGTTTTGCATCTACCCACTTCTAAATCCTCAGTTTTGCGTCTACCCACTTCTAAATCCTCCTTGATGCGCACTGTTCAGTAATATGTGAAGATGGTGAAGCAATGGCCCACCCTCCTCTGCCTCTAATTGGCTGGTAGGCGATGCCTTTGCTGATTAGATTGGCTAACTTGCATAAGAACTGATGAGCCAATTGTAAGCAGAGTAGGGAGGGTCATAGACAGGGTGAATGGTCCTTCTAATAATGTCCTGAGCGCCGTCAGCATTCCGGAGTTTTAGCTTAACCATAGTGCATCGCGCTCATACACCAGAGACTACTTGCGGTGTTGTTTCGATCCCCGCAATAGGCACGGCCGGTTACACTCTTACCTACATGATCTAGTTTTGTTTTAGTAGCTAGGCTTGTAGTTGATTTTAAAGTAAGTTAAAACACAAGAATGGAGATATGTACTTTAAGATTCTGCCTAAAACAATATTGAGATCTAATAGTTTTTCAAAATTTTTGTTCATTGTTCACTAAATATTGTTTTACATTATTTATCAGATGTGGGCATTCCGTCAATATTGACGTCAATCCGTTCTGCACTCAATGTGCTAAAGGCAGAGTGAATTCTCTGTGTAAGTAGGATTTTTTATTCGTGATGATTGTTTAAGATAATAATTTGATGAAATGTACTTTATTAATGGTGATTAATTTTGTGTGGTGGTCTTAAAATTGGAAGTGTGTTATGCAGTGTGCGGTTTCTACAACTAGGTGCCAGTAATGCCTAGCACATAGAGCTAAAGTTAGGTCGGGGGGAAAAGTGGGCATTCCGTCAATATTGACGGAAGTTCCGCCAGTAAAGTCAACGACGGATGCCATGGCGGACGTCCGTTTTGCTGAGGGAATGACAAATGACGGATTGTTAATTACATTACCATTTGGCTTGAATTATTGACGGATTGACAATGACTGAAGGGTGTCCTGACTGTTGATGATTGTCGAAAGACAGATGCTCAAAATTCATTGACACGCCCGCCTCTGGCCGCCTTTGTTACCAGCAATAACTACAAATTGCTAAATAATTTTATTATTGCGAGCAAGTAAAAATTATGGATTTTTCTTACGTCAATGTATCTTAAACAGGACGGTTTTCTGGACTACTTAAAAAAAAAAAAAAAGTGGAACTTTCAAGTATACCCACTTTCTTCAAGGACCACTACACCACTGCAGGTGGGGTACTTTCTTTGTCATTAATTTAATGTGGTCATCAAAGAGAAATTGTGAGTCAAGTTTGCCTTACTGTATACTCAATTCATACCTTTTCACTAACTAACTAACTAACTAACTAACCCATCCATACTCATCCATTTTCTTTACCATGTATCCTCATTAGGGTCACAGGTGAGCTGGAGCTTATTACAGCTGACTGGACAAGAAGGTTTGAAAGCCAATTGCAGGGCATAAAGGACAGAGGAAGGCCTGAACTCAGATACCCAGTGTGCTAACTACTCATCCACACCCGCCGCCATGGATGGGCCATAGGGGTCCATGCCCGCCCAGCAAGATGATTATGCCCCCCCCCCCCCCCATTTGAAGCATAGAAATAAATAAACATTTTTAATAATTTTATATTTTTAATAGTAGCTATTTTTGTGTTTTAAAATACTAATGTTGAGTTGTTTATCACTAAGACATTAAAAATATGAAGAAATAGTGGTGTGATTTTGTTTGATTGATGGCCAGTCTTATCTGCAACAGCCAATCACGGCCTTACTGAAAATAATGTTAGGTACGCTGGCTTATACGCGACAAATACGTCAATGTTGCCGTCCGTACATTTTTCAAAGTGAAGCTGCAAGTTATTTTTTTTTTGTCTTGTGTACTGTGGCAAGACATGTCTGGATAACATGTACGTACGTAGTATGAAATAAAGAGTTCCATGGACGCTGGGGCACACAACCAGCGTAGGGCAAGTGAGGAGTGACATACTACATTAGTCGGCAGCTAAAGAGTCACTTGAAAATAGAAACCACGGGAGCCACATCATTTGGGCATCTAAAATGAGGTTGGATTTTGCTTTCCTTTTTAATTCTGCTGTAACACTGTTCAAACAGGTGTCCCGTTTGAAGCGATATGTCAGCACATCCGCTGGATTGGATATTGAATGTGGCAATTGTATTTGCCATTAAATCGGCAAATAAATAGTAAGATTGAGTTAGAATGGGATAATACAATCAAAGGTAATGGCTCCTTATTAATCCAATGAGTTGTGGCTTGATGATACATCTCCAAAGAGAAAGTGAACAAGGCATCTTTACAAATTGTTTCACTTTGCCTCATCAAATATGGCTGTGGCGTCAACGTACTCACAACGGTGTTGCTGTCTACTGTATGTGTATGTACTGCAAAGACTGTCTATGATAATACTTGTCAGCGGGCGCCATTTAATGGATGGATGCACGGCAGTGCTACATGAATTTATCCGGATGTATGGGGCAAGTTAATGTTGTCTGTAGTGTATTGATAATAATTGGGGTCCCCCTTAAGAGTGGGCTCTGGCGACAAGTCTGCACTCATTTTAAATAACAAAAATCCAATTAATTTATTTATTTTGGTTGTTCGTTTGTTTGTTTGAAGACTAAATGATAATAATGATCAGACATTCCAATTGTGCAATCCAATCTCATAATTCATTAATATTTGGGTCAAAATTAATATAGATTGGTTTAAAAGTAATTATGAATCCCAAGATCAAATGAACAAATGTTCACATGCACCAAAATGCAACTGCTCGCTTTTCAAAGGTGTTGCAATCACTCCAGAGTTCTCCACATGACAAGTCACTGCACACACACATTTCAACTTGCCTGAAAGTAGAGAAAAGGTATGAATGTTTTTGAGAAAATAAAAATTCCAAAATTAAAGAGTTACTTGTGTCTTGTACCAGAAGGGTTTAGTGTTATGGACTGATAAGCGGTCTGTATGCCAAGACCTTGTAATGCTGTTACCATATATTAGCAGCTGACCTCTTAGGTGAACTTACTCACACAAATAACTAAAATGCAGTGACATTATAATCAAAGACTTCAACAGTAAATTACGTTCAAATCACCTCAACCTGTTTGACTAAATGTTTCCCTTTGGCCATGACTGTGATTTGTATAGAGCTCATTACTTCCCAATATTATTAGAGGCATCATGTAAACAGGACAGAAAGTTGTCAAATGTAAAAATAAATAAAATACAGCACGGACATAGCACAACTGGGAAATAAAGTGTCTGTGGTTTTGTCTACTTCTAACAAATACAGAGACAATGCAATCTTAAATTACACCGTTTGACCTGAAATATCACACACAGTTTACACACACCCTCCTTAAGGTTATGAAACAGCACTTTGTTTGCTCTTTTCCTTCAACACAGACCGCTGACATTTCACAGATTTGTGGTTTAAACAGCCAGAAACAGCAACCTCAGCATCGCATGGGACAAATTTTTGGGGTGCAGCCACCATTCAGAGGTCCCATCAGTGGATTAATGTGTCTAGGCACAGCAGGTAATCCACTAGTTGATGCACTGCTCCTCAGAGCAAAGATAAATGTTGTCACTCAACACAACGCAATCACTTCCTCTTCCTGATTTAGATATTAAACATGTGCGTAGAGATGATGCATACCTTAAGTATATGGCTGAAGGACAACTGGGATTGTTATATAATTTTTTTAAAGCCAAATCTTACTTGTAATACAGGTACTGCATACAAATGCAATACTTACAAAAGTGAAATCTGAAGTTACAGTTACAATAATGTAGAATTCTTGTGAAACATTATTATGTAACTAGACAACGTGCATTGTCTGGAGAAATTGTGTGGGAATGCTGAATAGCTGAATGTTAATAGTTGAATACTGCGCTGAATGCTCATGAAGTAAATTGAAAGATAAATTCTGAGAAAATTACAAATAATTAATTGTAGTTGAAAGATAAATGAATAAAAAGAACACTTGAACTGCAGTATGTCTAAGGTGCTCGCTGCACTAGCTGAAGAGTTATCCAAGCGGGGATTGAACCCAGGTCCTCCGTGGTGTCAGGCAATTGCTCTAACCAGTGAACCACTGCTGCCATAGAAGAATCTGTGACGTATATAATTGTAGTGAATACATCAGTACATACTGAACTTGCATTGAATTTGAGTTTTGAATATAGAATGGAATAATAACTATAATGATGAATGACATCAAAAGTAATGGCTGTGTAATATTTTGACAATGATCATTCAGAATTGCATTTGTACTAAAGAGTGGTCAAAGCGGAATTTGAACCCAGCTACACTGATCACCAGTCCTTTCCCTTAACCACTGGAAAACACTCCAGCCATAGAACAGCATTCCCACAATGAATGGTAATCTCAGCTAAAACCCATCGATGGATGCCAAAAACTAAACATGCCAAAAACTAAAAAGTGGACACAAAGGTGTTAATTTACTTTCTAGTGCCTGGTAATGCTTGTGGCATTTTTACATACTTGTCATATTCAAAACATTCTCTTGCTGTCTTTTGACATCTCTTGCCAATCAAATGTATCAAGGCACTCCTCCAAACAACAGCAAACAAATAAAAAATGAATAAATAAAAACTTCAGTTTCAAATAAAATAAGTTCACTGAGAACAAAATTAATATGTTTGACTGCATGGACCGATGATAAAATTATACTTGGTGAAAAAACATGGGAACTTCTGAGTCATCACAGCTATTTATAGTGTTTGCTAACCACTAAAGCCATGGAAGTTGAGTCTGGAGTACTGAGGGATGCCACACATACATACGGCCTCAAACACCCTCAAATATCAACTGTCTGACTTAGTAATGCCTTGCACTGCAATGGATCATACATTTGGTACAAGACTGTATCAAAATCTTTACAGTATACACGACAGATATTTAGTGGTAACACCTCTGTATGCAAAATTAAACAAAACTCTATTTTGTGTGGCCTACAAGAATATGTTTTTTGAGAGAAAAAATAATGTGATCTTGCAGTTGACTGTTAAAACCCTTTAAAGGGCCAGTGTGTATATTTTTTGGGCCATCTAGTGGTAAACTAATATAATGCAGTGACCTAAGAGCAGGGGTGAGATAAAAAAATAAAAATAAAATTAGAATTGGAAAAAAATATATATATAATGAACCAAATTCATTTTAAAATCATTACATTCTTGAATTGTATCGCCTCCCATGTATCGAGACACCTATCGAATTGTCTTTCATGAGAGATCCACAGCAGGTATAAATCAGCATAAATGTTTTTTTTTCCTTTACATTAAATAAACCTGTATAGCGTTTGGGCTTTGGAGACATTTTACATGTTGTTGCTATATCAAATTTAATCATATTCCTACTAAATCTGTTATGACTGTATTTTGGGTTGGGTCACTGGGTCATAGTCACATGGGTCAGAGTGTTTTGGGTTGGGTCCTGTGGTCATTGTGTTAAGATGTTGGTGTTTAATGCTTATGCATATTACGCTTATGCAGGAAAGTGGATCATTGTGTTATGGATGTATTATATGTAGTTACCATGTCATAAAGTCATATTTTTCACATTAAAAAACAGATTGCATTTGTTTTTGGAAGGACTGGAAAAGATTAATGGCATTTCCATCCATTCCAATGAGGAAAGATAACTTATGAATGTTTCGGGTTACAGGTGTGGTCACGGAACAAATTAAACTCATAACTAGGAAGGACCTAAAGAGTATATATTAATGCAAAAATCATCCTGGAGTAACTTTGTTTTGCCAAAGCAGAAGTAGCAACTGTAATATGAGTAAAAAGGCCACTACGATAAAATGAATGGGATTGAAAATCTTTAAAGACTGAAGGATATAGAACTGTGAAAGAGCAAAGACGCTTAGAGGCTGATGCAAAGTGCCACAATCCAACACATCACTTTTAATCATAGCCATGAAGTCTGTGAGCCAGCAATTCCCCAGAGTAGCCCTTGGCATCCAGGTCAAATATATCAGGACTGACTGAAAGAGACTGATTATCACTTGTAAAACAGTCTAATGCTTGGTGAATAAAAGGAATCTAACATTTGGAATAAACATCTCAACTGGCTCACCTAAAATTTATTATTAGGTACATGAGAAAATAGGTGTATCACAGAATCACAGACAAATAAAAGTAAATACTTGCGGATATCAGACATATTGAAGGATACCACAAATTATATTTGGCTTCTGCACTTTTACTGTACTATATACCATACCACACTGTGAATGTACAAATAGCAAAGGCAGATGTGCATACACTATGTAAAAAGTGAAGATATATTGTAGTTTTTCATCAATGTTTGAACATTTCATCCATCCATTTTCTTAACCGCTTGTACTCACAAGGGTTGCGGGGGGCGCTGGAGCCTATCCCAGATGACTTCGGGCAGTAGGCAGGGTACACCCTGAACTGGTTGTCAGCCAATAGCAGGGCACACAGAGACAAACAACCATCCACACTCACATCTATGGACAATTTTGGAGTGTTCAATTAACCTGCCATGCATGTCTTTGGAATGTGGGAGTAAACTGGAGTATCCGGAGAAAAACCCCACAAGCACAGGGAGAACAGGCAAATTCCACCCAGGAAGGCCGAAGCCCGGACTTGATCTCACGTCCTCTGCACTGGGAGGTGGACGTGCTAACCAGTCAGCCACCGTGCCGCTGGAACATTTCATTTAATAGTAAATTACAGTAAAGTAATATGTAATAAAATGACATACATATCTATAACTAGAAGCGATGTATAGAAAATAAATGGGTGAATGATTGTTTGCAAACAGTATTTCCATAATCAAAGCAGGTTCTCTGTAAAAACAAGTTGAGAAGTTGAAAAGCTTGATCCACTGTGTCCTCAGATCGCCCTGTCCTTTCTTTTAGAATGTCAGACTGAAGCCAGTTCTTTTAAACACTCCAACATTCCTGGAGAAATGGCCCAAATATTCCCTTGGTTGAAAGTGTTGGAAAATCCAAACTAGGGTTTCCTCTGACTATCAAATATTTAAATATGGAAAAGCCATAATACAAATGTTATGAGCTGTATCTACAATGGCTGCAATAAAAAGAGAAGTCAAAATAATTCCTTAGTGATTTTATCTGTGAACTTATCTTAAACCTATAAGAGACTCCTGTGTGACGTCGTTTATGTTTTGCGCGTTGCATCACAGGAGCTGGGTGGCAAGAAACAGCATGTTTTACATGTAGTTCTATGGTTTTGGAGGAGGAGTAAGAGAGGTAGTTGGTTCATTCTTGTTGTGCCATCAATTGTATGGCCCGTTGGGGGCCTGATAAAAAGAAAGGAATGGCTGCGAGCGATTAGGAGGGTAAACCTGTAAGCTCAAAACCTTGATTCTGACTGATGTTGACAGGGTTTTTGAGGCTCACTTTATTATTGGTAAATACTTGTGACTATATATTTCTTATTTGGAGAGGTTTAAAAAATTAAAAAAAATTAAAAATTTGAGTTTGTGCAGTATAAAATCCACTGAGTCATATTGTTTTTGCGGTCTCATTCAGGTGTTCCAAAGCACAATCGACAGCCACCCTGACTTGTTCCTCGCCTTGAAATGGGATATCCTGGATCGCTAAACCTGAAGGCTAAAGAAAAAGCCGTCCAGCATTAGGAATTGACATACTCACGCACATACAAAATTAAAAAATGAAATAAAAAAACAAAAAACAAACAAAGAGAGCAATGATGATGACATGTCAAATCGGTAAAATTACCGAATGAACAATACTGAGCTCTCAAAAAAAAAGGGGAAAAAAAAGGAATGGAGGATAAAAAGGCAACGAGTATCAGAATTTCATTATGGATTCCTATGAGACAAAATATATTTTTTTGTGTGGCTAATTTATACTTGTTTGTATCCACATGTTCATCTTATCCGAATCAATATTACATTCTGCATCTGTGTTTTGATCCATAGTATGGCACCGCACCACATGATGACGCCTCTGTTTTTGGAACACTTTTTCATTTTGCCTTCACCCTTCAGTGTATTTTACCCTTATTTCTAACGCACATCCCACATCTCATATGGGCTTTGAATAATTTCAATTTTGTCGCCAATACATATATTATGCTTCTCTGTAAACGTACTCTGTCGTTTGGGTGCTTAAAGCTTAAAGTGCTTAACTCATTCAAACCCAAAAACTTATTTCTAAATTTTTAGAGCTAGAGCATACAGAAGGCTTTGATACAGCTTCTGAAATGAAGAGGTGGCTTAAAGCAATGGTTGTTACAAAAAACGGCCAGCAGGTGGCAGGAGAGCAAAGGAGATCAACCAGGGCCATGTTGAAAAAAGCTAATTTACCCACAGTTCTAAACAGATTTGTGAATAATGATAAAACTATCATAAAGCTATATTCTAGTGCTAATTGCTGCAAAATGGAAACAGATGCAAATATACTTATTTTTCCTGATAAAAGAAGACTCTAGTCTTACTTTTGGTAGATTCCATTTTTTACAGGAATAGAACAGAATATTCTGTGGACCTTGCAAAATCAGTCCAAATCTATTAAAACAGCAAAGGTGCTAGAGAGGGTATTTGGAGGAATCTCAAAATCTAAACTTTCAACCACTTGATCTATTTTTAGCCAGAGCGGGTCACATATACATATCACGATCGCATTACATCTTCAACAATCAACAATCTTACCTTAAATAAAATGGTCAGAACACAATTTGGTAGACTTTGTAGGTTGGAAATCTTTTCGATTTATACTTCCATGTGTTTCTTCTATGGACACTCCTTTGTTCACATACGACATTCGACATTCCCTTTACCCGTGAACGGAACACAATGTGGGTAACATGAGGTCATGTGAATACCATCTATGAAAAGGCCTTTAAGACTGACATGAGTGAGTCTTGTTACAGCTCCTCCCACCACAAAATTTAATTTCGGAAATACTTTTGCAAAGTCTTTCCAAGCAATGTTTCATTCTGCACAAACTGTCTTTCTCTAATTTCAGACATTTGTTGCAAATCTCTGTAAAATATTTATCAATGTTTAAGCTTTCAGAAACATGTTGCTGATGTCTCAATGTTCTCATTTATTTGGACTGTACAATGAAGCATGATTTATTTTCTATTGTTGCCCGGTCACTAGTCATTAGTGCAGTACAGGATGTCTGCGTTTGGTGAAATGAAAATGCTGCTAGTTCGAGTCTTATGTACTGTATAATATGAAACGGTTCCAATCTTGCACTGTTCAGTCATCTGCTAACTCAGCAGCCAGAACCCTTGTTTGAGGATTCAGAAGACTTCTACTTGGTGACACAGTTTGCGTTGTGGGTTTGAATCTCGGGTGTGGCTGGACAATGGTGCCATTACCCGGATTTCGAGGAAGGTGTTTGTGACACAATGTATGTCAAACTTCACTCCTTGGAATACCCACGAGAGTGCTGGCCTCTGAATTAGCAATCCAGGCTTTGAGCTCAGCGGTCAGTGCACTTGACTTTGATATATTCAATCAACAGCAATCTTGTCGAAGATATGAGTCAAAAGATATGAATGCAAGCTGCTCAGTTCTCCAATATGTTACTAGTGGTGCATGCTTGCCGCAACAGAAGCTTACACATAAGCACACTATAAGCATTCAGATACTTCTTCCTTAAATTAAAAAAAATGAACAACTTTTTTATTAACAACAGGAACTATCTTGAAAATAGAAATAGTAATCATATTTTGTTGGCTGAAAATGGAGACAAAATTGTGACAGAATTGGTAGTATAAATGAATGAGCCAATGAATAAATGAGGCAATGAATTCCTCCAAAAGCATAGTTATGTCACAAAAATGCCTATAACTCACAATGGGCCTGATTTCCTACTTATACTGCTACTTAATACTACCAAATAGCAGGTGCTAAATTGCATCTTTACTCTCGCAGTCTGCGTGCACTGTTGAGCTGTCTATGTGTTTTGCGAGTGATCCACTAAGATTGCTAGCTTTTACTAAGATACCAAATAGCAGGTGCTGAATTGAATGTTCACTCACTAACAGATTGGATATTCTGTTGTCAGTAGCTGTAAAAGTGGTTGAGACTGACATTTTTAAGAGAGGGTTTAGCGCTTAGGTAGCTCACCAGGTTTTCACCATGGAAAATTTGGGAGACCACCACAAAGAAGGAAGTGTTAGTGAAAGAGGTAAACAACAAGAAAACATATAGATTATTACGACAATTTTAATGAAGCCACCAATTAACTCCATAAAAGCCAATTCCGAGTGCATGGGATGAACGTGCCCATCCTGTGTAACATTTAAAAGTTTGGTCAGTACACTTGAAAAGATAAAGCTGAGAGAAGTTCAAGAGAAACAAAGTAAAATAAACTATTTCTCGTGAATGGCTCCAAGAGAGCCCTTAGATCATTCAGAAGTTCCAAAATTGCACACTTGAATAGATGTACATAATGTATGTTTTTTGTTTCTGGCATTTCAGAAATGTTTACACAAGCTGAGAATTTCTCTCCCAATGCCTTTTATTTTATACACTAACAAAACACACCTTATCAGTGGGTGCATACCTAAGATGTTCTACATATTTTCTTTTTCCATTTATTTTATTTTTTTGCCTTTTAAACATTACCATCAGTCACTGATTTTAAAGCTTGGTTTGAATTAGTGATACTTTCTAACAAATAACTAGAAGAGGTGCTGCAATTTTTGCCTTGCTACATACTGTTGTGGAATAATGAACATAATGTTGAGGAACCTCAAAGGTCAATGGCTTCATTCACCCCTCATCTTTAAATCACTAAAGTCTGTTAACATAGACACTATGTCTATGCACAAAATAACTGGCTTTATGAGTAGTGGATAATCCAACTATCTGATCAGCCACTATAGTTGAGATAAAACTTCCATCCATCTATTTTCGGAGCCGCTTATTCCTCACAAGGGTCTCGGGGGTGCTGGACCTTATCCCAGATGGCTTTGGGCAGTAGGTGGTGTAACGAATATTGCCAGTCACCCTCAATTTTTGTTTCTCCCTTCCCTCAAACATTTCACTCTTGGAAATATGCGCAAGGTCAACCTGGGGTGGGGGTCGAGAGGTCTCAGCTCTCCCCCTTTTTCACCTCAGCCAGAGACGGCCAAAAGGGATTCCACCCTTTTGAAGTCAACCACCGGCCATGTCACCAGGATGTGAATGTTTGCTTTTTACCAGCCAGAACCACGATTTTATGGCACCAAAGTATTTTATCGGAAAGCTCCATCTCCTCCCCTTTTGTTTGTTTGTTAGAGTCATAAATAAAAATGAACCAGATCGCCCAATGAAATCCAGGTCAGTCACATTCCAGCGTTCTTGAAAGTTACATGAGACCAGAGCACCTTCAAGTGGGGACGATCGGAACTGCCCTCACATGGAACACCGATGACCCACAAAGCAATCTTACACATTTCACATAAGAAATTCATCACATACAAGTGAATTTATGCACAACTGAATGTTTCACATCATGTATGGGTTTTTTTTGTTTGGAAAAGAATGTCATATGTATTTCAACCTGAATGATGATGGTAAATCAAGAGAGTTCTTAGTTACTCCAGAAAGAACGAAATGATCTCATGATGCGTTATTAGTTGATATGTGTAACAATAACATGTTTTGCTTGGAAGAACTTAACTTGCAAGCCTGACCAAATTTAATTATTAATTCTTTAAATAATTTGGAGTTTAAAAAGTCTTGGAGTTGAGTCGAGTCAAAAGAAGAAGAACACGCCCCACAACTTTAAAACAGCCGGCGCGAACTTTGTTCTCTCTCTCGTTTTCCGGCCGCTGTTCCTGTTTATTTTCCATTTTCTCCCCTCCGTCTGGACCCGAACTGACAAAAGGACTACCCGGTGCTGTGCCACATTCCTCAACCACGTTCCCTGAACGACCAAGTGTCTCGGACTTGGCGATCGCACCGCTGCCGCCGTGCACCAAATCCAGGCGTGCGCCCTCCTGACACATTTTGGGGGGCTTTTTAATTTTTCATATTTTTTTCCTTTTTTTGTGTTCGTCCCACCTCGCCGACACAGTCGCGACAAACTTTTTCGTGACCCCGTGTGTCACCCAGCAACCACAGTTTGGACGGGCAGTGCGCAATTCCCGTGCGTCAACCAGCACCTGCTCCAAGTGTCCCATCGCGGCGAGAGCTGGTTCAACGGCTGGTCTCCCTCGGGACGCAGCAGATCTCGGCCTCAGTAGCGGGTTTTAGCCAGCTGATATGCGGATCTTCTCGCGCGCTTTGTCCTGAAGTCCCGACCGTGCCTGAAAACCCAATCCACCTTGAGCTGAGCTGTGTTGCCCCTCGTCCGACTGTGGAACAATTTTTTTTTTTTCTTTTGCCTTGCCTTTTTGGAAGCATTTTTTTTTCTTCAACCGATCTCCCCTCCGCTCACTCCATCCAACTCACTCCAGTAAGTTGCACGTCTCATAGCTAATTTGACATATCGCTGGTGCAACTTCCATTTCAAATATCTCACAGATTTGGCAAGTCAAACCTTTTCTTTCTACCTCGTTAAATTATTCCTATCTTATATTTATTAGTTTTATTTGTATCCCTTTTCTTTCCACCGTATGATAGGTAGGCAGTATTTTGATTCTGTATGTGTAACCGGAGTGAATAGATGCATGTTTTTTTTAATCTAGTTCAGTCTCAATCGTGCTTGTGTCCGAGTGGATTAGTAATTATTTTAGTAATACAAAGAACCACGAACATTGAATGTGGCGACTTCAGATTATGAATGAATAAATAAATGAGAATTTGGATTTTATACGTTGTGTTTCTCCAAACTGAAAGTAAACAGAACGTGGTGCCCCTATAAGCGATTGAGGGAATTACGACTTCCTCAAGCGTTGATCAAATTACTAATTCGTCCAAAAGACAACATCAATTATCGCTACAGTGGGGTACACCCTGAACTGTTTACCAGCCAATCGAGATAAAACTTATGAAAGAAATATTTAATCAACAAGCATAAATTATGTCGAGCTTGTATGGAAGTTACAGAGCTTATGATGATGAGGTTTGCGGAAAAAAGGACCTTGTAAATTTTAGGTCTAAAATATGATATACAATAGTAATTTGTAACTGACTTAACAAGCTATACATATCCTCATCAGGGAGATCTACTGTAAGATGCATATGAGACTAAGGGTCAAAGTCATACTGGTTATAAACTAACATTTAACTATTCTTAGTTTCCTTCACACTGTGACCTTAAAATGAGAGCTAATTACAATTCTGAGCTTTATACACATGTTCAGTGACCTCACATTTTCTCTCATTTTCTCATCATCATTCTCATTTTAGCAAATGCGGGAAAGATAGATAACGCTTGGCTGCGACTGACATTTAGCTCTACATCCTCTAAAACAAGAATAGTGTTTCAAGAGTCAATTCAATAAAAGTCTCTAAAGCCAGGTTTACACCATTTCAACTCTCTTTATCTCTAGAGCACTTTAAAACACACACACACACATACACAAACACAATGAATGTTGTTCCTATTGATCATAAAAAATGTAAAAATAAAGCAAATATTATTTATTGTTATGATTTGTGTATATCATGCTTAGGTTTGTTGTTTTGGATTTGTGTCCTGTCTTGCTAGTTTTGGTTTTGTTTGCACCTGTACTCGTCATCCTGTTCCCTCTGTTCTGGGCTCCGGTCTCGAGACGGTAGAGGTGGTAGGCAACAGGAGAATGGTGACAAAACTGTCATCTATCCGGGGTAATGCCTCCCACTCCCTGTGTGGGACTGTTTGAGCCATGGAGAGCACCATTAGTGCTAGGCTTCTTCACCCACGCTGTAACAAGGAAAGGTACCGAAAGTCCTTCCTACCCGCTGCTGTTAGACTTTACAATCAGCTCTACTCTCGGTAGACCATTGATGTGGTGTGATGTGATGTTTTAATTTCAAATTTAACAAATGTGATGATGATGTCATCTATGTGCACTACTGTGTTTCTCTGTTTTTATTTAACTATAGGTTACATAAGTATTTTTTGTGATACATATTATTTATATATGATGTGTGATGATGTGTATTGCTGCTGGTAAAGCTGTGAATTTATCCACTGTGGGATAATGAAATGTGAATCTTATCTTATCTTATCTTATCACTGCATTGGCTCCCGGTGTCCCTCAAAATTTAATAAAAGGTTTCCCTCCTCACCCATGAGTACATTCACAGTCATGAACCACAATTTCATTCAGAGATATTGTGAAGTCTGGGGGGGGAATGGTCGATAGATGATATATTGTACATTTGTACTTTTTTCTTTTCTTTTCTTTTTTTTAGGTATAAGGTACAAAAACACAAAACATTTGAAAACATTTGGACACACGGTCAAAAATTATGGTTTAGTTTTTTTCATTGTACTTGTTTACTGTTAGTTGGTTAAAACCCCTTGCAACATTAACAATGACAGATCTTATTTTAGTATAAAACTTGCTGATTATTCAGGAAAACATGGAGGAGGGTTTGAAGCTATCCGATCAGAACATTTACCGTTTACGCTTACCGGACGACTGAATCATTTCACCAAAATACAGTCATCGGATGTGTTATTTGTTATATATTTTTATAGATATTTTCGAAGCCTTTTTGATTCCAGCAAATGTATTTCATTTATTTGCATTAATCAGAAACCAAAAAGTAACTTTCACTGTCAAATAGGTTGGTGACCCTGCTTTAGGCCTTTTCACTAATATATCCCCATATCATCACAGATGCTGGCTTTTGAACATCGTGCTGATAATTGAAATGGCCCTTTTCTTTTTTGGCTTGAAGGACACGACGTCCATGATTTTCAAAAGCAACTTGAAATGTGGACTCAGAGCAAACTTTTCCACTTGCCGTCAGTCCTTAAAAGATACAGCGTTTTTGGGTGTTGTTGATCTATGACGTTCATTTTGCATGGTAAAGATTTAACTTGTATTTGTAGATAATGAGATGAAACTGTTATAACTGACAATGGTTTTCTAAAGTGTTCCTGAGCCTACATGACAATATTCTTGAAACAATGATGCTGGTTTTTAATGCATTTCTGCCTGAGGGATCAATGGTCACAGGGTTGTTGGTTTTCTGCCTTGCCGCTTAAGTGCAGAGATTTTCTCCAGATTCTGTGAATCTTTTGATGGTATTATTAACCATAGATGAAATATTTGAAAGCTGTGAGTGTTTTAAAGAAAAGTCATCACATTATGGCGTTTGCATGTACAGCGTATATCTTTATTTGTTTCACAAAGACAAGTTACACAACTTGTAATTGTGGACAGTTATTCTCTCTAAAATATGCATGGAGGGGAAAAAATACATCAATCACCATGCTCGTAGTCAGTTGGCATGTGTGTTGTGATGATTACGTCTGCTGGAGCAGCTTGGGGAATGTATACTGTTTGAGCTGATGCTGCCAAGATCGATTCTCAGAATTACATTATACTTTTGATACTTCAGTCATTCGAGGTACTGCATTTGCAGAATCGTACTACAAAGGAAAGCAGTATCGATTAGCAGATGCCCATTTGCAGCATAGCAGCATCTTTGTGCAGCAAACAAAAGTTAATACAATGGTTATAAATTGACAAATAATGTTGGTCATCTCTTAGAAGCAGACGAAATACATATGTGGCAGCCCGCCACAGATAAATGCAGCCCTGCAGCTACTGTGCCACACCATGATTCTGGTGTTGAAGACACCCTCCACATCACATCTGTTGAAGCTCCTCAAGACACAGCTCCCCAGTCCGGCATGTTGCAGCTTCCAGTTGAAATAGAGAGGTAAAGTCCTCAGAAAAATCTACCCCAAGATACATGTAGCTGGAGACCATTTCCTCTGCTACTATATTATATTTTCCTACTGCTCTGTGACTATAACTTATCAGAATTGAGCTATACAGGTATTCATTAACATGTTGTATAAACTATGACAGCTGTACCATCTATAACAGTAATGTAGGGTGGCAAACCTTTGAAAGAACAAATTCACCTGCTATTTCCCAGACAAGATTCAAAATTATTTCCAATTAGTAGTGGTGCAACGGATCGTCATTGATCTGTGGTCGGTTCGGGTCAGGCCCCACTGTTCGGATCGCCCACAATCCGCTGATTAGTTGGTGGGGTGGGAAAAAAACAACAGTACGCAATCACAGTTGACATTCACAGTGGGCACCAATCACGTCAAGGAAGCGGAAACATACTCAACTTAACACGCCGCCCAAGGCTAAATTCTAAATAAAGTTTACCAAATAATACAATGACAGCAAATCAAATAGCCTTAGTAGACTTTTACTTTGAGGTTGGCCCACGTTGTGGCATGATGGCTAGCGTGACTTCCCTTTTAGTTTAGGATTTCTTTATCGTAGACTTTATTGACATTATAGCTGCGACCAACATCAACCCAACGCTAGCCCGAACTCATATTCAATCGCTAATTTAGGACGCTAAGAAACCGTTATTAATTACGCCGTCATTGTATGATGGAGCGAGGGCTGTGGGCCGGTGGGGTGCCTGGCGGGCCTGCCGTGCCCCGTCCTGCTGCGTTGGGTTGGGGGCGCGGGCCGTGTTGGGATGGGGGGCACTCCTGGCTCCTGGGTTTGCTCTCCGGCCGGTGGCCCCTGCGAGGCCCGGGGGTTGTCCCTTGGCACTGCCGTGGCCTGGGGGGCCCTGAGGTGTTGCGCTTGCTCTGTCCTAGCAGGGGTCGACGGCTCCCCTTTTTGGTGGATATTTTCATGCATGCCAGATCCACCACACCAGCATCTATCGAAACTCAAACACAATCTGCTTCTTCCTCTGGTCGCTGAATCGGTGGAGGCTGGTGTCTGTGGATCTCCCTCTGCTTCATCTGCACTTCCTTCCTTTCCTTAGTCTCTCCCTTGGTATCTTGAGGTCTCCCTAATTTGTTGGAATTTAGATGTTTCTGGGGTTGGTGAAAGACTCTGGTTGGTAACTCGGTGGGTAGTAGGTAATGTCTGGTCGGTGCTGTATTTCACTTTCCTTTCTTTTCTTTGATCCTTCCTCGGGTCTCCTGACAACCTCACGACTCTAGCTGGATTCTGAAGTATTCGGTTTAGGTGAACGGTATGGGATTTTTAATAGGTTTTAGGTGAACTAATGAATACACACTCACACATGCACACACACGCACACACACACATACTCATCCACATTCAAAATAAAAATTAATAAAAAATTAATTAAAAAAAGAGAGCAATGATGATGACATGACTTTTCTGCTAGAAAATGACAGCAATGTTTTTACCAGTCAACTCCAAACGACTTTATAATGAGCTTTTACACGTCACTTCCGGGTGTGAGTGCGGGGCACGCTGTGAGAAAGTGGATGAGGAGATATGATAGCAATTATTTTTCAGTGTCTCCATCTATTCAACCATCCTCAAAAATTTTAGACTCTGTTTGGAGGCCTTTCATATGACGGGCAAAGGCAAGGGTTATTGTGCACCAACAATCAAATCTTAAACTATGACATTACACTAAAGTATAACATTTTAGGAGATTACATGAGGGGGGGGACAATTACTTGTAATAACAAACCTGGCCAAATATTAATCTACCGATATGTAATATGTTAAACTGTTTTTTGTTTATTGTTCTTAGTCTATAAGTATTAGTTTGGTTTTATTGAACATATAAACATACCGGTAAACACATTACAAATATAAAATACAAGTTGAAGTTAAAAAAAAAATGAAGAAAGAAAGAAAGTAATTCATCAATCGTATAATAATTTACATGTTCAAAAGGAGTAGGAAGAAGTACAAAAACGTATCTAGTCCTACTCCCTAATACTTATATCATGTTAATATACTAATAAGTTGTTCTTATTTACTAACAAAATAATTGAAGAATAGAAAATAAACAACACATGTTTATCTTAGTGCACGGATATATTGGTATGTTGTAAGCCCTTATTCTTTACATATACGCAAAAGAGAGAGAGAGAGAGAGAGAGAGAGAGAGAGAGAGAGAGAGAGAGAGAGAGAGAGAGAGAGAGAGAGAGAGAGAGAGAGAGAGAGAGAGAGAGAGAGAGAGAGAGAGAGAGAGAGAGAGAGAGAGAGAGACAGACCAACTCAGTGGGTTAGTGGTAGAGTCTCCGCCCTGAGACTGGGAGGTCATGGGTTCTATCGCCGGTCAGGTCATACCAAAGACCATAAAAATGCATTAAGAGTTGGAATTGGGGGGTTAGATCACCAAATGATCCCCGAGCGCAAGCCCCTGCAGCTCCTCGGCGCTTCCTCAGTGGATGAGTCAAATGCGGAGAACGAATTTCATCCCACTTAGATAGACGTGACAATCAGTGGTACTTTACTTTAAGTAAAGCGCTACATATACAATACAATAAATTCACAAATATTAATTGTTGGATATATGTGAGCCCATACAGGCACATGAGTATATACACATATAAACATACATGCCCGTACAAATGTATTTACATTTATACCTCATTTACATATTTTTGTATCATTATCTTTTTAAACCTCTTTTTAAATGCAGTAATTGATTCACATTTTTTCAGTCCAGTTTAATAATTGTTCCACAGATTAACCCCTTTAACAGAAACACGCATTTGCTTTATGTTTGTTCTTATTGGGGGGGTGTTTCAAGTCACTGGTGCTCCTTAACTCATACCAACACCCCTCTTTGATTTTTAATAACTTCTGAATACTGTGGCAAAGCTGATTATTGTACATACATTGTACATTATTTGAGCTGTTTTAAATTCGTCGAGGTCATAGAATTTGAGAGATTTAATTTAATGAATAATGGATGTGTTGGTTCTATATAATGTGAGTATGTACTGTGTATGTACAGATCATTTTGATTGATCTCAATGTTAAGTCGGCTGTACTAAGATTTGTAAACAGTTACTGAATTACTGTATTCAAGTACCTCAAGTGGTATGAGATTCAAACATATTTTTCTGTCAAACATACAGCAAGCACAATTATATATATACTATGAATTATTTTACATTAAGCGTTCCATGAAGGTTGTGTTGCACTTTTTATTTAGTTTATTGCCCTATGGTATTAGGGGAAAGATATGTGGAGCTAGTGGAGACAGACAAGCAACTGCTGTTAACAATTTCACATCTCATTAAGAAATTGACAGATGCTTCAAAGATTAGTTTTGAATTCTGCCCATGCAACCTCCTATACAGTGCAGTAGTTATTGTTCATATTTAAAACACCGGGCATCACAAATAGCAGCCCGCAGGCCTGACCAGAAGTAACTCATATGTTCTTTAAAACTTGATGGTTTTGTCAAGTAAAATGTGGCATTTGGCTGTCTGCCCTCATCCCTCATGCCAGCCCTCTGCCAGGACTTCTCTTTGTCTTTCTATGTGTGTTTGCATGAGTGGAAACTACAACCTAGACTGGAAAATTTGAGCTTTGCAGCTGCCAAAAGTCATGTTCTTCATATTGCTTTTATGAAAAAGTTTCAAAGTAAGCAGGAAGGGATTTTATAAAAAGTATTTCCTTCCTCACTTGCAGGCTTACTTTTTTTTAGTTTATAGAAGGGAACACTGTAAAAGATTTTACTATAACTACATAAACAAATGAATGAACATAGGACCATATAACAAATGCAATGTTTTTTGTTGTCAATACAGTATACAGTAAATATATATTCTGATGTGCATTGTAGGGTTAGAATTAGGTTAGGGTTAGATAAGATACACCTTTATTTATCCCACAGTGGAGAAATTCCAGCAGCAATACATATAATTGAGTTTAAAAAAAAAAGCACACTTTAATATAAGGGGCCCATATGCAAAATCAGTTGTTGTTGTTTGCTTGAAACCATATTAAAATGCAAATTTCTCTCTAAAAACACCGCCAACGTGGTGTTTTCCTCCATTCACCCACCTCAGAGCATTCCTGCTCATTCCTGCTCTCCAAGCACCAGCCCCTCCCAACCCAAGAAAACAATTTATCTACATGGATAAGTGAGGACACAAACCGTACTGCCCCTGCAGACTAAACATATGTTCTTTGACGTCACGCACCGTAACCATGTAGTTTCATACTTTATGTGTGTGTGTGTGGGGGGGGGGGGGTGCGTGCGCGTGTGTGGGGGGGGGGGGGGGTGTGCGTGTGTGTGTGTGTGTGTGAGGACGCACTTGCGTGCGTGCGTGCGTGTGCGCGCGTTTGTGTGAAGATACCTCCACAAATATTGCTTTCTAGCGATGTATGTCTGTCTAGCTGTCTGCTTGTGAGGTGATCAGCTTTCCTCATGTAACTAGGCAATTGTTTCACATGGCCTTCAATCAATAAGTTCATCCATCCGCACTCATCCATCCAGCGTTGTCTGTTTGTCTGTCTTTCTATAAATATACAGTATAAAAATGTGCATTTCAATGGGTGTCAGTTTTGCACAGATTTTTGCTATTTGCAGTACTATTCCATGCAAGGGATAAGGCATAAAGGGATCCACTGTATACAAATATATATTGTAGTGATATTTATTTTTATGTTGTCCTCATTAACATGTCTGGAATTGGATTAATCCAAAAGTAATAAATATTAATCAAGTTGCACTGGTCACATTCATCCTCAAACGCGCTTATCACCCAACCAGCCCTATTTTTCTTAACTTTGCCATCTGGAAGATGATTTAGATCTATAAACACACACACCACACGCTCCTTGAACAGATTGTACACCAAACTAAACATTGAAAGAAACACAAATCATAAGACTGTATTAATGTCAGCCTCATTAATGACGGAATGACCAAGACTCCAGAGGACTTGTGCAAGGCTTTGTGGAATGGTGCTAGCAAAATTAATACTACTCTATCAACACTGTAAAACTAACTGTCACTCTCTGCTTACACTGTTGAAAATCCACGCATTGAGAAGGTCTGAACTACAAGTTTCCACATAAACAAACTGAATTGCAGCGACAACACATTTATTATTATTGCATTTATTATAATTAATTTAACATCAATAATTTTATTATAAAATATTTAGGCCTATTTAGCACGGGCATTTTAACAAAAGCACAATATAAATTGAAATGCGTCCACACCACAGACATCAGAGACATGTTGGCAAATGGTACATTAAACACCAAACGTGGGGTGAGCAACTGAGCATTTTCTGGCGGTGCAATTGCACTTTATAGTCAATGTACAGTATTTCGCACCGGCGGGCACGGATGCGTGCGGTGCGGTGCGGATGACGCATTTGTAGACTATTTGTAGCGGGACACGGTGCGGCGCACTTAAAATCGGGACATTCACATATTGACCAACATTTAAAAATTTATTAATTTCTTCGCACAAGCCAATCGGCTTTGGGAATGGAGTGCAAAGTCACACACGGAGACCTGTACAGATCTGTAGTCACCCAGAGATAGTGATAAGTGTTTACTTGTTTAAAACTGTTGATAGCAATAGTGCTAACATTAGCTAAAGTATTTAGCACGGTCACCAGAATGCAAGTGAAAAAGTGGAAGCACTTGAGGGTCTCATTAAAGAAAAAAAGGAAGGCGCTGCAGGCGAAAGAGTGGCTCACCTGTACTGCAGTACTCGGCACCGCTCTTTTTTTTTACATAGTTTACCAAGCGACCCTCTCCTTCTCCGGTGTGCACAATCAAGCTTCCGGTACTCACAAACGGAGAGGCGGACACTCACTCCCGTGTTTGGTGTTTAATTCAAACAGACACTTGCTTGCAGCGGGTATTTTTATTTTTTTTGCTTGCATCACCACAACATCCTCTTTCGGCCATGTTCTTTCGGCTTGAATTTTATTTTAATTTTCGGTGCATCACTAATATATATATATATATATATATATATATATATATATATATATATATATATATATATATATATATATATATATATATATATATATATATTAGGGCTGGAATGTTTTTTGAAAACCGATAAAGCCGATCTGTTTGATAGTTCGGTCCCTTCATTCATTTATTTTTCTTTTTTTTGTCCCCCCTCATGAGCGCAAACCCAACGTGACGCTCACAAGCCAGTGTGGAACAGTTCACAATTTGCTTTCTATAAGCAGAAGATCTCACTTACCTTCGCTTTCAAAGCCACACAATGTAGGCAATTCATTATTCCACGTCATGCACAATCACTGTGTCACAGGAAAACTAAAATCACCACATAACAGCGAACTTGATAGCATCACTAATAATTAATTTAAAAAAATTTGAAAAAACAAAAAAAATGTAAACACTATTTCCATCCTTAGCGCCTCAAAGCATGCTGGGATGGGAGCACCTCCAGACTCCCAGCGACGCTACACCAATATGGCGGCGTCCATGGTTACAGTTGCGTCCATGGTTACGGCGCGCATCATGGGATATGCGTCATATCCATCTAGCGATACAACAGGCCGGGTAAAGCTTCTCAGGTTTCATGATGACTACTGCCGTTAGCTTACAAAGGCATCGCTGCCGAGTCTTTATTGATACATAAATTGATACATAAAATAGACCTCAGAATTACAACTGGCTGGAAATCGCTACATTCATGACTGTGGTGTTTTGTTTCAAACGGGAGCTTAATTTAACCCTTGATATTCAATGCTAGCATGTAGCAAGCAGCTAGCCGACCCCCGAAGCAACCCCCTATAAAAACTATAAAGCTATAAAACTTAGCTATAAAGCTATAAAAACGTATTGCATGTCTTTGCGATATGCATATTGCATGGGTCAATATCGCAACCCTATTCTTAACTCATTAGCACCCAAAAACATTTCTATGTCATCATCTACATGTTCTATTTTAAATGTTTTAAGTGTCCCAAAGACATATTTATACCTTTTTGTTAATGTTTTTTTTAATGCTACAACATATAGAAGAACTGCAGAGAACAGTTGAAGCAATGGTAGTTATTACAAAAAACGGCCAGCAGGTGGCAGCAGAGTATAAGAGATCAGCCAGGGCTATGTTGCAAAGCTCTTTTTCCCAGTGTTTTCAACAGGTTTGTGAATAATGATGAAACTTAGCTCTATTCTCATGCTAATTGCTGCAAAACGGAAACAGATACAAGTATACTTTTTTCCTGATGAAAGAAGAGACTGTAATCTTTCTTTTGGTAGGATCCATATTTTTATAGCAGTAGAACAGAATATTCTGCAGACTTTGCAAAATCAGTCAAAATCCAGTAGAACAGCCGGGAGCGAAGGGGGTTGTTTCAGTGAAAATGGCTGGGAGTGAATGAGTTAAATATCGTAATAATATCGATATCGCTATATTCCACAACTATATCGCATATTGCATGTTTTTCCAATATCGTGCAGCGCTCATGTAAATGCAGTATGTTATTGAATTGAAAAAGATAGAAATGTCTCATCCAAGAACTGCTTCCATATTACAGTACCATGTAATTTTATTCCAAATGGACCATTTGCAAGTTTTAGTGCAATCCTAGTCACTTTTAATAGGGCGCCTTTCCACTGTGTAGTAGGCCAACTCATTGGCTCTGTTCTAGTGATGTTTTCCATTTAAAAATAGTATAGCGGGAAACTGCAAATTGACTGCCAAATTGAAATCACCAGTTGGAACTATACACGCTAACACACAAAAACTAAAAAGAGTAAAGGTATGTATTTACTTCCTAACATGTGGCTGTTGAACACACATTTTATTCCAGAGGAGACCAATGACACAATGACACTTGCTGCTGCAGCAGAGGGCTGACTGAGAAGGAACATGCTTGGCTACAGCATGTAGGGTCAAGACACACAACTGGGGAAGCTTATTGTTAGCATGGGTGCTATTTTTTGTCATTTCTCACTGTGTAGCCACAAAAGTTAGAATGAATCTTTAGTGACAAATCTGACCTAAAAAAGAGTAACCAGCTGTGGTTTCCGTCACTTGTGTAGTATCACATTGCCATGCTTGGAAAAAAAGATAAAACTGTATGAAAATGTCTTTACATGTGTATTTGTATTATCATGCTAAAAGAAATGTAACAATAATACAATGTTATCTGGAGGGGCGGGACATTTCCCGGTGGGCAGCCCTATATTTCAGGCCACAAATCGGCGGGGAGGAGCCAACACATTTGTTTCACAATCGCTCGTTTTGCGTTTTGAAATCAGCCCATACATAAAGAGTATCCATGTCACGTCTCATCGTCAATCAACTGTAACTACATCTACAACTCATTACAGGCCAGTACAATCAACTGTAACTACATCTACAACTCATTACAGGCCAGTATAATATATATATATATATATATATATATAGCACTGACTGCCTGCCTTTGTTACAAAGGGTGTCACCGAGTTACAATAATTCAATATCAAAAGTAGCAAAACTTGAATCCACAAATAGAAATAATAACCATATAATTATATTAAACATTTACTGTACAAAAATAACATAAAAGAGGCAAAACACAATCACAAGTGTTACTCGTAAAAGCAACAAAGCATGATAGGAAAGCCTCCTACAATTACAGTTGCTCTCCAAGTTTGCATGTCAGCTCAGTATTGTGCACCAGAAGTTGTGAGAACACATTTCAAAATAAGAGTACTAACAGGAAGTACAGTGTTAGCTGCCCTAATCTTGGTGATTTAACTTCATTTGGTAAATATCTCTTGTGACTGTGTAAAACGTCTTATCTCTTTTAATGTACATTTGTTTATTGGTTTCTTTATGTCCTTATGACCCATTTTATGTTCACAAACTTGTTCAAATAAACACTGATTGTGCTCTTGTAAGAGCATTCAATTGTAAATTACATTTTTGATCAATATGAATATCGTTGGAGGGAATGCCCATCTATTTTACTTTGATACTTTACTTGAAAACTTCATTTTATATGGCAGCGTTATTTATTCTCTATATGACATTCTTTCTCTTGTATAAGGGAAGCTTTTTTTTCTTGATTCAATATTACACATTGGAGCCATTTTTTATTTTTTATTTGTAGACTACTAGACTCTGTTGACTGATCTGTTTGCTTTAATCCCATATGGTATTTTATTTACTGACATTGTTTTTTACATACCACATTTTTTGTTTTATCTTCTTCAAACAGTAAGAAGAGTAGGAAACGTGGGCTAAAACGGCGGGGAAGATAATTCCCGAAAACAAGAAGACTGAAGCCCTTCATTTGCTTGATTGCCAAGAAGAGAAAATAACACTTACTTTATACTTGTGGGGTGCACTGCAGACTGCACTTGTTACTTCTAGTGTCAGCCAGCCACTGGGCACTGCATACACAACAGTACAGTAGACCAATAAATCAAAAGCATTTCAATTTATTTATTTATTTATTAGTATATGGCTTAGATTTCTAAATAGAATAAGGGAATACCATGCTAGGCACAAGCGAAACATTCTGTGCACTATACAGTGGTAATTTTAGTTAAATCGCACTTGCACGCACGGTGAGTGTCAAACCTACCTTCGTCAAACTTAGCATGACAGTGCGTTCAACAATTCACTACCCACTTAATGACACCGAAGCTACCTCCAGGCAGCAGACAGCGAGACCCGCATTTTTAGAGCCGAGGAGCGTGAAACGCACACGCACGCACCCCCCCCCCCCCCCCACACACACACACACACACATGCACACACCCACACACACACACACACACACACAAAGCACAAAGCACACTTGTGGCTCCAAGCGGACATATGACACAATTGGTTATATTCAGGATGTGTTAAAGAGTAACAGTCATTGGATACAAACCATCATAACGACAAGGGTTAAAGAGGGGTACATTCTTACCGAAAGGTGGCAAATAACCTGTGCCGGATCTCTGAACCTGACAGTTCGAAGCCGTGAAGTGATGGAGCAAATGTGCAATTGCTGGTGCCGGTACCGGAGCGAAGAGACACTGTCATTTCTCGACCAGGGAGCACAGAAGCGCGCTTCTATTTACTCGTGCAGGAGGAAAGACACGCCCACCGCGTGTCTGTGAAGGCGCTTGTTTGAGTGTGTGTGCGTGTGTGGGGGTGTGGGGGTGCGTGTGGGTGTGGGTGTGGGTGCGCGCGCGCGTGCGCGTATGAGTTTGCGTGCGGTAGTGCGTCCACATATAATAACTGATCAGTATTTGTTATTTGTAACGTTCTTGCTTGAATGTCTAATTTTTGGTGGTGGTGTCTTTAATTGACATTGTGAAAAACTAGGCTGTCGTTTTTGTTTTTTTGTTTGTATGTTTTTTTGTTTTTTGTTTTTTCATTTTAAAAAGGGACAGCTGGGCACCAGCCACTTAAGCAGACTGCATACCAGAAAAAACTGCAGTGCTCTTTTTAACTGCCTGATGTGCAACAAAACAGCTGGTTATGAGCACATTCCACATTACCATGTGGAGAACCAGTGAGTGATTGAATGTCATGAATTCTCAACTCATCAGTTTGTGTATTTATATGTTTTGAGTATGTTTCATTTTCATGACTGCTTTATTCTAAACAATCAATCAAACACACTTATGGAGTGCTTGAAGGACACCAAGGAATCTAAAGCAGGCTACAGCAGTGTTTACCAACCATTTTTCATTTCAAAGCTCTCATTGCACACCCAGGACGGCATATTAGGGCCATATATATATATATTTAGAAGGGGGTAATATTTCGAGCGAAAACTCGCAAATACTCAGAAACTTACGACAAATACATGTTGCGTAGCTATAGTCTAATGTGAGGATTCGTTGGTGGTTAATAGGACGATAAAAAAGCAGGATCAAGATGGATGCATTCTTAATTTAAACTTTACTCATCATACATAGCAGCTAGAGTGACAACACTTCCTGATATTCTATCAGCTGACTAAACACTTACCAATCAGAAGCTAGCATACTTTAGGTAACAGTAGATTTGACACATCAAATTAGCTCCTTGTACAAAAAAATACCAATATGTATTCATGTGTAAATAATAATTCTGGAAACATAAATATATAAGTAAATATACATTTTAACAAATTAACTTAACTTTAGCATTGTACACCTTCGCAAAGCGAGGCGTCTTTGTCGCTGGCCGTACCCAATGCTTCAAAGAGTGAATGCTTAACATCATATGGTTAATCTCTGCTAAAGCAATTACTATCTCTTTATTTGAAAACCCGACCGAAAGGTTTTGGCACAAACATCCGAGTAGCACGCTACTTGTACGTTTTTTAAATTTGCCACTTCATTAAAATTTTCTTTTTTTTTTCTCATAATATTGCCCCCACCCTCTAAAAATATATATATTTATACGTGGCCTTAATACGCCGTCGTACACACCACTGCAAATGTCACAAAATTTATGAAAATTAAAGAGGTACTCAAACTAAATAATCTTTTATGCTGATAAACTGTATAAACTGTGCTCAGTTTACATGCCTACATGTCCTGGTCATTATTTCAACATTTTAGAGCATGTTTGTTGAAAATTACAATTTGGGGCCAAAACCGTGTGCTTGCCGCCATCTTAGGGTAAACACTGGGATAAACACAATGTGGCTGTTTGTCCTCTCATACGAGAAGTCAGTTACTATGTCACTTGTCAAGTGTGACGAAGTCGCTCTGCCACCTACTGGCTCAATCTCGTACTCACGAGTTGTTGTAGTAGTATGCTAGTGTTTTGCAAACATCCTTATTACCATTTTCAGGTTAGTGATGTATTAGCATTGCATTTGGTTAGTTTATTTAGCATAGTTTGTCCATAGTATAGAAATTATTTAGATCATAGTTTTCGCTGCTCCTGTCAGTCACAGCCAGATCACGCCCAACGCTCTTCCCATTCGTAACGCAACAGTCTTCCAGGCAACACCCCATTTCAGCGCTGATTTAAGAATCTGATTTCCTGTTGAGTTGTGCTTTAAATATTGACCATCTTGTCTCAATTTACTCACACATTTACTTACTCAGTGTGAAATCCGGGCCTATTTAATTTATCATAAAGCTATATATTTCCTGTTGTATGAATGATAAGTGCTTAAATGTGTTAAAAATGTCCATAATGGATGTATGCTTCAATTCACGTTAGTCTCTCAATTGTATTTCATTGAAACATTCATGTAGCTCCTAGTGTAAAAGGCTGTCTTTTGTGTTGTTTAAATAGCTCGCAGGGGTTAAGTCACATACGCCAGTCATCATTGTACTTCTTCTGATGTGTGACATAGTTAGGCAGCCAGTCGGGTTCCTGTTATTGTACACTGTCAGAAAAAAAGGGTACTGTTGGGGTCCATTTATGTAAGTACAACTGTTTGTAATGTACCCTACAGGGCTCATACTTCATCCCAGGCCTGGACTGAGCCATCTGGATTGAAATAGGTGGGCCGTCCTATATTTTGGGCAGCGAATCTCAAAATCACATAGCAGCAGCCCACATATAACCAGCAAGTAATTAAAATATCCACCTACTCCTATGTTGATTGTCTCATTGTCAATCAACTGTAAATGCAATGATCCTTACAGGCCATTATATATGGCACTGACTGCCTGCCTCTGTTACTAAAAGGGTGTCACTGAGTTACAATAATTTGATATCAAAAGTAGCAAAACTTCAATCCACAAATAGAAACAATAAAAATTACAACTATATTAAACCTTGTCTGTACAAAAATAACACATAAAAGAGTCAAAACGCAATCACAAGTGTTACTAGTAACATTAACAAAGCATGATGGGAAAGCTCCTATGTTTACAGTTGCTCTCTTCAAGTTGGTGTCAGCTCAGTAATGTGCACCAGAAGTGGTGAGAACACATTTCAAAATAAGAGTACTAATAGGAAGTACAGTGTTAGTTGCCTTAATCTTAATGATTTAACTAAATTTGGTAAGTGTGTCTTGTGAATTGTAAAATGTCTTATCCCATTTAATGTACATTTGCTTATTGGTTTATTTTTGTCCTTTTTTGGCCCATTTTATGTTCACAAACTTGTTCAAATAAACACTGATTGTGCTCTTGAAAGAACATTCAATTGTAAATTAATTTTTTGATAAAATGCAATATGAATATCATTGGAGGGAATGCTCACCAAATCTACATTGATACACAAACTGTAAAATTGTGTATGTTCATTAAAATGTGAACTAAAGTGGGCCGGTCTGAGCCCTGAAACTCCAGGGCTAAAAATGGATCCCAGTCCGGCCCTGCTTGAACCCTTTGGGTACAAATAAGTACTGTTTATGGTTAAAAAGGTACATAAATGGTAGGGACGTGCCCCCCCAAAAAATCGATTCTCATTTAGTACGATTCCGAATCGATTTTAAATGTCCTAAAATAGATTTAATTTAAATTATTTTATATATATTTTGTATACGATTTGGCCACTATGGGGCAATGTGGTTCAGCGCGTTCTGATACACAGTTAAGTTGTAGCCACATTAGAGTAGAAGGAAAAAGTCACGATCAAGTTATGCCAATAAAAGTTGTTTTTTTGGAGCGTAGAAATAGCATATGCCGGTGAGTAATGTTAAGATGCTTCTCTGTATACATTCCTGAAGCGTTTTGAATGAATAGCCATTCTTTTGGGTAAGTAGCATGCTAATTAGCATTAGCAAGTCAATGGCCCTTTTGTTTGTGCGTTAGCCTTGAGCTAGGTCTGTTCAGGAAACAAGCTAAACAAAGTGTGTTTGCATTTAAGTGTGAACTGTATGTAATTTTCTTTGTTTTGTGTGTTTAGTATATTTTAATGTCTCCATTCATCATTCTGTCTTGCAAACCAGACTGGAGTAGGTCATGAAAATTCTATAAATTGAAGCAGAAATCATTGTCAATCAAATAATTTTGAATCAAAGATGATTCTGAATTGAAAATCGATTCTGAATTAAATCGCAGACCCAAAAATCGGAATCAAATCGAATCGTGAGACAGTCAAAGATTCCTACCCCTAATAAATGGTCCTAACTATCAAAAGGGCATACAGGAGAACGTTTTTGTACCCTTACTTTGTGAATGTAGGAGTACAAATCTGTGGTGATCAGTGGTTGGCTGGCAGGATGTCGAGACCAGACCTGGAAAACGTCGGCAACCGCCATCTTTGATCTTTCACACTAGGAGTAATCCCTGTGATTTTTCTACCTATTTTGCCAATCTGTAGACATTTATTTTTGGATAGTTAGTCAAAAAGGTCCGTGACAGTGAAGGACGGTCAGTTTATAAAAATGTTTAAGTATACAGTATTGGGCATTTTCGTCCCTCCTCTTCCTCCTTGACTTCAACATACCACTGTATTAACAGCACGCTAAAGAATGCATTTACGTCCAACCACACTGGATATTATTGTCTTTAATTGCTTTTTGAATGCGTATGTAGGAGCTGTTGGATTATTAACATTGTTTTTCTGTTTCAATATATATTCTTCAAAGTGTTTTTGATTTTAGTTAGATATGTAAAACTGTTCCCATATGTTAGTAGAATGTGGTCTGTTTTTCCCCCTAAGGAAGTGAGGTGTCGGAATCTATAGGGCAGATATGCGGGAATCTCTGGTGCGAAGCTGCTACAGAGTTCAATAGTTTATCTAGGAAGCCAATAATTTACCTCACATCTGTTAAGGACTGAAAGAACTCAATGGGAGATGGCCTGATTGTATTTCACTCTGCTGACAGGACAAGATCAAAGGGGGGGCACAGTCTCTTCCTCGGGGGCTGTGCTCTGTGTGGGGTTTTATGGGGGGTCCCTGGTGCAGGGAGGTGGCGGGGGCAAGGTGTTTGCCCACATCCTTGAGGAAGAGATAAGGATAGGGGGTGTGTAGACTTGTTTTGACAGGAAATGTCACATGTTCTGATAGACCAAATGGTACTTTCTTTGTCAATGAAGGGGGTGGGAACGTTTTCTGTATATATGCATGCATGAACTTTGAGAAGAACACATTTGTGGGTGAGCTGCATGATTGAGCAGTAACTCCAAGTGGCTTTCAGAATCTGAAATAAAGCTAGCAAAACTTCTCCACAAGACTTCAACTTTGAATTTTATTTGAACACGCAGAAATCAGAGAAATGATTTCCAACAATTGGTGACCCCCGACGCTGAATGGTGTTAAGAGGATTTCGAGCTGCAGTATTTCATGAATGAATGGAACTTCTAGGCCTAGATAATTAAGTACGGTAAGTGGAGACTTTTGTCCACGTAGAGAAGGTCTGTCTGTTTGGGATCGCTGCAACTTGTTTTCGTCTTCTAAATTGTATAAATTTTTTACATGAGGTCTGTGTGGACAAGTTGTAGTTTAATGTCGTTCTAAAAATTCCTACGACATTGAACTACGTCGGGTGGAGCATGTGGTGACGAACGTGCTGGCCCGGACCGGTTAATGCGCGCGGCTGCTGGGGACAGAGCCATGTTGACAGGTTGAAGTGGTAATATTTCATCTTTTCACTAATAAAGCCGATAGACTGTGACCGTTGGACGTAGAGAGTTGTCCTTGCATTAAAGATGAAGGACGTCATGGTAGCGCGCCTGTTTTATGAAATATAAGACAGTTATTGAAGAAGGGGGGGCTAATCTTAGTGGGCATGACGTTGTTTTAGCTTCCATTCCATTTACACGTAATAAGTTCTTAAAAAAGCGCGCCCTGTTGAAATTGAACAGTTGGGGGAGTCAGGTCGATTACAACGGACATTGGGTTTTATGCCGTTATATTTGCGATCGCAAGATTACGTGATTTTTTTTGGTTTTGCGCTGAACGAGCGCCTTGCATGAAATATGCAGTAAAAGAGAGACAGTTTTGGCACAGCGGAATTGGATGACACTGCTGTCTGTTAGAAACGATAGGTCACGTGATTCGTTGTGTATTCGTTGTCTGTGTATGTTATATGTTGTGCTGTATGTTCTGTGTGTTTTGTGAGCTTCTGTGTTGCTCGTTGTACGGTTGTTTAAACGTTGTCGAATAAATTTACCCTATTGAACTATCATATTGTAAAGTGAGACGTCACTGCATTGATAAATATTAATACTGCTTAGGTAGTATATACACTTGTTGGAACTACGAGTGGTAAGAACTCTGAATAATGGAGGGCGATTTTGATCGTAATACTGAATGGTTTGATCTTAATGTACTTCCGGTACATAGTGGAAATTTGAACTTGGACGCGCAAGTTAAGCATGCTTCCGGAGTTGCAGTTGGGACCATACGAGAAAAGAGTCGGCGAAAGATGCAAGCATTGTTGATAGATTGGGTTACGGCTGCTTGCGACAAGGGTTGGTTCCCACCGTTGATGTCCACGGTTTGTTTGATCGGTCTGATGAAAGCTGTGGAATTAGCATGTGTAAACAAACGGCTCTCGCTGGAAAAAATGGTACGACAGACTTTTGTGTTTTCTTTGAGGGGTAGAGAAGTACGACGAAATTGTAGAAATGTGGATCAAATGATGAGGAATGCTAGAATGTTGGCGATGGGCAGTTCGGTTAAAATTGCTCGAGGAGCGTTGGTAAAGGCGGGTGCTAAGGATGTGGCTAATTGTGATGCTAACATTGTTGCACCTCTGGCAAGCAGCGGGCCACTCGTGGCTGTTTTGTCTGATGTTGTTAACCCGTTTACAGGCTCGCCGTACAAGCCTGCGGCTCAGATGCTGCAGAATTTGCAGGCACCGATGTTGACGGTAAATAGCGGTAATCTTGATGTGGATTGGCATAGTGGTAATGATAAAAATTCTGGACCACTTCGGTCTATGTTACAGGCCGCGGCTGACGGCTTGGCAGCTGGCGTAACCGCCTCTGTAACACGATTGGAGACTCTCTTGAACGAAATTTTGGAAATGAGGGAGAGTCCGAAAGTGAAATTGGACAAAGCAAGTGCTTTTAAATTGGAACTAGCTTCTAAAAAAAGGTGGGGGCTGCTCTGTTGGGGGTGTATTGGAAGTGTTTGGATATTGGGAGGTTTTGTTTGATTTTCTTCAATATTCTTAACTGTAAGTTGGTTTTGGGTAAGTTTAGACTGGTGAGATGATGGCAGATGGAATAAAGTAATGAAAAGGAATGTGGTAAAATGGGTTTTGCGATGTTGAGGGATGCTAAATGAAGAAATTTTCTCTCCTCCTCTGTATGGAAAAAGAGGGGGTTTGAGTGTGAGTGGGGGATTAGTCATGTGTCCTCGTATTGTGAGTTTTTCTCTTTCATAGGTAAGAGAAGGATGATAAAACAAAATAAGTAACAGTTTTTTAAGGCTGTTGCTAAGTTCTTGTAGAAAAATATTAATTTAGTGTTTTTATTTTTAGTGACTACAATTGACAGTCTTTTATACTATACTATTTTTGATAAAGACGAGCCAGGTTAACTTTTTCTTTTTTGGGCAATTGCAACTAAAGGAATAATGATGAAATAATAGCATTTTGTATTGAGCTATGTTGAGTTAAAATAATTATCCCTATATCCGTACAGCTGTGGCTGGATTTAGGATAGTTGAATGAGAAGTTATAAATGTTTTTGTAGTCAACATAATGATTATGATGTTTAATGTTTTTTTTTTTTCTGAGTGTGTCATTTCAGAAACTGATGCTTAAGTTCCAAAGCGGATGGGGTTTGATGACTATCTGCAAACGGGATGCGCCCAGCTCTACTGATACATTGTATTCGCAAGTATTTCTAGTGGCTGTTTTTGAGGGGCATTCTAAAAAGAACAAGTTTGAAATATTTTTAAGAAAACGGGAAGTGAAATATCTTGCTATAATCCCACATCCTCAATCTGGCATTTTTAATGCATTGCATCAACGAGTGTGCATTTTTTGGTCAGGTGAGCTCTCAGAAAGACTATGTGTCATCGAGTCCGCCATTGCAGACAGCAATTTCCAACGTTTGGATGTACGTGACAAAGAGTCAAAGAGCTTCGCGCCGCAGCACAGTCATTCTCCTCCTGTGCCGACAGACAATCATAATGCTCAAATTCCTCAATGCCCAGTGACTGTGTACACGTCTCATTCCAGTGACTTCTCTCCTATGGCTGTTTTGCATCCAGAGGAAATCTAAATGCCTGCTCTGAACATTGCTGCCACAGCAGCCGCCCTGCTGGCCAGGATTGAACATTGACAACAGCTGCCGTCCTGCCTTCTGCTGGGGGACTGGACAAAGAAAGTTGGTGGTCGGAATGGGATGTGATCCTTGTTCAGAGATATGCTACATAGTGATATGCAAGGCATTTTTAATGTGTTGGATGGGGAACTGTGATCTATAGCAAGGTATTTCAGGAAATTGAACACGACATATGTGAATTTGGAATGAGGGATTGGGAAAAAAAATTAATTTCAATCTTAGTTCCTCTATTTTATTGTTGAGAAGGGCCTACTAAATGTCTGCCTATTTTCTTGGGATAATCAGTTTCTGAATTGGTACAATGGAAATTTAACTAATACGATACGATATACTTTAGTTTTCCTTGTGGGGAATTTTTTTTCTGGGCTCCGTCCAGCTGCAGTTAAAGTTAAATACGAAGTGCAGCATTAACTAGAAGTCTTCCCAGAAGTCTTCACAAAAGTATATGTTATAAATATGTATTATCTAAGTATATGTTCTATATACATAATATTGAAACTTACATCTTATCATACTGAGATATTGTTATTCAACAAATAACTGCGAGTTTGATGATTAATTTTCGATTATTATTTTTTTTCTCACAGCACTGTGATTTATAAATCCCAGAGATATTTTTTGTGCTGTGTTTTTACGGGCCCCACTAATCTGTAGAAGAGGTGGGGTTGATTAGTAGTTTCTGAATCATTTTTAGTTTGCTTAAATCTAGTAGTATTGTTTTTCATGTCTCCAAAGTTTTCACATTTAGTGTTTTAGTTTTTATCTGATTGTGCTAATTTTTTGCAGTGTCCTGCGGCTATCTCGGTTGCCTCACAATCTGATTTTGAGAGTTGTGAATTTTACGACGTCTTTTGCGGGGGCTGTAGTCTGGCAGTCCTTCTTTATGAGCTAACGGGGTTTTTTGATGTGTCTTCCTTTGAAGTGCAATGCGTGTTTGTAAAGATCTGTAGATCTTTGCCAAAATGAGGGAGGTATGAACAAAAGGACAGTTCATGTTTAAGATATTAACCAATGTAGACGAATTAGAAAATTCAATACAAAATTACAAAGGTTGTGGGGTATCGCCTACACTCCATTTGACAGGGTGAGTTTGATGGGAAAATTCACAGTTTGAGTTTGGAGAAATCTACAGGGAACAAAACAAGAGCGGAAGAAAAGGTAAGTCAGAAGCAAGCATGGACAATAATGAAAATATTGCCAATGAAGGTAATTATATTATATCTGTTATCTCAGAAAAATGTAATGTTTGGAGCCCAGTGTTTGCAAAAGAGTATAGATAATATGAATATATGTGAGTTTTTCCCAGCATGCCAGGATTCGGCCGATCATGGGATTCTGGGAAGAGAATATATGATATGAAAGGCAAAGTTATGCAAATTTAGAATAAATTTAGTCGTGGTAAAAAATTACCTATTATTAAACAAAACCTATTTGAAAAATAAATATTTACAAGCTCTGTCTTATATTAATGAATGAGCGAATGTCATTCAACTCAATCAAAGGCTGGGCTCTATTTTAATGTCACAAAAATAGATATTTTCCTGTTCCAACAGCACAGGACCTACGGATCTTAATCAAATAACATTTACTAATCCCAACTAACAAAAACTATCAGGGTTTTTCCTCCAAATAAAATTTATGTGAGTTTATGAGAAACTAAAAATGAAAATTTTCTGCACTCAGGAGAACGGCCCCAGGGGGTCGGAGAGGAAATCTTGTGCAGTTCGCTGGACAGAAAGAAGGATGGAGACGACATTCCACATCTGGTCTACAAGGCTGCCGGAGACGTGCCAGGCTCAGCTATCTTATCAACTGATGATCATCAATCTTATCACCTCCGACCTGGAGCCACGTCAGCTGACCCAGTGATCGTTCTGGAGCGGCCGTTTCGACATCATTCGACACCGTTTGAGGACATCAGTCAACGGATCAAGTCAAGTGCCTTTTCTTGGGCAATCATTCCACGAACAGTCACATTTTCGGGCAGAATAATCCCGTGACAAATCGAAGAATTTGTCTACCCCAAATTCTTAAAGAAGAGACGAACTATTGCGACACTCTTTTCATTCAACAAAGAGCTTCATCACAAGATGGCTGAGAGAAGAGAAAACATCTACAAAAGCTGTGACATCACGACACTTCTTTCAATGTTAATCTGATTTGGTATTTTCCTTTAAAAACAATGTCTTAAGGTGTTGAACTATAGAATAGTTCAAATGAGGGAATGTTGGATTATTAACATTGTTTTTCTGTTTCAATATATATTCTTCAAAGTGTTTTTGATTTTAGTTAGATATGTAAAACTGTTCCCATATGTTAGTAGAATGTGGTCTGTTTTTCCCCCTAAGGAAGTGAGGTGTCGGAATCTACAGGGCAGATATGCGGGAATCTCTGGTGCGAAGCTGCTACAGAGTTCAATAGTTTATCTAGGAAGCCAATAATTTACCTCACATCTGTTAAGGACTGAAAGAACTCAATGGGAGATGGCCTGATTGTATTTCACTCTGCTGACAGGACAAGATCAAAGGGGGGGCACAGTCTCTTCCTCGGGGGCTGTGCTCTGTGTGGGGTTTTATGGGGGGTCCCTGGTGCAGGGAGGTGGCGGGGGCAAGGTGTTTGCCCACATCCTTGAGGAAGAGATAAGGATAGGGGGTGTGTAGACTTGTTTTGACAGGAAATGTCACATGTTCTGATAGACCAAATGGTACTTTCTTTGTCAATGAAGGGGGTGGGAACGTTTTCTGTATATATGCATGCATGAACTTTGAGAAGAACACATTTGTGGGTGAGCTGCATGATTGAGCAGTAACTCCAAGTGGCTTTCAGAATCTGAAATAAAGCTAGCAAAACTTCTCCACAAGACTTCAACTTTGAATTTTATTTGAACACGCAGAAATCAGAGAAATGATTTCCAACAGAGCGTACATCAGCGGTTTGTGAGCGGCGAGCGCCCGACATGGCTCATCACAGTAGCGTCAAACAGCGAAAAAAATACACTTTTTTTCCATAAGTAATTATGTAAGACATATAAAAGACTTCACTGTAAATCCAGCTAAAACGGGGAAAGGTACCCCACCTGTTAGTTTTCCTTGCATGGGAATTGGTAACAAATGAGTATTCATATCCCACAGAAACATGGTTGGAATGTCTGTAAGCAAAATATAACTTAATTGATAACTAAGTAAAAGTTTAGTTGGCTTCACTTGGTTGGATTTTGAGTATCCTGGAATAATTTCACTGTTAATTTAGTTGACAGGCAGTATGGTTTTTTTGCAGTAACAACTGTGATCTGTTCTAAAAAGAGCTCACCAATGATGGGACAGACCTAGCAATTTGCTAAGAAAAATTAAAAAAAGGAAAATGTCAAAAAAAAACTTATATTTTCTTTAAAAATGTAATAGATTGTGTTGAATGGAAAAAAAAGGCTGTTTCTATTTACTCAACTATTACAAAAAGAGACAAAAACAGTGTCAAGTTTGCGGTGTGGTTGTGGTTGAGGACCCAAGAGCAATGAAGCAGAGCAAGTGGCCAAATTCTGTACAACATGAACAGCGCCCCCAATAAAGGCACACACAAACAAGTTTAAACTAGTCCAAAATTTAAACTAGGACAATTTATAATTTTAAGGGGAAAATATGTTGATTGTAAATTTCATGGTGCCAACAAATCTCAAAAAAGTTGGGACAGGTAGCAATAAGAGGCTAAGTCAATTGCACTTATAAAAAAAAACAGCTGGAAGACCAGATACCACCAATGAGGTCCATTGGCAACTTGACTGGAGTATAAAATGAGCTTCTCAGAGTGGCAGTGTCTCTCAGAAGAGAAGATGGGTAGAGAATCACCAATTCCTCCAATGTTGCGCAGAAAGATAGTGGATAAATATCAGAAAGGTGTTTACCAGCGAAAAATTGCAAAAAGGTTGAAGTAATCATCTACAGTGCATAACATCATCCAAAGATTCAGAGAATCTGGAACAATCTCTGTGTGTAAGGGTCAAGGCCGAAAAATCATACTTGTATGCCCATGATCTTCGGGCCTTTAAACGGCACTGCACCGTAAAGAGGAATGCTTACTGTTAGGGAAAATCACAGAAAGGGCTCAGCAATACTTCCAGAAAACCTTGTGAACACAATCCACCGTGCCAGCCGCCGTTGCCAGATCAAACTCTACAGTACAAAGAAGAAGCCATTTCTAAAGCAGACCAAGAAGTGCAGGCGTTTCTCTGGGCCAGGGGTTATTTAAAATAGAGTGTGCAAAGTCTAAACCTGTTTCATGGTCAGACGAATCAGGATTCGAAGTTCTTTGTGGAAAACTGGGGCGCTGCATCATGCTGACTAAAGAGGACAACCCAAGTTGTTATCAGCACTCAGTTTATAAGCCTGCATCTGTGATCGTATAGGGTTGCATGAGTGCTTGTGGCATGGGCAGCTTCCACATCTGGAAAGGCATCGTCAATGCAGAAAGGTATAATCAGATTTGAGAACAACATATGCTCCCATCCAGACATCATCACTTTCAGAGAATATCTTGCATTTCTCAACACGATAATGCCAGACCACATGCAGCACCAATTACAACATCTTGGCTGCGTAGGAAAAGGATGCAGGTATTGAAATGGCCAGCCTGCAGTCCACTTCTTTCACTTAAAAAGAACATTTGGCGCATCATAAAGGGCAAGGTGCAACAAAGAAAGCCCAAGACAGTTGAACAGTTAGAGATGCGTGTTAGACAAGAATGGGACAGTATTCCTATTTCTAAACTTGAGAAACTTGTCTCCTCGATCCCCAAACATTTGTAAACTGTTGTAAGAAGAAGAGGGGATGCCTCACAGTGATGAAAATGGCCTTGTCCCAACTTTTTTGAGATATGTTGACACCATGGAATTTAAAATGAACATAGTTTTCCCTTAAAATGATAATTTTTTTACGTTTAAACTTTTGACCTGTTCTCTATGTTCTATTCTGAATAAATAATAATTGCATTCAGTTTTTATTCACAATTTGTATAGTGTCCCAACTTTTTTGGAATTAGGTTTGTAATTTTTCATCAATAACTAATCCAAGAAATTTATTTTTATACACTCTTTCTATTTCAATTGAATTTACCATAAGTTTGTCTAGTACCAAAAATATTGTATATATATACAATATAAATAATTTGGGGCCTAGCACAGACCCTTGGGGGAATTCATGAGTAATCAGGTTTGATTATAAGTACCGATATCTATTATCTGTTAGGGTTTCTGTCCAAGCAGGAGTGGCGGAATCCGGGGAACAGGAGAGCAGGCAGGCTGGCAGGCAGGGCAGCAGGTTGGCAGACGAGAGTCCAGACACAACTGGAGCGAGTTGGGGATGACCTGGGCAAGATTAGACAAACGGGTGAGCAAATAAGCAATTTCCAACAAGAGTAACAAGAGAGCTCGATTCGACTGACTGAGCAACAAGACAAGACGATCTGGCGCCGAGGCGTGGTCCAGGGCTGGCTTATGAAGGTTGGTGGTGATTGCCGACACCTGGTCTCTGCCTCAGCTGTGCCTCCTTCCTCTAACGAGCAGGATTAAGCACACACACACCCATACAAGAACAAAAAGGCAAAAGGGGAAAACGAGAAGGGCAGGGCTCATGGGGAGGCGGCAGGAGTGGCGCCCGACGACGGTTGAAGTCCCGGATGAGGGACTTGTCCAGGATCTGGCTACTTGGGACCCAGCTGCGCTCTCCGGGCCCATACCTGGCCTAATCAACCAAGTACTGGAACCCGCGGCCCCGGCGGCGGACATGCAGAAGACGATTGACTGTAGGCAGGATGCCCGTCCATCATTCGAGGAAGGGGAGGCGCAGGGGATGGCGGCGCTAGAGAACTGGTTGAGTAAGGCTTTTTCCGGGAAACATGGAATGTGGGGTGGACACGAAGGCTGGCCGGCAGCTTGAGGCGTACAGTGCAGGGGTTGACCACTTGTTCGATGTCATAGGGACCAATGAAGCGTGAAGCCAGTTTACTGGAGTCCAACCTCAAAGGGAGGTCCTTTGTACTAAGAAAGACCTTCTGTCGCAGTGTGTAGGGGGGTGCCGGGGAGCAACGCCGGTTGGCCTGTGTCTCTGACCTTGCTGAGGCACGGAGCAGGGCTGTGTGGGCACGTCTCCAGGTGCTGGAACAACGCCTCATGTGGGCCTGCACGGATGGGACCGCCAGGTCCTTCTCTTTGGAGGGTAACAAAGGAGGCTGGTACCCTAGAGAACAGTGGAAGGGAGAAATGCCCAGGGAGGCATTAGACAGAGAGTTGTGTGCATACTCGCTCCAGGGTAGTTGAGTGCTCCAGGTGGAAGGGTTGCTCCATGCATCCGAGGGCAGATTTCAGTTGCTGATTGGCGCGTTCTGTTTGTCCGTTGGTTTGTGGGTGGTATCCAGAAGACAGACTAACGGAGATGCCTAGGACAGAGCAAAAAAACTTCCAGACCTGTGAGGTGAAGTGGGGGCCTCTATCTGAGACCACCTCCTGTGGGATGCCATGGAGGCGAAACACGTGCTGGATCAACAAGTTGACGGTCTCTGCGGCGGAGGGGAGTTTGGCCAGGGCAATGAAGTGGGCAGCTTTGGAGAACCTGTCGATAGTGAGTATGGCGGTGTTAGCCTTGGACGGAGGGAGGCCCGTGACGAAGTCGAGAGCGATGTGGGACCAGGGGCGACTGGCAATCTGCAACGGGCAGAGGTATCCCGAGCTGGGCCGGGTTGACGTCTTGTTTTGGGCACAGACAGTACAAGCTGCGATGTAGGATCGTTTGTCCATCCCCATGTTGGGCCACCAGAAACGCTGGCTCAGGACGGATAGGGTCCTTCTGACCTGGGGACGATCACGGTCTGGGGCAAACAAGGTTCTCAGTGACCCACCTCTGGGATCCGGTTGTCCGCCTTGGGCATTCCTTTTAATTATTATTATTTTTTTAATTTTCTAAAGAGCTCAGTATTGTTCATTCGGTAATGTCATCATCATTGCTCTTTTTTCAAATTTATATATATATATATATATATATATATATATATATATATATATTTTTTTTTTTTTTTTTTTTTGTATGTGGGTGAGTATGTGTATGTGCGTGCGTGCGTGTATTTGTTAGCTCACCAAAAACCTATTAGAAAAAATCCCATACCGTTCACCTAAACCGAACACCGCCGTCAGGAGACCCGAGGGGACCAAAGAAAACAAAGGAAAGTGAAATCCAGCACCGACCAGACACCACCCACCGGGCCACCCACCAGAATTCTTCCCCAACCCCAGAAACATCTAAATTCCAACAAATCCCCAAAAAAAAAATCAGGGCGACCTCAAGAGACCGAAGGAGAGACTGGGGAAAAGAAGGAAGGACAGACGAAGCCGAGTGAGATCCACAGACACCAGCCTCCACCGATTCAATGACCTGAGGAGGAAGCAGATTGTGTCTGAGTTTCGATAGATGCTGGTGTGGTGGATCTGGCATGCATGAAAATCTCCACCAAAGAGGGGAGCCGTCGACCCCTGCCAGGACAGAGCAAGCGCAACACCTCAGGGCCCCCCAGGCTGCGGCAGCGCCAAAGGACGACCCCCGGGCCCCGCCAGGGCCACCGGCCGGAGAGCAAACCCAGGAGCAGGAGCGCCCCCCACCCCAACACGGCCCGCGCCCCCGACCCAACGCAGCAGGACGGGGCACTGTAGGCCCGCCAGGCACCCCACCGGCCCACAACCCCTGCACCCCCCACGACCCCCCACCCCCAATCTACCCCCGCCATCCACCCCAACCCAGCCCCAGACATCCCCCACCCCCAGCACCCCCCACCCCGCCACCCCCAACAAAGCTGCCCCCCCCCGACCAACTGGCAGCCCCCCGACCCCCAGCCCCCGGGGACCCCCCGCACCCAGGCACCGGCGCCGAAGAGGGGCCGGACAGCGGAGCGGAGAGGGCAGCCGCGTCCACCCCACCCCACCCCCCGCCGCGTGGAGGGACGGAACACCGGGGGCAGAAGGGGAGATGGGGGCACCGGAGGACGGCCGACACCGCCGAACCCCAGGCCCAGCGGGGGAAGGCCCCGGTCGTCACCCCAGCGTTCTTTGTGAAAGTTAACCCCTGTTACTGAGTCCGCCAGCTCGCCGACTGGCGAACTCTACCCCTAAACTGTGAATGTGACCCCACCCAGTGTATATACAAGTGTGTGTGTGTGGTGCATTAAAATTAGGAGCAGGTGAACCGGAGCCGAGGGAAATGATATTCCCACGCTCCGATCCACCCGCCTCCCAGGCATGTCACTGAGTGTATGTGGTGCATTAAAAAAAAAATATATATATATATATACACGGACAGGGGGCCGCAGCACTGCTCTATACCGTGGTCCCCAACCGATGGAACCCCCACAAGCCCCCCCCCCCCCAGTTGTGTGGTGCATTAAAATTGGAGGGGAGTTGTAGGGTGAAGACGGTGTTTCCACCCCCCGACCCCCCAAAGTGTGTTATGTGCCCTATATGTCTATAAAAGTGTATTGTGCAAACCTAGTGTAGTGAGTTAAGAGGAGCGACCAGCGGGGCCCCCCCCAACCAGGCGGGGGCAGGAGGCGCACCCGCCCACCAAGCCCCCACCGGGACCCCGGCGGGCATATGGGACCAGCCCGGCGGGGCGATAGGGCTCGCCCCCCGGATACGGGGGACCGCCCGAGGCGCCAGGACGCCCACCGGAGCGGGGCGGGCACAACACCAAACCCCAGCCGGCCCCCGGAGCACCGAGCCCCCGGCCCAGGGGAGGGGAAGGAAGGCGTACCAGGGAGGGGGAAGGAGACAACAAGAAGGGCAGGGGGCAGCGGCAGGGCCGCAGAGAGAGAGGGAGAGGAGGAGGAAGGGTGACGAGGGAGAAGGGACAGGGAGGCGGAGGAAGGGCGGGGAGAGGCGAGGAGGGAGAGGCAGCAAGGGGGAGGAGAGAGGAAACCACGGGGCATCCCGGCGGCCCACAGGCCCCGAACCGCGTCCAGAGCGACGGACCGCTACTACTCTTAAGAATAGTGGAGCAAGCATTAACCAAAAGCGCTTAAAAAATGAAGTAAAAGTAAGTGGCGCATCTAACATATGTTTATATTCAGTAGTTAACTGAGGTATATTTCAACTACGGAGGAATGCCTCAATATGCTCAGGGTTAGGCTTGTTAGTTTCTTAGTATAGGTTGTGATAATAGTTATAAAAAATGTGATTAATTTCTTCTGGTGATTGTGTGCATTCTCCAGTTGTCCCTTTAATAGCCGTTATAAGAGATTTCTCACCTTTGATGCATGCCCCCACTGCAGCACCTCTTGACGAAGGTGTGTGAGTACAAACAACTTATTCCCAGGGCACGCTACCGGGGTCTGCGTGTTGCCAGTTGCTTCCACCACCTTCCGCTCTACCTCCTACTGGAGGGCCTCTGTTCTCCGGCACGATCGTTTCGGGTGGAGACCCCTCTGCGGCTGGACCGTGCATGCGGGACAAGGCATCCGGCTTGGTATTCCGGGATCCTGGTCGGTAAGTGATGACATAATTAAAACGTGTCAGGAACAGGGCCCAGCGTGCTTGACAAGGATTTAGTCTCTGAGCGGACCGGAGGTACGACAAGTTTTTGTGGTCCGTGAAGATCTGGAAGGGTTCCGCCGCGCCCCCCAGCCAGTGCCTCCACTCCTGCAACGCAAGAATAATGGCCAGCAGCTCACGGTTGCCCACATCGTAGTTGCCCTCCGCCTGGTTGAGCCGACGAGAGAAGGCACAGGGATGCAGCCTCTCGTCACCTGGGGACTGTTGGGACAACACCGCCCCCACTCCCGTCTCTGAAGCATCAACCTCGACAACAAATGGAAGAACCTCGTTAGGGTGTGTCAAAACAATAATTTTAATTTAACAAAAGCAGCATCGGCCTACTGAGTCCAAATAAACGGAATCTTGGTAGATGCAAGCCTCGTCAGAGGTTCCGCTTTCATGCTATAGTTGCGGATGAACCGACGGTAGAAATGAGCAAACCCCAGGAACCTCTGCAAGTGCTTTCTTGACGTAGGGGTTGGCCACTCGACCACGGCCTGGATCTTGGCCGGGTCGGCTCTCAATTGACCCTTTTCCACAATATATCCGAGGAACTGGACCGAACTGGTGTGAAACGCACACTTTTCTGCTTTCACGTATAGACGGTTTTCCAGCAGTCACTCCAAAACCAGCCGAACGTGTTGTCGATGTTCTGCTAGGTTTCTAGAGAAAATCAAAATGTCGTCAAGGTAAACAAAACAAAAGTGATTAAGCATGTCACGCAAGACGTCATTAATGAAACACTGAAATACTGCAGGAGCGTTTGAGAGGCCAAAAGGCATAACCAAATACTCAAAATGCCCAATGGGTGTTTTAAATGCTGTTTTCCATTCATCGCCCTCCCTTATCCTGACCAGATGGTAGGCACTGCGAAGGTCTAATTTGGTAAACACCGTAGCAGAATGTAATGGTGCAAATGCTGACTCCATTAGTGGCAATGGGTATTTGTTTTAAATTGTTATGTCATTCAGGCCACGGAAATCGATGCAAGGGCGTAGAGTCTTGTCTTTTTTCTCAACGAAGAAAAATCCTGCCCCTAGCGGCGACTTGGAAGGCCGAATAAGCCCGGCAGCCATATGTTGTGACATATTCCTTAAGGGCTTGAAGTTCTGGCTTGGCTATTTGGTACAGGCGTGTACTAGGCAGCGGTGATGGAACCAATTCTATCGCGCAATCATAAGGTCGATGCGGAGGAAGAGATAAGGCCCGGTCTTTACTAAAAACTTCCCGTAAGTCGTGGTATTCTGCTGGCACATTTTCCAGGTTAATCGGTTCCATTGTTGCTTTGGCTGGGCCACAGTGGTAGTTTACCGCTGACTGCAGGCAATGTGAGTGACAAAACAAACTCTATCTCTCTAACCTAGGCATGCCCCAGTTTATGTCAGGGTTGTGCCTAGCCAGCAAAGTCAGATCCAGGACCACTGGGGCTGACCGGAAGGGCATAATGAAAAACTGTCTAGTCTCCACGTGATTTCCCGATAAACGCATGTGTAGACTCTCCGTTCTATGCGTAATCATCCCCAAGAGGCGCCCGTTGAGGTCATACATTTCCTTGGTTTTCTCAAGTCTAACCACCGGACATTTCAAGGTGTTGACAATTTTCGGGTCGACAATACAATCATCCGCCCCAGAGTCCACCAAAGCCGTCATCTTTACATTCACCCCACCCCATGTCATTTCTCCTGACAATTGTAGCCTTTTAGTGTCCAAATGGCTATTTGGGTCACATGATACCGTGGACTGGGAGTACTCACACTGGTTGTTGCGGTGGGGTTGAACGGTTATGGCTGGATCGGGTGCACGTCCATCAGGCCACCTCCGACATGTGGCCGATTGGTGTCCGGGCCGACCACAATATCGGCACGCCTGATTTCTCCACTGGTTCCTGTGTTCCGCCGCAGAGAGCCGTCCTCCCCCGAGCTGCATGGGCTCGATGCAGTCTCCAGCAGGAGGGCGTCGCCACGAAGCGTCTGGGGGAGAGGCGCCAAAGAAGCGCCCCGCGGTCGTGGTTGAAACCGGCTGAGCAGCTGTGTCTGCTGCCTCAGGTCGTCGCTCCTCCTTCCGTTCCCGCTGCCGCTCACGCAACCTGTTGTCCAAACGAATGGCCAGGTTGATGAGTTCCTCCAGACCGGACGTCTCGTCCCGTGCCGCCAGCTCGTCCTTGAGTCCCCGCCGGAAAATCCCGCACAGCGGCGCTTCGCCGTAACGGCTCTCGGCGGCCAAAACCCGGAAGGAGATGGAGTATTCCGCCACGGACAAGTCGGCTTGCTGGAGGTACAGCAAGCGACTGCCCGCTTCCTTCCCTTTTACTGGGTGGTCGAAGACGTTTCTAAGTTCCGCCAGGAAGGCAGGAAATGAAGCTCGGAGCTCCGGATTGGCTTTACTGACTGCCATCGCCCATAATGCCGCCTGGCCGGAAAGTAGGCTCATTACGAAGGCGACCTTGGCGCCATCATTCGGGAAAGTGTGCGGCTGTTGATCGAGAACCAGGCTACACTGGTGAATGAATTGGTCACACACACCAATGTCGCCAGAGTAGCGGGGAAGATGGGGGATATTGGGTTCCCGAAGAACAAAGTTACCAGCTGATTGGGACGCGGAGGAGACAGGTGACGCCCCGGCTGGTCGTAAGTCCGACCTCCGCTCCACCTTCAAGGTGAGCGACCCGATCTGGGCGGTTAGCGTCGACATTGCCTCCTTCAGCTCGCGGAAGTATTGCTCGTGCTGTCCAAGTAAGCGGCCATGGCTGGCCATGGCCTGGCACAGGCTGTTGGGGTCTGCGGGGTCCATTCTGGTCGGGTTATTCTGTCACGGTCACGAAGTGGAGGACCCAAATGCAGGAAGGTAGGAGAGCCACGGCAGGGATGCTGGTAACTTAGTTTTAATCAAAAACAGGAAAACACAAGATCACGCCCGAGGGCGGATAAAACAGCGAGTAGCGTGGGGTACAGAGTAGATCCACGGAGAAATGCTACTAGTCAAAACACGCGCGGTGTCTACATCACCTGGAAAGATTGCACCTAGAACGGTAGCAGAATCACAACGTCAGGTCTGGTGAGTAGCGTCACAGAGTAATAACCCGACGCTCCTTGCTGTTTCTGCCAGGCTTTTATTTTTGGCCTGATGAACTAATGGGCAGCAGGTGCGTTTGGCAGGATCCGCCCTCCAGCTGTTTCCCCAGCAACTGCAAGGGAAAACAGAACCAGCTGACCCCAATCATGACATCGTCAAACCGTATGAAGCAGCAGATATCCTCATATCTCCTGAGCCCCATGGTGGCCTTGTACATTGGATTTTGCATATATTTTTATTTTTTTATTTTGAATATATATGATAGTAAACGATAAACTACATTGATTTTAAATATATAGGGAGTCATCGAGTTACGGCAGAGTTCCGTTCCTACTCTAGGGATGTAACTTAAGTCGGATTTCATTGTTAAAGTCGGTAGTTACATCAAAATACTTTGTACAGTCATTTTAAAAAACATATTTGCGTGACCTGGAAGAGCCGGAACCAATATTTCGTGTTTCCGCACGGACATTCATTACTGACGGACGGCAGAGCGGCGCTAACTCAAGCTTAAACACGGAAATGTGACGCGCCTGATGGCAAGCCGACCGGCTGATGGACGTCCGTTGCTGGAGGTAACAACAACAAAACTTTAAATAACTTTAAAATGGTGTGATTACTGTGGGAAATTAACAAAAAAGAAGGTGCTACAGACGAGGCACGGCTGCCGCAAAGTCGAAACGACGTAGGTCGCGTGCGACGTCGTTCGAGAACTCACTGAATGGGCATAGGCTGTGTACACAATAAAATCATGTTATGCCAAAATAAATATTGCACTTAAAAAAAAATCACGTTACACCTTCATGAATATTTTTTTTGGTGTCTGCTGGGCGCTACATTCACTTTTACACGAGCTTTTTCGGTTGGTTGCACCACGCAGGATTTGGTCACACCCTTTTTTGGGGAGGTGCAGCATGAACATATTTGCTGATGTAGAGCTGTCTCAATTTGCATACCGTAGGTTCATATGACATAAAGATTGACAGGGACTCAAGATATATTTACTTAATATTTTCCTGTAACAAGAATTGTCTACAACAAGAAGAGGCTGGCAAAACAACTCAATTATTTTATATAACTTTAAAAGAAGACATAAAAAAAAAAGAAGACTTTTCTTTAATGTGAACATTATTTTTGTTCAACACAGGGCATTAAACTAGTGAGGCCTCCCAAACCTCTTCCCCTTGGAAAAACCAAAGCTGGGTCACTGGGTCAGGGTGCTGGGCGCTAGCAACGGCAGACATGGCCTCGTGGTCAGGGACTTCAGACTTGACTTAACCCAAAGACTCGGACTTGACTTGGGCTTGTGGGTTAAAGACAAGAGACTTGACAAGAACTTGGCCTTAGAAACTTGTGCCCATCGCTGGACCACTGGCAGTCCAGGTTATTATATACATCCGTGATCCCAGGCTGACAGTAGTTGAGAACCACTGCTTTCGTACTCCCTTTTTAAATAAATAATTTAAAAAAACAAATCAATTCATCGGTTATATGCATTGCTTGTCATCATTAGGGTAGTGAATATAAATAAAGATGACTTGACTTGACTTAAACTGGAACATCACAGCTGAATTTTGGCGAGACATTGGGTACACCCTAGACTGGTCACAGGTCAATCGCAGGGAATATATGCCCCCCCCCCCCCCCCAAAAAAAAAAGAAAAAACACTCTAATTTTACACCTATGAACAATTTTGAGTCTTCAATGAATCCAACATGCATGTTTTTGGAATCGTTTATGTTTATCAGTAATTACATTGCTCTCTGGAATAGTCTTCTGCTTTCTATCAAGTTTCAAAGATGGTGTTTGTGGATTGCGATCTTTGATTTAGCATGTATAAAATGCTGAGGAAAAAAAATACAGTGTAGCAATTAGTGCTGTCACTGTCGACTCTTTTTAGAATCGATCAATCTATCGATTATTCAATCGATTAATTGACTAATCGGATTTTTTAAAAAGCATGTTGTACTATGTTACCGGTTCGGTCATTGTTTTCCAATGTTAAAATAGATGTGTGCAAATGTCTTATTTTGATTAAGCACAGAAGATAATCAATATTATTTCATGAAAAACTACAGAAATCAGTGAACAATTAATTACAGAGGATTTGGACTATTAAAAAAAAAAAATGCTCCAAACGATTACTAAAATTGTTGTTGATTAATTTGATAATATATTACTTGTCGATTAATCGATAACTTTTGACAGCTCTAGTAGCAATGCTAAGTTAGAGTATGTTCTAGTATGTATTTTTAGAATGAAGAAAACTTTACTGTATGGAATGGTATGAATTGTCATGTTTTGGGTTCTGTTTTCCTTGTGTGTCTCCCTTGGTCTTGTTTAAGTGTCATCCTGCCCTTCCTCGTGTGAACCAATCAGTGCCCTCAACCACTTGTGTCTTGCCCCAGGTGTGTCTTGTTGTGTCGTTAGTGTCTGTGTATTTAGTCTGCTGTCTCCCCTCTGTCTGTGTTGGTTCATTGTTTTTCCCCATGTCATGCTGCCTGTTTTTTGCCTTGTCTTTTCCCCATGTCATGCTGCTTGTTTTGCCTTCTAGTTTTGGTTTATCTTTTAATTTGGAAGATCGCTTTTTGTTTGAATAGAAATTAAAATTCCTTTTTTTTTTTTGATTAAACCTCTGCCTCCTCACCCTGTCTTCCCGTATTTGGGTCCTCAAGCTTCCCCTCCTTGACAGAATGAACCGACCTGAGAAGGACCCAGCGGGAGCGCTGAAAGCCAAGATGTGGAATCAGGAGGCGCGCCTGTCACGCCATGAGGAGCTCCAGCACGCCATGGCCACCCAATTGGACCTGCTGTCGTCCTTGATTGAGGGAGTCGGGCGTCGTTGGGCTTTAGCTGGTGGCGCTCGGAGTCACCAGCCCAAACTCCCCGAACCACGTCTGTCGCACCTTCAACTCCCCGAACCACGTCTGTCGCACCTTCAACTCCCCGAACCACGTCTGTCGCACCTTCAACTCCCCGAACCACGTCTGTCGCACCTTCAACTCCCCGAACCACGTCTGTCGCACCTTCAAGTCCCCGAGCCACGTCTGTCGCACCTTCAAGTCCCCGAGCCACGTCTGTCGCACCTTCAAGTCCCCGAGCCACGTCTGTCGCACCTTCAAGTCCCCGAGCCACGTCTGTCGCACCTTCAAGTCCCCGAGCCACGTCTGTCGCACCTTCAAGTCCCCGTGCCAGGTCTGCCGCCTCCACGGCAGCCTCAAGTCCCCGTGACAGGTCTGCCGCCTCCACGGCAGCCTCAAGTCCCCGTGCCAGGTCTGCCGCCTCCACGGCAGCCTCAAGTCCCCGTGCCAGGTCTGCCGCCTCCACGGCAGCCTCAAGTCCCCGTGCCAGGTCTGCCGCCTCCACGGCAGCCTCAAGTCCCCGTGCCAGGTCTGCCGCCTCCACGGCAGCCTCAAGTCCCCGTGCCAGGTCTGCCGCCTCCACGGCAGCCTCAAGTCCCCGTGCCAGGTCTGCCGCCTCCACGGCAGCCTCAAGTCCCCGTGCCAGGTCTGCCGCCTCCACGGCAGCCTCAAGACCCCGTGCCAGGTCTGCCGCCTCCACGGCAGCCTCAAGACCCCGTGCCAGGTCTGCCGCCTCCACGGCAGCCTCAAGACCCCGTGCCAGGTCTGCCGCCTCCACGGCAGCCTCAAGACCCCGTGCCAGGTCTGCCGCCTCCACGGCAGCCTCAAGACCCCGTGCCAGGTCTGCCGCCTCCACGGCAGCCTCAAGACCCCGTGCCAGGTCTGCCGCCTCCACGGCAGCCTCAAGACCCCGTGCCAGGTCTGCCGCCTCCACGGCAGCCTCAAGACCCCGTGCCAGGTCTGCCGCCTCCACGGCAGCCTCAAGACCCCGTGCCAGGTCTGCCGCCTCCACGGCAGCCTCAAGACCCCGTGCCAGGTCTGCCGCCTCCACGGCAGCCTCAAGACCCCGTGCCAGGTCTGCCGCCTCCACGGCAGCCTCAAGACCCCGTGCCAGGTCTGCCGCCTCCACGGCAGCCTCAAGACCCCGTGCCAGGTCTGCCGCCTCCACGGCAGCCTCAAGACCCCGTGCCAGGTCTGCCGCCTCCACGGCAGCCTCAAGACCCCGTGCCACGTCTGCCGCCTCCACGGCAGCCTCAAGTCCCCGTGCCGGCTCGCCACTGCCGCCCCGGGCATCCCCGCCTGTGCCGCTGCAGCCCCTGGCCTCCTTGCCTCGGTCGCTCTCGTGCAAAGTCTCTTCACCTCTTCCATGGCGGTTTGAAGTCCTTGAGTGTGGACAGGAGGTGCACGTCCCACTACCGTCTTCTCCTTGTCTGGCGGCGCACGTTGTGGTCGCCCTTTGCTCCAGTGTGGCGTCCGGGGCGCCCTCCGGACCGGCGCCGCCGGGCTCCACTCGTCTGGCGTCCGGGACGCCCCCCGGACTGGCCTTGATGGGTGTGCCAGGTTCCCGCCTCCGTGCCCCCCTCTGCCCGCCCTGTTTTTGGACTTTTTTGTGTTAGGGAAGTCTGGGAGACGTCCCTCGAGGGAGGGGTTCTGTCATGTTTTGGGTTCTGTTTTCCTTGTGTGTCTCCCTTGGTCTTGTTTAAGTGTCATCCTGCCCTTCCTCGTGTGAACCAATCAGTGCCCTCAACCACTTGTGTCTTGCCCCAGGTGTGTCTTGTGTCGTTAGTGTCTGTGTATTTAGTCTGCTGTCACCCCTCTGTCTGTGTCGGTTCATTGTTTTTCCCCATGTCATGCTGCCCGTTTTTTGCCTTGTCTTTTCCCCATGTCATGCTGCTCATTTTTGCCTTGTTTTTTCCCCCCATGTTTTAGTTCTAGTTTTGGTTTATCTTTTAATTTGGAAGATAGCCTTTTGTTTGAATAGAAATTAAAAAAAAAAATTTTTTTTTTTTTTTGGATTAAACTTCTGCCTCCTTGCCCTGTCTTCTCGCATTTGGGTCCTCAAGCTTCCCCTCCTTGACATGAATGGCTTCAAATATGTTTTCAAGACTCCATTACATGAGATAGCTGAGGGTTGATTATCATATTAATTCACTGTCAAATCTCAGACATGTTGTGACTTTATCCGTCTCACTGTTTTTGCTTTATCACTGTTTTAGAGCCTCAGGGAAAATTTGTAAAGATAATTTTTTGAGATTAGATCTGTCTAATGATGTTTTCATGAAAGGCCAGTGGGAGGCAGTTCGCTGGGTTGCCTGCATACTTTATCTAGAAGTTTAAAAAAAAATCCTGTGCGCCAGACGCTGGCTGCAGGCTAATCACTGTAGTTTAGAAGAAACAATATACTGTATAACGCTTCCTTCTGCATAACATTTACATTTTAATGATACCATATCATGTGAATTCAGTCTGGTTATACTAATAAATGTGTGAAGGGTTATTGCCAAATGTGTTCCATCACTCTTCTCAACTAATCTAATTTTAATTAATTTAGGTGTATATTAGGAAGGAAAAAAAGAAAACAAGATGATGCTTACTAATCCAGATAAAAAAAAAAAAAAGTATTTTAAGTAAATAGTTCTATTTATTTCACCTTACAAAAAGGCACCGTTCTATTTATTACACCTTACAAAAAGTCAACATTACTTGTTGCAGTGAGGTTCCAGCACACCCGCGACGCTGAGGGTAAGTGGTATAGAACCTGGATGTATGGATGGATGGTTCTAGTTTCTTCTTGCTTTCATGGATGTTTTCATTTGGCCAGAGTAAGTTCCCTATTCATTTGTAAATATTGCCTTAAGGGAGCTTGGGTCAATGCGTATTGTCATCTTGCATTACTGTTAATCAGTGATCACAATGGAGAGACTCTGTAACTCTGACCAAGTTTAAATGTTTTTATTCACGGCTTATAGCAGGGGTGTCAAACTCATATTTGTCGCGGGCCACATCGAACTTTGTAGTTATGGTGTCCCCCCCCGGAGGGCCCTTATGACAGTGAACCCAGATTAATGCATGATCACTTTATATTATCACATATATACAACAAATTGAGGGATAACTAGTTTGAAATCAGAAGCCAGTAAATAATTGAACAGAAAATAATTGTTTGTTCAACAATTTTTTTTCTGTTTTTAAAGGAAGGATTGGTAACAAAATTGCTTGCAATATCTAATATCTCATTGTTTTTAGAAGTGAAGACAATGGGCTCTTTGCACAAATCCACTACTTCCTGAACCCAATACCACTCCTTCATTTCCTGTCTTTCATGAGTGGACAATCTAATTAATCCAGGTGGGCCTGACCTCAGTAACCACGATGACAATGGCCAGACACACCTGGATTAATCAGTTTGTCCACTCATGAAAGACAGGAAACAAATTCAGGAAGTAGTCGAGCTGTGCAAAGAGCCCATTTGAAAGAAACATGTCGACACACATGGTTTGCCTTTGCGAGCCACATACAATGATGTATGAGGCCTTGAGTTTTATACCTGTGGCTTATCGTATCTTTACATATGCGTGGAGGCATGTCAAAAAGAAATTGGCACGTAACAACTAGTTTAGCATACTTGCAAAAGAATATTAACATAATTTTGAACAACTTTACCATGGTGATGTGGAATGAAGCTTAAAAGAAAAGCATTTTCTTAGGTCCACTTCTTCATAAATATTGTCACGATGTCCACGTATACTGTACCTTCTTAATTCATCTTAAATGCGCCTTATAAGAACATTCATGGTTCACTTTTTCAATCATGTTGAGATGAAACAGGTCTCCACTGCAGCAACATTTCTGAATTGGAAATCTGTAACTTAAACATAGTAGTCACTACATGGTGAGGTGAGTGTCTCATCTTGAGATGCATGATTTATTTTATTTTTATCTTTTATACTGAATCAACAGGGTGTGAATTTTCAGAAAATTCAAGTGTGTCACTCGTTTTATGAGAATGAGTATGGTAAACTGTATAGGAACGAGGAGTGTACGTGTTGAGTCAATTCCTGGGAAGACAAACAACTCAATCAATGTTTTATCAGAAAAAGTTATGTTCAGGAGTTGGGCCCCAAAAACGCAGACACAAATAATAGTTTTGACATTTATTTGTAAAACAAAGCTTCAACTGAAGGTGATGCAATTATCTAGGCTAACAGTGACATGACTAAGAGAACAAAGACTCTTGCATCAGCCAGGGCCAAACGCTAAATATGGAATGCAGAGTCATTAACTAAGCGGTTTGCGCGAAACGTACTCACAACTAGACGAGGCAGCGAAAACTAGACCAGAAACAGCGAGAAGGGATTGTGGAGCTAGGTAACTAACTATCATTCATTGGGCTGTGGACGCAAGCAGATGAATCGTCCGACAAACAGAATGTGTCTTCCGATGTTGCCTATATAGTCTGTGGATGACTTTCATCGGCTGCTGATTACATCAGGCTGTTGTAACACAAAGGACACAGTCTGACAGCACAAACATGACAGAAACAGACTACATTTTAGGGACTCAAGCTGTGTTCGTATTTATTTTTTGCTCACAGGTTTGTTTGAATTTGCAGCCTTCAAAAATTTCCTTGTATACTCTTTATAGCAGGTCTGACTTAGAAACCTCTTGATAAAAGCATAATGTAAATGCTGAAATGATCATATATTTATGATATGAAATCCTTGTATCTTTTAATTATGAAAATTCTGATGGACATACGTATTGAGGATAAAGAGGGTTACTCGATAGCTAATTTCTATACTCTTGCAACCAATTCATGGTTAGAATCCACCTACACTGTGAAGCATAGTCTGTTTTGGAGCATTTGGCTGAATGGGAACCAAGTACTAACCTGACAATAGCCAGATTGATAATTCAATTCAAGGGAGTTCTCCACAATATCAATCTCGGACTGCTCCGCGTTGATTTGCTCGAGAAAAGCGGTACATTCTGTACAATACTTTGAGCTGATTGGACGATGCGACATCTCGTGGACATTTGTTTTGACCAATCACGGCCATGGATAAAAAATGTCGGCTTGTAACGCTGCCTTCATGTAGTATCAAAATTAGAGTAATTACCACGTCGAGTAGAAAATTGCACGTGAACGCCCCCTCATGTCGTATTTTATACTGGTAAACTGGAAATGTGTTTTAATACCCGAGTTTTCGAGCTGAGAGAACTTTTCACGTTTCAACATGGCGGAGAGCGCTGAAGGATTTGTGAATGGCAAGAAATATTAACACTTATAAGGGCGTTAAAGTCCGCTAGCAGGTTGTTATAGAATTTACACAATTACGTAGGATACACAATTCAATGTCCTGTCCTTTACAACACATTCTTTGCCGTAATTGTTTGGTAATTGTTCGGTTTTACGAGCAAAGAGTACATCAGCTGCTATGTGCGTGTGTGTGCGTGTGTTTTTTTTTGTTGCTATAATAACAAAGCACATAAACAGAACTCGGTCGTAATTAGGAGTTTCCAAGTGGTAAGGTCCATCTTTCCCATAGCACGTGGGAAAGATGGACATAGGGGGGGGGAAGCTAACCTGGCAATAGGAATTCAATTCAATGGCAATAGCAATTTACTCAATGGAGTTCTCCACAATATCGATCTAGGACTGTTCCACGGTGATTTGCTCAGGAAAGGCGGGACATTCTGTACAATACTTCGAGCTGATTGGACATGCAGCATCATGTGCACGTTTGTTTTGACCAATCATGGCAATGGTAATCATCTTCAGTCTCCTCTTAAGGGGGGGAAAAAAAGCACAAACATCTTTACCAGATATAAACGCACTAAGCGCCGCTGTTCAACATTCAACAAGGAAACTGCAAGAACAGAATTAATTGCAGCGTCCGTTGTCCATGTTAGGTTAGTTTGTTTCCCACGGTGTTGGCGCTTCCTGGTTTCGTCATAGCTGCATATCTCTCCCCCAAACACGTCGCTCTGTGATTGGTCCAAACCACCAGTGGTTCGGATCGGTGGAAATCAACGGGTTCGGTACAAGATGTATTTTTGGGAGTTTGTGAACTCATAAATACCGCGAGAAATTATCTTGCAGAGCAAGGTTAACCAAGTACACCTCCAAATGTAATTTACTACTTACGCTGCTGTATGTCAGCAGTCACCTCATAAATGAATAAGTTCCATTAGCAGCCATACATTGCCATTCAACACTGTCTGTGTCAGTTACATTTTTCACACGTGAAGAGACATCCTTTTATCTTTTCATCTATTTTACGGGGCTCAAGCCTACCTAAAATGGGGCTCAAGCCTATCTAAAATGTTCTTAAGCCTCTCCCTAAAATGAATTGGTTGTGTATTTTTTTAAATAAATATATGTATATAAATTGTTTTATTTACTAAAAAGATTAAAAACCTTCAATATATAGTATGCAGAAAGCTAAATATTCAGGCACATAACCTCATTATTTATGTAAATATAATGTTAAATCCGTTGGTTTCCCTTTAGTTCCAAGTGTAAGGTCGTCCACGTTTCTCGTGTGTCATTATTTAATCCATTCCACTTAATCATGTCGAAAACATCCTTATTAGTAATAATCCAGTCCATGTTTTCACTGCGTCGTCGACTGCGACCATGCTTGTCCGTGCGGCTGTATGTGCCTGTCAGCCAAGTGTTCCAAATACAAACAGCATTGAGGAAAATAATCTGACGGATGGACTGTAATTATTACTTATATGATCAGAAATCTATTGATTTCCTCCACGTCAATAGTACTGTAGATAGCAAGAGCCCTTGTCATATTTTGTTATTCAATTCTAATCCATTCCACTTGAACTTCCTTATTACTGATAATCCATTCCATGTTTTTCTGCTTGTTTGCTTGCTCCTAACCTGCCTGTTTATCACGGCTGAGAAAGAGAGTCATAATGGATATAAGGAAGAAAGTAATTCTTCATCACTGTCTGCTGGTAGTAACAATTAGTTAGCTGTGGCCACGGCCTAGCTAACAGCAGAAAGTCCCATGCTATATTATCTAATAAATTACTCTACAATGCATGTGAAGTTCCTGGCTGATATACAGATGAAGCAGGTTTTTAGAGGGAACTTTATGCTTGAATTCACAGTAAAGTAAAAAGATCATTCACTTATGGTTGTCGTCAGTGGATGATGATAATAATATAAATGACAATACTAATCCTCCACCTTAATTAGTTGTAGGAAACAGCACGATGAGTAGAGAGAGCAAGTGTGGAGCGATACCTACTGGAGACGTGAGTGTAAACGAGTTCAGTTTACAAGTTTGTATTCCTTTTATATCTGTCCATCTGTGGTTTTCTCTATTTTTTAACAAATTTAAAATAAAATTAACAAGTGGACAGTATGTGTTGCGTTGAAGACCCCCTTTTTCTTTGATCGCTCAGTTCCTTACACCCCAATACTAGATTTGGCAGATGCATCTTTTGTTGAATTACAGTTATAATTCTTGAATAAAAAATATACAAGTTTACTCCTGCAAATATCATTAAGCATATAATTTATACATGTATTTACTATTTAAGGCAAATGTCTGAAGTCCTCTTGTTTATGTTTAGCAAATTTAAAATATCATAAATCATGCTGTTTCTACTAAGTACTGTCTCGAATGTTCTCCAATTTCGATACTGTAAATGTATAGGATCGTATGCTGAGAAGCGTTTCTTGGGAGGAGCAATATGGCAGCCTCACGGCTTCAAAAGTCTTGGCCTATCGGCTACCCAGTAATATATACAGATCAGTGGACACAGGCGAGTGAGGCAAGCTTACTTGGACCTGTGAACGGCAAGTTTATTTATAAGAAGAACAAAGAACGCAGTGGTTTGTACCTTGCGTAAAAAAGTATTTTCCGTAATGTCCTAGATTTCAAATTCTTTATTTGGGGACCTTTAGCAGATATGAGACTAAAATTGATTAATTGGATTGATTAGGTACAAATCACTTACCGTATTTTCACGACTATAAGGCGCACTTTAAAGTTAAAAATGTTCTCCAAAAAATCGATGGTGCACTTAATAGTAAATAATGTGTGTGGACCAAGGTCCAAAATCTGACTGTGTGGGAGGACTTCCAGCGAAACAATGCTTATATACAAGAAAGGCAGACCTGACTGAGGACAGACATGAGAGCACGGAAGAGTCAACTTGTAGCATATTCCCACTGCAGCCCAGCACCGCACCGTGCGGAGCCAGCACGGTGTTTGCGAGCGTTTCCATTACAGCTGACCGTGTCGGAAGTGGACCAGTGGCACTCATTGTCAGAGAGAGAGATGCTGTGACTATCAGGAGACCTACAGCGAGACCGGGAATACCCAACATGGCGGCGCCCTGCTGCTAAAATAGAACTAGCTCTATTATGCTAAACCAAATACGAATTTAACCATCATATACCTTGGCCTTTCTCTTCTTTCTTTCATCCGGCAGATTTGGAATACCACCCAGCGTGGAGGACCTTGAACGTTTCATCGACGGATATTTTTACAGCTGCGCGATGAAGGATCCTTCCTTCGAGAAACCTTCGAAGAAGAGAAAAAATGACTCAGCGACAGACACGGACGATCTAACCACTACGGACGTTTCGGTCAGTATGCTGGAGTCAATAAATAAAAAACTAGATGTCCTCTGCCTCATCCGCGAGGACGTTAAAGAATTAAAGGTAAGCTTAAGCTTGGAATTTGTCGGCCAACAGGTTAAGTGACCTCCAACGAGATAATGCCGAGTTACGCTCTTCACTCGCGGCTGTTTCAGCCGAGTTGGAAACTATTAAAAAGGAGAATAAAACGCTAAAATAAACAGTTTTTTTATGTCCAATCCCGTAGCATGCGGGAGAATTTAATATTCTCAGGCATATCCGAGAATACCTCTGACAATCCAGAGGTTGAGATCAAAAAAATTATGACGAAGTCGTTAAATATTCCTCAGGAGACGGTACATCAGCTTGGAGCCCATAGGGGCAACAAATCCCATCCTATTATCGCTAAGTTTGAGCATTTTAAACAGAAATAATTTGTTAAAAGTAAAGGACGGGAGCTTAAAGAGACCTCTTTCGGAATGAATGACCAATTCCCGAGAGAGATTAATGAGCGGCGAAAGGTACTGTTTCCTATAATGAGACAAAATAGGCAGGAGGGTAAACGGACTACGATAGTCGTTGATAAGCTATACATCGATGGCCAACTATTCCGGAGCCCCAACTCTACTCCCTGGCTGTTCTCATTGGCATTGGTGGAACTAAACTTTGTTTGATTATTAGATGTATACATATACTGTATATGTGGTTCTAAAAACTAAAATATGAATACTCATTATGTTTAGGCTATATTACAAATATAATATTAATACATAACTATATCTAAAATATATTTAAACAAAAAATCTCGCTTAGGTTACCAGTTACTGATGTATTGTTATATGTTTAATCCCCCGCTAATTTCCTTCACTTTCACCTCCCTCCCCGTTTTTTCACTGTTATATTTACTTACACGTTACCTCATATTTTACACAAATTACATAAACCACCTAACCACTTTGATTATATCCTATAACATGCCAATATTAACAAATAGCCTATACAGATATATACACAGGACTGAGTCTATATTGTTTGTATGCATAAATTTGTTCTGGTTTCCTGGAATGTTTGTGGCGATCGCTCACAGGCAAAAATAATTTAAAAAAATTAGACGATCTCTTAAAATTAAAAGCAGATATTTGCCTCCTACAAGAAACACACCTACAAAAATCTGAAGAAAAATTACTTATTGATAATAATTTTTGTCAAGTGTACTCTGCCCCTTATAACAGTAGACAAAAAGGAGTCTGTATACTCATACATAAGAATTTATTCTTTGCACTAAAAATACAATAACAGACCCAGAGGGCCGATACATTATTATTCAGGTGACTATATTTAATAAAATATATACATTTGGTCATTTATATGCCCTAATAATGATGATCCGGCCTTTTTCCATGAATTTTTCTCTCAGCTGTTTGAGTTAGCATTGAACTCTACTATTATTATTGGAGGAGACTTTAACACAGTCTTAAATCCATTAATAGATCGTTCTAATAAAACAACATGTATAAGGCGATTACAATCTACTAAAGTAATAGGGGAATATATGGATGATTTTGGCCTCGTCGACAGCTGGAGACTTAAAAACTCAACTAAGAAGGAATTTACCTTATTTTCCGCTGTGCACCGGTCTTTTTCAAGAATTTATTTTTTTCTTACAAATAATTCTATTGCTGATAAAACTGTTACAAAAATACATCCTATTATTATTAGCGACCATGCACCAGTCTCCCTTACCCTGCAATATACCTTTAAACCACCCCCAACATGGCGTTATAACATCTCACTGCTAAACGACGCAGAGTTTGACAAAATTATAAGAAGAGAGTAGGCAGACTTTTGGAAAATAAATGACTCTCCAGACTTATCTCCATCTCTTCTCTGGGAAGCTGGGAAAGCGGTAATTAGAGGTAAAATTATATTATATTCATCTTGTAAAAAGAAACAGGATAAAAAATTAGAAAAAGACTTGGAAGATAAAATTAAACAACTGACGGATGAGTATGCTATAAACCCAAATAACCAAATATGGACTGACTTACAAAATACAAAAATACAGTTAGACGATATGCTATCTAAAAAGACATAATTTATAACACAACAATTGAGATACAACGACTCCACCCTTCCATCAAGTTACCGTCCGATTTCACTAATTAACACTGATATTAAAACTATCACTAAGGCTTTCGCATCTAGACTAGAAACAGTAATCTCGACAATCATTCATAGCGACCAAACAGGCTTTATTAAAGATCGTCACTCGACTAATAATATTAGGAGGCTCTTTAACCTTATTAGCATGTCACAGCGGCATGATAAAAAGGCAGTTATTATATCATTGGATGCAGAAAAAGCTTTCGACAAAGTTAACTGGTCCTTCCTCTTTGCTGTTTTGAATAAATTTGGCTTTGGGAAGTCATCTATTCACTGGGTGTCAGTATTATATGATTCTCCTAAAGCTACAGTTACTACTAATGGGAGTATATCTCAAGAGTTTTACTCTACAGAGAGGCACAAGACAGGGATGCCCACTGTCCCCTTTATTATTTGCAATATTTATTGAGCCGCTTGCATTAGCTATACGCCAGGAAAGAAGGATTCAAGGAATTCACTCTGGGGTAACAGAACACAAAATTAATCTATATGCCGATGATATTTTACTTTATTTAAAAAAGCCTGCTATTTCGTTAGGGGAATTATTTAACCTAATAACTAAATTCTCACATTTATCAGATTATTCTATTAACTGGACAAAATCAACACTACTACCTATTACAGAAAATTCATGGAACCCTGCAAGCCAGGACCCACACTACTCATTTCCTATAGGTAATTTAAAATGCTTAGGCATTAAAAATCTCACCTAAATTAACTGATTTAATTCATTTAAACTTTACTCCACTTCTGGATAGCATTTATATTGACTTGGAGCGCTGGAATAATCTTCCTATTTCTCTACCTATTTCTCTAATAGGACGAATAGCCACCATTAAAATGAAAGTTTTACCCAAAATTAAAAAAAAATTCTCAATGATTCCATTTAAACCTACGGCTAACTGGTTCCAGTTGTTGGACTCGGCCGTTACAAAATTTTACTGGAATAAAGAAAAAGCAAAGATTAGTCTATCTACTCTTCAGAAAAGTAAATCCAAAGGAGGTCTAGAGGCACCAAATTTTATGCACTACTATATAGCTAACCAGCTACAATATATCATTCTATGGGCACAACCCAACAGAGATACTAACTGTTGGCTGGAACTAGAGTAGAAGGATTGTAATAACCTCAGACTTCTAGATTTACTCTTCATTACAACATCAATTAAGCGACACAATTGTTTTAAAAACCCAATGATTTCCGCCACCCTGACTGCCATCTTTTCTCAGATAATATATTTATATCATATACATCCTTGCTCCAAAAATACAAAATAAAAAACATAATTGTTTTTACATTATCTGCAAGTTAAAAGTATGATAAAGAAACAAATTCCAACACTTCGGGTTACGCTCCAACCGCCTGTTTTTGCTAAAGATATTACAAAGCTTTCTCCGACAACAACAAAAAAACTCTCAAAAATATATAAGTTACTTTCGTATACTGATAAAATGTCTTTACCCATCTCGAAACGGGAGACAGACTTGTCTATAGCTCCGGAATCTGACTTTTTGATTCAAGTTTGTGAAAACGTATTTAAAATGACAAAACACACAAATTTACAACTTATCCAATACAAAATTATTCATAGAACATACATTACTCAATATATGATGAAGAAAATGGGACTCTCAGACTCCGACATTTGTCTCCAGTGTTTACAAAACACTACAGACACTTATTTTCATGCTTTATGGTTATGCACTCCGGTTATGTATTTTTGGACTAAAGTCTTAGAAAAACTTTCCGCTATCTTGGACTGTAGGATACTTTTATCTCCAAACTTGTGTTTGCTAGGTGACCTAACAACAACTGACTTACCACGTAAACAATTTCAATCTACACTCGTAGCCCTTACTATCGCAAACATTTTTTTTATTGTTAACTGGAAAAATAAACAAACTCTGAATATCGACCAATGGTCTAACCTCCTCATAAATCACATTTTAATGGAAAAAATATCTGCCTCAAATAAAAACCAGCGGGTGGCTGGGGGTGTTGATCCTGCCCCGCTCTGGTGGGCCTCCTGGCACCTCGGGCGGGCCCCAGTATCCGGGAGGCAAGCCCCATCGCCCCGCCGGGGTCCCGGTGGGGTGGGTGGGGGTATTGGTTTGGTGAACGGGTGCGCCTCCTGCCCCCGCCCGGTTGGGGGGGCCCCCGCTGGTCGCTCCTCTTAACTCACTGCACTAGTTTTGCACAATACACTTTGTTTATAGACACATAGGGCACATATACACACTTTTTTGGGGGGGGGGGGTAAGGTGGAGACACCGTCTTCGCCCTACAACTCCCCTCCAATTTTAATGTACCACACAACTGGGGGAGCTGGGTTGTGGTGGGTGGTGGGGGTGTATGGGGGGCGGGGGTTTGTGGGGGGGGGGGGCTGTGGGCCGGTGGGGTGCCTGGCGGGCCGGTGGGGTGCCTGGCGGGCCTGCCGTGCCCCGTCCTGCTGCGTTGGGTTGGGGGCGCAGGCCGTGTTTGGGTGGGGGGCACTCCTGGCTCCTGGGTTTGCTTTCCGGCCGGTGGCCCCTGCGGGGCCCGGGGGTTGTCCCTTGGCGCTGCCGTGGCCTGGGGGGCCCTGGGGGGTTGTGCTTGCTCTGTCCTGGCTGGGGTCGACGGCTCCCCTCTTTGGTGGAGGTTTTCATGCATGCCAGATCCACCACACCAGCATCTATCAAAATTCAAACACATTTTGCTTCTTCCTCTGGTCGTTGAATTGGTGGAGGCTGATGTCTGTGGATCCCACTCTGCTTCATCTATCCTTCCTTCCTATCCTCAGTCTCTCCTTTGGTCTCTTGAGGTCTCCCTAATTTGTGGGAATTTTGATGTTTCTGGGGTTGGTGAAAGACTCTGGTTGGTAACCCGGTGGGTAGTAGGTTATGTCTGGTCGGTGCTGGATTTCACTTTCCTTTCTTTTTTTTGATCCTTCCTCGGGTCTCTTGACAACCTCACGACTCGAGCTGGATTCTGAAGTATTCGGTTTAGGTGAACGGTATGGGATTTTTAATAGGTTTTAGGTGAACTAATGAGTACACACTCACACACACGCACACACATGCACATACTCACCCACATACAAAATAAAAATGACAAAAATTTAAAATAAATAGGAAGAGCAATGATGTTGACATGACAAAATTGGTAAAATTACCGAATGAACAATACTGAGCTCTCTCTCAAAAATAAAAATACAATTAAATTTAAAAATTTTAAAAAAGGAAGTGGACCGTGCGGAGCTGCTCGCGGCCCTCATGCCTACGTTGGGCCAGAGCGAGCCCAGGACATGACATAAAACACCACGGCAGTTGATTGGGCGGTCGGTCCTGTGATCCCATCACTAATGGACACCGGCGAGGGGAAATAAACAACAACCTACCAGCCGTGTCCTTTTCGACAAGTGTTCGTCTTCTTCTTCGCTCCCACTGCTATCAGCGTGTATAGCCTTGAGGGCTTTCTGACGATAAAATACCGTATTTTTCTTCGCGGTGGTGATCCTTCTTGCGTTGCGAGCTCTGAAGAAGTGCCACATCTGAAGCACCACAAAAAACAGAACAAGCAACCAATACCGGGCAGCGTCGTCCTCCATGGCTTCCGTGTTTTGGTTATGTGTTGTTTCCCGCCCTCTACTATTGTATTGCAGCCGGTTATGCGCTACTTCCGCCCAGCGTTCCAGACGCACATTAAAGATGGAAACACAGCTTTACCAAGACTGAGAGGCACCACTGTGCGAGTTACGCCACAACGAAAGCTGCTTTCTTTCCGCCCACTTTGAGGTCTCCGCATTTCAATCACCGTTTAAGATGTTCCAAAGTGTGTTTATCGATTGAACCATGTTGAAATTTTACGCCTGGGACGTCGTTCTCTTCCAAAATGATGTGTACGCGTGTGTCCTAGCTACTCTGTTATTTTGTTCGACTCATGCAAATTAATAAGGAAAACGTGACGTCATTTGAGATCAAGCCTATTGATTCAATGTCCCAAGAATGAAGTGAGATTATACACAGGAAAGATTCATAATAATTTATAATATCAATTAAAACTGGGAATAATAGCTGTTCACAACAAGCTATATAAATTATTTATACTACCATTAACACACAAAAAAAGTGAAAAAGGTGAATGAATGGTCTTTGTCTATGAATTGTCCATGTCTATGGCATGGTCTGTGGCAACCGCAAGTCTCAGGTGTTACCTGCCTCTCGTCTTTTCGTCAGCTGGGATCAACTCCAGTTGTCGATTCATAGACAAGTGGTAAATAAAATTGATTACATCAACCATCTTTAATGAAAAATCAGGTTAAATTGGGATATTTCTTTTCATCAACTTGAATGGGATTTTTTTTCATTTATGGAAAGATCTAATTAACTCTTTGACTGCCAGACGTTTTCAGAAAAGGGATGCTGTGAGTGCCAGCCAATTTAAGCATTTTGACTGATCTTTCAAGGTCCACAGAAAATTTTCTGTTTGGACTATGGAAACACACATACTACCAAATGAAAGATTGAACTTTGAAGTTTGTTTCTACCTTATTCCGTTCTTTAGTAATCAACAATAGAAAATGGTTAGTTTCACCCAAATGCGCTTGTTTTGGACCAAAATACGGAGAAATCAAGCTTTTAGTGAAACGATATTATTTCATGCACTCTAGTGAATTTTACACTTCTTTTTGTCCATGAATGATGCCACAAACACCTAAATAGTGCTTTACTTCTATAAAACACTACCACCAAGATTGAAAAAGTGTTTTTTGATAGCAAAATACGTTTATTTACATTCAACAGTGTAACAATTTGACAACAATTTGGCAAACTATTTACAAATGTGTGCAACTGTGGTACTATTTACAATTATGTGGATGTTTCAACGACAGTTTTTCTTTTTATGTAACACTCCCCTGCGTGCAAGGAGACGCAACAGGATTTGCACAACAGATTAGTTTCACTGCGATTGCCTCTTCGCGTGCAGAAGCTACACTTTCTTGCCGGCCGTTTTTTCCGGGGAATAGCAAGTATATACTGCAGTGTGTGTTGCCATCAAGTCTACTATCAGGATCATGCTACGGTTACGTTACGGTGGTGTTACGTCTGGTTTCCTCATGTCCTTCAGTTCCTACCGGGTGGTAGATGTTCTGATCCATCTTATCCATACCATTCATGGTGGCATCGTAGTCCAGAACCAGTGTCTTCTCCGTGATCAGACTGTACCCGCTCCTCCGATGAATATGCATTGGACTCGGGGTACTCTCCATCGCCCGATCGAATGTCCGCTTGTGCAGCTCCGCGTTTTCCGGCATTAGCAGCGCTAGCCGGTGAGGCTTTATGACGAGAGAATAACGGCCGCGTCAATGCTTCCAACTGTGGCGTCAACCTCGGGACATACCATCATCATCATCATCAATGTGCATTGGTCGATGCTTTTCGACTACTCTCCATCGTCCGATCGAATGTCTGCTTGTGCAGAAGTACCCGGTCGGTTGTGCTGCGCGTTTTCCGGCGTTAGCGTCGCTAGCCGGTGAGGCTTACTACGTGATCATAACGGTCGCGTCAAGGCTTCCAACTTTGGCGTCAAGCTCGGAGTCACCATCATCATCATCGTCGACATCATTGCGCTTTTTAGTATTGATCGATGCTTTCCGTCTTTGAAAAAAATGCTCAAGCGTGAGCTGCTTGCAACCGATCGCCATTGTTGCTTCATCAGCCATTGTTGCATCATCAGCCATTGTCCCCTCAACACTCTAGCTCCGCCTCACGTCTTCTACTGACGCCCACCCAATCTTGTCCAAAGAGAGTCATCGCTGCCATCTCAGGGCCTAAACGAGTCATTATACTAACTCGATCTGCTTTATACTTTCAGCACAGCTGCCCAAGGCTTTCCTCCACCCGTTTCCAAAAAAAAACCCCAACAACATAGTGAACGTCTTTTAACGTCCTCGGCGCCCCTCCGTAGGTTTTTACTAAACGTTATATAACGTTTATGGCAGTCAAAGAGTTAAAACACTTTGGACAAATAAAGCGAAGTTAAAATGAGTCTGACTTCGACTGTTGCTGGGAAGCCACCTGACATTCACAGCATGAAAGTAGGGTAAGTGAACCACAGTCGGTCACTTGTTAAAATAAATTGACTTTTACTCGAATGATGAGAGGACGTTTTTTTCCTCCAGTCCTTTTACTAGCTTTTATCTGAAAATAATGACAAGACAACAGCACGGTTGATGTGTATGTAGCTCTGTTTCTACAGATTACTGGCTTTAATTTATTTGTGTTGTGTATTTTGTTTTTATAAGACAGAAAAATATAATCCATGTAATTTCTTTATGACCATGGTTAAGTGGATGGTTTCCCAGTTGACTTAGGGTGAGAGATGGCAAACATCTTTGACTGATATTATTATAGTAGTCAGTCACAAGGTCAACTGAATTAGGTACTCGGTTACTTGCATTAAAATTTAACTACAAAAGGCCAACACAGTCAAACCTTATAAGTAGGTTATACAGACAAATGTACATACTGAGCTGAATCCCATGATGCTAAGTGGAAAATTGCTTTCTTTAGCGCAAAATGCATGGAAACTACAGAAAATATCAATATGGCAAGGTTGGTTAGGTTTAGTAATTAAGTACATGTTGAAAATAGGAATAGATACAAAAGTTTGAGAGAGAAAAAATTAAGCTGTCATGTTAAACGACATCGTGGTTGGTGTTTTCCCCGCTGCGATTTAAAAGCTGTTGTAAGAGCATTTCGAGGACATCATTTGAGAAAGCCGTTTGGAGACACAGAGTGGAGATTAGCATGCTGCTCTGCTACACCAACCAAGTGCGGCTGTGATGAATAATTGCATACTGTACATGCATATGTCAGTGGCTTATGCAAATACAAGACGCTTGCTCTCCAGCTCACACACGCATGCACACGCACCCCCACACACACACACACACACCCCACACGCACGTACACACACACACACACACACACTATTTACAAACAACAAATTCTCATGAATTCTCAGTTAATGCCAGTATGGTATTATATGGCATGGGAGCATGTACTGTGGGGATACAATAAAAACATCCCCGGAATGAAATGTTTCTGCCTTCTTCCTGCCAGTTCCTCACTACTGTTGCTGAATTTGGGAAACGTGAAGTCGAATGTAAGAGGCTTATCAGAGTTTGTGTAATGAAGTAATGTGGACAACTATTCAGTTGTATTACCTTTCAGTCAGTTCAAGGGGAGCTACTACAGGAAGTTTAGGCAAAAAAACAGATCTGCGATATGACATTACAAATTGTTTGGCACCATTATTCACCAGCAGAGGTGGGTAGTAACGAGTTAGATTTACTCCGTTACATTTACTTGAGTAATTTATTTAAATAAATGTTCTTCTAAGAGTAGTTTTACCGCACAATACTTTTTACTTGAGTAGATGTGTGAAGACGAAATGCTTAAAGTTAAATCCTTTCCATTTATTTGTAAAACCAATTGTGTTGAAGTCTAGTTTTATGTGATCCTCCACTAGTTTAATAAATAATGGCTATGCAGATAGAACATTTTTGGATTTTCACAAAAAGCTTGAATAATTAAACCATAAGGGGATGACTTCATTGGTCTTCTGCCTCACTTCAGCATTGACATTCAGCGCTGATATTCCAATGATGAGTGATGGTGAGACTTTATTTCTTATTGAAAAACAGATTACTCTTAAACAAAAGAGCAAGTGCTGTCTCCTTTAAGCATTTTGACGAAGGTCAACAGGTTAATGAGCACACATGGTTAATCATTTTTTTGCCTCTGGGTTTTAACAGCTCTGCCTCTCTTTTTTTTTGGGAGAGCTCGGTATTATTCATTCAGTCAACATGTCATCATCATCATCGCTCTCCATTTTTTTTTTTTTTGCCTGTGTGTGTTCGTGTGTGCGTTTAAGTTTGTGCTCTTTAATTCACCTGACACCTGTTAAAAATCCCATACCCTTCACCTTAACCGGATATTTCAGAGTCCCACCATAGTTGTGAAGTTGTCAGGAGACCATCAAAGGAAAGAAAGATGAAACAAAGTGAAATCCAGCACCAACCAGACACCACCTACCACCCACAGATTTACAAAACCAGAATCTTTCACCAACCCCAGAAACATCTAAATTCCAACAGGGAGACCTCAAGACACCAGAGGAAAAACTAAAGATAGGGAAGAAGGATAGATGAAGCAGAGTGAGATCCACAAACAACAGCCTCCACTGATTCAGCGACCAGGGGAAGAAGCATATTCTGTTTAATGCTGGCGTGATGGCTCTGGCATGCATGAGAACCTCCACCAAATAAGGGACCCATTGACCTCGGCCCGACAAGGCAAGCACAGCCCGCCAGGGCCACGGCAGCACCAAGGCACCACCCCCAGGGGTCACGGGCTGGAGAGCCAACCCAGAAGCCCGGGGTGCACCCCACCCTGACACGGCCCGAGCCCCAAGCTCAAAGCAGCAAAACAGGGCATGGCAGGCCCACAGCCCCCCGCACCCATGGCTGCCCCGCCACCCACCACAACCCAGTCCCCGCCGCTCACCGGCCTATGTGTCTATTTAGAAAGTGTATTGTGCAAGACTAATGAAATGAGTTGAGAGGAGCGACCAGCGGGGCCTCTCCCAACCCCGGCGGTCATGTTATTACAACAGACCTCACAAACACATCATTTACAACATCATCCGAAAAGAAAAGGGCTGACAGGTTGAAGTTGTTGCTTATTAAACCCCTTCCTCAAAATACATTTTAGATGCATCAAATTCAAACATTAATTTAACAGACACTGTGGCACATCATTGTCATTCAGTCCCAATAAAACGTATGTGTCTTCACGCGTTTCCATCAGTTCATCTTGAGTGAACATCACGTGGCGAGTGTAGGATACGTCCTTTCTCATCAGAGTCCTTAAAGAGGGTGCTGAAGAATGCTCCTGCTGAAGACTCCCAAAGGGGGTAGGTGAGGTGATCTGCACTGTTGTTTGGTGCAATGGCACAAAGAGCACTCCATGAAGGCTGAAAGAAACCCCTTTCATCCACCGGGGTGAACGCCAACGTAACAGGCACTAAGCCTGTGGTGCAATAAGTATTCCCACACCTGCTAGGAGCCTTTCACCGGGGGAAACTCTTGAGTGAAACAGAGTCCAACCACTATTTATCGAACTGGTTCCGGAGTCCAGGCTGTGTGTCAAGCGAGCCCGACTATATCTGGACGGAACAGCTGAAACTCGCACATCAGCTCAGACTTCTGTCAGGTCTGCTGTCTCAGCACCCTGAGCTGTGTGTGTGTGTGTGTGTGTGTGTGTGTTTGAGAGCAGTGCATGTTTGTGCATTGGAGTTGATAGCATCTGAATCCCATCTTCTTCGTTCATTCAATCCCCAAAACGTGTAAAAACGGTTTTAAATACGTGCTTGTCTTTCCTTCTCCAAAACATGTTTACACTTTTTGTTTTTTATGCAAGGGCATACAGAAGGCTTTGATGCAGCTTGACATGAAAAGGTGGCTTAAAGCAATGGTAGTTTAAAAAAAACGGCCAGCAGGTGGCAGCACAGTATAAGAGATCAGCCAGGGCCATGTTGCAACAAGTTCTTTTTGTCAGTGTTTTTACCAGGAATGTGAATATTGATGAAACTTAGCTATTTTTTTTATGCTAATTGCTGCAGAATGCAAACAGATACAACGTACTAGAGACTAATCTTTCTTTTGGTAGATTCCATGTTTTTATAGCAATAGGACACAATATTCTGTGTGCCTTGCAAATTCAGTCAAAATCCAGTAAAACAGCCGTGAATGGAGGGGGTTAGTTGCTTCATTGAAAATGGCTGGGAGTGAATGAGTTAACTACTGCTGTCCCTTTTTAAGATGCTCTGGGGTGCCAACTCGTTGCCAGATTATCTACACTCTACGTCAATTTTGTAGATAGCCTTCAGAAACACTGAAATACATGTTTGGATATTTTCTTCATCTGCTATATTCTTTGTCCTCAGATGTCCCTTGACATCGCTTCCAACCTGATTGTCGCCTGCTTTTTGCCAACACTAACCTGTGAACCTCGACACCGAGACTCACCCAACAGATTCCATTTGGCCGCCATCTACCATCTACTTGTTATGTGTGATAAAATAAATATAAAAAATCTCAACCATGCATTACCTCTTGTTTTGGTATTTGGGTCCTCCTCCTTCCACTTTCCAGCTCACATTGTTCCTGACTCACTTGGCCCCTCCCTCAGGTGTTGGGTATGGGAAGAGCAACTTTATCACAGCAGGTATGTTAGCAGGAGGGGTAAGTACAACAGTCCTAATCTTCTTACTTTGGCTGTGTTAATTTAAGATTGCCATTTTATAATCTTGTCTGTGCAGTACTTTGTTAAATTTGTGTGTTTGTGGGTTTTTTTTAAAACATGCTGAAGAAATAAATTCACTTGACTTTATTTGTTCAGAGGCATTGAAACTGAATCCAAATTGTACTTCTACTTTGAGGTCTTCCTCCCTCTGTGCTGCATTTGTATAATTCTGCCTACTACCAGAACATTGGCATTATGGTCTTATTATAAAAACAGTTGTCAACACTATGGCTTGTGATTATTAAATATTCAGACTCAGAATTGCACAAATTAAGCACGTCTTACATGCTTTGCATGAAACAATTCTTCAACCAAGTGCATTGACTGTGACTAGGAAAGACAATAGTTCCATAGCACTTTTCAACCCAAATATGCATGGCAATATAGAAAATTGTACAATAAAATATCTGTGATAAGTCAAGCACAACCTTCCTCACATTAACTTTAATTTAGGCTATGTAAAAAAAATTCCGTCAATTTTGCCCTCCTTACGCTTAAACCTTTAGTAAAATTGAAAATGGTCAAGCAAAGCCATACAAAAAAGTGAGCACACACGAACAATAAGTATTTATTGTCACAATTCACAAGTGTTACACAAAAATAATAGGAGACTTTTACACAATTTATACAGGTCTATAACACAATGTATATGTAAAAGACTAACTAAATACCAATAGTTAAATATGTACTCACATTGCACATAATAATTAAGAATTCACATTAAACACATGAAACAATTAACAGTGTGAAAATAACACCAATTGACATAAAAATCACATTATTTACAACAAATATTGATTTGAGAGCTCAAGCAAAAAGACTGGTGTGTGTGTTCTCCTCTGTCTGTCAGAGACATTATACAATTCATCATGTAAAAGCTCCCACATTACAAAGTATTATTACTAGGTCTTAATACTTCCAAATGATTACAAAGAAAGTCAAGTAGCAAACCATGAAGAACATCAAATGGACAGTATTGAGGTTTTCCCTTTGAAAGCAGGCTGGTGAAATTAGCAGTTATGAAGTGCACTTTACGCCTTATCTGAGTAACTGGCTGCCATTACGTTTTCCTCCCAAATCTGCTTCATTTATACACAGAATCTTTCTATAACCTTTAAAAAAAATTGTTTTTACTGGGGTTATGGACATCACTACACATAGCTGAACTTTACAAAGTAAGATTGATGAGGTGATGAGGATGAGCAGCTTTTCTCCTGCTGCTGTCTGACAACAAACGGTCGATGGGGCACATGGAGGTGTCCTCCTTCAACGCTTACAACCAGTTAATGGCTCCATCTATAATACGTTAGGGATGTTCCATACCACTTTTTTTTTGACGGATACCAATACTTAAATATTCAGTACTCACCGATACTGATACCAAGTGCCAATACATTAGTACTTAAGGTACATAAAATTTCCCCCAAATACCCAATGACAACAATCCTTAAAATTTAATAAAATTAATGACAATTGTATTTTGCATAGCGCACACAATAAAATAAAATAAAAAAGATAAATAAGATGAAACAAATAATCCAATGGCCATAAAAAGGTCCCAATCAAAATATGTGCTTGTACAACTTCTTTTTAAAGAGATACTTGACTCATTGAGCCATTTTTAGTAGTAAAAATGTTAATATTTTGTGTATAATTAATGTGATAACTTCATTATTTTTCATATACAATTAATACCTTTAAAAACTATTTTTCCACTTCTCGGCTGAAGATGACATCACCTGTGCTGAGGAAGTAGGTAACAACCAATACAGGAAAAATTATGAAGTTATCAAATAAATTCTGGACAAAATATTAACCTGTCACTGCTAAAAATGGCTCAAAGGGTCAAGTATCCCTTTAAGGAATACAGTGAAGTGCAAAAAATTTAATTCAATATAAAGGGGCTTCAAGTAATTTAGTAATATCTACCATGTTAAGAATTCCTCAACCTGTTTAGTGTGTGATGTTTAATTATATCTTGTTTTGAAATGTATGCTTTTAATTTGGAAGGCTGCTCTGTATTTCCGTTTCCTGTTTCACATTTTCCGTTCATCATTCATCTCATAGCAGTGCAGTAGTCAATGACGACATATTATATAACATACAAAGATCTGTCTGCACTTCAGAGCTATGTAAAGTGTTGAGTACAACTGAAGACTTATGTGCTCTCTTACCAGAGCCCCTTTGGCGGTCAATACATGCAAAATAACCATTTCAGCCTATAAGAGGATCCTGTGTGACGTATTGTTTATGTTTCGCACGTTGCATCACGGGAAAAACCGTGTGGCAAGAAACGTGTTTTACATGGGAGTTTGATGGTTTTGCACATTTGGAGGACGATAAAGAGAAGCAGATGGTTCATTCTTGTTGTGCCATCAACTGTACGGCCCGTCGAGGGCCTGCTAAAAAGTTTTTTTTAAATTGCATTCCCACCGAAAGGGGCCGCGAAAAATGAAAGAAATGTCTGCGAGCCGGGAGGGTATAACTTGACGATCAAAGCCTGGATTCCGACTGATGCGGACGGGTTTGTGAGGCTCACTTTATTGCCGATAAGTACTTGTGACTATATATTTGTTATCTGGAGAGGATTTAAAGAAATAATAAATCGAGTTTGTGCAATATATAATCCGCTGAGTTATATTGTTTTGCGGTCTTCAGGTGTTCCAAACCGTGACCGACAACCACCCTGACTTGTTCCTTGTCTTGAAATGGGCTATCCTGGATCGGTAAATGAGAAGGCTATAGAAAAAGCCGTCCATGGTTACGAACGGAGGATCAAAAGGCAACGAGTATCAGAATTGTGTTATGGATTCCTATAAATGAGACAAAATATATTTTTGTGCCTAGTTTTTCACTTGAATGTCCACATATTTATCTTATACGAATAAATATTACATTCTGCAGCTGTGTTTTGATACCTGCCGACCTCACTTGTGTACGCAGTAGCTATAGTTGTTAAGTCCTATCCTGACAGATGCATATTTAGTTGTTAACTAGAGACCAGATGCCATTGAAATTGTCACATCACACGACAAGTGTCACTGTACTTAAGTCACTGCATTTCAAAAAATAAATAAAGAATAAGCTGTGTTGCTTGTTGACATAATTCCCTCATGGAACTAATGATTGTTAAGTGTGTTGGGGGGATGGTTTTGGAGTGACGTACTTCCACAAACTTAACTGTAATGCAATAGACCCTCCTTCCCTTTGGCACCACAAAGAACACTTCAATAAAGAATAATTACCCAGCTTTGCACAGGATAGGAAAAATATCAACAAAGGATCCTCCTATAGCTTCTGACCAAAAAAATGACCACAAGAGCAGGCGCCGATCCCAGTATTGATATCCATCACAAGTACCAATACCATGAAATGTGACCTGGTATCGGCCCAATACCGCACTCCCCCATCCCTAATACATGTCATGGTAATTACCAGAGGAGATTGATAATTCCTGCTTTACATTTTCTTGGACGCTTGACCTGATGCAGACATAAACATTAAAATCCCACCGTCATAAAAAGTTCAGATTTTAGAGCTCTATATCCACTTTGCAAAGACTTCATCATTGTGAAGAGACTGTAAGACATTTATTGATTAAATTAATATAAATTAGACTCTTGCCCCTCATTTAGCACTGCTGACCCCAAAATACTATACAGTGGATATAAGATGTTAACACATCTCTCTGTTCGAATACCAGGTTTTTGTGATATAAAAAATTAAACCAAGATAAAACATTTCAACTCAACTCAACTTTATTGATAGAGCATTTTAATAACAACCATAGCTGCATAGAAAAAGTGCTGTAGATAAGCAAAAATCATGCAGACACCAAAACAAAGACAGTAAAAAGAACTAGAGCTGCGAGCAGCTATGAAGGGGCCTCACAGCCCGAGCTACTTTGAGGTACTTGCACATTGGGGTACTGGCACATTGGAATTTGGATTTTTAGAAAATGTCACAATAAACCTTTACATATGGATTTTATTTGTATTTATTTTGCCAGGCCTGATGTAGATACATAAATTTTACGAGTTTTCAGACCACACAAATCAGAAAACTTTTTTCTTGGAAAACAGCGCGTAGCCAGAGCAACGGCGTTTGGCGAAATAAAAAGTTATGCTTTTACGTTCCACTGGAAACATATTTAGATGAAACAACCACAGATTCAAGTCGATTGGATAAAATCTGTGGGATGAGTTTTTTAAAATGTGATTTCCATGACAGGGCAAAAATGGGCAAACTTCATACGTTAATCCAAAAAGGGGGACTTCCTGTTGGGTTTAACATATTACTGAAATAGACTTTTTTGAAGGTCATGAGCAGTTCAACTCATTTGCTCCCCAAAACGTATACAAATTTTCTATTTTAAATATTGCCATGGTCCCAAAAACGTATTTATAAGTTTTTTGTTTGTTTTGTTTTTATACTAGAGCATACAGAAGGCTTTTATGCAGCCTCTGACCTGAAGAGGACGCTAAAACAACGCAAATAAAGCAGAGTATAAGAGATCAACCAGGGCCTTGTTGCAAAAAAGTTATTTTCCCCAGTGTTTAAGCAGATTTGTGAATAATGATGAAACTTTGCTATATTCTAATGCTAATTGCTGCAACACTGAAACAGATACAAATATACTTTTTTTCCTGATGAAAGAAGAGACTCTAATCTTTCTTTTGGTAGGTTCCATGTTTTTATAGCAATGGAACAGCAGATTCTGTGAAAATCAGTCAAAATCCAGTAAAACAGCCGGGAGCGAAGGGGGTTGCTTCGGTGAAAATGGCTGGGAGTGAATGAGTTAATATGCCTTCAACTTTTTGTAGATCTGGTGGTATTGTATTACAAGAGGAAATCAAAGGCCACAATACAGTAATATCAAGAAATAAATGAGGGCCACCAGACCCAAAAACAAATAGCTGACAGCAAGCATAAAGAAAGCCTGAGCTTCTAGGACCCCCAGGCAATGCCACGACGCATCGAGGCAGTGATTAAGGCAAAGGGAATCCAACCAACTATTGAAGATTGACATATTGTTTTGAAAATCTCATCCATCTTTTTTTCATACAAAACACTAGGAAATATGCATGGCAATTTCTTCACATTATTAAAAATTTTTTTACATCCTGTTTTAGTAGGGGTTGTGAGCTGGAAGCCCAAATAATGTAAAAAATAAACAAATAAATACTTCAAATCACTTAAGTTGTGGGCCCTGAATCTATTATCTATGAAAGTTTGACTTTTTGAACGGAATTACAGGATTTATTCAACTTTTTGAGGATATTCAAATTTTTAGATGAGCACCTGTATTTCATAATGTTATGCATTATGAATTATTATAATTTTGCTGGAAGGAAAATGGCACTTTCTTTGACTTTTGAGATGTATTTGAACTCGCAAGACACTTGATTCACCTTGAAAGTGAAAGTGATTATTTTTATTACATTGGGTAATACTCAGCAAGAAATAATCAGTGTGATACTGAAAATAAATGTTTTTGTGCCTTACAGTAATTTTTGATTATTACTATACAGTACACCCAGCCCCGAACTATAGAAAAACAGTTTTAAAAAAAGAAAGAAAAAAGGCCAACATTTTTCACCACCACGCATGCACTGTGGACAGATGACTTCAACAACAACAACAACAACAACAAAAACATTCTGGACATTTTACATTTTTTATTGAGAAACCCTGGTCTAGGACAAGTGGGCAAAGTATGACTGTATATGTGCAAAAACTAGACAAAATCTACATTCAAAAAAATTATAGCTCACTTCCTGATAATTTTAACATATGGCTCCAAGTGACTTTCTTGTAGGCTCCTTCTTAAATCTCCAAATTTTCATAGATCTTGCTGAAACGTACAACCGGGAGTTATTTGTTTCACGGCTCCCGCGGGTCTGCGTCGGTCATGAGTGTTCGAGTGGAGTTCCAGGGGGTGAGGCCCGGTATAAGATCATGAACGTTTGCATCCCTAGTACAGACCAAGTTTGAAGTAAACTAGTCAGTCAGATGAATCCTCTAGGACAGTGGTCCCCAACCACCGGGCCACTTTGGACCGGGCCGCGGTGGGCCAGACAGTTGAAAGAATAAAAAACGTACTATACTTCCAGTTAATTGATTAGCTGAGGCTTAAAAATATTTTATTTTGAAAAGTGACCGGATTGTGTGTTTACGACGGACTCTCATTTCAAGATGCTAATTATCTCAGCCGCGTGGCGCTGATGCTAATTGACAAGTTAGCAAAATGAGTAAAAAAACAGACATATTTGGAAAATGTCTTTGCAACAGAGAAAAGGCCCAGTGATGAAACAACACGAGAGCCTATGACCAAGAAGAAAAATAAAGATGCATGGACTTAAAGCTACAGGTAATTGATGGCCCGTTCTGCAGCGAGCGGCTCTTAATTTTAGCGTTATGGTGAGTGAGTTACTCATGGACTTTAGATTTGTTCTGTGGTGCCTTGTTATGTTGGCGGCACCAAATTTATCATGCGATCCTTAAATCTATCCATCTCTTAAATGCGCCAACTTCATTCATCATTCATTAATTTATAAGCATTACCATAGTGACCTCACCATATTTAAGCGTTGTTGTTACACTTGTTATGGTGTTTGTGCTGCTAGTACAGGTACATAAAAATACATAGTGGATTTGCGTTTGTTGTTGTAGCTTTATATTAATCAACCGCCAAACAGCCAAGCATCTCCTCCTCCCTCAACCCACTGGGTTGCCGGTCCGCGAAAGTTGTGGACTTGTATGAACCGGTCCGTGGTGGAAAAAATATTGGGGACCACTGCTCTAGGACAAGGGGCCAAGTATGACACTCGTGAATGTGCAAAAATGGGCCAAAATTGGACATGACAAATAATTCATAGCTCACTTCATTTACATTTTAGCATATGGTCAAACGTGCTGGGATTGTTTTTAGTTTTTCCACTCTAGGGGGTGCTACAGAGCCATGTTGTTATGACAACTTTTTAATATCAAATTTTTCGCCAGGCCCGAAGATTGTGCAAAGTTTGGTGAATTTTCTCATGTTTAGGTCCCCAAAAATGACATTCATTTTGGAGAATAATAATTTATACAGATACAATAGCAGGGTTCTTAAAGGAATCACTAAGTAACTAACTTTTTTAGACCATTATGAATTTTTTTTTTAACCAAAAATCTGGAGATGTTTTTTCTTCGAAGTACCTGGCCGGTTAGGGTTAGGCCTAACCCTAACACCGGGGGTGGTGTTTATCTGTGGGGGTAGCCAACGGCCATGTAGTTTGTATTGTTAATGAGGTGTTTAAAAAGTAAAACTGTAGGTGGTTTGTGACAGGAGGGTTAACATTTTACTTACATTAGCCGGGAAGATAGCGTCACCATACATCCCCACTTTCTCATCATTTCTCCACGATTCATGTAGGTCACATATTTTGGTTTCTGAACGGCGTATTTCTCCAAAAGGTGCATAACTTTCAGATCTGTCGATGTTTATCAATGCGGAACGTTTCAAATGAGCTTCCAGCCAAGTTAGCTTTGGGCACCGGCAACTTTAAGTTTCAACACCTGTCCTCTCTCAGACGACATGAAGATTAAATTAACACTTCCTGCGGCACCTACAAAATAAAAGTACATACATATTCCAGCTGTCAGGACAGCTTTATTGTGATGAGGTGTGACAACAAAAGTGCATGCAGCTGCCCACATATGACAAGACCAGGTTTCTTGGCAGAGGTTGCACCACAACATGTTTAATATGTTGGGGAAATACACCAGAATACAGAGTGCAGTTGATAAAGGCCAAAACCGATTGACCAATACTCGGGAGGACTTCCTTAGAAAAATGAGGAGGAACAGAATCATAAACTGGATGGCGTAATCTGGCAAACCAAATACCTTAAAAACATCAGGGAAACTGCTTCAAAAGAATTTAATTTTTTATTTATTTTTTTACCTCTAACCTGTACAAATCAATTGAACCTCCCATATAAATGTTTCTGAAATGGGCAGAAAAATAATTAAGTGAGATAATGTTCTTGCACAAGTGTGCACACCGTCTAGAACTCTGGATTTGTTTTGTGTTCAGAATTTACCAGTCACATTTAAACTCATGTTTAATGGGAGTCAGCACACACCTGCCACCATTTAAAGAGCCTCTGATTAACTCCAAATAAGGTTCAGCTGTTGCAGTCGGCTTTTCCTGACATTCTTTTTGCTTTCTGGAAGAAGCCTGAAGGTTTTTTTTGTGAACACCGACTGGTTTTTGGAAGTATTAATAATTGCCTCCACCTTGGCTAAGGCACTAGTTCTAAAATTATGTTCCAGCATAATGCCCTGACCACCAATCTTCACTGTAAGAATGGTATTCTTTCGGTGACGAGGAGTGTTGTGATTTCGTCAAACATACCTTTTGAAATTACGTCCCAAAAGTTCAACCTTAGTTTCACCAGACCATAACATGTATGTTTTTGCGAATTCTTGCTGGGCTTAGATGTTTTTTTTTCTCTTAAGATAAGGCTTTCATCTTGCCAATCTACACTATAGCCTAGTCATACAGTATGAGGAAGACTAGAAATTGTTGTCACATGCACCGAACAGCCAGTACTTGTCAGACATTCGTGCAGCTCCTTAAATGTTGCTGGCCGCATTCCCTGATATTTGTGTTCTTGTCTTCTCATTACCTTTTGAGGAACGTCCAGTACTTGGTAATGTCCTAGTTGTGCCGTATTTTCTCCACTTGATGACTGTGTTTACTGTATTCCATGGTTGGAAATGATTTTGTACCCTTCTCCTGACCGATTGAAAATACAGGTAAAGCAATTTGAGAAAAGATTCTCATTTGCAATGCTAACCTGGCAACAGACAGCCAAATAAATGCTAAATTCCTTAAAACAATGAATTTAAACCCATCTATCTAGTCTTTGAACAACTTTTCCCAATAACATAAATGTGATTGGTTAATTCTGAACGCAGCCACATGCTAGTTATAAGATTTCATTTTTATTTGTTATGTGCTGTAGGCTACAGATTATAGATCACAAGATGGCGCAAGATGTGATAAGCCACCTCTGTGATGAGCTCTCCCGTATTGCCTTTTGTTTTTGACAATCTCGCGCACTTTTAGCAACCCTGCACCGTTTACTTACAAGAGAGAAGACTTGCTAATTATTAGGGGGGTCTACTCCCCAGCAAATACATACAGTTGGGGCCCATATGGGCACCACTTGGGCTAGTTGGGCTTTGGCTGGGCATTGGCTTTAGAGTAAGCTTCGTTGTTGGCTCCACTTGGGCAGTAGATGGGCAATAAGAATGGGCAATAAGTGGCCTCAGGCTGGGCTCCACTCCAAAATATTCAAAATTGATATTTTGCATAATAACAGCATGGGTAATGGAGCTTACTCCCTGGCCTATATTTCTTTACAATTAGACGAGATTTTTATTTTGGGAAAAACAAAACAAAAATGCGCGCACAAAAAAAACCTTTACAGTATTTCTAATAAATATATATTATTTGGACCATTAAAGGGCTATTTCGTACAAATTTGATAGCACCAGATTAATATTCAAAACTAGAAAAAAGCACTGCACAGCATTCCGAAAAGATATGGGAAAACTCCTCCTCCTTTCAGCCAATTAAAGGAAGTCTATCGCCTAACAACATTTTGCCACCTCAACAAGGACTTCAGGATCCAGGCTCAAGTGGAAAATAAATTTTTCTGTTTGACAGTGAGGGAACACTGACCATTTGTTGTTTTTTGGCGTTCAACAATAAAAAGGTCATTGATTGTATTACTGGTTTCCTTGTTATTAACGCTTGCGTGGCGGCCGTGGCTCAGGGTGTAGAGATGGTCGTTCAGTAACCAGACGGTCGGCTGTTCGATCCCTGCTCTCCCCAAGTCGTGTCGTTGTGTCCTTGGGCAAGGCACTTCACACACATTGCCTCCAGTGCTACTCACACTGGTGTATGGAGGGTGCGAATGTTTGGTGGTGGTCGGAAGGGCCATAGGTGCACACTGGCAGCCACACTTCCCAGGGCAGCCGTAGCTACTTAAGTAGCTTACCGCCACTAAAGTGTGAATGTGTGAGTGCATGAATAATTTATCCATTCAATTGTAAAGAGTCTTTGAGTGTCTAGAAAAGCGCTATATAAATTAGATGCATTATTATTATTAACAAAATAACTGTGATGCATGAGTGTGAAAGGAGCCCTCATGGGTACAATCAGGAACACCATAATCAGCCCAGCTAGAGTGGGCCCCAGGGAGAAAGATGGGTTGCCCATGTGGGTTTTAGCTCGGGCCCATAGAAAGTCCACCTTGAGCCCATCTTGGCTTGCCCGCATGGGCTGCCATGAACTCAGCCAATCCCATGCCCATGTGGATTTTAGCTAGGGCCCATATGGGGCTCAACTTGAGCCCATCTGCATAGCAAAAATGGGTTAAAAGTAAGTGAAATTTTGGGAGCATATTTTAACTCCTGAGGTGTAATTTTAATATTTTCGGAGTTAAATGATGTCAAAAGTAGGTGTTATTTATTTTACAGAGTGGTAGATGAGATTTGTAATTAAGCTCCTTTGTACCGGCAATTCTCCAGTTTTTGAGACAAGTTGGCGCCATTTCCCTTCGTTTGTCACAAGAAACACTGACATTGAACAAAAGAATTTGGGCACAGGAAGTCATTTTCACTCACAGAAGAGGCTTTCCAGCAAAAACTGGACTGTTAAAAATTGAGCAGTGATGGGCCCATGTCACGTTAAATTGATTTATAAAGCCTACTCAATGATGTGGCTGTATAGCTCAGTGGTTAGGGTGTCTGACTTTGGTGGTACCCTGGTTTGAAACCCTGTCATGGCAATGATTTTTTAGGAGTCAACTTTTAAGAGTGTTTATTTACTTCTGGAAAGTGTGGAGCTATATAAAATCTGAAAAAGTGTTACAAACAACTTGGTGGGAGTCAATTCAGCACTGGGCTTTTTGCTGTGTGGGCTTGCCAACAGGGGGCCACCATGAAATCCCTGGCCAAAATAAACTGGGACTCAACAGGTCAGCCCAGATGGGACCCATTTACCAACCCATATCCAACCCACATTGGCCCCATATGGGTGTGTTGGCAGGGTCTAGGCCGTTTTTCACAGACTTTCACAAATTCACTTAGCTTTTCGGACATATTGGCCGGTGGAGTAGCAGCACTGTACGGGGCATGGAGGCGACGCCAGAGGGGGAGGGGGAAGTGAGTTGGCGTGCTAAAGCTCAAGCTTCGACACCATGGTTTTGGAACTCTGTTCCTATTGATTCAACTCACAAACCCACATTTCATGCTCAGAAAATGGACATGCTCCTCTTTCTCAAAAAGTCCCACAAAGACTTAGCACATTCTGCTTATCGCTGCTTCATTGGAACTATGCACAGTTAATGCATCTACGCTACTACACCTCCACGTGCGGACTGCGTCACAGACCAATTGGGAAAATCAAAGGGCGGTGGAATATGTGTCTATATCAATGAGAATTGGTATACTGATGGCACGGAACTCAAGACATACTGCACCTTGGATTTGGAGTCACAATCTATTAAATGTAAGTAATTTTACTCAACACACAAGTTTTCTTCATTCTTTCCAGGGTTTACATCCCACCACAAGCTAACCTGGGTGACCAACTAAACAAAATGGAATAATGCACACAGATCTACTAATAGACTTAGTACTTACTACTACTTAGAGACCCAGAGCTAAACTTAATCATCAACTTCGTAGACATGAGCAGCACATTCATTGTCCCACCAGGGAAGGCAACATTTTGCATTACTGCTACACAACACTGAAAGACTTTCTGTTGGCTGCAGCACTTGGTTTGCCTGATCACTGTTTAATTCACTTGATTCCACAAGCACAAACTCAAATGTACCTGCAGTGAGAACAGATTGATTGATTGAACTTCCCTGACTGCAGTTTCTTTGAAACTTCACCTGACAGCTTGGACTTCACTGACTGCAGTGTCTTTGCAACTTCACCTGACAGCTTGGACGAATACTGCAAATGGACACTGTAGCATCCTACATGAGTTTTTGTGAGGATGTGTCCCGACAAAAAGTTCTGGTCCTTCAACAACAAGCTGTGGTTCACTGCCCAGTTCAGACACCTCAGGAAGGCTAAGGACGACACCTTTCGAAACAGGCACAGAGCACTGTAAAATGGACAAATGTTTGACCTGTTTGTGGACTTCAACTATGCATTCAACACCATCATACCGGAACTCCTCTCCTCTCAGCTTGTTCAGCTCAGTGTGTCTGCTGCCATGTGCCAGTGGATCTAAAGCTTCCTGCTAGGTTGTAAACAGCAGGGGAGGCTGAGGAAGCAACATCAGAACACACCATCAGCACCAGGGCCCCTAAGGATGTGTCCTCTCTCCGCTGCTCTTCTCCCACTACACAGACGACTGCACCTCAACACAGCCAGCTGTCAAGCTCCTTAAGTTTGCAGACGACACTTCAGTCATTGGCCTAATCAAAGACGCAGAGGAGTCTGCATAGCGACACAGAGTGAAGTAGCTTGCACTCTGGTGCAGTCAACTCAACTTGGAGCTGAACACACTCAAGACTGTAGAAATGACCGTAGACCTCAGGAAACATCCTTCGCCACTGTTGCCCCTCACATTGTCCAAATGCCCTGTGTGAACTGTCAAGAACCTCAAGTTCCTTTGAATTACAGTCACTCAGGACCTAGATTGGGAGCTCAACATCAACTCCATCCTGAAAAAGGCCCCAGAAAAGGATGTGCTTCCTACGGCTGCCAATGAAACACGGTCTGCCACAGGAGCTGTTGAAAGTTTGATAAATCAATCCTGTGTTCCTCCAGTCTGGTTGTTTGGTGCCACAAAATCTGAATAAAGAGACAGAACTGCTGAAAAAAATTATTGGTATGCCCTTAGACACTCATGGGGTTTTGCACGCTGCAAGAACGAAAATGGCAGACACAATTTTCTCTGACACTCCACATCTTGGCCACCACCACTTCCAGCTCATTCCCTCAGGTAGGCGCCATCAAACTATGCACACAAAAACCACAAGTCATTTCAATAGCTACCTCCCTCTTGAAAGAAAAACTTGGGTACGCCAGCCAAGGAGTTGCTATGGAACATCGCACATTCCCACAGTCATTTCACTCTTTATACATCTGAATGCGAGAGTGGAAATGTCCGTGCGCCACATTTTTCTGCGTACGCACCCTTTGCCCCAAGTCATTTTAAACTGTGCAACGATTCTCCACCTCATCTGCACAACTGTCATTGCATTGTCACTACTGTAATTATTGCACTACTGGTACTTATTTTCACTCCAGTATTGCTTCCTGACTCTTCCACATCACTTGCACAGCTGTCATTGCTTAGTACTACAGTACCAATGGCAAACTTAAATTAGTAAAGTCTCTCTGTAATTATGTGTCATGTCTTAAATATTGTTCTTGTTTTATTGTTGCATGTTCTACAATACTTGAGTGAATCATACTGTACTAACAGAGACAATTCCTTGAATTCCTTGTGTTTTTTTTCTAAATGAGCCAATAAAGATGATTCGAACAATGGTGCAAATTTTTTTAACTGATCTTGGTCTAATTTTTTATTTGACAAATACCTGGCATTTGAACAGGGGTGTGTATACTTTTTATATCCACTGTAGGTACAGCATCCACCCAGAGTTGTATTGATGATAAAATACAACAGTCATAGTCTTGTCTATGAGACTTGTGCCCTTGTGGCTAAGTGCTACGATTGTTCTACAATTAATTATTTGCCTTGTTTGACCTATTGTTGTTCCATAAATATATGTATAATTTCCCAATACACATTATGCCACACAGTCAGTATGCTGTGCCGGTTTTGCATTTGACAAATTGAAAATACATTAAAAAAAAATCTATTAAACTATTATTGCTAGGCCTAATGCTTAGGAGAGATTGCTGCTTTGGGTCCATCAGCAGATAAAGGCCAGCAATTTTTGAGAGTAAAACAACAAATTTCCTAAGCATGGTTGTGTAAAACTGATTTGGAACCACATCCGTGGCGTAAAATGTTATATAATAGTTTAGATGTGCTAAGATCAAAAGCTGAACTCCTCTGGTAATACCGATGCTTTTTGTCACTTTTCTTAGCAGACTTCGTTTGCATTAATCTTTGAGACGGTCTATATTTCAGGGACAGACAAAGAGACATTGACAGAAGTAGTGTCCATTTGGCAACGGGACCCCTTTTTCATTGATGAGGTATATTCACAGATACATACTGCAGATTGTTGGGTCCAAACGTATGGACTGTAGGTTTTTATGTGCGCTTGATGCTTTGCACCCTGACATTCAATGTGCTGCACATCAGTTGTAAGATGGCGTTCCAGCCATGTTTCCAAATGAGACACAACATGAATGATTAATGTGAATCAAACCAGTACAGTTCCTCCATTGAAAAGGAAGAGTGAGAGGAGATTGCAGGGTTACTCGGAGAATGGTGGAAACATGCCAAGGTCAGCAAAGTCTTCAATGTTGTAGTTGGCTGTTCCCTGAGTGGGATCTCCAGCCATGGGTAACATGTCCTGCAGACACACAAGTGAGGGGTTAGAGGTTAAGGGCTGAACAATCAATCAACTTAAAATGGACATTGAAATGTTGTAGACTGTAATTTTCAAATATCAAAGGCTGCAATTTGGAAAACAAAACAAAAAACAACTCAAACTCTGCTTCATTTTGGCCGGTCGGTGGGCTGCACTCTAAAAACGGCCTAGACCCTGCCAGTAAATTGAGTCAAAAAGGGACAGATCCAACTTTTTGGGTTATTTATTTAACCCAAAAAGTTGTTGTTTTAAGGGTTATTCAGCCAACCAGTTGGGTGAAATGAATACCGGGGTTGGTCTTTTTGACCTATTTGGGTTATTTTTGACCGAAATGTTTTTATATAGTGTATATTTGTATATTTTATTTATGTATTTACACAATGTCCAAATAAGTACAGTGCTTTAGATGTGCAGTCCGCATGTTTACATATCATTGTTTTATGAAAAGTTTAAGTGATAAAACCACAGATTTGCTTGTAATATTGTTGTGATCTGATTTATGTTTACGCCACACTTTTTGGTAGAACTTTGTCAAGTTGCCATAGTGAACATTCATACTTGCCAACTTTGGGTCGTGAAATATCGGATCCATGGCCGGGGAGTGGGGATTGCAAGACGAGACGACGAACATGCATTCGTTGACGAAGGGTTTGGGGCTTGTGGGGGAATGACCGAAATCAGCGATTACTATTAGTCGTTCGTCAGTGTGGGAAGGTGACATGCGCCATTATGCGCACTTGTGTGTCCAGTCCAGCTTGGGATTGATTTTTCTGGGATGGCTGCTGACCAGACCGATGATCCAGAGATGCGCAATCTCAAAACAGCGGGTACAGCTCTAAGGCTTGAGGAGGTGGTGACGCAAGAAGGCGGTCCCAAACTTACTCTGCGATCTATCTTGAGGTCGCTTATTACATTTTTCACAAGTGCTGCTCTCGTGCATCCATTGCTTGCCAAAGCTTAAACAACAGGCGTTCACTCGGTTTTCAGCTATGGAACAGCTCCAAATATTCAGTCATGAGCACCAATTAAATTACTTTTATTGTATTGTAAAACGCATGCGCCTTCAATGTAGCCCGTTTGATGAGTGGGGACGATCAGTATAACTTCTGGATCCTACGGATCCATAGGCTTCGCAAGTCAACTTCACATTTGAAGCATGAAATATATTCCAAATGGATCTGTGTGGAATTTACATGTCTCAGGAAAACAACACAGTCCGGGACTTGTAGGCATCCTCACAATGCAATGGGTCACAAATTTTCCCGGTGTACGTAAGAAATTGACTTAAGCACAAACGGGAGAATATGGCCCTAAATGCAATCACATCTTGGGAGTCGGAAAAGAAAGAAACTAATAGAAATAACTAATCAAATCACAACTGAACGCTAGCTAAAACTGAACCCCACAAATTTACCAATCCCTCTCTTTTTCCAGATTAGGAAAGCCATGCATAAAAAAAAAAAAAAGGAAAGCCATTAATTTTGTGATGCATGCTCCTGTTTGTTTCTCAATCTTACTCGATTAGCTAGAACAATTTGATGATGATGCAGTCATTTCCGTACCACTTTTTGTCGTTTTTTGGCTGATCCGTTTATTTGTCAAAATCAATCGCAATATGAACTTGATATGAACAATATGGCCACCTCAGAAATTGCCACGGTTTACTGGCCTCACCCGAAGGCGCCTACGGCGCTTCTATTTCTTTCTTATTCTGTGGTGAACGTTGCTGAACATTGCAAATTTCGTCAGTTTGACAGGGTTCGGAAAATGTTGCATTTGTATTACGTTTGTGTTCGTACGCTAGTTGTTTTTTTCGCCACTGTGGCAAGGACATTTTGAGCATGTTCATAATTTCCTTGCGAATCCATTGTTGTGCTTGGAGCAGCACACGCATTGAAGTCATATTTCAAATATGAACAACAAATTGCTAGCTTGGAGACATATGCTCAATGTGCCATGCACCATGGGCAGCACACGGACAGTCAAGCTGGTGATATTCCTCCAAAATGCAACAAGATGTTGCGGCGTGGGCATAAGGCTATGAACATTAAAATATCAATGGCATCTGACTCCCTGAAAAAAGGTTTAAGATCATTAAGTGCCAAAATGATGACATACCATGTACGCTGTTATAGTGGACATTTTTGTGCAGCACATCATCGCTGTGACGTTTGGACTTATTTCCTGGTCTATTGTGCTATAAAAACGCCTACGGCATCGTCAAGTGCAGGGAGTCCTCGAGTTACGGCCAAGTTCCGTTCCTACACTGGCGATGTGACCCGAATTTCGACTTAAGTCGGATTTCCCCGTTAAAGTTGATTATTACATCAAAATACTTTGTACAGTAATTTTAAAAAACATATTTGCGCGACCCGGAAGAGCCAGAACCAATATTTCGTGTTTATGTACGGACATTCATTGTTGACGGACAGCAGAGCAGAGCTAATTAACTTAAACACGGAAATGTGACACACCACGCAAGACAACCTGCTCGATGGACCTCCGTTGCTTGAGGTAACAACAACACAACTTTAAATAACTGTAAAATTGTGTGATTACTGTAGGAAATTAACGAAAAAGAAGGTGATACGGACGAGGCACGGGAGCCGTAAAGTCGAAACGACGTAGGTCGTGTACAACGTTACTCAAGGACTCCCTGTATTGCCATAATTTAGATAGCACTCCTACCCATCTCAGATTCAGAATATTTATTGTCATTGTCACAAGGGAACAACAAAACTTCGTTTGGAGCATCCATACAGCAGAGTTGGTAGAGTGCAAAATCTCACAAAAATAAATACCCATAAAATAACCCAGTGTAAACATTCGACACAGTATAGGACATAGTACAACAAAGACTAAGCGCAACTTAAGGTCTTGTCAATAATAAAGTGCAGAGCAGAAATATTCAGATACCTGAGATGACATCGTGCCTCAGTGCAAAACCGGATCATTTAATCAATTATTATGGTCGTCAAACGTTGAGTAAGAAGGATAAATGGAAAAAGGGAGTAGTGGTGACATTCTGCAACAATGCAAACCGGTTTAAAGTTATTGTTGTTGTTGGATGTTATTATTGTCCATAAAGGGGAGGCATAGAGGAGCAGAGTTCATTAACCTCACAGCCTGTGGATACAGACTGTTGGCCAGTCTTGATGTTCTGGCCCGTATGGACCTGCACCTTTTCCCTGAGAGCAGCAGGTGGAAAAGGTTTCATATTCTTCCTTTGAGAATGAAAGAAAGAAAAAAAACGACACTTGCGGATGTGACTGCACTACGACACAGCCAACCCGTTGTGTGCATAGATATCTATAATAGCTTACGGCGCAGAATCCAACGTCCGCACGGGGCGGACATCTTGTTACCGGCAGGCAGTCTGGTCTGTTGTATTAATTGTGGGCAAAGGTGAGTGATCTTAACAAACATAAACTGTTATCTCGCTTCGAACTTGGCGGATTTACACACGGTTTACTTTCTCAGAAACTTTAATAAAGTAATAGTAATTCTGGATGGATATTTATTAACTATATGGATTATTATTTCACAAGTATGTAGTATAATTATGCTCATAAACTTAACTGTTCGATAATCACTTGATTTTTGGTCAAACGCTGTTTTGAGTTATTTAAAAGAACATGTACGATAAAAACACATAGTAATAAATGAGCGAAGTGAGCGTGACAAGATGGCCGCCATGTGCGGACATTCGATTCAATTGGCCAGCAGCGCGGACGAGACATCGAGTCTTTAAAAATATCTATGGTCATGTGCACAACCGGTCCATTACGATGGTATACGAATAAGTAAGTACATTTTATTTATATAGCACCTTTCAGACAAAAAGGGCACTAGTGCTTCACAGGTAAAATTGATCGTAACAAAAACAATAAAATAAAATAATAAAAACAATCAAATACAAAATACACAAAGTAAAAGAAAATAAAGGTCGAAAAGAGACAGTCCATAATCAGCCGAAATCAAAAAGCTTGCTAAAACAAATATGTCTTAAGTTGGCTCTTAAAAGCATCAACAGAATCACAAAAAAAAGTATTGACAGCAGGAGGTCATTCCAAAGCTTCGGAGCAACAGCCTGGAATGAACGATTACCACGGGTTTTAAATTGAGTATGTGGGACCATAAGCAGGTTTTGATCTAACGACCTCAACCTCCGAGAGGGCATGTAAGAGCACAACAAGTCTCTGATATATGAGGGTGCTTGACCATGCAACGCTCTAGAAGTCAGTACAATAATTTTAAAATGTATCGAAAATAAACTGGGAGCCAATGAAGAGCTTTAAGAATGGGAGTATTTTGAGCAAATCTATTGGCACCAGTCAGTAATCTCGCTGCAGAATTTTTGACCTGTTGCAAACGGGACAACTCTTTTTTTGTTAAGACAAGAAAATAAACCATTACACTAATCTAAACGAGATGGATAAAATTGTTCGGAGTTTAGAAATGTTTCTCAAATGGTAAAAACAATTTCTTGTCAATTGTTCGGAGCGATGCTCTAAAGACATTTTCTTGTCCAAGAAAACACAAAGATTTCTAAGGCTTTCTTTAACAAACAAACTCAAATCAACCCAAGTGCTGCTATATCCCTGGAATGGCATCATCAGGGGCAATCACTAGCAGTTCAGTTTTCTCTGCATTTAACTGCAGGGCATTTGAACCAAGCCATTGTTTGATACGATCAAAGCATGTCATCAGAGAGTTCAGTTTCCATATTTCAGAGGGCTTGAAAGAACAGCAAAGCTGAATATCATCAAAAAAAAGGTAATAAGAAACAATCAGAAAACTCCAATGTTAACTTTCCTAAGGGAATAATTTTACGTAAAAACAAAACAGGGCCAGAAACTGAGCCTTGGCGTACTCCGCACAACAGATCAGCAGTGAGACAGGAACTGGTTGGCGGAGATACTGAGGCTTCTACCTGATAAGTAGGAAGAAAACCATGCCAGCACTGGACCGGACATTCAAATCTCGAAGTCTAGCCTACAAAATGTCATGTCAAACAGTGTCAAAAGCCCAAGAAAGGTTTGACAGGACAAGAACAGTGTATTTCCCATTGCAGACATCATAATATCACTAGACATTTTAAGCAGTGCAGTTTCAGTAGAATGGAGCTTACGGAAACCGGACTTGAACGTGTCAAAAATATTATGTTCCTGTAAAAAGGAAGTCAGTTGGTCAGAGGACCACCTTCTCTAGAACTTTAGACAAGAATGGAAGTTTTGATATGGGTCTTAAGTTTTTGGGATCTGTTAATAAAAGCTGTGACTGATTGTCACCAAAATTTATGGATACATTTGCTAATGATAGTTTGAAAATATTAGAATGAAACAGTATTTTATTTTTATTATTAATACTCTAAAATTATTCTCAAAACTTTCTTCTCCAATAGGGCTGCAACAGGTATAGAATAAGCTCTAATTTTGGGGAGGATCTTTCGATACAACTAAATATTTACATGTTCTAGACCAGACAGGTCCCCAACTGGCGGACCGTAGTCCAGCTCCGGACCCCGAGATACTTTCATCTCGATCTCCAAGAATATGTACTGGGGGAAAAATATATTCAGTTTTACCAATAGACGATTTTTGAATAGACGCGCGTGAGGGCAGCTATGCCTGAGCCGGGGTCCAAACTTTAGTTTTTTTGGGGGGTACTTGCTTTCTCATGACAAATGTGATGAAGTATGGAGTTGTCAAAAGTAAAAAAAATAGACACTGAAAAGTGAATGGACTGAGGTGCATGCTTTAATTTTACTGGCATCGAGGGCTACGAGACCCGTGTACCTGCCTACGAGGGATCACTATGCATGGAGTGGAGTTTGGGCGCAACACAAAAATCCTTTTGCTGACTCCAGAATGGTGGAGGAATGTTTGGAAGCAATGGCAGACACACTATTTGAAGAGAAAGGAGAGCAACTTAAAGGTGCCGAACGCAAGATACCGAGTTTTTGCAGATTTGCGACCCCTCTGGCGAAAAGCAGAATGGAAGCCAGCAAGAGTGCTGAGACGTTAGTTAGTGGTAGTTTAATTGCGCATTGCTTATCATAAATAAGTTATTATCGCATTTTCGTGACGAGGTCTTACCTTTTTAGCTAGAAGAAAGAAAGCTGTGGATCTCGTTTCATCCTCTTAGGGTTTTCCACATACTCCAATATTAACGCTGCTCCAATATTGATTCATTTCCTCCTCCGACGCTTGTGCGACTTTAGTTTTGCCCTTTTTGTCACACTAGATTTTTCCCTCAGTCAGAGTCACCTCCGTAGACAACTCCCGTTGCATGCCCGGCCCAATGATCAAACAAAAGGAGCCACCGGGAGATGGAGGGTCACACTGCAGTATTGGTTTGTTATTATTTTGACACACTTTTATATCCACTGTGGCACACACTTGTCTTTTACCACGGACTCGTCCACACACTCCCAAACACTTCCGCTGTCCCAGCACTTCCATGGAGCGAGAGTGAAAGCGTACGCGCCTGACAGGGAGAAACCTTAAAGTTTCGGTCCCGAAACCCTGATCATTATTTCACTCTACAGGAAAATAGGGGCAACAGCCATTGTGCCACAGTAGTGCCTCCTGTCCATTATACAATTGTTAAAACATGTGTGGGAGAAAAATATGGTTATTTTAACACTCCAATTTGTGTCAATATTGCGACATGCACCCTACCCTTAAGGACCTCTTGCCAATGTAGTTTACTTATTTAAGGCATTTTACTTACTTCAACCTCATAAATCTTGTCCAACAAATGAAAGGGGTGTTGCTTGACTGAAGATTTGGTGGTTGTGTGAATTCATGACCTCATGGTGGGCCTTATATGCAGCTATACAACTCATTAGCATGATGAATTGGACGAGGGAAACCTGCTGGCTGTCTTAATGTGGCGGAAAAACAACCCCAAAATCTTTTTTCATACTTTTTTATAGGATAAAATATATAACTTTTGGCTATGCTCCATCCAAGTAAGGTTTCTTTACGGTGCCTTACGCACACTTTGGGAGTTTACGGATACACTCTCTGGTTATCTACATATACACCCCAAAAATATTTTCTCATTGGATCAGCACGATTCACGTAGGTCACCTATTTTCGCTGAAAGGTGAGTGATTTTCATGCCTTATATATCTGTTTCGTCTTGTTATCAGCAAGAAATAATCGTGTGTTATCACCTGAAACACTTCAGTCTGGCTAGGGTTGGGGTGTGTATGCTGCTCCCCAGCCTGCTGGGAGTGATGCTGATTCTGCCACTGGGACCAGACTTCACTGGGTCGACCCTGGAACTGAGCTCCGCTCTGGCTGCTTTCTCCTGACACATCTGTAATAAAACAGTTTTACATGCACACATGCTGTCACATACAGTGGTGCCTTTAGAAGCAAGAGTAATTCATTCTTTGACCACACTTGTAACTCAAATCATATCTAAAGTAATCTGTCCCTAATTAAAATGAATAGAAATGGCATTAATCTGTTCCAGCCAAAAGGTAAATCAGGAATGAGCGTGAAATCAGCCCACCAATCAGGAGCAGGCGTTTCGCACTTTGCATATACAACTAAGGACTATAACTTTGATTGAAATTAAAAATAATTACTTTCTCCTTCAATTGTGCTGTTCATTCTGGCGGCCGTGGCTCAGAAGGTAGAGCCGGTCGTCCAGTAACCGGAAGGTTGGCTGTTCGATCCCTGCTCTTCTCGTCTCCATTGCCACTCACACTGGTGTCTGAAAGGTGCGAATGTTTGGTGGTGGTCGGAGGCGCACACTGGTATCCACGCTTCCGTTAGCCTATCCCCAGGGCAGCTGTGGCTACTTAACTCATTCACTCCCAGCCTTTCACTGAAGCAACCTCCTACGCTCCCGGCTGTTTTACTGGATTTTGACTGATTTTGCAAGGTCCACAGAATATTCTGTTCTATTGCTATAAAAACATGGAACCTACCTCTTCTTTCATCAGGGAAAAAAAGTTCATTTGTATGTGTTACAATTTTGCAGCAATTAGCATTAGAACATAGCTAAGTTTCATCATTATTCACAAACCTGTTGAACACACTGGCAAAAAGAGCTTGTTTCAACATGGCCCTGGCTGATCTCTTATACTCTGCTGTCACCAGCTGACCATTTTTTGTAATAACTACCATTGCTTTAAGCGACCTCTTCATGTCAGAAGCTGTATCAAAGCCTTCTGTATGTAGCATTAAAAACATATAAATACGTTTTTGGGAGTGAAGGACAAGGTATTACAAAGTGTATTTATACGTTTTTGGGTTTGAATGAGTTAAGTAGCTTACCGCCACCACAGTGTGAATGTGTGAGTGCATGAATAATGTACTCACTGTAAAGCGTCTTGGAGTGTCCAGAAAATGCATTATTTTGTTCATTCTGGTGTGGGAGTCTTGGTCAAGTGGGGGCAGTTTAAGATAGTCAATGACATTCATTGTTTTTCTTTTTAAAGAAAATAAGGTTCTGTGGTTACCTGCTTTACTAGATTTAGCGTCCACTGCCGCATTCCTCAGAAGTGTCATCTGACATCTGTCCTTTTATCAGCTGATGCTCCTGGGCGTAGCCGGCGCAGTCATATGGCACTCCACGCCGACTACGTCCTCTGTCGCCTGGTGGTCTATGGAGAAGAGGATCCCAAGTGTGTGATAGTAAAATTTTTCCTTTATCGCTGTTGAGAGTGTCTGGGCCCAGTTTCCTGATCTCTGTGGCCTCTTTTATCCATCGTTTGTATTTATGTTCTTCTGATCTGATGATGACTGCGTTGTCCCAGTCCATGATATGGTTTTGTTGTTTGTAGTTTTGTATCTAGAAATTACTTTTTGTATATTTGCTTTAAGTGATTGATGATGTGGTCTTGCTCCTCTTGTTCCATGGGATGTAGGCATTGGGGCGCCCAGGAACATCAGCTGATAAAAGGACGCGTCACAGCTTCTGAAGGAGGCGGCAGTGTATGCCAAAACTAGTAAAAAAAAGGTTAACACAAAACCTTATTGTCTTTAAAAATAAAAACAATTACTGTATTAACTAGAGGACAATGAACGTTTTTACCCATAAGACAGAAATACGGATAAACTTTAATGGAAGCTTGGCTTTCTCAGCTTCTCAGTGCGGCCTGAAAATTACCCATTTGACAAATAGCAGCCACCTTGGTGGAATTTCAAACACCTCAATAAACCTCCATAGCAAATACATTCACAAAAATAAAATTTATGGCTACATGTCCTATTCTTACCGTAAATTATCAAAGTGATCAATTTAGTTTAAATGTCCACTATGAAAGCACAACAGTACAGAACAGTACTGTATTTTAAATATGGAAATGACATGAGCAGTTGCATATACTGCCTCCTCGCTCTCCCTAATGTGCTGATGTAATTTGCGTTCCTTGTGGTTATAAACTACAGTGCTACCTCAGAGTTTGAACACATTTTAAAATTTTCTATATGTTTCAACTTAAAGTATGGGTTCATCATGTCCAAATTTGAATAGCTTAGCTTTATCATTTTCCTGCCATTTCCTGCTATGCTGTATTGAGACTGGACGGAGGAAAAAAACACATTAAAAGAAGCAGCTGTCAGCCATAGTAAACAGTGTTCATCTGGTAGCTACAAACAAGATGTTGATGAACAGATTACAGAGGATTCCTGAGAGACAAGGATACACTGTTCATTACAAATGGTTAATTAAAGTATGCAGCAGATCAAGTAAATGGCATGGCTCTAACCAGCTTCATTAATCTTACAAACAGTCTATAAGGACAGTAAGGAGCACAAGTGGCACTGCAGAGATAATCCATTTGGCTAATGTTTGTGTTCATTAAAAGGCCATCAAGTAGCTGTTACAAGCTGAACAAGCTTCATTGCATTCACCATGTGGAAAACAAACAGCAGGAGGCGTGAGCAGCTGCTTGACGAGCAGCTCCGACTGAATGCAAACTGATGCTGTCAGTGTGCTCCTATTCCATTTTCAGCCAGAGTGATCATGTGGCTTGGAAATTGGCAATATTGGCTGAATGAAACTATATGCTGGGTTGTAATGCAAATTTAGGAAAACTTTTGTAGACTCATTTTACAGCAGCAGGAAGTGTTTGTTGGATCATTTCAATTTGTATATTTTTCACTGGGACCCAATGGCTCACTTTTGAAAGTGTTATTTTAAACATTGGCAAAAAGTGGTCAACTTTAACAATCATAAGCTGTAAAAGTTTAGCTCATCTTGCCACTGTACAGTTAGTAACAATAGGCTTTAAATCTGGTATGTGTAAATACTGTAGATGCATGCGTTACAGGATTTCAGAAGGACTGTGCAAAAAACAAAACACAGGGTAAATTTTTTATGTTCCAACTTTTTATATGGAAATGCAAATCTGACTGAACAGAACTGGTTCATGGATAGTTGTCTATAAACTCATAGTGTGCGCTAATTCTGCCATAGTGGATATATAAAATTTAGTCTATAAACAAAACGGTGAGATAACCATCCATCATGACGCGGGTGGGAGGTAACATGTTTTCATGGTGATGGAAAATACATTAATGAACTGTGCAATGAAGGTGACTAACTATTTAACTAATTTAAGTGACTGTTTTGTCCTGCAAGTACTGCAATCTCCAGTGACACGAACAAATAAAATAAATTGAAAGACAATTACTGATTAGGAATGACAAAAATAATGTGAAAGCAGCAACTGACCAAAATAAATGAATGAATACAAATTCTTCACCAACATGACATTTGACTTTGCATCTTGGATTGGACAGCAACAGAATTTAAGAACTATAAATATGATTTCTGAAAAGTCTAGAGCAACAGAATTTAAGATGCATCTTTTTTAAGATGACCGTGGGCCCAGTCAAGTGCATGTATGGTACTATTTGCAATTTAACCACTGACCATTAGTCCCTTCGACCGTTATATAATTCACTAACCTACTAACATGTGATGAGGTCTAAATTAGGACCACAGGACATTAGTAGCTGAAATATTGTAGTAGTTTTGTTCTGTTGATGTTGCATTGATTTGGTTGCAGTAATGTGCCTGACTCATACTTTTATGTTGAACATCCCTTCTTGATAAAAATGCTAACTGTGAAAAATTTGATTGTTATGCTTCCACAATAGATCCCACCTCTTTCAACATGATGAAAAAATAGGCTGCAAAGAACTCACCAAAAGCTGTGCTGCGGTTTGTCAGTCCTGAGTAGGCATTGCTGCTAGGGGATGATGTGGCTGGGGATGAAAGGGGACTGTAGGAGGCCGGATCGGTCTGGTAGCTGTGGCCCGTACCAATACCAAAAGGACTGGACTGGGCTTTACTGGACTGTAATGTTTAGATACCGGTTAGATATTTCACATACAATTGATACATTTGTGAGCTACAAAAAAATTGCTCTTGATTTTCTTTTTTAAAGCAAACTTGATTAAACAAATCTAAAGACCCTGTAAAGTCTTGTAAATTCGACATATTAAATTTGAATAAAAAATGAGGGGGAAAAAAATCACCAAGTATATAAAATAAGGCTTTAGTCATCAGTAGCCTTGTGATAGAGTGTCCGCCCTGAGACTGAGAGGTCGTGGGTTCAATCCCGGCCGGGGCATACCAAAGACTATAAAAATGGAACCCATTTTCCTCCCTGCTTGACACTCAGCATTAAGGGTTGGAATTGGGGGGTTAGATCACCAAATGATTCCTGAGCGCGGCTCCTGCTGCTGCTCACCGCTCCCTCAGGGGATGGGTCAAGTGTGGAGAGCAAATTTTGCCCCATTTAGTTGGGTGTGACGGTCCACGAGTCCACTAGTGGCTAATAGCTAATAGCTGCTAGTAGTATGCTAATTGGCAGTGGAGCCATTCAACATGCTATTGGCTCGTTCCGTGCACCACATGCAGCATAACACCTCTCGGGGGTTCACTGCCAGATTGATAATAGTTTTGGAATTTTCATTTTAGTAAATTTTTTGTGTTGTTTCAAGTTTTATTTTTAAATTTAGTTAGTTTTAATTAGTTTTCTGGGTGGTTCTGTTGTTATTAGTTTTAGTTATTTAAAAAATACTTAGTTTTAGTTTAGTTTTATTTAGTTTCAGTATTAGTTTTTGTTTAAAAAAAGTGTATTACTTGTGCGCAATAGTTAATAAACACCATGGTAAAATGAAAAAAGTAACGCATTTCTAACCTAGCGTTGCATTTCGGAAGAGTTAAATGAAAAATCAGGCGAGCCAAGCCATTGGAGCCAAAAGTCAAGTCAGCCTGCAAAATTGTCGCCAAGGAATGACATCATTCTGAAGGTGCTTTTCTATTGGCTGCTGCTAGATGATGTCACTTCTGTGTGATAGTTTCAAACGTCCTCATTACGGTTAATATTGAAATAAATATACTTAAAATCATATTTAAAATCATCCCTAAAGGCTCATGCATTAAATTAAATACCAAACACTAAAACACATTTTTACTATAATTATAGTTAGTTTTAGTTAGTTTTGTAAACATAAAATTTAGTTTTAGTTAGTTTTCGTTGTTTTTTTGTTTGTTTTTGTTTGAAACATTTTCGTTTTAATTTTATTTTGTTAATGAAATTGTTTTTTGAATTAGAATTGTTTTGTTAACTAAAATAACCTTGTTAACTGCACACTTTAGTGGTAAGAATGGGCCAACGTTTTCTGACTAAGGAACTTGCAATTGCAACGGATAGACACAGGTGAATTTAAGGCGCTCGGTGCTATATACTGTAGTAGGGGAGGACCACCAGGGGGCCCAGACAATTCACAAAAATGACTTACTTTACAAGGTCTTTAAAAAAAATTCTGTGAAACACTAAAAGAAACACACAGAAATTATTTTCTATTAGTTAGTCAAGTTTATGGAAGAGGATTAGGGCCAGTGAAGAGGGAAAAAAGGGTTGGCAGAATTCTCACTTTATTCTCAGAATTCTGACTTTTAAGTGAGAATTCTAACTTTAATCTAAAAATTGTTACTTTAAAGTCAGAATTCTGACTTTAAAGTGATAATTTTGACTTTAATCTCAGAATTTTGTCTTCAAAGTGATAATTCTGACTTTAATCTCAGAATTCTGACTTTGTGACGTAGAGTTTTGAATTGGGGTGGGTGGGGGGGGGGGGGTCAGAAAGTGAGAATTCTTCTGAGAATAAAATGAGAATTTTTACTTTAAAGTTACTGACTTTGACTTGACTTTCTGACTTAAACGAATGCTCACTTTAAAGTCAGAATGCTGAGAATAAAGTCAGAATCCTGCAAACCTTTTTTTTCCCTCTTCACTGGCCCTAATCCTCTTCCGTACAACTTTCATTAAATGTAGTTGCTTGTTTAGTAGAAAACAGCAGACAGCTAAATGTCAACTTTTTATATGATTTCAGACCAATGTCAGTCAGCAACATCACTCACTTTTAGGTGTGAATGCACATAACAAAAGACTGCAGACAAGTTCAACGATATGGGACATCTGAACCATCTGGAGCATTATCCTTAGTGCAACGAAAGCTCTGATTTGAATTAATCTAATCCAATACCCATCCGACATCCATTCGAATAAACTTAACCAAACTGGCCTGGAAACCAGAACAACCTGTGAAGTTTATTTGTCCTTGCAGATGGGTCCCCTATCCTGTTCAGATTGATTTATATTGTGTTTGGAACAATCTTTTGCTGAAAAAGGCCAAAAAGAGACTCAAAATGTGGTCAGGCTCTATGCTTGAACATGATGTCAGATTTTACCATCTGTTTAGAGGTGGTGAACATCAACCCTCTTTTCCTCTAAATTATCTCACTGCAGTGACTTCATTTGCTGGAAACATATATTAACCCTTACCTTGCATTATACGATTATAGTTTTAAAGTATGCTAAGTTCCAACAGTGTGCATGTGTAAATACACTGACACGCACACCAAACAAAGACTAATTCATCTGGCATCAAAGATGGAACAGGGTTGTTAAGGAAATTGCTGAGGAAATCATTTGGCACCAGTAGAAACCGCACCATAAACCTGAGGCTAATAGTATGTCAATGTTTGTATGTGTGTGTTTGTATTACCTGGCCAGAGAAGGGGGGTCGGTTTCCTGACCAAGCGACCTGGCCTGGGTTGAGTTGTCTTGATATCTGAGCTAGATTCTGACTGGATGAACTTGATGGTTGGATGTCATTCACACCAGGGACATGGATCACAGAGGAACTGGAAATAGAGAGGTAGACCCACACACACACACACGCACACGCACACGCACACACACACACACACACACGGTAATAAGAACTTTTAAAATGAAAACATGATTGTAGAATGAGTGTCACATGACATGTACCTGAAGCTTTTTCCAGAGTGTGCCTGCTGGAACTGAGAACTCTGCGAGTAGAGCTGCTGTCCTCCCGCTGTAGAGGAGGGAACCATCATCTTCTTATCACCCGCTAAGCACATACACACAAACACCAGATTAAAATTGTAGTTAAAAGCCGGGAAGATACAAACTTTGAGTGGTATGGGGGATAGAGACATAAAGCTGTAAAAGCAGCAATTATCAAGTTTAAATCCAGTAAATACAGAGAGTTTGTTTTGATGAATTAAACTGAAATTAGGATGTAATGTATAAAAAATATACATGGTCCCATTATGCTATATACGAAGCTGAAGAAGACTGACAACTTCTCTGTTGAAATGTGCAACAGTACAACTTTTATTGTCGATGCCTTTTTGCTGACAAACGAGATGAGACAGGAAAATGTGCTGTCGCTTATGTACAGTAAGTATTGTCCTGCAGTATGAAAGCCGGATCAAGTTATATCCTTTCCATTAGGGCTGCACGATATTGGAAAAAACAGACATTGTGATGTTTTGCGATACATATTGTGATATTAAAAATAGAAGAATTTTCACCAGATTACTTAAATAGCTTTTTATTCATATAATATCAATTTGCATTTGTTCTCATTTGGTTTTTTTTTTTCAAATAAAATTTTTGTCTTAAGAATGTGACAAATGCAAAAAAATAAAATAAAATTGTCCTGTACTCAAGTCTCCATGGCATGAGTAATCAATAGAAAAAAGTCATTTTGGGGGTGAACTACTCTTTTAATGTTTTATTCTAATGCAAAAATTTACAACGAATATTTGTCTTATTTCTAATTAAATTCTTATCATGATTAGCATTATAATAGATGCAAATGTCAAAAAACAAGTTACTTTTTTGCTGATAAGTCTTATCTTAAATGTACTGAGATTTGTTTGGACCATAAATTTGACATTTTAACTATTATTATTATCATCATTATTATATATAAATATTAATATATTAACAATTGACTACCAACTGCAAGATGCAGCCTGTGCCCGGTCCACTTGTTTAAGGCAGCTGCCCTCACCATGTTTGCAGCATTGTCTGTCATTTTATACCGCTTGTCGAGCATGTGTATAATTTTTTTTTTTAACCCCTTTAGTTACGGTGTTGAATGGAACCATGTCTTTCACCGCGTGAAAAGTTATTGCATCCATGATTTGACGGTGCTGTTTGGACTTTTTATCATAAGGTGTTATGCTGGCAAAAGTGTCTGTAGTTGTTTTTTGAGTAGATGAAGTTTCACCTCGGGTCCCACTTCTTCGTTTGAACTGGTCTACAGGGGCTTGTGATGGCGATTCAAATGGTCCGACAGGTTTGTTGTTTTTTATAGTCAAAATATTTCTATAATTCGGATGTTTACTTTTTTGGGGGGACTAAATCCACTGCCGCTTCTACCGCTTCTACCGCCGTGACGTCTCCTCCTGCATGTCGCATGTGTTGTTAGAGCAGATACTGTGAGTAGTGTGAGAGTGGAGGGAGGAGGGCACGGTGACTGATTAGCAGGAGGGAGGGCGAGAGCGAGACAGGCTGTGCAGAGCATGGAGTAGCTTGCTGCTTTTATAAAGCAAAACAAACGTTTGCTTGTTCAAAAAAAAGAAAAAAAGAGATAAAAAACGCACGTCTTGCAATCGCGATGTTCAAATGATACGTCGTGCAGGCCTACTTTCCATTGAAATGAATTGGTAAAATAGTAAATAATCGAGTCTGGACGACGATATGATCTGACCGATCAAACATAAGTGACAAGTATTAAAATTTACAAGCCAAATTATTTTAGGCAAATACAAGACAAGACACAAAAATGGGAACACCAGATATTTATCAAACTTTACAATTCAATATATGCTTCGCCCATTGGCGGGAGCGCAAAGTTGGGGGACGCAGGGGTGAGGGTGCGAGTGTTGTGTAAAACCCAGAAGTCGGAAGTCCCTGGCATAAACCCCATATCACCTGTCTTTCATGAGTGGACAAACTGATTAATCCAGGTGTGCCTGACCTCAGTAACCACGACTACAATGGCCAGACACACCTGGATTAATCAGTTTGTCCACTTGTGAAAGACACAAAACAAAGGAGTGGTATTAAGTTCAGGAAGTAGTTGAGCCCAATTTGCTGTGCCAACGTGGGTTTCACGTTTGTTCCTGATTGGCTGCTTCCTTGAGCCAATAAAAACATTTTACAATTAGAAATTAAATTAGTAAGAATGTTACAAGAATACTGTAGACTAAAATAATAGCAATTAAATACAGACTGTTCCTGCGCATGTTGGCCTTTTAGGGTCAGTGCGGTGCCATGCATGGATGGAGTACACACAATGAGATAGAAGTTGCATTTGAGCTCTATTAATATGAGATCTATTAATATAACTCACTTTTCACAGATATGTATGTTTATAAAGTATTTGTGTGTGAATATTCATTTTTTTACATGACAATACATCCAAAAAACAAAGGGACAAGTACAATAATATTCATTATTTGAAGAAATATCACTCCCAAAGTCTATGCAAATTTTTCGTTAGCATTTGAATGGGATCCTCCATTGATTTTACCATTAGCGCTAGCAATGTTTTATAAACGAAGAATGTTGTGTGTTTAGTTTTACAGTAAACTCTAACAGGGGTTTCATTAAAACCTCGCATACGCTCCGCGTTTGCTACGCAAGCAACACACAGCGCTGCTGTGAGTTATATCGGAGGTCATCGCGCTGTTTTTTCCCCCTCCAAGCACACATCGCACTTCGATGAAGTATAGACCTTTTGCACCGGCGTCACGTGATCACGTGACTGCCCCATGATCACGTGACTGCCCCATGATCACGTGACTGCCCCATGATCACATGACTGCCCCATGACGGACGGCAGAAGGGTATGACTGTTGAATTGAAGTGGCTAAGCGACTAAGGGACTTAGCGACTGTTATTTTACTAAACTAAAAGTTATTATTGCCCATTGAGACATGAAATCTACTACTTCAGCTAAAGTTCACCTGTCGGTCGAAATGCCACATTTAGTCAGGGCTCATAGAGCGCGATATTTACTATACTTATTTTTGGAGATCGCTAGTTTGGAAACAGACCCTTACCTACTGTTTTTGCCGAGTTAAATGGACGACTTTGTCAGAATTCACACTGCACGACCTATATCATTATGTAGTCAATGCCGTATCTCTTTACACTAAAGCTGATTTAAAAGCTTGTCGTTTAACTGACTTATTTTTTTGTTATTTTTACACATTACGTTCTATATTGAAACACTGTGATGATGTTAATGTTATTATTTTGACTAGCATGGAACAAGCAACAAGCATTTCATGATTATGACACCGAAAGAGCCAGAAGACCAATCCCCCACTATTAAACAGCACTGAATAGTTTTGAAGAAGGTACACTTAAAAACTAAGCTGTGTGTGTGCAGTTGGTGTGGACGCTAACTATCTGGCTAGTTATTGTGATTTGAAACACGTAATTGACACCTCTGTTACAATCTTTGTCAGAGTATATGTTTGCTCGTAAAATATAAGAACATTGATCTACTCACCAGTCTGCACACCCATCAACAATGGACTGATTGTTGATGGGTGTGCATACTGGGAAGCTACAAATGAATTGCCCCTCGTGGGATAAATAAAGTTGTCTGAATCTGAATCTAACCATGTAAAAAACGATCACTGAAAATCCAGGAATACTGTGAGGGCTGCCTGGAGTCCTTTAGGTTGATTGCTGCTATCCATCGACGAAAGAACATAATCGATTAGATACAGGACTATACACTGTACAAGTTTAAATGGTGTCAATATAGGCAAGTGGTTTTCAGCATCCCGGATGGGGTGTTCCTATCAGGGTTGTGACATCACGTGCAAAAAGTCTATACGGCGTGGCACTGTAGGTTGCCGCTGGAGTTGCCAAGGCTCGCTTACAGTAAATTACGCGCACGCTGGAAATTCACAGATAAACGCTCTGATTACTACCTACATAAATTGCCCCCCAGATTTTTATTCCTGAGTAACTACAGTTCTTACTAAACAATAACATGATATATAAATCAACATCTCATATGGTGTTTGAACTGTGTGTGAGTAGGACATACAGCCAGAGATGCTCGTGTACATCTCAGCAAAGCGTGGGTCTCTCTCCTGGGAGAAAAGGGCTTCTGGCTTGTCAATGCTCTTTCCTGCTTCATGCACTCCACTGCTCACACTGGCCACAGGAACCTGGCAGTTGGGATAACAAGAGCATTTCAACTTTAAATAAAGTCACAAACAATCCACACCATATTTATATGAAAATAATAAAAAATAAATGTATCTGCCTTGCCATCTGTGTGGAGCTCTGAATTTGAGGTTTGTTTACCTGAGAAAGATCGTAAGCAGTCAGACCATCTCTCTGGTGAACTTCCAGCTCTGCCTGTTGCTGCTGAAGCTGCCTGCAAAGAAACAAAATAAAAAATGAGCAAAGTGGTGGTCAGATACACAGGTGTTCCATTTTTTTTTTTAAGATTTTTATATAGCTTTGTTTGACTCTATATTTGTGTTTTATTGATGTTTCAACTGGTTATTAGTGAATTTGTAATAAAACCCACATTTCAAGAACCAACAAAAGTGTTATCTAAACTCATACACTGTCATCTCTCATTGTATATAAATACAGCCCTTTTTGGCTGCATTTATCAAACACTCATGAATAATATGTTAAAAGGATAATGGACTCATTGAGCCATTTTCAGCAGTGAAAAGTTAATATTTTGTCCAGCATTAGATAATTTAATCATTTTTCATGTACAATTAATACCTTTAAAAACATTTTTTCCCACTAGCTGTCGACTGATGATGACATCACCTGTGCTGAGGAAGTAGGTAACGACCAATCATGGCTCATCTGTTGTTTGGGTTTGGTCAGTAAAATGAGCCATTATTAGTTGTTACCTACTTCCTCAGCACAGGTGATGTCATCATCAGTTAACAGCAAGTAGAATATTTTTTTTTTTTGAAGGTATTGTACATGATTTGTACATGAAAAATAATGAAGTTACCACATTAATTATAGACAAAATATTATATTTTGATTTTGACTGCTGAAAATGGCTCAATGAGTCAAGTATACCTTTAAACACTGTGGAGAGTAAGGCAAAAATCTTTAGCTCATTGCTCTAAATCACAAAGATTAGATTAAACAAAATAATTTGAAAAAAACACTGCTGCCGTACGCCACCATGCTAACCACAATTGTGTTCATTAATCAAATTTTTGAGCTGCTACTTGTGTACAGCCACAGTATATGTTGTTATAATTATATATATTTTTAAATTAGCTTCTTTTTTTAAATGACATATAGCATACAAATAGCATTATTATATTACCATTTAAACAGAATTCACACGAAAATGTGAGTGTGGACATTTTTCAAAATGTTTAGTGTGCCGATATTTTGAAGCATTAACTTCAAAATCGCATTAGACATTTCTTCAGTGTTTCTCACACCATGTTAATAATTAGGCGGGCCACCCAAGTAAACTGGCCACCACCCAAGATTTTTTTAATTTTTTGACTGCCAAGCATTTTCAGAAAAGAGGATGTGTGGGTGCCAGCTGATTTAAGCATTTTGACTGATCTTTCAAGGTCCACAGAAAATGTTGTGTTTGGACTATGGAAACACAGATACTACCAAATGAAAGATTGAATTCTCATCTTTCATCAGAAAAAAAAAAGTTTGTTTCTACCTTATTCCGTTCTTCAGTAATCAACAATAGAAAATAGGTTAGTTTCACCCAAATGCTGTTTAGGACCAAAATACGGAGAAATCAAGCTTTTAGTGAAACAATATTATTTCATGCACTCTAGTGAATTTGACACTTTTTTTTCCATGAATGATGCCACAAACATCTAAACAGTGCTTTACTTCTGTAAAACACTACCACCAACAATGAAAACGTGTTTTTTGATAGCAAAATACGTTTATTTACATTCAACAGTGTAACAATTTGGCAAACTATTTACGATTGTGTGCAACTGTGGTACTATTTACAATTGTGTGGATGTTTCAACTACACAGTTTTTCTTTTTGTGAGGTATATTGAAAACTCCCCTGCGTGCAAGGGGACGCAGCAGGATTTGCACCACAGATTAGTTTCACTGCGATTGTCCCTTCGCGTGCACTTTCTTGCCGGCCTTTTTTTCCGGGGAGTAGCAGGTATATACTGCAGTGTGTGTTTGGCCATGTTGTCATCAAGTCTACTCTCAGGATCATGATACGGTGACCTGGTGTTACGTCTGGCTTCCTCATGTCCTTCAGTTCCTATACCGGGTGCTAAGAGATGTTCTGAACCATCTTATCCACTCCATTCATGGTGGCATCGTAGTCCAGAACCAGTGTCTTCTCCGTGATCAGACTGTACCCACTCCTCCGATGAATATGCATTGGACTCGGGGTACTCTTCATCGTCCGATTGAACGTCCGCCTGTGCAGAAGTGCTCGTTTTCCGCCGTTAGCATCGCTAGCCGGTGAGGCTTTACGACGCGATCGAAGCCGCCGCGTCAACGCTTCCAACTTCGGCGTCAACGCTTCCAACTTCGGCGTCAACCTCGGAGTCACCATCATCATCATCATCAATGTGCTCTTTAGCATTGGTCGATGCTTTTCGTCTTTGAAAAAAATGCTCAAGCGTGAGCTGCTTGCAACCGGTCGCCATTTTTGCTTCTTCAGCCATTCTCCCCTCAACACCCTAGCTCCGCCTCACATCTTCTACTGACGCCTACCCGATCTTGTCCAAAGAGAGTCATCGTTGCCATCTAGTGCCCAAAAATAGTCATTATACTAACTCGACCTGCTTGATACTTTCAGCACAGCTTGCCAAGGCTTTCCTCCACCCGTTTAAAAAAAACAAAAAACAACATAGTGAACGTCTTTGGCGGCACTCATTTGGATTTTACTAAACGTTATTAAATGTTTTTGGCGGTCAAAGAGTTAAAGAAAATTTATTTAAAATATATTTTAAAAAATAAAAATAAAAAGTGTCATGACCGGATATACCGAATGTAATGTTAGTTCGCCGTCACTTTGTGGATCGTGAGGCTAGAGGAGCTAGTAACAGGACTAAGACCCACCCCCCGTCCACCCCCAGCCGGAGATTCAACCACCCAAGTAGATTTCAAATCTGTGGGAAACACTGATTTCTCGTTGGGTCTCACAAGTCATCCACCCACTCATTACTCTCTATGGTGACAGGCAGTGACACTTCCAAAAATCCCCATGTCGCAAGGGTCATTCAGATACTTTGGCCAGGCCTCTGTAATACCAAGGTCACCCCTAACACAGTCAATGAACTTAACTGAAATCTTCACTTCATTTCAGCGGAAGAAAGATCGAAAGTTGAACATTACTTAGAATGCCAGGAATCCTACTGGCCAGAAAACAATCTGAGTATATGTAAGTGATGAGCAAGTCCACACGGTTTCCCTGTGTGTGTGTGTGGGTGGGGGGGGGGGGCTCACTTACTCCATAATTGCACTTTCATACCATAACTAAGAGATTACCTACAATAACACTACTGCCCCCTACTGTCCAACAATTTTACATGTCACATGGTAGAGATTATCAACCCACCCAGAAATACAGTCACTCTCCAAAACATTGGGCACACCTTCACAATATAATGACATGCAATAAAAGAGCTGCATCAGGAACCTTGCATTTAAAAAGAAACACTTGAAACTGCTGATTGACATTGTATCAATCAATCTATCAATTAGACGAGACCAGGTGTTCTCAGGTTAGTGTGGCCGTAAATTGGATTGGCACTGACATTAGTTTTGAAATGGGTTTATTATTAGGAATTAGTTTGCAATGGTGTAGAACTGTGTTGTATCATACAGACATTATTTATGTAATATATAATATAGTATTATGCTTAATGGGCGGCACGGTGGCTGACTGGTTAGCACGTCCGCACTGTCCCAGTGCAGAGGAAGTGAGATTGAGTCCGGGCTTTGGCCTTCCTGGATGGAGTTTGCATGTTCTTCCCGTGCTTACCTGGGTTTTCTCCAGGTGCTCCGGTTTCCTCCCACATTCCAAAGACATGCATGTCAGGTTAATTGAACACTTCAAATTGTCCATAGGTGTGTTTGTGAGTGTGGATGGTTGTACGTCTCTATGTGACCTGCGATTGGCTGGCAACCAGTTCAGGGTGTACTACGCCTACTGCCCGAAGCCAGCTGGGATAAGCTCCAGCGCCCCCCACGACCCTTGTGAGGACAAGCGGATAAGAAAATGGATGGATGGATATTATGCTTAGTATTTTATTTTGCAAGGCATAATACTAAAGTGATTATAAAGTTGATATAGTGACTAGAGACCACCTTGCAGTTGTGTCAAAGCTGCAATAGTAGGCAACATGTTGACACATGTGTTACAAATAGAAATAGCTGCAAAAATAGACTACATGCGTCATTATGGAAACACGGCAAATTAAAACAAATAAAATAATAACACATTTTCCAGAGACAACTGTGCTTGTGTTTTGAGTTTGTTTACGAAAATGTTGCTCTGTGTAGTGTTGTCTGCCTACCTTGCAATTCTGCACATGTGAAGATGTCTCATGCTTTATTTACATTGGCAGTTGTTCAGTGTCGCCATTAAACAAACAAAGAATTTAAAAGAATGACTTGAGTTCATGCCAAAACATGGTCAGCGAGTCATGTGACATTGAGCGACTAAAAAGTTTATTCATGGTTTCAGGGGAATCATATTCACTACCTATATACCAACATTTACTCATTTATTTTTGTCATGTTTGTGCTCTCAGACTGTAGCCTTTGTGTTGCAAATTGCTTGATATAATCAGCAGCCTATAAGAGGCAACCACAGCCTATAAAGAGGGCAGCGGAGGACACATTCAGTTTGCCGGACTATTCATCAACTTGCCTTAACAGCCCATTGATAGTTAGCTACGTAGCTCCACGTCTTTTGATCTATGATCCCTTCTAGCCGTTTCTGGTATAGTTTCCACTGCCTCGTCTAGTCGTGAGTACGTTTCGTGAGTACGTTTCGCGCAAACCGTTTAGTAACTTACTGGGCACTCCATGTTTAGCTTTGGCTGATGCAAGCACCTTTGTCATGTCAATGTTAGTGCGGGTGCGCCTTAATGTTGCATCACCTTCAGTTGAAACTTTGTCATACAAATAAATAATTGTTAACACTATTATTGGTGTCTGCATCTTTTGGGAACCACCCTCCTGAACATAACAGAATTGGCCGACCATATGGATCCCACAGACTCAAATACGGTACACCGTGCCCTGGCCAGCCAAGGACAGATGGTTGGACGTCATGAGCAGTCCTTGACTGATCTGAAGGAGGCAGTAAATTCACTAGCAACCCAGTTTGATGCTTTATCCGCGCATGTTTCGCCCAGGGACACATCGGGGGTCCCACCTCGCAAACCAAGTCTTCCACATCCGTCTAGCTATGATAGTGAGCCCAGGTTGTGCGGTAAATCCCTTCAACACTGCTCTTTAATTTTTTACCAACAACCCTTTACCTATTCTCAAGATAATACCAAAGTCACGTTAATGATGAGTTTACTTATGGGTAAACAGCAACTTGGGCTATGGCGGTAAGGAATGCCAAACCAGTATTGCACACTTCTTTTCCGGCTTTCCTTGCTGAATTCAAGCGAGTCTTTGATTAGTACAACATTATGGCGGCGCGTGTACAACGCGAGGCTCAGCGTCTCTCTAGATTTTGCACTAGCGGTGTTTTATATGCTCCTCACTGGACTATTTATTTAGACCAGCATTGCTTTAATATCATACAGCAGACAGGATCTTTTGGACATAGGACCACACATCCTCGACAGTTTTATCGCCTGTTTCCCCCAAATACCTGAGATCTTCAGGACACCAGAGCCTGCTCACTCTTCACGGCCGGGCGGAAGTGCTCGCAGACGGCGTCGAGATTGTAAACAAAAGAGGGGTAAGCGTGGCAGGCCACGAGCTAGGCTAAAGCTAACATCGCAACGGCTACCCTTGCCCAACATTTTTCTCGCCAATGTGAGGTCTCTGGTCAACAAAATGGATGAACTACGACTTCGCATCACCAGCAATAAAAGGATTATGGACTCAAACATAATGATTTTCACCGAGACGTGGTTGAAGGCATTCACCTTCACAGTGCTATTTGAGCTTGCAGGATGTTACACTTATGGGGCTTACAGGACGGCAGATGGCTCCGGTAAAACCAGGGGCGGTGGTTTGTGCATTTATGTAAACAATGCTTGGTGTACCAACTCTGCCATCGCTGAGAGACACTGCTCACTGAATGTAGAGTTTCTAATGGTAAAACGTCGACCTTATTACCTTCCAAGAGATCTCACATCGGTCTTTCTCACTGCTGTATATACACCACCAGATGCTAGTGCTAAGCTTGCAGTGAAATAACTACAAGCAGCCATTAGCAAACATCAAGCAACACATCCTGGGGCTGCTTTTATTGTTGCTGGTGATTTTAATCATTCCAACTTAAAGACAGTCCTTCCAAAATTTCACCAATATGTTTCCTGTCCCACCAGAGGAGACAAGACACTGGACCATGTTTATTCAAACATTAAAGGGTCTGACAAAGCAACACCCCTCCCTTACATAGGAAAATCAGACCACCTCTCTTTTCCTATTCCCCATGTACTTACCACCTATTTAACGCGTGAAACCCACAGTGAAAACAAAAGTGTGGCCTGAGGGAACAGACACTGCGCTGCAGGATCGGTTCAAACACACAGACTGGAATTGTCAGGTCTGCGGACCCGGCTTCCTGTATGTGTGTGCGTGCTTGTGTGTTTGAACCCTTCCAGGTGTGGTGCATTGGAGTCGAGCAGCAGGTGTTCCCAATCACAATCAGCTACTCTACTTAAGCTGGCCTCTGACTCCACCACACTGCAAGATTGTCAGAACATCTCAATGAGTTCGTACATCCAGTCACTCCTTGGAATTTAACGTTGGCCTTTGATTATCTAACCTTACTTGCATTTCCATCCTTGTTTCCAGCCTGACATCCGCACTCCTTGTACGCTGCACACGCCTCACCGCCCAGACCCAGCTCTCAGCACACAACAGAACACAACCCTTCTCCAGGCTATCCGTCCCTGTTCCAATAAAAAACGTTATCAACTCATTCATCCTCGTTTCTGCATTTAGGTCCCCCGGCAACCGGAACCGTGACAGCAAAATCTGGCCAGCTATGGACCCAGCAAATGACAACCCCATTCATCAGACCCTGGCCGAACAAGGTTTCCTTTTGGATCAATATGACAATGCCCTAACCTTGTTGATGGGACAGGTACAAGGAATTCTCACAAGCCCTCACAACCCTCAGCAGCAATACACATCTCTTCAAACACATAGACAATCTGTAGCTGCTGCTGCACCTGCCACGCCCACTGCTCCTCTCCCCCATGTTGTTAAAGAACCGTACGTGCCCATGCCTGCCCCTTATGATGGTGATTTAGGAGCCTACTGTCCCTTTTTGGTCCAATGCTCACTTGTTCAGTCAGCAGCCGCTATCACACACTACCGACAACACTAAGATAGCTTACCTCATAGGCTGTGTCCGTAACACGGTTCTCGCATGGGCCACAGCGGAATGGGAAAAACAGTCCCCTGCTTGCACGTCCTATTCTGCCTTTGTGCAGGAAATGAGAAAAGTCTTCGACCACCCGGTCCGTGGCAGGGAGGCTACAAGACGCCTCATGCCGCTATGTCAGGGTGCTCGTAGCGTGGCGCAGTTTTCGATTTCCTTTAGGACTCTTGCAGCCGAGAGCAACTTTAATGATGAGGCGCTTCAGGAAGCTTTCCGGGCAGCTTTAAACGAAAACCTCAAGGACTTATTGGCCTTGAGAGATGACCTGAGCAGTCTTGACTCGCTCATTGACTTGGCCATAAGGCTTGATTGTCGCCCTCGGGAGCGCAAGAGAGCGCAATGCTAAACTCCAAACTCCACCCACGCACCCACTTACTTCTAGGCCATACATATCTAATCCCTCTCCCGAGCCACGGGCTACGGCCTCGCCCCCCGGACACCGGCAGTGAACCTATGCAGGTGGGACGCGCTCGTCTGTCGGACATGGAGAGGGTGCGCAGACGTTCTTCTAACCTGTGCCTATATTTGTGGAGCCAGCGGCCACTACATCGCTAAGTGCGCCTCCCGGTCAAAAGGACTGACTCACCAGTAATGGGGAACGTATTGGTGACTCCTTTTACAAGTTCCTCCACTTCTAATCGTTTTTTGCTCTCTTCCACCCTATGCTGGGGTAATCTGTCTTTGCCCGTGTCAGCCCTTGTAGACTCCGGCGCTGATGAGAACCTAATTGATCGCCACCTGGTGAAACAAATGGGCATAGACCTGCAAACCTTAACCACTCCTTTGGATGCCACAGCCTTGAATGGTGCACTGATCTCTCATGTCAAACAACAAACAGTACCAGTTCCACCAAAGCTCTTGAGCAACCACCAAGAGGTAATCAGTTTACACGTGTTTGACTGTCTCCAAGTTTCCCATAGTGTTGGGCATGCCATGGCTGAAGCTCCACAAAACATTCATTGACTGGACAGTGCCCAACATCACTTCTTGTAGCAACTATTGCCATGAAAATTGCTTGCCATCTGCTGTTGTGCCACCCAGTGTTCAAAGCAAACAAGAACCGCCCTACCTATCCTGTGTCCCTACTGATTACCATGATCTTGCCCGGGTCGTCAGTAAACCCTATGCTATTTCTCTGCCCCCACACAGACCATACGACTGCGCTATCGACGTCCAGCCTGGAGCGCCACTCCCGAGCAGCCGGCTCTACAACATCTCACGGCCAGAACGAGAAGCAGTGGAGTCCTACATTAACGAATCACTGGCAGCAGGTATCATCCGGCGTTCCTCGTCACCGGTGGGAGCTGTTTTTTTCTTTGTGGACAAAAAGGATGAGACCCTCCGCCCTTGTGTTGACTATCGTGGTCTGAATGACATCACCATAAAAAATAATTATCAAAAATAAATGTCCCTTGCCCCTGATAGACTTAGCATTCTCCCTCCTTCATGGAGCCACCAATATTACCAAATTACATAACATCTTGTCCCAATCCGGCCGGGCGACGAATGGAAGACCGCATTTAACACACACAGGGGGCACTACGAATATCTTGTCATGCCTTTTGGCTTGACTAAACTAACGCTGTCTTCTAGGACCTGGTAAACGACGTTCTGTGTGGAAAGTTTGTCTTCGTTTATCTGGATGACATCTTGATTTTCTCCAGTTCTGTCTCTGAACATAAACAACACTTTTTGTGAAAGCTGAAAAGTGTGAGTTCCATGTCGCCAAGACCACCTTTCTGGGCTACGTAATTGCTGAGGGACAGCTCCAGATGGACCCGGCCAAAACAACTGCAGTCACCGAATGGCCTAAACCTACGTCCAGAAGGGAGCTGCAATGCTTCCTTGGTTTTGCGAATTTCTATCGCCGTTTCATCAAAAACTGCAGCTCCTCTTATGTCTACAGTGGTGCCCTTCAAGTGAGATGCTTTTTTTCAGGGCTGATACGGATTATCGGTAGTCAGGGAGGCCGAAAGCCGATATACATACATACACAATATACATTTGCAGGAAAAAAAAAAGTTGGTGTCAAAATGTTTAATAACAAAAACTCCAGCATTGACTGAAATGCCTTTAGCACATGTTTATGTTTAACAGTTTTTGTGATTTGCAACATGTTAAAGGTTTTTTGTTTGCCATCAGCTTTTGCACGAACTATAATGCCAACTCCCAAATAGTCACTAATTCGCGGGTTAACTGTTAGCTCGCGGGCTAACCATTCACCCACACGCTAACCCCGGGATAACGCCCAAATAGCCGCTGTAACAATTCTAAACCAGTCATTATCCTTTTTTTTTTCGTCTCTTCCTTTCCTTAACATTCCACTCTTGGAAATGTGCGTTCAGTCTGGGGTGAGATACCTTCGTTCTCCCCCTTTCGCCTAAACCAGAAACAATCGAAAAGAGATTACACTCTTTTAAAGTCAACCCCAGGCCATTTCACTAGGATGTGAATGTTTGTTTGTCGCCAGCTAGAACCACGAGTTTATGGCATCAGAGAAGTTTTATCGGAAAGCATCATCTTCACCCCTGCTGACATCGCAGACTGGCAGTCTGCAAACTCTTATCGAAGTCATAAAACAACATGGGCCAAAAGGTCCGTTGGAATCCTGGTCAGTACATTCCAGCCTTCTTGGAGGTTGCACGTGAACAGAGTGCCTCCAACTCGTCACGACCGGAGCTGCCCTAACATGAAACACCTATACTCACAAAGCAATCTTACACATTTCACATAAGAAATTCATCACATACAAGTGAACTTACGCACAACTGAATGTTTCACGTCATGTTAAGTCTATGAAAAGGAATGTCATATGTATTTCAATAGGAATGATGATTGTCAATTCAGAAATTATTTAGTTACTCCGGAAAGAACGAAATGATCTCATGATGCGTTATTAGTTTATATGTGTAACGATAACATGTTTTGCTTGGAAGAACTTGACTTGCCAGCCTGACCAAATCAAATTATTAATTATTTGATAAGTGATTTAAAAGTCTCTGACTTGGGTTGAGCCAAAAGAGGGATGGCGCCCGCACACCCTTGTGACGGACACGCCCCGCAACTTTAAAACAGCTGGCGCGAACCTCGTTCAGTGCTCTTGTTCCGGCCCTCTTTTGCACCTCGTCTGGCCCAGAACTGACAAAAGGACTTTCCGGTGCCGTGCCACGTTTTTGAACCACGTGGCATCTCTGTTCTTTGAACGACCAAGAGTCTCGGACTTTATGATCGCACCGAACCACCGCCGTGCTCCAAACCCCGGCGCCCACCACCTGCCAGACAGACTTTCTGCTCTCCCTTTTTGTGTTTCGTCCCACCTCGGTGGCACGAAGTCGCAGACGAATTTTTCTGTGACCCCGTGTATCACCCAGCGACCACAGTTTGGACTGAACCCGTACCTGCTCCATCCTCCGAGCGTCCTGTCGCGGCGCGAGCTGGTTCAACGGCTGGTCTCCCTCGGGATGCAGGCACGCAGCGGATCTCGGCCTCAGCAGCTGGATTTGGGCACCTGAGACGCGGACCTCCTCGCGCGCCGAGAGTACAACTCCGGCTGAAGCCCCCCCGACCTCGCCTGAAAGCGCTATCGACCTTGAGCCGAGGTGCCACCACCCCTCATCTGCCGGGAGCCCCGAGCTGCGTCGCACCTCATCTCACTGTGGAATATGTTTATTTTTTTCCTTGCCTTTTTGGGAGCAATTTTTTCCTTTCTTCAATCGACCTTCCCTCCGCTAGCTCGATTCAACTCACTCCAGTAATTTGCACGCCTCATAGCCAATTTGACATATCGCTGGTGCAACTTCCATTTCAAATATCTCACAGATTTGGCAAATCAAACCTTTCCTTTCTACCTTGTTTAATTGTTCCTTTCTTATTTTTATTAGCTTCATTTTTATTCCCTTTCTTGTCACCGTATGATAGTTAGGTAGGCAGTGTTTTGATTCTGTATGTGTAACCGTAGTGAATAAATGCATGTTTTTCTAAATTTTATTCAGTCTCAATCGTGCTTGTGTCCGAGTGGATTAGTAATTATTTTAATAATACAAAGAACCACGAACATTGAATGTGGCGACTTCAAATTATGAATAAATGAGGATTTGGATTTTATTTATTGTGTTTCTCCAAAACTGAAAGTAAACAGAACGTGGTGCCCCTATAGGCGATTGAGGACATTACGACTTCCTCAAGCGCTGATCAAATTACCAATTCATCCAAAAAGACAACATCAATTATCGCTACACCGCTAAAAGGTAGCCTGCGGCTGACCTATAGCCGTTAATCCGCGAGCTAGCCGTTAGCTCCCGGACTAATAGCTAATTGATGCTTTTTGGCTGCATGCACGAGCAACCAATCACATGGTGCTGTGGGCGGGCCAATGCTGCAGGGAGTCAACAGCCGCTGATTCGTCGGCGCCGATATTCATAAAATGCTGAATATCGGCGCCGATTATCTGCCGGACCGATTATCGGTCTATCTGTTCACTACCGCTCCAGTGCTTGTCCACACAGATCCGTAGAGACAATTTATAGTCGAAATGGATGCCTCAGAGGTGGGAGTCGGTGCGGTCATGGAGCCAGTGAGGAGAGACCAAGTTTCCGGAGAGACGCCTATCCAGATAGGCGCTATAAACCTTGTCCCAAATGCCCATTACAAAATCCCAAACTGTACCAGGTGTCCCAACCCGAGTAGGAAGCGTCACACGAGTACATAACTAAGTCACTAGCTAGCGGTTTGATCTGCCCTTCGCTTTTGCCGGTGGGTGCCGGGTTCTTCTTCATTGATAAGAAGGACAAAACCTTATGTCTACGTGTGTAGAATACCAGGGCCTTAATGACATTACAGTCAAAGATAAATACCTGCTATCACTATTGGATTCAGCAATCGCTCCCTTACTGACTGCAACGGTGTTCACAAAATTGGATCTCCGGAGTGCATACCATTTAGTGAGGATCAAAGAGGGGGATGAGTGGAATACAGCATTTAAGAGTCCGTTACTTTGAAGATTTGGTCATGCCCTTTGGACTCTCCGATGCCCCAGACGTTTTTCAACGGCTAATAAACGATGTGTTGATGGACATGCTCAATCAGTTTTGTTTCGTCTCCCTCGACGACATCTTAATCTTTTCCAAAGATCTCAATGAACAACGTCACCATGTCAGAATGGTGTTACAATGCTTGCTGGAGAACCGACTTTATGTGAAGGCCAAGAAATGCGAGTTCCATTCTGTTTCAGTGCAATTCCTGGGGTCTATTGTAGAGCAGGGTCACTTAAGAGCAGACCTCGCGAAGATCTAAGCAGTGATCGACTGGCCAACTCCAACCACGGGGAAACAGTTACAGCATTTTTTTGGCTTCGCTAATTTTTATAATAATAATAATTTTTATCAGTGCTTCATACGAAATTACATCCAGAGAGCAGGACCTCTGACAAGGCTCACGTCAAATAAGGTGCAGTTTAAATAGAGCCCCGAAGCTGAGTCCGCTTTTGTCAAACTCAAAGATTTATTCACATGTCCGCTGGTGTTGAATCATCCTAATCCAAAACTCTCTTTTGTTGTCAAGGTTGACGCATCCGACTCCGGAGACCACAGGCTCCACGCCTGTGCCTACTTTTCCGGGCACCTCAGTTCTGCTGCGGCTAATTATGACGTGGGTAACCGCAAGTTGCTGGCCATCGTTCTGGCTCTGCAGGAGTGGAGGCACTGGCTGGAGGGGGCCAAGGAACAATTTACTCTTCACGGACCACAAGAACCTGGCCTACATCCGCACTGCCAAGCGACTCAACTCCAGACAGGCTTGTTGGGCGCTGATCCTCGCCCGGTTCAACTTTACCGTGAACTTCAGAAATGGCTCCTCCAACACCAAGCCCGATGCCTTGTCTAGGCTCCATGATCCAGCCTTGGAGGACACCAGACCATTGTTCCGAATGACCGGGTGGTGGGAGCGTTACAGTGGGAGATAGAAAGAAAAGTCTAAGAAGCCCTCCACCACGCTCGAGTTCCAGACCAAGGTCTGGAGGGGGAGATTGTTCGTCTCCGACCATCTGCGTACAGAGGTGCTTCAATGGGGACATGCTTTGCGGGTCGCTTGACACCCCGGAGTGAGACACACGCATTTCCTCATCTCTCAAACATTTTGGTGGCCTAGGATGCTATTATTTTGATGGTCGACTAATCACCAACAGTAGTCGCGATTAGTTGACGAATCAGAATATATTGTCCTGTGAAAAACATTTGGGGGTGTCTGCATTCAATTTCATCTCATAAACGTAAAAATGACAAAAAAGGATATAGGACAGCAACGATATGTAAATAGCAGCATATTTCAACAACAAGCAGCTGCTCTTATTAAAACCATCATTAGTTTACTTTTTTTTTTTTTGTTTACAGTTTGAATTCTTTAAAAGTATGTACAAATTAATAATGAAGACAATTAAGATTATAGTACATTGAACTTTGATTAGATTTTGCAGCTTGTACCATACCATACATGTCTCCAAATTGATGGTGATACTGTGGCTTTAGAATTTTTTTTTGCTGTAAATCTTAAGTGTATTTTAAAATTGAACTAAAAACTATGCAGAGTAGCATAAATACTATGAAACTATTTATAATATTTCACTCTTCTTGGGGACTTTTTTAAATGTAGTGCTGGAAAGTAGCAAAATCAGATGAGTAAAATTAGGAAAATACACTGTTCTGAACTAAAACGAATACTTGTATTATTTTATTTTTTATTTTTGTTTTAGTTAACATTTATCCAAAATGCTATGTTTTGCTTCGCCAGTATGTGTAATTTAAAAGCAGTAAATGGACCTACACATACAAAATGTGGTATGCAGCTGAAATGAAACAAAACAAAACTAATAAATCCTTAAAGATAGAAGGAATTTGTTAGTTTTTTTAAGTACTGTACTGCATATTAAAACAAACTATTTTGTGCTTTATTATAATTGAGGGTTTGTGTCAAAGCTGTCATGTTCTGTTGAGTCTTGCTATGTCCGAGTTCATAAACGCAACACTGTGCGTGCTCGCGACTCAGGAGTCAAAAGAGAGAAAAAGACCTCCATGAGGGAGCACGTTCGAAGGCAACGCGTTCGGTGGCATACAATAACTGTTTTGGTTTGGAGTTTGCTGACTAAAGCCTCAATAATCCACAATAGACCTTACAAATATGTTAGCGTGCCAAACAGAACATCATGTTGCACACATGGTGCTAATGCTAGCTTCTAGACATGACAATATACACTATGCCAGAAATGCTATTAGGCATCAGCCACAACATGCTTCCTTTTTAAATGCTGCTTTATCACTGCCGTGGTGCCATGAAAGTAAAAGGGAGGTTTACCTCGTATTTTGGATGAAATGCGCCGGACGTTTCAGGTTCTGTTGCTAACACAGGTTAGGCATGACATTATACTATCCACAATGCTTTTCTTTCTATCGCGGATGACCCGGATGACCACTACTGTGCATGTGTGTCACAGACATGGCATCCAGCCCCGGGTGTGAGACAAGGCAGCACCAAATAAATAAATAAATAAACTTCTCGTCGACTATTAATATTAATTGTCAACGGTTTTGATCGTCGGCGTCATGACTAGTCGACTAATCTTGGCAGCCCTACTACTTTGTATTTTATATTAACTCATTAATTGCCATCCACAAATTAATTTGGGTTTTTAATCTAACTGCTCAGTGCCATCCACGAATTAACTGGGGTTTTGCATTTTTTTATTGCGCTGCACGTAGAACAACCTCATGCACGTCCCCAGCAAGTATTGAGCTTAAAAATGATTGTTGCCAGTAGATGGCAACAGCAGCTTTGATCAGAGGAGAGCCAGCATGTTGGGGGCGAAAGCCCACAGTAGACAAGGAAGTAGATAGTAGCATGTGGAGGAGCATTAGCTTAGCGATAAGAAATTTGTCAAGACGTGAGAAGCCACTAGGTGATCGCGCGTATCTTTGACTTACCAGTTCAACGGATGAAGCTTTGTGGGCAAACGGCATCGAGCTAGCACGCCACATTGATCCAAAGAAGCCACGTAGCAAACATCATAGGGCTATTTTAGCCGAAACGCCCCCTCTCGTGAAGCCACCGGGTGATCACGCATCTCCTTGACTCCGTGATTGACTCATTTACTGACAAGTTTTAGTAGTTACACAGCAGATGTATAACTGCATTATAGCTTTATGACACTTGATTGAGTGTGTATGAGTAACTTACTTAACATTGGTATTTGTGCAGATGATATATTCAATCTCATCGGAGTAGGGGTTCTGGAAGGTGAAGCTGCTGGTTCGGATCAACATCCACTCCCTGTTTTTCATGCGGAAACGGTACATCACAGACAGCACCTGACCCTTTAGTTTAACCACCTGCAAAATGACAATATTCGATATTTTGAATATCTCACAACAGAGTCTCAATTTGAAACATGTGGGAAAATTATACATCGATGCTCATAAAGTTGTGTACCATTCCAAGCAAATCAGTAATATCAGCAAGTTTCTGTTCATCCTGTTTGAGAGCAAATACTCTTTCCTATACAAGTTCTGTGTCACATTTGGTTGAAAACCACACAATAAATGTCTTGTTATTAGTACCAAAATGATTTATGCATACAATTATTTTTACCTGGGTAATTGGTACACATAAAAGTTAAGTCATGGTACACATAAAAGTTAAGTCATGGTACACATAAAAGTTAAGTCATGGTACACATAAAAGTTAAGTCATGTCACTCAAGTGGCCTGCAGTATGTATTATACTGTTCATGTGAGAAGTCTCTGTGTCTTGCTTAAACTCTTTGCAGCAGGGGTGTCAAACAGATGGGCCATGGGCCAGAACCGGGCCATCAGGGAAACCAATCATGTACGTGGGGATAGAAAACATAGAACACATTAACTGCAGTTTTTCAATAACATTAACTGTTCTTGCTAATTTTGACCACTGGATGGCGCTGAGGGGTAAACATTTGTGATGCTAGCAAACATTGATTTCACGTCAGGGTTCGTTCAGGTTCCCAAACGCTGGGCTAGAGTTTTAACGGTCTTTCTTATGGCAAGAAATTTTTGAACATGTACAAATGTTCATTTTTTTAAACACTTTCAACATTTTTAACATTATGTTCAAAATTTCCTTGCAACAAGAAAAGCCATTAAAAATCTACGTTTAGTAAATGTTAAGTGAATGCTTGTGAACGTTTGTGCATTTGAACAAACCCTGATGTGAAATCAACAATTGCTACTGGTAGCATCGCAAATGTTTGCCCCTCAGGGGGATATGGGCTTTACCACTAGGGGTGTCAGAACAGGGTAGCCAACACAGAGAGTCCAGCTCTTATAGCAAGACCTCCAAACTTGAGATAGACCGATAATCTATTATGTTATCTGTTATGCTAACAGCCAATAAGCAGCGGAAGCTCTGCTCTTCTCTAGACACTCACATGCTGAAGAGAGGGCTGGTATGCCACTAAAGAGGTAAGTTAAACTTACTACCTTGTATATTAAATAAGCAATAAAAATAAAAGCTGCCCCTAGCTACAATGCGTTAGCTCGCGAATTAGCGGCTATTTGGGAGTAAGCGTGTGGGCTAACGGTTAGCCTGCCAGCTAACGGTTAGCCTGCCAGCTAACCGCTATTTGGGAGTTAGGGTGCGGGCTACAATTAGCTCGCGAGCTCACGAATTAGCGGCTATTAGCGTGCGGGCAACGGTTAGGAAATATTGATAAAAGCAAGCAGTGAGCGAGTGCATGTGTGTTCCTGTATGTGTATGTGTGTGGAGAGTGAAAGTCACTCATGGCTGTTTGTTTCACTACTTTCTACCACAGAAAACCAGTATGGTGAAGACTGCAGTGGCATATGGGGCACACAAGAATGATGGAACACCCACAGAAAGCAAAGGAGAGAAGACAGCCGTGTTGATTAGACATTAATTTCTCAGCTGGCCAGTGGCCAGTAGCTCCGTTTAGGATACACTTTTTGTTTTAGAACTTTAAAACAAAGATAAGTGAAAGATGAACATTGAACATTTCAGTTATATTTATTTTTTGAGAAACTTATTTACTGGAGTAAATTTTATTAAGATATTTGTTTTCATTTAACTTTATAAGACATAATGCTGAGCCTGGGGCACCATGCAAGATATAAAAACCCTTTAACATGTTGCAAATCACAAAAGCTGTTGAATAAACATGTGCTTAAATGCATTTAAGCAGTCAAGTGCAGGAGTTTTTATTATTAAAAATGTTGACCCCAACTTCTTTTTCCCCCCGCAAATAAATATCGGCTTCAAATATCGGTATTTGGCCTCCTTGACTACCGATAATCGGTATCGGCCCTGAAAAAAGCGTATAGGTCTGTCTCTACTCTAAACCCTCTTCCCCTTGGTAAAACCAAAGCTTCACAGCCTGACAAGCATCATAACCAATCAAATCAGTGTTTCATAACCAGGAGTATGTGAGCACATTGTCATTGAAGCTCAGATAACTGATGAAAATACACCTGTTATACTATGACTAGTGGTGCTGATCCGTGGTCGGCTCAGTCCGTTCTGACATGTCAAGGAAGCTAAAACATACTCAACGGAGGATACACGCTAAGTCTAACTTCACAATAAAGTTGACCAAATACAGTAATACATTGACTGCAAAGCAAATAGCCTTAGTACACTTTTGAAGTTGAAGTTTGAGTGGAAGTTTGCCCACGTCGTGGCATGATGGCTAGCTTGACTTTCTTTTTAGACATTCATTTATCGATTGACATTGTAGTCGCGACCAACATCAACACAACGCTATCCCAAACTCATATTCAACCGCTAATTTAGGACGCTAAGAAACTGCTAATTAATTACGCTGTCATTTATGATACGGCAGAATTATCCGACGAAGTGGCTAGCGGCTACCTGGTAACATGACCAACGACTGTCTGAGTGTCCGGCTGCCAGCTGATAAGTAAATTTGACAGCTTACTTTAATTTGTTTTCAATATTCTGGACCAAGGCTACTTTGTAATTCACTCTCCATGTTTAAAGGAAGGGAAGTGCCTTAAATTGCACGTTGAGGTCTTTTCATTATTTAAAATAAATAAATAAATAGAACTTTGTCTTCATTTATTTTATAAAACACTTCTGCCCATTGAAAAAAGAAAAACATTCAACTCAAAATGTCAAACTTAGCTGTTTAGAATTTAGGAACACAACTTTAAGCCATTAATAACACCTTGTTATTTTACACATGAACCATGTCAAAATAAGAATGTTTCTGCCTCATATTGCACTTAAAAGTTGTGTTCCTAAATCCTAAATGACTATATTAGACATTTTGTAATGATTCATTTTTTCTTAATTTAATGGGAAAAGGCGTTTTACAAAATAAATCAAGACACAAAATCCTACACGGCTATATTAGACATTTTGAATTTTTTGTTTTTTTTTTTTTTAATGGAAAAAGCGCTTTACAAAATAAAGACAAAGTACTATTTATGTTTTTGTTTTTGGCTGATCCGAACAACAATCCGATCTGTGACTTCAAACCGTGATCCGAACCATGACTTTTGTGATCTGTTGCACCACTAACTATGACTCATAATATTATTATTATATTATCGTTCCTCTTGATAAATGTCAGGACTTTTTTCTGTGTGCATTTGAAATGTCCAATTGCATTTGAATGCAGCTCTTGTCTCGAAAGAGATATCAGTGTTTACACTCCTATTAGCGGCTAGCTGCTAACGCCGGAGACTTGTGCTGTATCACACAATGACGGCGTAATTAACGAGCGGTTTAATTAATTAGCGATTGAATATGATTTGGGGATGTTATTATGTTGATGTTGGTCGTCGAGAGGACAAGTATAGAGTTGGCCTTAGCAACGTGTGGTGGCTAGCTTGACTCGTCCTCTCGCGCTTGATCTGAATGCATCACGGGTCAAAGATGATCCGTTGCACCACTAATAAAATCATGCATTTGCGCCATACGCCTTTCTTTTTTTTTTACCAGCAAACACTATGGCCACATTTGCGGGTAAAGTGGTCGTGTTGAGCCCTGCTGCTGTCTTAGCCTCCCCTCCAGCCTCCAACAGCTTTGATTAAAAATTTGAAGGGAGCGGCGGCTAGGATTTAGGAGTGGTCGGCTTCTGCTCCTGAATGAATGTAAAGTAAACGCTGTAATTGAATTACCTGTTGAAAACTTTCTCTCAAGTGACCCTGGTCCTCAGGATGACAAAACTCCAGAATATCTTTCCCCAACAGGTCCTTTGAAACAAGTAAATACTGAGTGAGTGTTACAGTTGTATTCCAATGAATTCAATGTGAAAAGTGAAAATATTCCGAAATACTTTAGACTTCAGCATATCAACAACATATCAAGCAACGCCTCAATTGTCTCAACTATAATTGATTTAACTCCACACATGTTATGCTTTTATTTGGCCAGACTCAGTACACTGGTGTGCGTACAGTGCCGCGGTCAAGTGCACCATGGAAAATTGCCAACACTTACACTCCCTCAGTCACAACTTAGAAAGACGCGCTTCGGAAACCGAAACATGGCACTGTACGATTTCATAAGATTCGGTGCCATCTTCGGTACCCATCCCACCCAAAGTTCACTGATACACTCTCAGGTTACCAACATAACCCCCATGAAATATTTTCTCATCGGATCTACACAAGTCACGTAGGTCACCTATTTTGGTTTCAAAACGGCGAATTTCGCTGAAAGATGCGTTATTGTCATGCCTGAGTTCTCATATCTTACCTGAGGCTGATAACCAATAACATTGATGCAGCGTGGGTCAACAAATGTGATGACCCCATCTGAATTGTGGCGGGACAAGAACTCTGTGGGTACCGCTAGACCATTCATATCCATAGAGACAGGAGAGCTGGTTACCTGTGGGAAGGTTACAGTACACAACATTAATGAAACTACAGAATGAGCAAAAGTATACCAATAGCATAGTGTTGACTCCACCTACCTTCTTACACATATTAATTTTTATTATTATAGGGACCGAGCAGTGACTGCTGCAAGGTCCCTCTTGTATCTGTAGAACTTATTCTTTATTCTTCTCAGAAAACTTTCGCATTTTTGGGGACCTAAACACGTCTGAATACTCACCAAAGTTTGCACGCTCTTCGGGCCAGGCAAAAAATATGATATAAGTTGCATGGCTGTATAGTGCCCCATAGAGTGGAAAAATAAAAAACAATCCCAGCACGTTTGACCTAGGGCTACGAAAATTGGCAGGCTCGTGTAGCACCCCGAGACGCACAAAAAAAGTCAGTGGAAGCCATATCCTTAAATGTACAGGAAGTAAGCCATGAATTATTTAAATGTCCAATTTTAACCCATTATTGTACATTCACAGGGGTCATGCTTTACCCCCCTTCGCCAACAGTTTTTATCCCATTGATTTCTAACTTGGCTCGTATCATTTCAAGACCTTTGGAAAAAATCCAGAATTTTCGAAATACTATATGACGGGGGCAGGGCATACAATTTTGCCTTTAATATTTCCTTCTTCACGAAAGACAAAATGCTTAATAACTCCCCTGTACATGCGGCAAAAACAAACAAACTTCACGTTAAAAAAACAAACTTCACATGTTAATAGTCATGGCCTGAAGACGTCTATATGATAAATTTTGGTTATACATATAGTGCCACCTAGTGGTGACAATAAATGTCTTACTTGACGTTTTTAACTACTGTGAAGGAATCCAGTTGAAAATTTGTCAGAAAAGCCTTAAGATGTTGTTTATGCCCCAGACTGAATATTGGACATTTTCAGCAAAGGGCGTTAAGGGCATTATGGTGCCCCAAAGTTTCCAACGTGACAATAAAAGCTGCTTTAACTTGACTTGATGATCTTCTCAACATTTCACACGTTTGATGTGAGTCAAGTCCTGAAGACATCTCCGAACTTATATTAAATCGTAGTGATAGCGCCATCTACTGGCAAAAAAGTGTTTTTCATTTACGTTTTTATCCAAGCAGGTTAACCGGATCTATCTCATATTTAATGCTCAGAATAGTGTTTAGGCCTTCATTGTTACAACACGAAATTTGTGAGTTTTCGCAAAACGATGTGGGCGTGGCAACACACTGTACGCAAAGAAAATAAAGCCGATTTTGAGGGCCTAAATATGCACAAAAAAAATCATGAAACTTGGCACACACATTTGGCCTGACAAATTGAGCAATATTTCATAGTGTTTTGTGCGATTTTTAAAACTAGTGCTGCCTAGAAGTTTTTAACAAAGCAGTCCCGGTTGTACGTTTCAGCAAGATCTGAAAAATAAATAAATAAATTGACGTAAATGAAGGAGCCCAAGACCAACTAAAAAGTCTCTTAAAGCCAAATGCTAAAATGAACAGGAAATAAGGTATTATTTTGTGAAAGTCCTATTTTTGCCAGTTTTTGCACATTTACAGGGGGAATTCGCCCATTTTTCCTACACGTTTCATCCTATTGACTTCAAACTTGGCCTGGACCATGTCAACACCTGGGCCAACAACAGTTACTTCACCATGAAAGACTAAATGCTTAAAACCTCCCCTGTACATGCTCCAAAAAATCCCAAACTAAATGTATGTTAATTAGGGATGCACCAAAATGAAAATGGTTGGTTGAAACCGAAAACCGAAAATGAAAAATGCTTGGCCGAATACCGACACGGCAGGAAAAAAAAAGAGAGCCAATTCTTAGTTTCATTGCATTTATTATAAATAATTGAAATTATAATATTATTATAAAAGATGTATTTATCACTGGCTTTTTAACCAAGCACAATATTAATTGAAATGTGCCCACATCGCTGGCTAATGGTACATTAAACACCAAACGAGGGTTGAGCATTTTCTGGCGGTGCGATTGCGCCTTATAGTCAATGTAGTTCGCACAAGCACATTCACATATTCACCAACGTTTAAAAATGAATAAATACATTTGTTTGCACCAGCTAATCGGCTTCGGGAACGGACTGCAAAGTCACACACAGCGTTCTGTACAGGTCTGCCGCCACCCGGTAAGTGTGTCCGTGTTTAAAACTGTTGATAGCAATAGTGCTAGCATTAGCTAAAATATTTAGCACGGCCACCAGGATGCCGGTGAAAAAGTGGAAGCGTTCGAGCGGCTCTTATGGGAAAAAAAAGAGGGAAGGCGCTGTGGGAGAAAGGGTGGCTCACCTGTACGGCAGTACACGGCAATTCTGTTAAATGTTGTATACCAAGCGACGTTCCTCTCCACCGGTGTGCGCAATGACCCGGGGAGCTGCTGCGACCGACCGGTGAAAAGCCAGCGAGAAGAAAAGGCGGACACTCACACCCGCATTCGCGGTTTAATTCAAACAGACGCTTGCGTGCAGCTTTTTTTTGCTTGCGTCACCCCAACCTATTTTGGCCGTATTCTTTCGGCTTTAATTTCATCTCGGCTGAATGACCAAAATGGCAAAAATAGCCATCTTCGCCCGAAAATGGCCAAAATAGCAATTTTCGCCCGAAAAATTTCGGTGGTCGAATATTCGGTGCATCACTAATGTTAATAGTCATGACATGAAGCCATCCCTATGAAAATATTCGGTTATTAATATAGCGCCACCAAGTGGTAACAAGAAATTTCAAAATCTAATTCAAAATCTTTTTTTAAACATTTTCATCTTCTATGTCTAGCCCGTTGAAAGGACCCAGTTGAAAAATTGTCAGAAAAGCTTTAAAATGTTGATCATGCCTCAGACCGAATATTGTGACTTTTCGGCATTGGGCATGGCTCTATGCCTTTACGGTGCCGCAAAGTCTGATGATCCACTGTGACAATATAAGGTGCTCTTACTTCGCCCTGAAGGCCCTTTCTTCTCAATATTTCACATATTTGATGACAGTACAAGACTAAAGAGGTCTACAAACTTATTTTTCATCGTAGTGGTCATGTTGTGAAATTCTGTTGTCATGTAAATAATGCACTGTTTGCCCCTAGTGTCTTAACTCATGAAACTTTGCACACACATCAGACCCGGCAAAATTATCATTATTTTAATAGTTTATTGTGAGTTTTTAAAACATGGCTCAGCAACACCCCCTACACATTTTCAAATAAGCAGCCCCGGTTGTACGTGTCACTTAGATCTACAAAAAGTTGAAAGCATATGAAACAGCCCAAGACCTACAAAAAAGCCTATGGAACCAGATGTTTAACCCAACAGCAAGTGCATTTTGGCTATACTTTCAAATTTTGCCCCATTTTTGGCCTATTATAGGGGTCACATTTTAAAGAACTCCTCCAACAGATTTGACCTGATTGACATTAATCTGTGGGTGGGTCATCTAATTGGATTGTCAGACAATTGAGATCCGGACATCCCGTAACTATTCCCCTAAGACACCTGGCCGCATAAAAGGCTATTACTTACAATGGGCATATTTGCGTCAACTTTCCGTCCAAGAGAATTCAAACTCACTTTGACGAAAAGGACATGATATGCATGCGCAAGATGGACAGGTTGGATTAGGGCTGTGTAATTAATCGAAATTTAATTACAATTTCGATCATTACCCTCCACGATTACAAAATTGGCATAATCGTACAAAAACGATTTTTAATACTAGGACTGCAACGAGTCCTCGTCATTTCTGCCTGGATACCCGCTGAGATAGTCGTAGTCAAGCTAATGGCAGTATGTATGACAGTACACGGGGCTAACGCCGAGAGAAACACAATTTCAAAATAAACCCTAGCTAACAGCGAGCTACCAGCCGCAAGCTAGCCGCACTAGCTAGCAGCGGTAAAGTGCTCCAGCCGTCTGATTACTTTTCAAATGTGTAAATACTAGTGATGTTCCGATACCGTTTTTTGGTCCCCGATACAGATACCCAGGTTTGCGGTATCGGCCTTAGCCGATACCTAAGTTTTTTTTTCTCAACATGAAAAAGCTGTCCTGCCATTGGCTCAAGGCATTCAAGGGCCAATAGGATATCTTAGCTCGGCATGCAGTGAACATGTCACACAACAGTGAATGTCGTGCATGAGCAAGACACAAGATGCTGCATCCAAAGTCCTATATTAGCGTCAGAATTAATGGTATCGGAATGTTACTTGTTAGTACTCACCGATACGATACCACTGTTTTAATACCGTATCGAGGCCTCTGCCAAAACCAATATCGGTATCAGGAAAACACTAGTAAATACTACAGCCCGTACTAGACAGCTGGGGTAGGCTTCAGTGCGCCCGTGACCCTTGTGAGGCTTAGCGGTTCAGAAAATGGATTGATGGACTGTACACACTTTGATGCTGACAGCCGGACTAATTTGCCGTTCCTACTGATCACTTCTTAACATACTAGACCAACTCAAATGTGCCATTTATTTAGCCAACAAAATCGCTATTGTAGGTCTGACGTCACTTTACTTCCATTGACCAAAATCTATGGGGAGAGATTTGTCTAAAATCTCACTGTTTCAGAGGAAAATAGTTTGCTTACAAGCGCGGTTTAAGTAAAAAAAGAAAAAAAATTAAAAAGTTGATTATCTAAAAATGAAAAGCAGTTGGTTGTTATTTATTACATGCAAATGTGTTTTTGTCTTCTGTATTTATAATTGTTCTTTAACCAAGAAAGTATATACAGGTTTATTTTTATTTCTATCCAAATACCCGATTATTTGCTAGAGTTTTTAGTAGGATATCCGAATACCAAAATATTCGATAGCTGCAGCCCTAATAATATAAATTTTGAGTTGTTTTGAGGCACGCCCGCACAAGTTCTTACACCACACACCCCTGTCAAAACTAGCTTGTACAAGCCATACTGCACAGGCTGCACCCCAACTTCAAAGTTTTATATAATATATATTATTATAAATTCTGTTTGGTCCAAAATGAACTAACATAATTATAGTGTTTAAAATAATTTTGTTTGTCTTAATATTTTCAAATGTTTAAACATTTTCTTGTTTTGAACAAAAAAATTATCGTTTTGAATAATCGTGATTTCAATTATTACCAAAATAATTGTGATAATTATTTTTTCCATTATGGAGCAGCCCTAGGTTGGATGATATTACCTATTAAGCGCCAGGAGTGCCTATTTTCAAATGAGCAACGCTGGTACATGGAATTCCCACCATCACTTACACTGGTGAGTGCTTGCAAATATGATCATGTAAATTCTGTATATACTATATGTTGAAGGTTATGATGGGAAATATAATCACTACATTTTTTTGTCATCATATTTTCTTCACTTTTATTTTCAAGTCAGAATCATGATCATACAAAAATACTGTACACTATATGGACAAAACAAAATGATTAAGATTGAGGGGGACATAATGCAACTAATCCAACTCCTGAGATACCTTTGTTGTGTATAGAATCATCTGAGAAATTTTACAGTACACACCTGCAGTCTTCCAATGGCCACAAGGCAATATTTCCCAGTCTGCCCTGCCTCTGTGTCCTCATCTGGTACAGTCATACCTGGGGGGAAAGACAATCCAATTTAATCCATAAATTTTTGCAAAGCTTTATCTTTTGTTTTGCTTGTCAAAACTTAATAACAGCAAGCAGAGGCAAGCCCACCGCTGGCTCTAACCCAGCCATGGTTATGAAGCATAAATGTACGTCTGCTAATGACAATAATCCTACAATTGTCCACGCAGTCAGTGACGCATATGATTGATTACAGTATAATCCCAACATGCTTGTCAATACAGATATATGTGTCTATATATATATATAATTTTTTTTTTTTATGAACAATCTGTATGTTGTTCCGATACCCAATTTTGCAGTATCAGTCGATGCCGATACCGTACCGATACATTGGTGTTTTTCGGGTGGGGGGGGGTGGTTCAACAAGAAAAAGCTGCCCTGCCATTGGTTTAGAGCATTCAAAGGCCAAGAGGGATTTATTTGGCTCGGCATGCAGTGAACGCGTCACACATCAGTGAATGACGTGCATAAGCGAGACACAAGATGCTGCATCCAAAGTTTTGTGTTAGCATCGGAAATAAAGGTATCGGCATATTACTTGTTAGTACTTGCCGATGTCGATACCACAGTTTTTATGCAGTATCGGGGCCTCTCTGGATACCGGTATCAGAACAACACTAATATATATATTAGCCTTTTTTAAAACATGCGCTAGCACTAGCATATGTTTTAGCATAATAGCATGCTACCATATATTTTGAGCTAGCGTATGTTTAACCGTGCCTGCGCCCAATAGTGCGGTGCGCCTTAAGTGTGTGTTAAACACAGAAATAGCACCCGTAACTGTGACTGCGCCTTATAATTACTTGGTCGTGAAAATACGGTATATATATTAGGGCTAGAATGGCTTTTGAAAACCCTTAAACCCGATTGGTTGAATAGTTTCGGTTTGGTCCGTCTGCATTCTGTCCTTTCACGCAACTCATGAGCACTAATCCAATATGGCCACGTCCATCGTTACGATGGCATGGATACGGAGCGCGTCATGGTATGGTCATATCTTTCCAGCGACGCTGCAGCCAATCATATTGTAGCAGGGCGGGTACAGCCTAGGACTGTTGTTCTCAGGTTCGCTACTAGCGTTAGCGTCCTAAACCATCGCTATCGCATCTTTTAAGCCAAGATTTCTGGTACATGAAATGAACGTTGAAATTACAACTGGCTGGAAATCGCTATGTTCATTACTGAGTTGTTTAATCCGAGGATATTCAAACAACTGGTAAACTTATAGACCACACCGTGAATCCCCTCAAAATAAAGGTGGAATTCTGCAAATAAAGCACATCTTGTCCGTTTCATTTGAAATCCAGTGTGGTGGTGTTTAGAAGGTGAATGAAGAGATGATGATGCATACTTTGAGCATCAGCTGAGGTCATTCACACATCATGTAGAAAGAGTAATAATATACATGACATATTACTTTATCCATATTAGATATGACTTATGACACGTTTGTCTTATTTTCATCAAATAAGACATATTTAATAATTTCATCTAATAATTGTAATAGTATAAATAATTTGATTTGAGAGTAATTCTAAGATCAGTGTTTGAGCCAGTGTTTTAATAATAATAATAATAGATGTTATTTATAACTCACTTCACAAGTATAAAATAAATCTCAAAGAGCACAGTACAGGCAACAATAAAAGCAAAGGAAGCGCACAGTAAATAAAACGGTCAATTACCTGCAGGTAGCCAGAGTGACGCGACAGCGAGTCGAATAAGTGTAAAGGTTGTAAAATGCCTTGTATATGATAATGATAATGTATCAATTTACTAAATAAGTAAATGTTTTCATCACTCCTCGATTTCGTCACATCTATGAAAGATGACACACCACTTTGACCCGTCACAAACGAACTGTCTGCCTCGAGTCGCAGAATATCACATATTTTATGCTCTTTTAAGTGGGATGAAATAAAAATTAAATATGAGCTATAAAATATAAAATTTGAAGATGAAAAATTAAGGCGATTGTCAGGCCTATGGCCTCGGACCCCTGAGTGTGCGTGTTTGTGTGTAATTCAAGTCCTTCCAGGTCTGGTGCACTGGAATCAACAGTCCTACTTCCAGCCAGCCTCAGATTCCACCACACCCCCAGATTGTCACTGCTTCCCTACAAATTTGTACATCCGGCCACTCGCTAGTCTTTTTGATCACGAGATTTTTTTGAATATCAATCTTGACTTGCATTTTGCTCCTGGTTTCCAGCCTGTCATCTCGCCTGTGCCGCCTGCCTGTGTAGCCTGCCTGTGTACACGCCCTGCTATCCAGAATCAGCTTCCCATTGCACCACAGACCACTCACTCCTCAAAAGAAACTCTCCAATCCCTGTTGTAATAAATACCATATCCAACTAGTCCCTCTTGTGTCTGCATTTGGGTCCTCCCGCAACCGGAACCCTGACAGCGATGGCAGAGGCTGTTCTGGCTAGATTTGCTCCCTGGGTGAAATATTGAATTGAACTCCCATTGTACTGCAATGTGATATGAATAATTTTATCCTGCAACATAAGTTGTTGTGTTTGTGTGCTTGCGTGGGTCTGTTTAACCGCATCACTGTGTGTGTGTTGTTCTACAATTGGTCCATGCATGTGTTGTGTGTGGCTTGACTGATTAAAGTAAAAGTTTGCCCCTCATGTACTGAAATCTTAAGATATAATTTCTTAAATGTAACCTAAATTTGCTTATTTTGCTTTGAAAAGTTATTTTACTTAAAATAAAATTGTCAGACAAGATAATTCTGCTTATTTTAAGATACTTATTATTACTTATCTTATTTGATGAAGAAGTCTTGGCATTGAGTGTTGATAGCCAGTTTTAAGTACTGTAAGGCTTAAAACAAACATTTCAAAAATTTTAAGATGACTAACCAACAACAAAATTGGTTCATAAATTGAATTATCTTATTTTAAGAGTTTGCATAATCTAGTAATACGATAAATGGAAAAAATGTGTGAAAACAATCGGACAAAAATGCAATATAGCTCTTTATTGTAAGCATTTTTTCCCCGTAAAAATCATCAGTCCGTAGTTTCTGAGACACTGATAGCGCTCAACACAGCGCTCCAGCTGCGTTGATTGAGCTTGGCAGGAACGCATTTTAACTGCAGTTGCGCCATTATGGAGGCGCTATATCAACAGCAGTGCACCGAAAAGATCTGAAGCAACAACCGAAGAAGAAACCGCTTTCTTCTTTTTTTTTTTACTTTAGTGTACCGAAGAAAAAAATTATCATGAAGCAACCGTTGCACACGCCCATTTCCTGGTTGCAAGGCAGAGGTGGCGCGCTCCAGCCATCGCCAAAGTCATAAAAATACTATATACATTAAACAGCGCTCCAGCTGTGTTGATTGAGCTTGGCAGGAACGCATTTTAACTGCAGTTGCGCCATTATGGAGGCGCTATATCAACAGCAGTGCACCGAAAAGATCTGAAGCAACAACCGAAGAAGAAACCGCTTTCTTCTTCTTTTTTTTTACTTTAATGTACCGAAGAAAAAAATTATCATGAAGCAACCGTTGCACACGCCCATTTCCTGGTTGCAAGGCAGAGGTGGCGCGCTCCAGCCATCGCCAAAGTCATAAAAACACTATATACAATAAACATAACAGTGTTTTACAACAACGCTGAACTATATTTACAATTTAATAAGTACCAGTGGATACATTTTTAATGATTGTCGTTAATGGCAAAAATTAATGGCAACTTTGTGTTCATATAATTTCTAATCCCTGATCGTAAAATGGCTGCAGGAGGACGGCCTATAATGGTATCGGTCACCACCGTGAGTACCGATACCTTAAAATAAGACTGGTATTGGCACCGATACCTGGTATTGGTAGTCCCCCATCATAGTCAGGGTGATACCACCTCAGCCTCAATTTGAGCCAGGAAAAACCCCGCACACTTTAGGAATAAACAAAGAATATCTAAAATAAATATAAAATAAAACATCATCATCATTAAACTTCCTTTCTCTATTAACAGTTAATTTGCAGGCAACTGTTATTTGTCGGAATGCTGTGTCTTCTTCTGCAGTTTATTACAGCATGTGCAGATGAAAATGGTTTGCTAGAAGTAATGTGCACAGAACATTCCAGAGGAATATTGTTCGTGTAAGGAATCTAAATGTGTCAATGTTTTAGACACATGTGGTACGAGAGTTCAGTTTGAGTTATTCCAGATAATCAAAAGTTCAAAGGATTGAGTTTAGTTTGGAGCGTGATGTTTATTTCCCTAACACCAGTATAACCGACATAATTCAAATTTTCATATGGTACTCTATGTTCTTTTTATAAACAAGGCAATGAAAAAAAGCCAAAAGACAGACCAACAAAAAAAAACCTCTTCGTTCTTCTAGTGTATGAACTGTTGCAGTATACATTTTCTGTGACACACATGTGTGACTTGGATGTGGTCAAAATAAGTTTCTTAGCCTTGGATATTTTTTAGGCTTCACATCAGTAATTTTGAGCTCTTTTACTTCTGCCAGCATACCATCAAAATATCCTGCAGACTAAAATAAGAAAATAGTAAAGTGTAACCACAGTTCAGCTAATTCATTGCGTGAATCTTTTGTGAACCAAAATATGATGAAAATGATAAACGTGTAGCATAGAGCTAAAGTATTTCGCTGTGTAAAGCACAACAGAGTTCATGAATTAAAGCATAGTTGGTGAACCAAATCAAAGATTTTGTTTGTAATCAAAACCACTGTATATTGTTCACTGTATATTAAACCTAGATTTGTCATTAATAAAGAAACAAAAACACCTATTTTCATTTTTAACAGCATTTCTAAAGGGCTTCAGCTATGTAAGTGTGGTTGATGAGCTTAACAAAGCATTTTCAAAAACATTTTCTTAAGCCTTAATCATCCACATGTGGAAAAAAATGTTGGTGTCCCTCAGCTATAATAATTAGGGATGTGCACAAATCGGTGGTGACTCGAACTGAGATGTGAAATGGCCATTAAAAACAAATGACGAATTAGAATTTTCAAATATGAGCGAGAATGAATCATGGCATAATGACACATGTACTAGGATAGAGTCCCATGGATATTACATTTCTGAATATGTGCAACTGTAGTCACTGGGACATTTAACTGCTTGGAGATAATCTTTATTGATCTGTTTTACCTTTATCTTTACTGCTTGTTAGAACGCTTTCCTTTCTTCCATAAGGCCAATGTTTTGTGTAGCACCATGCACAAAAAAACTCAACTTAAATAGGCCAACTAAATTTGATTCTGTGATTCGAACCAGAGGACACACCATAGTTCAACATGTCTGTTTGGTTAAATTATAAGCAACAAAAATATAAACGCAACACTTTTGTTTTTGCTACCATTTTTTATGATAGGAACTCAAAGAGACCCTACGTGAGCCGGCAACTTACCGTGGTGGAGGGGTTTGTGTGTCCCAATGATCCTAGGGAGCTATGTTGTCTGGGGCCAGGCCTGGAGGCGGGGCTCGTTGGCGAGCGCCTGGTGGCCGGGTCTACACTCTTGGGGCCCGCCCGGCCAGGCTCAGCCCAAAGAGGCAACATGGGGTCGGGTGCATAGTGGGATGGGCGGCAGCCAAGGGCAGGGATCTTGGCGGACCGATCCCGGGCTACAGAAGCTGGCTCTTGGGACATGGAATGTCACCTCTCTGGCAGGGAAGGAGCCCGAGCTGGTGTGTGAGGCCGAGAAGTTCCGACTAGACATAGTCAGACTCGCCTCTGTATGTAGAGGCGAGTCTGACTATGTCTCGTCGGAACTTCTCGGCCTCACACACCAGCTCGGGCTCTGGCACCAGTCCTCTCGAGAGGGGTTGGACTCTCTTCCACTCTGGAGTTGTCCACGGTGAGAGGCGCAGAGCAGGTGTGGGCATACTTATTGCCCCCCCGGCTTGGTGCCTGTACGTTGGGGTTCACCCCAGTAGACGAGAGGGTAGCCTCCCTCCGCCTTCGGGTGGGGGGACGGGTCCTGACTGTTGTTTGTACATATGCACCAAACAGCAGTTCAGAGTACCACCCTTTTTGGAGTCCTTGGGTGTGCTGTAAAGCGCTCCCTCTGGGGACTCCGTTGTTCTGCTGGGGGACTTCAATGCTCAGGTTGGCAATGACAGTGAGACGTGGAGGGGCGTGATTGGGAGTGGTGTTTTGTTATTGGACTTCTGTGCTCGTCACGGATTGTCCATAATAAACACCATGTTCAAACATAAGGGTGTCCATATGTGCACTTGGCACCAGGACACCCAAGGCCGCAGTTCGATGATCGACTTTGTAGTCGTGTCGTCGGATTTGCGGCCGCATGTTTTGGACACTCGGGTGAAGAGAGGGGCGGTGCTGTCAACTGATCACCACCTGGTGGTGTGTTGGTTCCGATGGTGGGGGAAGAAGCCGGTCAGACCTGGCAGATCCAAACGTATTGTGAGGGTTTGCTGGGAACATCTGGCGGAATCCCCTGTCAGAAAGAGTTTCAACGCCCACCTCCAGCAGAACTTCTCCCTTGTACCGGGGGAGGCGGGGGACATTGAGTCCAAATGGGCCATGTCCCGTGCTTCCATTGTCGAGGCGGCCGATCGGAGCTGTGGCCGTAAGGTGGTCGGTGCTTGTCGCGGCGGCAATCCTCGAACCCACTGGTGGACACGTCAAGCTGAAGGAGTCCTATCGGGCGTTTTTGGCCTGTGGGACTCCGGAGGCAGCTGACAGATACCGGCTGGCCAAGCGGAACGTGGCTTTGGCGGTCGCTCAGGCAAAAACTCGGACAAGAGAGGAGTTCGGTGGGGCCATGGAAAACGACTTCCGGACGGCTTTGAGGAAATTGTGGTCCACCATCCGGCGTATCAGGAGGGGAAAGCAGTGCACCATCAACACTGTATAGTGGAGATGGGGTGCTGCTGATCTCGACTCGGGACATCGTGAGTCGGTGGGCAGAATACTTCGAAGTCCTCCTCAATTCCACTAACACGTCTTCCTTTGAGGAAGCAGAGTCTGGGGACTGAGGTGGGCTCTCCTATCTTGGGGTTCGAAGTCACTGAGGTGGTTGGAAAGCTCCTCGGTGGGAGGGCCCCAGGGGTGGATGAGAGCCGCCCGGAGTTCCTAAAGGCTCTGGATGTTGTGGGGCTGTCGTGGTTGACAAGCCTAGTACATAGGTGTCAAACTCCAGTCCTCGAGGGCCGCAGTCCTGCAGGTTCTGGAGGTTTCCCTCTTCCAACACAAGCTGATTCTAACCAGCAGGATCGCTATCAGGCTTGTGCAGAGCTTGCTAATGAGCTGATCATATATATCAGCTGTGTTGGAGGAGGGAAACATCCAAAATCTGCAGGACTTCGGCCCTCGAGGACCGGAGTTTGACACCTATGTAGTCTACAACATCAGGGATAGTGCCCCTGGATTGGCAGACCGGGGTGGTGGTCCCCCTTTTTGAGAAGGAGGACCGGAGGGTATGTTCCAACTATAGCGAGATCACACTCCTTAGCCTCCCTGGTAAGGTCTATTCAGGAGTGCTGGAGAGGAGGGTCCGTCGGGAAGTCAAATCTCGGATTCAGGAGGAGCAGTGTAGTTTTCGTCCCGGCCGTAGAACAGTGGATGGATGGATTGATGGATGGAACTCAAACATCTAAAACTTCTTCCACGTACACAATATCACCATTTCTGTTAGATTGTTTGCAAACCAGTCTAAATCTGTGATAGTGAGCACTTCTCCTTTGCCGAGATAATCCATCCCACTTCACAGGTGTGCCATATTAAGAAGCTGATAGGCAACATGATTAGTGCACAGGTGTGCCTTAGACTGCCCACAATAAAAGGCCACTCTGAAAGATGCAGTTTTGTTTGTGGGGGGGTCCTGGGGACTCAGAAAATGAGTCAGTAACAGACAGTTTTCCGTGTCTGTGGGATACGCTAGGAGTTCCTGAAACACTTCAAAACAAAACTGTTTATTTTATTTATTTATTTATTTTTTTACATCAAATACCCATTATGTGATGTGGATTGTTGTTGAATTGTGTGTGGATGTGAATAGACTGGCAAGTAAACACTGCAAAAATAACTGCAAACTAAGATATTAGATGTTTGCATTGTATTGTTAGAGAATTAGCTGTTAGAAATACTTTCAAAAACAAACATAAAAGTGTACTGACAGATATGGGAACCATGCAGGTGATTGTGCATTACTGCTTTAATTCAAGTTCTGATCAATGAGCAATGCAAAACACACAGCTGCTTTCAATTTGACAGGGTCACAGTTTCTCTCTGGCTTTCACTCATGCAGTGGGGTGAAGTGTGGAGCAAGAGGGGACAAAGAGTTGAGGGTATTTGTCTACCTGCAGGGGGCCAAGCTTTGATATAGCCAGTGCAATGAACAACAGAGTACTGAGCCTCCCCTTCTTTTGATGGTCCGAGGCCATTCCTGTCAGTCAAAAACAAACACACCACTGCATGTTAAGCACTGACACAAGTCTGTGGAGCTATGACAATTTAACATTTCTGAAATTATTGTTAACGTGCTAATGTAGTTTTATTTCGGTTTACAGCCTCATACATAGCATTGGCTGTATTATATTTGTAGAACAAAGAGTACATAAACACACACACAAACACATACACACACATATATATATGTGCAAAACACTACAAAAACCCAGCAGCAGGGTAACAACATGGCGTCCATATGTCATGTGACCAGCAGTAGACCAATCACAGCATAGTAGCTCTGAAACTGAGTTGACCAAACTCTCTCTATTTACGGCTCTGACTGTGATGACTATGTATGTAAAACATACACTAAAAGTTTCAACTGAAAGTCTAAAAAACATTTATTTCAGGATGCTGCAAAACATAATTTAACATAATTTCTGCCTCTGTATTCGAATGTGTGGACAGCAGGAGAACATTTCTGTTGACAAACTTTAGTTTTAGACCTTTTACCTGTATCGCTTCCTCATATTAGACAGACGATTTAATGAAATGTGATCCAGGGGAGCACTGCCACACCTGCATACACAAAGAAGAAATCTGTTATTTCTGCAGCTGGACTTTTCATGATACCATTTTCAAATTCCCAGCAGGTACTGGCTTTCTTTCGGGCAAAATGTTAGAACAGTGGTGAAAGATGGCAAGTATCCATCAGAGTTTCCTGGTGACCATTGTGAAAATTAGTTGATCCAACAGTGACAACAACAGTCTCATGGCTGAACATTACAAATGCCTGTCTGGATTAAATAATAGTTTCCCTGAAATGTTGGCTAGCAGATAATTTATGTATGTGTCAGAGAAGTGGTTCACTGATTCTTGCAGTCAGAAGCATGCTGTTTGAATTATAAAGAGCCAGAAATAGCAACACAAGAGAAAAACGCCAGCCCAACAAAGTCCTAACAACTTAGCACACTGCAGATGTCATGAAACACGCAGGACATTATGACAGATATACAAAACAAAGTGGACCACAAAATGTCAGCGATATTGTGTTTATATCTTTTTATTATTCTAACCTGGTGCACTGCTTATTTGACATAGTTTGGAGGTTATGCTTGTTTAGGGTCAGAGGCTATAGAGTAAAGAAGTGTCATCTAACTGCCGGCAAAAAACAAACAATAAACCACACACACAGGACACAGCACAGTTTAACCCTATAAAGTCAAATGTATCATATTAAATACAAGTCATTTTGAGCCCTCTATTTCATGAGTATAATATTTTTTTCCTATTAAAACCCATTAAAAATATGATCTGACACATGCATTGTACTGATAATCCATTAGAGGGCAGTATCACCCAGCTGATGGCTTTTCCAGCAACCTTGCAAGATCGCCCCAATTGAGAAAGGAGAGACACTTTAATACTTATTAATAGTGGGAAATGTTCTTTCAGATTTTTGGAAATACTAATATGTTTGATATGTCTATTTCTTAATATAGTTTTGACAGTTATAAATGTACAAATTTAAAGCATTGTGGCCGGATGTATCAAATATGACACAAATCAAAAGTCATATGTGGAAAAAAAAAATTGTTCAAAAGTACCAATAAATACTCAATTTACAAAGAATCTGAATGTTCTCTCATATATTTTATGGTTCAGGCTTTATAGGGTTAACATTAACAAAGGCAGTACTACAGTGGCACAGAGGTGAGCAGTCTCCCTAGTAATAAAGTCCTGAATTTGAATCCTCTTCCAGATCTTCAGTGGGCTCCCTCAAGGTATTCCCACAGTCAAAAAACACATTGGGTAGAGGCTCTACATTGTCTGTGACAGTGTTTGTGTCAGTGCTGCAACTGTCAAGTGATCTTTCCAGGGTTCATCGGTCTCTGTGTCAGCTGGGTTAGGAACAGCCCGACATGACACAATAATAGGCTGACAGATAGGGCCACAGATCCTCTTTCGTTTTGAAAACAATACTTAAAAGTTACCTGGTCTAATTATATTTATTGTATGGCAGCCTGGATGTTTGACAATTAGTAATCATGGCAGGATTTAAGTGAGTGTCTTAGATTTAAATACAGTGTGAAACAGGTTATGGTTCATACGTTTTACAGGTATGAGCCATATCGTATCGAGAGTATGGTGAGTGCAGATTGGAATCAAGGCACTGGAATGCAAATGTAAGGCATGCCTGACAGTGCACAACCTATTTAAGAACTAGCAAACCTCTTTAAGAATGCCTTGTCACTATACTTCACTGGCATAGATAAATGAACAAATATAATATACATTACTCAGGGTTTTTCCTGTGTACAAAATTCAGAGGCAGCCACCTCCACCTAATTTGCTCGCCACTTCTAGCCTGAGCCACTGATAGCGCTCATCACAGCGCTCCAGCAGTGTTGATTGAGCTTGGCAGGAATGCATTTTAACTGTATTTGCAATGTTGCGCCATTATGGAGGCGCTATATCAACAGCAGTGCACCTAAAAGACCTGAAGCAACAACCGAAGAAGAAACAGCATTTTTTTGTTGTTGAACTTTAATGTACCAAAGAAAAAACTGATCATGAAGCAACCATTGCACACGCCCATTTCCTGGTTGCGAGGCAGAGGTGGCGCGCTCCAGCCTTCGCCAAAGTCATAAAAACACACTATCTACAATAAACATAATTGTGTTTTATAACAACGCTGAACTATATTTACAATTTAATATGTACTAGTGGATTCATTTGCAAAAATTAATGGCAACTTTGTATTCGTATACTTTCTGGTCCCTGATCGTAAAATGGCTGCAGAAGGACGGCCCATAATGGTATCGGTCACCACCGCAAGTACAGATACCTTAAAATAAGACTGGTTATTGGCACCAATACCGATACCTGGTATTGGTAGTCACCCATCATAGTCAGGGTGATACCACCGCTGCCTCAATTTGAGCCAGGACAAACCCTGCATTACTTGCAGTAAATAATTTTTGTACTAATTAAGTGAATTTTGATCATTTCACTGCACACCTTGATAATAATAATAATAATACATTTTATTTGTATAGCACTTCTCAAAAAACTCAGACACTTTACAAAAATGAAACTGGTAAAAACTGGAGTCTAAAGAAAAATATAATTAAGATTTCTAAATATGTACAACTAAAAGACCAATCTAAACAATACATAATATAAGAAAAACACAGAAACCGACATGTAGACAGCATTTGTGGACACTAGTTTATCAGCAAAAAAAGATGATTTAGTGTTGAGTTACTCAAAGGACAAAGTGGATTTCTTTTTCTTCTACATAGACCTCAAAACTTTATTGTGCAGATAAAATATGTCTGTTTTGTAAAAAAAAAGTCATGTTTTGAATTTAAATTATGTTTCAAAATGGCTGATGTTTTTTTAAATGTCAAATTTAAAAATGTGTACATTTAATGGCAGTAAGAAAGAGATTATTTTAGAAGGCCTAAAGAAAAACAGAGATAAATGAAAAACATTGAATGGGGGTTCATAAAGTATTTACAATTAAAACGTATTATTAGTTGTTGACACAACATTACAACACAACACTGTTGTTAAAGTTGCCTGCTGCACACGACTGGACAGAAAAAAAACAAAAAAACAATACGACGCAATTGAATTTTACACAAAAAATAGACACAGCAGTGGTCGTTGTACGCTGCTACTTAAATGTCTTCACTTTTTTAAATTTGCGTTGACTATCTAATCTGTTGTCATGTATATAGGCTCATGCCTATATGTCGCAACAGTAACCGGAAACAGCATAAGTGTATGACTTTTTCCGCCAGAAGTCCCGCCTCCTCCGTGGCATATACCCCATACTACACCGCAATGTGGCTATGGCCTATTTTGTAAGAAGCAAAAACACTGAACTGTGTGTAACATTTGCACTAGCTATTTTTCACATTTGCTTCTAAATTATTAAACATAAGACATGTTAGAAGATAATTGTTGAAAATGTGCAAAACCTCAAACATGGAGATACACCATTAAACTGTTTCCCACCATTCTAGTTTCTGTCAGTTTTGGGCACTGGCACTTTTCAGATGGCCCACATTTCTGTGTTTAAGATCTTTTCTTGTTGGTCACATGAAATACGTACATACATACATACATACATACATACATACATACATGGCTTATAATTGCCGTGCAGCGCCGAATACATTAAGAGTCAGTTTTATGTTAATCTGCTAAACCGATAGGCGACAGCATTTCACCACTGCAGCTTAGAGGCAACAACAACAAAAACAAGAGTGTGGCCTGTGTGTCCAAAGTAAGTGTTATTTTACAGAGTTGTAGATTACAGATGTAATTATTAAGCTTCACCTTTGCACCGATACTTCTCCAGTTTTAAAAGTTGGCACAATTTTCCATTTCCTTGCTTGTCATAGGAAACACTGACATTCGAACAAAAGGAATTTTTGCCATTTTCACTCACAGAAGAGACTTTGCCAGCAAAAACTGTACTGTTAAAATTTGAATCTTAGATATTAGTGGGCTGGTGTCACGTTATATTTATTTATAACATCTATTTTATTTGATCAATAATGTTTGTATAGCTCAGTGGTTAGGGTGTCTGACTTTCGTAACGTGGTATCCTGGTTCGAATCCGTGACGTGGTGGTCATTTTTTAGGAGTCAACTTTTAAGTGTTGATTTATCTCTGGAAAGTGGGAGCTATGTAAACTCTAAAAAAGTGTAACTTAAAATCAACTCTGTGGGAGTCAATTCAGCACTGTGAGGGCTTGCACACATGGGGCCACCATAGAAACCCCAGACAAAATTAACTAGGACCCAGCTGGGCAGACAAAACCCACATGGGTATGTTGGCAGGGTTTACTGCAACTGACAGACTATGAACTGCTCCCAAGTCGATCACGAGGGGTGTAGGTGAAAATAAGAGGCTGATTTTCTGTGTACGTGTTGATGTAATAGTAAAGTATTTTGTATTTTTATAGTCGTCTTCTTCTTAGAAAAGTAGGTCAGCGTTTTATGTACCTCACTTCCTTTGCATTCGAATACTGTCCTAAGCTGTGATGGTGGCTAAGAACATTGGCTGAATGGTAAAGAGTTGCCGCACCGGAGGAGGTAGGTATGATCACCGATCATCCCAATAAGTAGTAGTAAAAAATGTAATTAAAAAAAGTCGATTGCGGAGGATAAAATGTTGGCCTTTTATAATATTGTGTTAATCATTTTCAAAATACTTCAAAAGAGAGTCATAATAAAAAATAAATAAAAAATCTACCCATAGAGAGGAGGCATACATACGTTAAAATAGTTGGAATGTATGGCATATTTGCGTAAACTGAGTATCATTTAAGTATCTCAATGTCAGGCCGGGTGTCTTTTTTTGGAAATGAAAATATGGTCACCCTAGTTAGGATATGTTGCACACTCACACAAATTTGTAATTGGTGTGTGCACCTCAACTGCCTGCCTACTCAAACCTAGAGCTCATTGCGCATCACTGGTTACAACATGGCATTTTTGAAGGTCTGTTACATCTGCGGCATTGCAACACCGTTTATCTGTGATTGAAACTTTGAATCGCAGCAAAACTAGCTGCCAACAGTCAGTCACTCCTAGACCCTTGTTGCAGACTCCTGCACACTGCACGGCAGTTCAGGCATGTTAGGCCGTGTCGCTCGTAGTGCGGAGGTTATCTTAAAGTGTAAATATGGAGTTTTGTTGAAAGCACAGAATAACATAACCCAACAGCAGTGGCTGTGAAGAAGTTGTAGACTGAGGTGGGTGCGTCAATTAATTTTGAGCATCCGTCATTCGTCAACAGTCATGACCCATTCTGTCATTGTCAATACATCAATATTTAAAGCCGAACCGCATTGTCATCATCAATCCGTCATTCCTCAGTAAAATGGGCGTCCGTCAAATCATTAAAATGGGCATTCCGTCAATGACGGAATCCATTAGTACTGACCCGATTATTGGTGGTTACATTGGAGCGCCTCATCCACACGAGCACTCAAATTAAAGGCCGTGCCTAGACACAGCAGAAGGAACAATGCTGCTTTAAGCGCTCAGTCCGCTTAACGTTGCTTGCGTTATGTTGTTATTGTTTTCTTCACTTATGTCGCCACAGATAGTATGTGCACACGGTCATAACTGCAGACTGCCGCGCACGGCAAACAACACCTCCCCTTTTTAGGACCCTTTGCTGTTCAATAACCTGCCTGACTTAATATGGCGCACCGAAGGACCCTTAGTTGTAGTTAGCAGCTGTGGCTCAGGGTGTAGAGACGGTCCTTCATTAACCAGAAGGTCGGCAGTTCGATACCCGCTCTGCCCAAATCATGTGTCGTTGTGTCCTTGGGCAAGTCACTTCACATACATTGCCTCCAGTGCTACTCACACTGGTGTGTGGAAGGTGCTAATGTTTGGTGGTGGTCAGACTAGGTGCACACTGGCAAGCCCCACTTCTGTTAGCCTGCCCCAGGACAGCTGTGGCTACTTAAGTAGCTTACCACCACCACAGTGTGAATGTGTGAGTGCATGAATAATGTATCCATTGTAAAGTGTCTCGAAAAATGCTATATAAATCAGGTCCATTGTTGTTATTATTATAACAAACTGCCTGATGTCAAATAAACTAACCAAACTAAAAATGCTTGCATAAACGTAGCAGTAATCAGGAATTTACAACAAGAGCTGTCAACACACATTCATTTAATTTTACCCGCCAAATTTGAAACCAAAACTGAAAAAAAAAAATTGCTCTAAGCGCCACAGATATGGATCCACACAAATAAATGACATGTGTAGTTTGGCAGCTTTGTGATAAAGTGCTGCCTTCATGTGAGTGTGTGACTGTTATATTAGTGTTTCCTTTATAAGGGCTTATGTGTGCTTCAGTCAGACACAAAAGACTCTTTGTTACATGCGGGGGATAGTGATTGGGCCAGTCCGCGAAAATGTGCGTATTATAGACGTCCATGAAATCCATTGGACAAAATAGTAAATCTAAATAAATGCATTAAAAAACATATTGAAAAACAATTGGGTTTAAAAAATCTGCGACTATGCGAATCATGTAGCATGCGGGGGTCGACTGTACCTCATACGGCAGATGAAGGAGCGCCTGGAGCCCATACACATTCTCATGGAGGACTGTTGCCCCTCCTTTTTTACTGTTCCTGTCTTCAGGTCAAGAATCCGTCCTATTAACAGAGAGAGAGAGAAAGAGAGAGAGACAGCAGACTGTTTTCAAACAAGTACTGGCGCTTTGAATTACATGTAGATGCATAGTAATACAGGCCAGTTTATGGCAGGCTGCTTCTTTCATATTCTAATAACCTATTCTACCATTTAATGCTAAGACCATTAAATGAGCATCATGGCCTGAGAAGTATACAGTGATCCATCATCTTACTTATAGTCTCCACACAAGAGGATGACAGAATGATAGACACACTATAATAGAATACTTTCCCTCCAAGTTGCAATTATTTTGTTTGCAGAAACAAACTTGTTTAGTCAAGTGCTATTTAAATGTACAGTATCTATAATCACTTTTGACTAGGAGAAATTATTTTATAATACCTTTATTTATAGGACAAATATAGTCATAATCAGGGATGCACTTAAGCAGTATGCAGGTGGTCATGTGTACAGAAATATTTTGAAAGACCAAAAAAATTCTAGTTCGTCCGTGTGTGTGCACACAGGCCTTATGCACTGTAGCTCAGGATGTGTTTGAGGAATATACGGAAGCAGGCGAGCTTCCGGTTTCTGTTTATTCTAAGCTACAGGAACACCATCTAGATAAAAAAATAACCTCATTCTTTAAAATTGTGTTAACATACAGTGAGGAAAGTAAGTATTTGAACACCCTGTGATTTTGCAAGTTCACCTACTTTGAAATTATGGAAGGTTCTGAAATTGTCCTCTAGGTGCAGTGACATGACAAATTGAACAAAGGCTCTTGCATCAGCCAGGGCCAAATGCTAAACATGGAATGCCCAGTAAGTCATTAACTAAGCAGTTTGTGCGAAACGTACTCACGACTAGACGAGGCCGCGAAAACTAGACCAGAAACAGAGAGAAGGAATCGTGGATCAAAAGACATGGAATTAGGTAGCTAACTATCATTCATTGGGCTGTGGAGGCAAGCAGATGAATCGTCCGACAGACAGAATGTATCTTCCGCTGTTCCCTTTACAGTCTGTGTTCGCCTCTCATAGGTTGCTGATTACATCAGGCAGTTGCAACACAAAGGATAGCCTGAGTGCACAAACATGACAGTACCCCTCCATCAAAGGATGCCCCTTGGTGGACCAACTGGCTTAGACAGGTGGAGGGAGTGGAAGTCGCGCAGTAACGACGGATTGAGAATCCAGGAGCGGGGAACCCATTGCCGTTCCTCAGGTCCATAGCCTTCCCAGTCGACCAAATACTTCACACCCCGACCTCTCCGCCTAGAATCAAGAATTTCACTGAGTGTATAAACTGGCTCACCATCGATCAGTCGAGGAGGAGGAGGAGGAGGAGGAGGAGGAGGAGGAGGAGGAGGAGGAGGAGGAGGAGGAGGAGGCACCCTCGGCGGGCTCAGTGGACTTGAAAGAACTGGCTTGATCAGTGAAATGTGGAATACCGGATTAACTTTTTGAGAGTCGGTGGGAGCTTGAGCTTGACAAGAGACTGGATTGACCACGGACTCGATTTAGAATGGGCCGATGATCCATCTTCCTGGACCCCCCAGCCAGATGCATATTCCTTGTGGAGAGTCACACTTCCTGACCCGGGTGGTAGTCGGGAGCAGGTAGCCGCCGACGGTTAGCGATCTGTCGATTGCGATCTGTCGATTGCGATCTGTCGATTGCGATCTGCGTGAAAGTGCCGCTCTAGTCTCCCGCCACATCCACTGGGCTCTCCGGAGGTGATGCTGTATCGATGGGCTACTTTCCCTTCTTGCGAGGGAAACAAGGGGGGCTGGTATCCATAAGCTGACATGAAGGGGGAGCGGTCTGTGCAGAGGAGACGAGTGAATTGTGGGCATATTCCATCCAAGATAGGTGAGTGGAGCGGCCTCCAAGTCTTGATTGACCCTTTCTGTCTTTCCATTTGTTTGTGGGTAATAGCCCGAAGAAAGGCTCGCTGTGGCTCCAAAATTTCGTCCACACACAGGATATGAACTGGGGGCCTCAGTCCGAGACAATGTCAATGGGAATTCCATGTACTCGGAAAACATGGCGGGTTAACAAGTTTGCAGTCTCAAGGGCGGATGGCAGCTATGGCAGGGCGATGAAATGAGCCATTTTAGAGAAACGAAGCAGGGAGGCCAGTAATATAGTCCAATGGCACATGTGATCACGGACGTGATGGAATGGGTAAAGGTCGTAGCAATCCTGCTGGAGGTCGATGGGAAGCCTTACTGCAGGCACAAACTGAGCAGGCACTGATAAACTCAACTATTTCCCACTGCATTCTAGGCCACCAAAACTTCTGAGCGATGAGTAAATGTGTGTGTCTTACTCCGGGGTGGCAAGAGACCCCCGAAGCATGGTGGGGGATTTCTTGGACTTTTCTATCTCTAACCGTAACACTCCCACCACTCACTTGGAACAATGGTCTCGTTGCTGGTGTCCTCCACAGCAGGATCATTGATCCAAAACAGCGTATCGGGTTTGGTGTTGGAGGAGCTATTTCTGTAATTCACGGTAAAGTTGAACCGGGCGAGGAATAGAGCCCAACGAGCCTGTCTGGATTTGAGTCGCTTGGTGGTGCGGATGTAGGCCAGGTTCTTTTATAGTCTGTGCTTGCCTCTTATAGTCTGCTGATTACATCAGGCAGTTGCAACACAAAGGATACAGTCTGAGAGCACAAACATGCCAAACACACTACGAATCAGTATATATATTTCCCCCCCCCACTGCAGTCCATAAAAATATAAATATTGCAAATTAAGCTTTACACACACAGCTTAACACCCATTAGGTAGTAAATATTAAATAAAACATTGAAAACAAAAAAATGATAGAAAAATAAATGTGTCATTTCCTACTGCATGTGCTGTATTCAGCAGTATTTTCCCGAGTTTATAAACACCTTGTTCTGTAAATAGTTTATTTACTATTGTTTACTATTGATCAAAAGCATTGTCAATAGTTTTCAAATAAACAAAAAATATAGAAACTTTTGATCAATCCATATCAATTTCAAACTAAATTGTTGTTTTTTTCAATTTCATACAAAAAATACAGTAATGTACTGATGTAAGCCCCACCCATTTTTGTTAAACCACGCCTACCTCTGGGTAAACAACACCCACTTCGGTTTATGCCACGCCTACTCCGAATACAGACACAGATAATTTAGATGGTGGAACAGATACAGATAGTGCTGTACTCGCTCATCCCTAATTATTACCCTCTTCTATTTTCTAGCAATTGCTCCAACAGTTGATCTTCAAGCTGCTTGGCAATTGCCCCGTAGCCCATTTCACCCTTGTGGAGAGGTCTACTATTTTGTCCTGGTGTCTTTTGACAGCTCTTTGGTTTTGCCCATGATAGCCGTTGTAGTCTGACAGATTGTGAGCTGCACGTCTTTTTATGCACCTAACAACGTCAAAAAGGTGCTGCTAAATTAGATTAATAAGTGGATTGGCGGTGGACTTTCTGATGGCAAAATAACAAGTCTTTGAGGGCCAGAATGCTTGCTGATTGGCACGTGTTCAAATACGTATTTTCTGCTCTAACATACAAATAAAAAAAATTTTAAATCATGCAATATGATTTCCTGAGTTTCTATTTTAGATTGTTTCTCTCACAGTGGACATGCACTCATTAGGAAAATTTAAGACCCCTCCATAATTTCTGATTACGTGAACTTGCAAAATCGCAGGGTGTTCAATTACTTATTTTCCTCACTGTAGATTTTGTGGGCTTCCCATTCTACAGTTAGCAATATATGCTAGTCAAAGTTGAGTTGAGCGTGCAAGTCTATGTTCACACAAACCTGTATGTACTGCGAAACAGCAAATACATGTAGCTCATAAATCAGATACGGTGCTGTAAACGCTTTGCTGACATTTGGATGACTTGAAAAATTAATAAAGCAATGTGGTACTTACGGTAGCTTGACATTATTTCAGCAACTGTGAGTATATTTTAAATAGTTTGATGGTATTTGATGGTAGGAGACCGGAAGTTAGCACGCTTCCATACACTAAATGCGGAAATGATGTGTGCATAGAGTCCATTCGTCATTAACTCTTTGACTGCCAAGCATTTTCAGAAAAGAGGATATGTGGGTGCCAGCTGATTTAAGCATTTTGACTGATCTTTCAAGGTCCACAGAAAATGTTGTGTTTGGACTATGGAAACACAGACACTACCAAATGAAAGATTGAACTCTCATCTTTCATCAGAAAAAAAAAGTTTGTTTCTACCTTATTCCGTTTTTCAATAATCAACAATAGAAAATAGGTTAGTTTCACCCAAATGCTCTGTTAATACAGATACAGAGAAATCAAGCTTTTTGTGAAACGATATTATTTCATGCACTCTAGTGAATTTGACACCTTTTTTTTTCCATGAATGATGCCACAAACACCTAAACAGTGCTTTACTTCTGTAAAACACTACCACCAACAATGAAAAAGTGTTTTTTGATAGCAAAATACGTTTATTTACATTCAACAGTGTAACAATTTGACAAAACAATTTGGCAAACTATTTACAAATGTGTGCAACTGTGGTACTATTTACAATTGTGTGGATGTTTCAACTACACAGTTTTTCTTTTTGTGAAGTATATTGTGTAAAACTACCCTGTGTGCAAGGGGACGCAGCAGGATTTGCACCACAGATTAGTTTCACTGCGATTGCCCCTTCGCGTGCACTTTCTTGCCGGCCTTTTTTTCCGGGGAGTAGCAGGTATAGACTGCAGTGTGTGTTTGGCCATGTTATCATCAAGTCTACTCTCAGGATCATGATACGGAGACCTGGTGTTACGTCTGGCTTCCTCATGTCCTTCAGTTCCTATACCGGGTGGTAGATGTTCTGATCCATCTTATCCACTCCATTCATGGTGGCATCGTAGTCCAGAACCAGCGTCTTCTCCGTGATCAGACTGTACCCACTCCTCCGATGAATATGCATTGGACTCGGGGTACTCTTCATTGTCCGATTGAACGTCCACCTGTACAGAAGTGCTCGTTTTCCGCCGTTAGCATCGCTAGCCGGCGAGGCTTTACGACGCGATCGAACCCGCCGCATCAACGCTTCCAACTTCGGCGTCAACCTCGGAGTCACCATCATCATCATCAATGTGCTCTTTAGCATTGGTCGATGCTTTTCGTCTTTGAAAAAAATGCTCAAGCGTGAGCTGCTTGCAACCGGTCGCCATTTTCGCTTCCTCAGCCATTCTCCCCTCAACACCCTAGCTCCGCCTCACGTCTTCTACTGACGCCTACCCGACCTTGTCCAAAGAGAGTCATCGCTGCCATCTAGTGCTCAAAAATAGTCATTATACTAACTCGACCTGCTTGATACTTTCAGCACAGCTTGCCAAGGCTTTCCTCCACCCGTTTCCAAAAACAAAAACAAAAACAAAAAACATAGTGAACGTCTTTTAATGTCTTTGGCGGCACTCATTTGGATTTTACTAAACGTTATTAAACGTTTTTGGCGGTCAAAGAGTTAACCTCCTTTTAGCCAAAGCTGGCCTTCTGCTTTCAAGCAATCAACATTAAGCACGTTCCTTGGTGTTCCTCCACCTCCACCAAAGACACAATGTACTGAACCAGAAGCAAAGTCAAAATGTACGTTGTCATAGAAATGGTTAGAAGAAGTTGCGTGGCTTCAGACAGATGATGCACGCACTGAAATGTGGTGCATGTCAGAAAACCCCTGCTTTGACTGATTAAAAACTACCAATTTTATTAGGTGACAAAAAAATTCAGCCACCCAGCTTTTAATAAGCATGCGAACAACCGGCAATTATTGGCCACTATTTCGAGTAGACACAGCCAGCACCAGACACCCACACGCCCACTAGACAGACGGCATGTCAAACTAACCCAAGAACAGCATCAAGCCTGACAGAAATTTTCCTTCTTGTCTTTCACAAAGAAAGACATGCACATACTATGTGTTCATACTAGAGTTGGGTATTGCCAACAATCTCACTATACAATGCGCATCACGGTACAGGGGTCACATACGATTTGTATCGTAATAGATGTGTATCCTGATACATGGCCTTCAGGGCAATACGTACCGTATTCTGACATTTTACATTACATTAGTGTTAATTTCAACAAAACAAAAATTTAACAAAAATAATTTCGGCAACACACATTTTTCACCGGACTAAAACTAGACTAGACTAAAAGCTTAATTAATAAACAATAACTGGGACTAAATCAGTATGCATTTTCGTCGACTAATGAAGACGAGACAATAATGTACTTCACTTAATAAAAACTGGACTAAAATCTATTGACATTTTAGTTCATAAACAAAAACAAGGTGAAAACTATATGATTTTGTAAAATCTTGTCTCTACTAATCTGTCACTGTGACACCCCATCTAAAATATGCCGCTATAGCGTGTGCAACATGCACAAACAAACACATGGGAGAGACAGAAGGTGGATTCACAGTAAAAGGTTAAAAAAAGGAAATTATAGTTATAATGTAACATTAATCCAACACCTATGACATTCCAACAATAATGTTAATCCAACCGCTAACTAATGCTGGCTAATTTACTAGCAAAAAGCATGGAACCACTTGTTTATATACGGTTGTAATTGTGTGTCAAGTTGTTTTTCTTCAAAAAGATGAGACATTTTTGGGTGAAATAGTTTTAAATCTGAAGTATTTAACATTATCTGCTGACAAAAAAAATATACAGGGGTAAAACGATTGTCCTGACTAAAATTAGACTAAAACTCACCTACACCTGTGCTTAAAAGGGCTAGGGAATGTAGGGTAGAGAGGTTTAGGGAGTGCCTGCACTGCCAGCTATGGTCATCTACCGCAAATGCAAGCACAAATAACATGTGGCTTCTACAGGTTCATTCTTGTTTGAAAGCAGTATGTTTCTTTCATGTTAAATTCACTGATAGTTTAGTTGCTTGATATTAATCTAAAGTAGATGAAGAGTTTGCGCCCTAAAATGTTGCTTTCCCCTACAATTTTAAGTTAGAGGCGAGTGTGCTCCTAATAAAAAAAAATACAAAATAAAAATGAAAAAGGTCAAGTCTGAAGCCCTGAGGTAGTTACTCCAATATTCAAACAGTCCTACTGATGTCACGTCCACCGCCCTTAAGCAGTGCTGCGTGCCATTTTCACACCAGATTTTTTTTTTAAAGCAAAACAAAACAAAAACAATAGCTCTAATGGCAATAGCAAAAACTGTCAGACTCTTGTCTCATTTTTAATGCACATCAACTTGTCTCAGAAACAGAAACCTTGACCCAGATTGGATTTGTGAATGAAAACGGAATCGTAGGCTAAACCAGAACGAGAGGTACAGGCTTGCTGTTGCTGATGATGTCCTGGGGTCCATTTCACAAAGCATGTTCAACAAACACCGAGACTAACCCTGAACAGCGAGTTGACATGTTCTGAGATGGGAAACTCTGTGTTTTCGGTTCCAGGACAGCTGATTTGAGGTAGTTATATCAATGCAGAGCGTTGCCACTACATTAAAAAGTCCACATCAATGGAGCCCCGATTCATTGAGTCACCACGGCAAAAGGGCAGCGCAGAGCGCGGCGCCGCCCTCTGCTTCCGTGTTTGTTTGTTTTTACCCCTCTCAACTGAAAATCTTAATGCAATCATATGGCGAATTTGAACATGTCTTTAGAAAAAAAGTGCAGCACCGCAGCGACTCCCCATAGAGGAAGGCGGCGTAAGAGAACGTTACTGCTCGGGTCTCAGGGCAATGCATACATTTAAATGTAGTCCTTTGCAATCACAATTATATTGCAGGGGAAACCAGTTGAATGGTAACTCAATTCATTTAATTTAGGTGCAATCCTGCGGGGGAGAAGCGCACTTGACTTAAGATAAAATATAAAAACATTATTCAAACGGTTATATGAAAAAAACAGAGCGCAACACACAATTAATGCTGTGATGTGAGCGCATGACTACGGCTGGTAATGTAGCAAATGTAAGGACTGATTAAGTTGTGTATGATGTAGATGATGGACTGTGATGTGAAATGGTACCGCTCAAAATGATAACTGTCCAGAAATGCCAGCATATCTATGCGCGGTCTGATAACAATCTCACAATTAACATCTAATTCCCTGAGCAATATTGCGGCACCTTCATCAATAGGGCCATTGTCAAAAGGAATGACTTTACGCTATAGACTATAGCCGTATTTACGCAAAAACTCGCCGCAGCAGCGGACTTTGGGAATGAGAAAACCTCGAGGTTCATTGTGAAAAACCTGCAACCGACCAGGTTTGGTTCATGGAACATGTTACTACGGTAAGAGCTTAAATTACCTCCTTTTATGAAACAGGCTACCTCTTTTTCTCTGGTTTCAGTTACCTTCCTTTCTGAAACGGAAAACGCAGAGTTTCCCACATTTCAGGGTTTCTTGACCCAGAGTTTTCCTAAACCTGCCTGAGATAGACCCCTGTAATATTACAGAACTCCCATTGCTTAGCAGGAGCTGTTACCAATTTCATTTGGTTTTCAACGTTTGACATTTCATTTGAAAGTAATGGCTCTTTAAAGCACATTTAACTCTTTCAATACATATGACGTATCAATACGTCATAAGCGTCATAGTCGCCGCATACACATGGCATATCAATACGTCATAAGCGGGGTTTTTTATGCAAGAGTGTACAGGAGAGTCTGACGCAGCTTCTGAGTGAAAGATCAGGCTTGACTGTTAACAATGACAGCAGGTGGCAACAACTAAAACCAGCCATTATCATGCAAGGATCATGTTGTAGAACAGAGGTGGGCATCGAGGGCCGGGGTCCTGCAGGTTTTGCATGTTGCCCTTCTCCAACACAGCTGATATATGATCAGCTCATGAGCAAGCTCTGCATAAGCCTGATAACGATCCTGTTGATTGGAATCAGCTTGTGTTGGAAGTGAGAAACCTCCAAAACCTGCAGGACTCCGGCCCTTGAGGACCGAGATTGCCCACCTCTGTTGTAGAAGAAGAGAAGCAGGAAGTGTAGGAGTTGGCGTGGTGGAGTAGCGTGTTGGAGTAGTGTGGAGGCAGCGGAGGGAGAAAGTAAAGTGTGAGTGATGGACAGAAGTCAAAAACAGTTACACTGGATGAGTGCTTTTTGGCTGAAAAAGCATCCTCGTCAAAGGATGATGGCGGCGATCAAGTTGCCAAAGAATGACGCTTCGTTCGTCAAATAAACGCGTCAAGCAGCCGTTGAGAAATGCTCCGCCGGTCACGTCTAGCAAAGAAGACTATACGGATGATGACAATTACACCAATTTTGAGGATGACAAGTATGAGCCGGATTTGGATCCTGACTTTTCTGATGAGTGTGTGCCTTCAGACTGGAGATCAATCAGCAGGGAGTCTTTGCCAGACCCCGCTCCAGAGCAAGGAGGTAAGAGCTGCTAGCCTGCAAGTTCCCCTTCGTAGCTCATACCCCCAATGCCCTCATAATCATCATCATTTTGTCCTACCATAGAATGAAGTTGCCAATAATACTAATAATACATGTACAAGTTGTGCATCTTGTAGATGTAGTGGACAAATATATGGGTGTATGTGTGCAGGATTGCTAGGTTGATAGATGGACTTGTGCATTGTCATTGTTTTAGTTATAATCAGTTTTCGAGAGAGGTGGGAAAATGTCAATCTGTAGCAAAAAACAAAACAAAAAAACAGACAGACTTGTGTATTGTCATTGTTTTAGTTATAGTCATAGTTTTGGAGAGAGGTGGGAACATTTCAATCTGTAGCAACCAAAAAAAAACTGTGGTAATTTAACTTTTTTTTTTTTATCAATTACAGATGCATCCACCAGCTAGAGAGCTCGGCCTTCCTTTGTTGGTGCAAAGAAAGGTGAATAAAAGTAGCTTACTATACTTCATAATGCAGCAATAAAATATATAATATTTACAATTGTTTATGTTTCTATAATTTACAGATCGCGCATTTAGAAGTCGTGGGGGGATGGTTGGAGCTGGCAGGGAACCGGATGGCAGCCGAAAGGCATCCCTTTCACTGAGACCGGATGGATGCTGCGGCACATTGCGGATTCCACCAACCGGATTACTATTATTTTGAGGCAAACCCCAGTGCTCGCAAAAAGTTACGTTGGAGACCAGTTTCTGTTAAAGAACTAAAATTATTTTTTGGACTCAGTTTTATTACAGGATTTGTAAAAAACAAAACAAAAACAAAAAACACCTTCACATTGTATGTATGTGGTCTGTGTATCATCTGCACACAAACCCCATTTTGGACAAACTATGGCAAGGAACAGATATCAAAACATCCTTTGGTTCCTTCATTTCAATACTTATGCATCATATGATTGCATGTACAGAGTCAACCAAGTGTTGACCTACAAAATTTAAGACCCTCTTCCAGCCAAACAAAACTATCTGTATTGACGAGGCGGGGACGCCTTTCATTTAGGGTTTAGAACACACAGAAACCTGTCAAATATGGAATAAAATCCTACATTTTATGTGATTCTCAAACCGGGTACTGTTTTAACCTGCTGCCATACAAGGGAGATGCATGCACCCTGGGGAATATTGTTTTTTTATTGCGGAATCGCCTAATTGGACATGGGTACACATTGTTTATGGACAATTTTTATAACTCTGTGGACATGTGTAGTCGTCTGCTTCAAGCAAAAACTCATCTGTGTGGGACTCTTGGAAAGAACAGGGGGGAACCTGAACTCATAAAGGAGGCCACAAAGAGCAGCTTGGGGGCGGAGGGAGAAATTGCCTGCCACAATGGACAGATGCTGCTGCTTGCGTAGCTGGACAAGCGGGTGGTCAGGATGATCACCACCAGCCACAAGGACAAAATGCAGCAAGTCGAGATGTGGGAAAAAAGGAGAGAGGAAGAAAGTCAGTGTTCTGAAGGCTCAGTGTGTTGTGTAGAAGGAAAACATTATTTAGATGTTTGAGCTGCCACAGAAGAGAAAATAGCAGTGTTAAAGTCAAAGTTGTGCTTGAAATGTCTGTTTTTACAAAAGGCCCTTTTTCTCCTTTTTTTGTTCAGGAATGGGAATTTTCACAAAACCTAGCCATATTCAACCACTGATAGCCAAAGAACGGAATAAGATAAAAAATAATGACGAACATTATGCATAGCTCCACAAAGAAATGTCTGTTCTTTTGTGTGGTAATCTTCCCTGACATTGAAATAATTTGCCTGCCATTAAATTAAACTAATTACACAACATTTAACTGGTGTTAATGGGGTATATATGTGTTTGAAAGCAATTAACATGCATAACATAAACATAGCTACAGAATTATCTCTTTAAAGTGTGTACCACGTCTTGGTCCTTTCGTAACACCATGTTCTGTTGTGTATTGAAGCAGAGTTTGTGCACCGTATTAGCAAAGTTGAAGATATAAGACCTAAGCAGAACAAACAGGATTCATCATCTTTGGAACAGGACTGATAACTTCCAGATGGAAAAGGAATTTGCACCATCTTCCAAATATGAACTTGACTGGAGCTTTGCACGTGAGTGTGGTGGCATTCTTTCCTGATCATGGTAAAAACATTTGGGCTGAGAAAAAAGTCGGCTAACTCAGTTAAGTCGACCACAAAAATTGGTAGACACAAAAAGTTCTGCCTTGAAACTATCATTAATAATTTTAAAACCATATTTTTGGCACCCGCAGAACTAATGTTTGGCCATTTCTGTGTTTCCGCTATAGAGGCTGACAATTCCCCGGAATCTCGGAAAATGTCCATTGAGATGAAAATGCCTAGGGTTTGGGGTCGTTTGTAACTGAAAAAGGACAAAAATAAAGTTTTATGTAATTGTTGCAAAGTGGATGGAGACTTGAACAACAAAATGTGACCCGCGTGACGCGCCAGTCGGCAGACGCCTGCTGCTAGAGGTAATAACACAGCTTTGGTGTTTTTAAGTGAATTAACACCAAACAAACTTAATGTTTGTCACAGTACGTCCCATCACTAAGGGAGCAAAGTGTCTTTCACGGAATTGTTGTGACTGGTTAATAGGGCTGGGCGATATGGCCCAAAATTCATATCACAGTATCAATTTCATCCCTTCACGGATATGGTCTATATCACATAGGGCTGGGTATTGCAAACAACCTTACGATACAATGCGTATCATGATACAGGGGTTACGATATGATACGTATTGCGATGCATATGTATTCCAATAAATGGTCTTCAAGGCGATACGCATCACGATATTTTACATGCATTTTTATTATAACAGTCTTATGTATACCTAAATGATATGTTTATGATGCTGGATGGCATTTTTTTCCGTTAGCAGTTCTTCTGGTTTACCACCAACTGGCATGCCTGGTCTAAATGTGCGCACACAGCAGAGCAAGGAAGCGCTTTCACAGACACACCGGGAAACTTTACAAATGGGCATGGGCCAATATGAGCAAAAATATCCAAGTATTAAAATTACAGCTCTAAAATGTGCTTATTTTATATATTCGGAGAAATAAAAATACTTTTTTTTCATTTAACACATTCGTTTTTAAACAAAATATAGGAAAATTGGTGCATTAACTCTAACTCTAAGATGTATCAATACGTCATAAAAGTCATAGTCAATGCGTACATGTAATGTATTTATACGTCATAAGCGTTTTTTATGCAAGAGTGTACAGGAAGGTCTCACGCAGCTTCTTACTAAAGATTAGGCTTGACTGCAATGTTATTTAAAAAATAACGGCTAGCAGGTGGCAGCAAGTATAAGATCAGCCAGTTTCACGCAAGGATCTTGTTGCAGAAAAAGAGGAGGGAATGTAGGTTGGGACTGGGAGTATCGTCTGTCACTAGTGTAACAAATATTGCTCATCACCCTCTTTTTTTAAATTTGCCTTTTTAAACACTTCTCCCTGAGGAATGTGTGTGCAAGCCTCAACCCTGTGTTTTCTCAAACCAACCAGAGACAGTTCAAAAAGGAAAAACTCTTTGAATTTCCCTCCAGCAGTGACTGGATTTCATTTTTACAACCCACAGGAAACACATACCTCAGCGCCTACCTAGATCTAAAAGCCTGTTTAGCAAGCAGACTAGCGATAAGACTGCTTATCAGTCCCCAGACCACTTTTATGGTCTGGGCTATCCACAGGAATCAGCCATGTGTTTTGGGAACAACGCCCCTTGGAAGTTATACGGTACAACAGTGCCCTCCAGCGGTCACTATTAGTATTATCCTCAAGAATCCTGCCGCTCATAATTAATCTGAAGTCTACATAATTCGGGACATAAACGGACTCTATGTACATGACTGACATCAAGTGACTTCTGTTGTTTATCTTTGTACACAATCTGTATGTCTATCTCAAATGAATGATGTGTGTAACTTCTGCAGCCATCTAAATTCAGCTAATTAGCAAGCTTAGCGGATTCAATAACTTTATGATCACGGTAATGTTTGAAATGTGTTCAGAATGATAAATGAAGCATCTGGCTTATCAATTCTGATAAAAAATTATCAAATGCTATCCCAAAAGCTTGGTCTCAGTTGACCAAGTCTGCTTCAAGCGCACGGAAGAGGCGGGACTAATGCTTGACCCCCCAGGGACACAAGTTGCGAAAGAACTTCCCCCTTTTCTTCGCTCCTCTCTTCTTCGCTCTTCTCCCTCTTCGCTCTTCTTGCCCCATGAACTTCTCATGACCATAACGAGAAAAGTTGCCCCCGAACACGCTGAGAGCTACCACGTGGCTTCCTTCTTTGAGCCCCGGACTTGAGCCACGCCGCGCGCCCTAAAGCACGCATCACGCAAGGACTCGCAACCACACTGCGCGTCCCAAAACGCGTGTCTGTTCCTGCCGAGCACTGACCCAGCTACCTTCCGTTCTCTGAATCACCCAGCGCCCCGCCGACCCGGTTCCACGACGGCTGTTAGGCATCGCGCCGCTGCGCGCCAGCGATCCATTTCTGCTCCAGCCGTGCGCCCGAGACGCCCCGCAGCACTCAAACCAACTGACTGCGGCCTCTCAACCGCGCAAGCACATCACCACCAACCGGGACTTGTGCCAGCCAAGGACCTGCCGCGGCTTCCACGCCGCACGCGCACCTCGCCACCAACCGGGGACCTGCAGCGGCCTCTCAGTCGTGCGCTCATCACCATCAGCTAGAGACTCCAGTGCAGCATTCCAGCTGCGCGTGCGCCGACTGCCCAGATCGCCTCCAACGGAGTTTTCTTCAACTGAGGATCGACGCTCGCTGAGTCCTTCTCTCTCCCGTGCATCTGAACCAGTCCGTAAGTGCGCCTTCATTGCAATCTGATCATATACCACTGGCGCAACGCTTTAATTCAAATATAAAATGATTGACAGGTCAAAACGCTTCCACCTCCATATTCCTCATCTACCTTTTTCATTCCCTTTTTATCTTAGTTCGTTAGGTTGTATGTTTTCTTTTTATCTTTGATTCACATTTTTTATTGCGTTTCATTAATAGGTTAGGCTGTGACTGATATGTGTGTGTTTACTAAATAAATTTATTGTCTAGAAATCTATTTCTGCCGAATCATTTGTGATTACTGAGTGGATTAGTAATTATCTTATTAAAGCAAATAATTCCATGATTAACTAAAGTAGCAATTTCAGATTATAAATACTTGATAATAGGATTTTTATTGTTTATTTTGCTTAATTACAACCCCCCTCAGTACCGTCTAAATTTCTCGGTCGCCATTACGGCAACCCAAATAATCGCTACACTTGCGTGGTGTAGTAGCGCAGGGAGGGAAGAGGAAGTAGAAAATAAGTGATGGGCAGAACAAAACAGTTAACCCAAGAGGATTGCTTTCTGACACAAAAAAAAAAGGCATCCTCATCGGCTCATCAAAGCATGACGGCAGCGATCGAGTTGCTGCACGTCAAGGTATGACGCTTCGTTCGTCAAGCAAATGCAACGAGCAGCCGTCGAGCGATGATCCGCAGGGTTCACGGCTCGTTTCGCCAGTCACGTATGGATGCTGTGTCAGAGCTGGAGTCAGACCAGCCAATTTTTTTAGGTGCAATAAACTTCTATTTTGTTATCAAAAGCACTTTTGGGAATGTTGTTTTTGTTGTTTTATAGCAGGAAAACATTATTTAGATGTTTTAAGCTGTCACAAAGGAACAAATAGTAGTGTTAAAGTCCAAGTGCTTGAAATGTTTGTTTTACAAAAAGCTATTTTTCTATGTTTTTTTGATCAAAAATTGGAATTTGGACAAAGCTTAACTATATTCTAACGCTGATGACTAGAAGTGAGTCTTTATTTTTGGTCTGTTCTATGTTTATATAGCAATAGAAAACAATGTTCTGCGGGCCTTGCAAGATCATTCAAAATCCAATAAAACAGCTGGCATTGAAGGGGTTGGTCCAATGAAAATGGCTGGGATTAAAGGAGTTAAGAAACATGTACCTAGGGATGGGTACCTTTCACATTTGAACCGGTACTGTTCCAATTCTTGGTACCTGGGAATCGATACCGGTACTCAACAGTACCAATTTTCGGTACTTTTGTACTCTCTTTCTTTATGTATTTAATGTATGTATGTATGTATGTATGTATTTATTTATTTATTTATTTTGTTTATTTCTTTGCTTGATAATAAATGTTCATCATTTAAAACGGACCTCTCGGTTTCTGCAACTATGTACTGCACCTAAAAGGTAGGTAACGGCTCTCAGCGAGTAAGGATGCCACCGGGGAACCGGGGACATTGCCATCCTCTCCCCGGCGCGGAGGCTGTCATACTCATACTTCATAAAACTGTATTTTGTTTGGCTTGGCGCCGTAAAAATCTCTCTCTTCCAAACCAGAAAATGTATTTTTAGCGTGTGAAAACCAGCGCGAGTGAGTGACGTCACTATGCTGGTGTATGTACAATGTTGCGTTCAAGTGCGCCATGGAAATTTGTCAACTCCTCTACTCCTAACAGTCACAATTTAGAATGACGTGGTTCAGAACCGAAACATGGCATCGTTTGATTTTACGTGAATCGATGCTCGGAAGCACCATTTAAATCGGTCCGTACTACAAAAAGTACCGTCTTCTGTATCTATCCCTACATGTACCATGTTATGTTTAAATAAATAAGTAAATAAATGTTGATATTCTTCCTCTGTTTTAATTTTTCTTAGCAAGACAGTGGCCAATCACTGGGGAGCTATTTTTAGAACAGATCCGTGGGACATGCAGGCACCTATACATGTACAATTATTTTTTTATTACGTAAAAAGCCATTCTGACGCCTGCGTATCGATACGTGTATTGTAAAGAGGCCCATAACAATATATTGCCATATCAATTTTTTTTTAGCACACCCCTAATATCACAATATTAAATTAAGGTTAAAAAAGATTTTAAATTAATAATATCTCATAAATTATTCATTTCTAGATAGTTTTAATTACATAGTCCATTAGAGAAGCTAAACTGACAAAATAACAATGATGGAACAAACATTAATTAGGATCGCATTTATTGTGCAAGTCTCAAGCCATAGCTAAAAGAGGAAAATAACGAACAAATGGACAAGCTTGACACATAGGCTGCAGTTATACATTAAGCCAGAGGTGGCAGTCGTGAGTAAAAAAAAGTGACAAACTCCGGAAGGCACCTTTAAACTTGTTTTGTTGCATGTTCAAGTCTCTGCAGCTAACTTAGCTTTTAGGATTGCTTGCTGCCTGTGTCTCATTGTTAAGCACGATCGAGTGTGAGAGGAAAGTGAGCACACCACCATTATACGAAAATTAATATGAAAATATTGTTTACCTTTAAGTGAGTAGAGTGTTTAATTACATCTACCTTGGCCCACTTAATTGTTATTTGTAGACGCGTGCTAATCACTGTCCAACATTTTACAAAAAAAAAGATTGGTTGGGGGAGTTACCGTATAATTGATGGAATAATCAAAATGATATAAAAAGATTAGTTAAAGGCAGCCCTAAAACACATAACAGCAGACTACAACATCAATCATCGTCTGATCGTTTACAGCACAATTGATGTATATAAATTGTCCAAACAAATAATTGTTCTGTTTTAATTCACAGAATCGCAACCAGGTATCATAAAGGGACATCTGTATATTGAAATGTACACTTGTTCTGTATTTAACTAGTTTGATATTCACAGGAACTTTATTTAGTTCCAATGAATTTACCAAGAGTAGTGTTGGGACTTCAAAGGCTATGTATGAGCTTGTGTAGCTATAAACATATGGTGTGTAGTTGTGTGTGTACTTTTAATCTGTCAAAACTCTTCACTGCCATTATTCTGTTATGTGGATTAAATGTCCCTGCTCGGTATTCAGTTTGCAGACTGACATACACAAATTTAAATTGAGATGCTGTGAAGCCCCCAGAGAAGTTATTTTATCACTTTCCTACAAAAGAAAATAAATAACACAGTGTTGCCCTCTAGTGAGCACACATATATATAGTGTATATAAACACCATTTATATATAGTATATATATATATATATATATATGCTTGAGGAAATGTTCAGTCTTCTTCCTTTTGACAAAATGGCAAGCAGCGCATGTGTCATTGTACCATTAATCACTTGAGCAGAGCAGAGAACCGATATAAATCAACTTCCTGAACAATTTAGTTGAATTATCATATTTTTCCAGCATTAATTTTTTTAAATAAAAAAATAAAAAAAATTATAAATTATATCTATCTATCTATCCATCCCTCCCTCCCTCCATCCATATATATATATATATATATATATATATATATATATATATATATATATATATATAATAAAAATAACAAAATAAAATAAATAAAATTGGCAAACTTTTATGCACAGTAAGCTAAAATGCTGTAAGAGTCTGGCAAATTATTTTTACTTAAAATAAGATTGTCAGACAAAATCATTCTGCTTATTTTAAGAAACTTATTAGTTAAGTATCTTATTTGATCAAACAGTCATTGAGTGTTAACTGTGAGGCTTAAGACAAACAATTTATTCATTACATCTTATTTTAAGATTTTGCAGAATCTAGTAACACGATAAAAGGAAAATACACGTGTGAAAACAATCAAACAAAAGTGCAATATAGTCGGGCTGCTTAATTATGGAGAAAATATTAATCACGATTATTTTGGTAATAATTAAAAAACACGATTAGAAAGATCATTTATTTTGGGTAGAAAACAAGAAAATGTTTAAACGTAAAAAATATTCAGACAAATAAAATTATTTGAAACACTATAATTATGCAAGTTCTTTTTGGATGAAACAAAATTTAATAATTTTTAAAATTTAAAATAGGTGGAAATGTATACATTTAAACAACTCAAACTACTCAAAATTATTATTAATCTTTTTTTCTTTCTTTTTTTTTTACAAATATGCTGATTTTGTAATTGAGTGTAATAATTTAAATTGTAATTGAATTTCGATTAAATGCACAGCCCTACAATATAGCACTTTATTGTAAGCATTTTTTTCTTGTAAAAATCTGTTTTTGTCATATTATATAAATATATATATATATTATATATAATATAATATTATATTATATTATATAATATATTTATATATATATAAATAAAAGTATATCGTATCGTATCGTATCGTATTTACTAAGCTAATTTTTCCTCTTGCCAGTAAACAGAGTACCAGCTCAGTGGTCTAGTGGTAGAGTGTCTACACTCAGACTCGGAGGTTGTCATACCAAATGCAATTAAACATGGTGCCAGTTATCTCCCTGCTTGACACTCAATTTAAAGTACAAATAAAGATTGACACTTCATGCTCTGTTTCAGTAGTGTTTTAAGCTTCTTCTTTTTTTAAGATTTAATTTACTTGAAATAAGGCCTTATATAAATAATAACCTTTAAAAAAAATAAGTGTTTATGGCTTATTTTAAGATTTAATTGCCTGTTCTGTTGCTTAAAATAAGTACATAAAGCTTATTTTAAGATTTAATTGCTGGTTTGTTGCTTAGAATAAGTGTTTAAAACTTATTTTAAGATTAATATAGATCTACACATTTTTCTTATTTCAAGAAATCTAAGTTAGTAAAATTATCTTACTGAACTGTCAGATAATTTCACTTGTTTCTAGTAAATTTACACTAAGAACAAGTGTATTTTATCTAATATTAAGCAGACGTGTTTTGTAGTGCAGGCTTATCAAGCTTTCCTAGGGAAAAACTGTATTGGATATCATCGGGTGATGTAGCTTCACTTTTGTTTAATTTTTCGAGTGTTGTCATCTGACTGCTGTAGGCTATTTGGCTCGTTGTGCTGGCAACACACCTCTCGGTCCTGTGACTTATGACAGCGACATTGAAAGACATACAAATTAACGTCATATTGCTTATTCAACTGGGGCTTTATCCTGTCCCATTTCAGCAGCAAAAAAATTGCTATGGCACTTAAGTAGCAGCAAAAATATTTGATCGCTGTAGGTCAGCACACCTGCTGCACACTCACACTCATAACTCGTCACTTGCCTTCTCTTCCACGTTCTCTCCCACCACTCGTGCACACATCACACCAATTGTAGATCATACAATATTCTCAATATTCTACTAGTCAGGTTTCCATCCAATTGTTTCCAATTTTATTAAGCAAATTTACTGAAAATGCGTAAAACGGACATGCGACTTATGCCCATTTCCATCTGTTCTTCTTTTGTGAATATTGAGAGGGTACTCCGCCACTGTAGGTGGCGGTATACACCATAGAGATGTGATCCACCAGTAATTTAAAAGAAAAAGAAGAACAGTAAGCGACACCGTGCGATGACGTCATATGAGTTTTCTTTTGAAATTCTTGAAATACTGTAATGTTTCTTTGCTGTTTTCCATCTAAAATTGCATTAATATTCACTTCTTTAATTAATTCCAAAAATATTACTGTTTCGTTACCTTTCAGCTAATGTTGGACTCGTCCGCTAGCTTCCACAGCTCATGGAAACATGCAGCAGTGTTCAGTGATTTATTTCCATAACAAAATACGGACAATCCATAACAGTTGATAGCTCTGCTTGAGCTTTTTTTTAAATTAAGGAAACAGATTTATAGTTTGTTTTGTTTGTTTAACGATACTATATGTCAAGTCAGTGTCGAACATCTTAGTACAGTATAAAATGTGTTTGAAAGAGTTAATTTATTTAGAGTCATAGTCATAGTTTACTGCTTTCAGGTTATATGTAGTGGCTTTTCCAACTGGCAGGGTCTTTTCTATGAATAGCTCTAACATCATAATACCAAATGACTACTGAATGAAACAAACAAATTAACAAATACAAACAGAATTGTATCTACCTGTCATGGAGTTTTCTGAGGTACTGAGCTGTTCCCTCAGCTTGTCAACATCATCTGGGTGGACCTGTTCATAAAGAGTGCTGCCAAACCACTCAGTCTGCGGGTGGTTCAACACTGGTGTCACAGAATCAGAGACATAGATCACACGTCCTGTCTCCGCCGCCACCACAAACAGAAAGCCATCTGCTGCCTCCAAGATCAGATGCTTCAGTTCCTATAGTACAACAAATAATTTGCAAATATAAATGAATGGATTTATTCAAACACTGTGACACATTCATTAATAACACAATAATGAATTTCAAGGCAACTCAAATTTTAAAGAGGATTCAATTGAGTTTTGAATCTTAACATTAACAAATATGTCAGATAGTTGAGTGAGGACTGTAACCATATGCAACTCTACGCAAAACAAGGTTTAGCAAGATAACACAAATAACAATGCAGATATATATTGTAGGTCAGTGGTTTTTTTACATGTTGTTTACAATGTTGTTCCCTGAAAGTACCTGTTCAGTGAGAAACGAGGGCTTATAAGCCCCGTCAGTGGATGTGTTCCCAGTTCCCCGCATTGATTTCATATGAGAGACTGCCATGCGCAGAATGGTCAATTTGTCAGGTTTACGGGCCAGAGCACTGCAGGTAGGGACCATGTCTGACAGCTCCGTGATGTACTGCGTCATTTTATTGCGTCTGCGTCGCTCAATTTCACTGTGGTTCTCTCTAAAATACAGAACAAACTGTTAGAAAACTTGAGAGGGTTTTAATTAGAATACAATTTTAAATAAAACAAACATTTATCATGATTGATGAAACCTCTCTGTTGAATATATGTGAAATGCATGTTGCATAATGAATAATGACAGTGAAACCCCTTGACTATTTATATTGTACAAGAAGATGGAAGCTTTTCCTTTGACGGGTAATAATCATACATTTCTTACACCAGAATAAGTCAGTTGTTTTCAGGGGCTGTCCAATAAATTGTGAGGAATCACAAAATGCTGCTCCATGCCTCTAGAAATTAAAAACAGTCAATTTCCAGAAGGACAATCCGTATCCATAAATCCAGCCATTCATTTTCTGTACCGCTTACCCTCCTAGGTTTGCAATTGAACTGGACCCTATCCTGAGCTGATTTTGGGTGAGGGTCGAAGCCTGGACTGGCAGCCAACCAATCAGACCCCCTTTTTTTCCCTCCAAAGTGACACAAAGCCAAACAATTTTGGTTACGTAGTTAGTTCCGTTAAACATCTCCCCTCTATTCACACGTAATTGTTGGCTCAACTTTAAAAAATTTAGGTAACAATTTACTTTTTTTTTTTTTTTTAGTTATTTCAACTCAGACATCACTGCATAAATCCCACAAAATGTCTCCAATTAGGCAAACCATTTCTTTAGTACAACCAACATGATTTGTTTTGTACTTTGTAGATTAATGCTAATTTCACACCAAAAGCGGTTAAAGCGTTGCGCCTCGCTTCCTTCGCTAGCGTTTCACCGCGTCAAGTTTTTTTTGGAACGTATGCCGCTCATTCGTGCATTCGCGCACACCGGAGAGGAGGTGTATTGCTTGGTGAACAGCACTTTAGCGAGTCAACAATAGACACCACCACCAAGTACTTCCACTTTTTTCCTGGGACTATACAGCCTGGGCACTATTTTCTCCAGCAGTGCCTTTTTTTGAGGTACGTGTTTTAGCACTTCTTCTTTTTTAGTGGCAATCTGGTGGTTGTGCTAAATAGCTTTGGCTAATGGGTGCCAAACACTATTGCTTTCTCGGTACAAGTACACTTACTACAATGCAATCGCGCCGCCTGAAATGCCTCCCCCCGCTTTTGAATGTAGCATAAAGCTGCTCAATGCAGGAAATTGAATTTCAAATCGCTACTGCCACGTGTGACTGAAAAATGAAACTGAACACTCCCTTTGTCACGTTACTCACCGAGATTGCCTGAACCGGCCAAGTCTGTACTCGTCTGACTGCCGAAACCCTGCACCTGTGGACCGTGTGTTCCCTGTCTGGACTCAACCCCCCTGTTCTGCTAAACACTCTTTGAACGTTCAAAAACTTGCACGCTATCCTGTGTCTGCACTTGGGTCCTCATCCTGAATTCCCAAACCCTAACAAGTGTTGAGTGATAAAATATAGACAATCCGTAACAGTGGGCAGCTCTGGTTAATCTTTTGCTTTTGTAAGTCTTTGATTATTCGTTTAAGTCAGCTGGGACATGCAAGTCTTGACTTTATTTGGGGTAGTATTTAATATTCACAATACACTGGCTAACGATGACTACTGTATGAAAGTTTTAATATTTAGGATGTAATTTGATCAAACATATTTGGCCACATCAAGAAAATACAAAATGTTAATGATCCGGTATCATTGCATTGTATCAACATTTTATACATATTTACAAGTCACAACAAATGAGCAAAGTGAGCAATGAGTGTGGGGGACACAGGGTGAGGGTATGGATAAGCCCACTTATGTTTGGCTTTGCATAAGCAGAGTTGTGAAGAGTAACAATTTTCATCATATTTGAGTTTAAGTCCACTTGAAACCTATGGTAGTAGTAATAATAATAATAATAATAATAATAATAATAATAATAATAATAATAATAATAATAATAATAATAATAATAATAATAATAATAATAATAATAATAATAATAATAATAATAATAATAATAATAATAATATCATCATCGTCATCATGGTGGCACAGTGGTTGACTGGTTAGCACGTCCGCCTACCATTACAGAGGACGTGAGATCGAGTCCGGGCTCCGGCCTTCCTGGGTGGAATCTGCATGTTCTCCCTGTGCCTGCGTGGTTACTCCAGTTTCCTCACACATTCCGAAAAACGTGCATGGTAGGTTAATTGAAGTGTCTAAAACTGTCCCATGGTGTGATTGTGAATGGTTGTTCATCTATGTGATGGCATCCAGTTCAGGCTGTACCCCACTTACTGCCCAAAGCTAGCAAGGATAGGCTTCAGCACTCCCGCGACCCTTGTAAGGAATAAGCGGTTTGGAAATTGGATGGATGGATAATCATCATCATCATCTTTGAATTACCGTTAACTATGGTTTTTTTTGTTTTTGCAATAGGTGAGAAAAGCTTTACAGCTCTGGTTTCATAATTTGACCCGAAAAAAAATAAAAACACCACTAACTATGGCCAGCAGATGGAAGCATTCTATCTCTTTTGGATGAGCTCACGCTGTATGAAGCAATGCTTACTCATATAAACATGGCAGATTTTAGTTGAATATATTTTCATGCACGTCGTAAGTGATCATAGTGCCATGTTAATTCTACTACAAAAAGCGTCAAAACAGAGAGAAAATATGGTGGAGATTATTAGACTTTATAAACAGAAGCAATGATGTAATGAATGTGTACACATGTGCGCGCGTGCGCACGCACACACACACACGCACGCACACGAATAACTACAAGTACTGAAAGAATAGAGTCTAATCTTTCATTTTCTAATTTATGTGTTGACATTGTCATAAAAAAAATGCTATGAGCCTTGAAATATTAGTCCAAATGTGCTTGAAACACCCTAATGTGAGTTACATCATCCGAACAAATATCCACTAATTCACAATACACAATATGGCTAAACTCGTGATTGTCTGTCTGTCTGTCTGTCTATCTTTCTGTCTGTCTGTCTGTCTGCCTGCCTGCCTGCCTGTCTGTCACCATATCTATACGCTCCATGAATTTAAATGGTTGCCAATTATACAAGGATTTTTCCATATCTATACGCTACATGAATTTAAATGGTTGCCAATTATACAAGGATTTTTGCTATTGGTAGGCTGCCCGGGTCCTTATCACCTGCAAATAGCAGGGGCGCACTGTATAGAAGAAATATAAATCGCGGTGATATTTATTTTTATTTTGACTTCATGAGCATACTTGGTATTGGAGTAATCCAAAAGTAATTGTTACATTACTTTAATATTATGGTACTTGGATTACGTTATTAATAGAGCTGTCAAACGATTACATTTTGTAATTAATTAATTAATTAATTTTGATTAATCACGATTAATCGCTTAGTAAAAAAGGCTTTTCTTATCTACATTTTTTCCTGCCAAATTTGAAGATTATAGGTGATGTGTTAATTATTTTGACATTTACTGTTATGAGGACATTTACTGTTAATTACTAAATTTTTAAATGGAAAAAAATGACTCCGATATTTTGACAAGAACAAATATTCTAAATGTGATACGCAAACATTCATTAAATGCTTTACTTTAATGCATGAAATTATGTTTATTGCTCAAACACAACCTGTGCTACCTTAAACGTAACCATCCGCTGTCACGTTAAAGGATAATCTATTGTCGAAATTAATAGTGCAATTAATCTGCGTTAATTCATGATTATTGAGAATTTTTTTGTGATTAATTAATCAATTAACGCTTTAACTTTGACAGCACTAGTTACTAACTACATTTTTTAGCAGGTAACTTGTAACTGTAACAGAATACATTTTAAAAGTAACCCTCCCAACCCTGCCGATCAATGATTCGATCAGAAGGTGGAATTATATATCTATTTAAACTAGGTTTTACATGATCAGCATTTTTGGGGCCAATCATGATCGCCGGTTAGTGAGTTTTAAAAGAAATGATTTCCGATCACCGAATCGATCATAAGATGGCACAATATGTCTATTTAAATAACTTGTTTATTTGTTGTTTATTTGATAAAAATATTTTTTTAAATAAATTTAAAAAGGCTTTATACGTTGAGGATTTTTGGGGTAATTCAGCAAGTTTAGAAAAAAAACTGTTTATCTCCAAGATGGAGAACTATTTAGTTAAACAACTTGTATATTTACTCTACAGTCTAACTAACCCCTGTCATAGCGCAATTCCACATCTAATTGACAACCGATGAAATACATTTAAGGGAAAAAGTTAACTATAAAATTATATTTACAAAAATGCTGATAAACAATAAATATTAACATGTAATGTTTACATGTTTATACCTTTTTCTGACATTAATGGATAAAATGTATGAAAGTCATTCAGGTTTTCCTTAAACTAATGCTATATACTATTGATATCTTGGTTTATAACACGTCCATACGCTTAACTTACCAGCTATGTTGCTTCACATTCTGTTGCTGCAGGCTAAGCTGGCTTTTTTTGTCCACTATCTGCACAGGATGCTTTGTGTTTGGCTCCGGCAGAAATCCACACCTATCTACGCAAACTGCATTGACTTTCATTTCTCAGTAATTCCCTTGTGAGAATAGCTCAACTCAACGTTCAATATGGTCATAGTTTATATGGTATTCTTGTATAAGTTTAGAGCGTCTCTGTAGTTACGTGTTCGTTCATACAACATGCCTTCCTGCTCGTTGCATTTGTGATTGGCTGAATGTGCATCGCCGGAAGTTAATGCTACTTACCGTATTTTTTCTGACTATAAGTCGCTCCAGAGTATTACATTTAGGCTAGGCCAAAAATGCACAATTAGGTAGAAAAAAAACATACATAAATCGCACTAGAGTATAATTCTCATTTTTGGCGGGTAATTTATTTTACAAACTACTTGACCAAAAACAAACATTACGTCATCTTGGAAGGCAAGTCATAACATTATTAAAAGAATAGAGAACTTGAATAGGTGTAAGATATGCTAACACAATGAAGGTTCACTACTTGCAGCTTGTAGTATGCAGATTATGATTTTCTTTTGGGGGGCATTCTCAGTTGTTTTGGTAAGGTAATGTTTACTGTTTAAATACAGTATTGTTCAGGAGTAGGAGATATCGGTGTACTTCTTTTATTTGACATAAATAAAATGTCTTTCAGACTTTTTATCAATCCCCCCCAAAAAAATACACAAAGGCTATTACTTTGTGATTGGATGGTCGAGGGCGCGAAGGTGAAACTTTTGCCTCTCGGCGCAAAGCCTTTCCGCTTCCGCTCCACGGCACGCAAGCACGAGGTTGTTTTGGCCATAATGTCCGATTTCGCAAATCCGATCAATTACATTATTGATCGATCGGGCAAATAATGACATTACAGGGGATCGCCGATCATGCATAAAATACTTATTATGGGCCTATCACGATCAAGCCGATTAGATCGGTTTAAAATTCTAATTGGTTTAAATTTGTAATTTAAACATCTTTTATATTCACACTACAGTTGACCGCCGCTACTCACAGGACTCAAGGACTGGCCAAAATTGAAAACCCACATAATTGACGGCAATTGAAATGCAGGGAAAAATATAAAATAAACCCCCATAATTCTTAAAATAATAATAATAATAATAACTTAAAGAGAGCTTAGTATTGTTCATTCGGTAATCTTACCAATTCGACATGTCCTCATCATTGCTCTCTCTCTTTTTTGTCTCTCTTTTTCTTCTTTTTTTTTGTATGTGCGTGAGTATGTGCGTGAGTGTATGCATGTGCGGGTGCGTGTGTGCATATGTACGTGCGTTTGAGTGTGTACTCATTAATTCACCTAAAACCTATTAAAAATCCCATACCGTTCACCTAAACGGAATACTTCAGAATCCAGCTAGTGTCGTGAGGTTGTCAGGAGACCCGAGGAAGGATCAAAGAAAAGAAAGGAAAGTGAAATCCAGCACCAAACAGACATCACCTACTATCTACCGGGTTACCAACCAGAATTTTTCACCAACAACAGAAACATCTAAATTCCAACAATTTAGGGAGACCTCAAGAGACCAAAGGAAAGACTGAGGAAAGGAAGGAAGGATAGATGAAGCAGAGTGAGATCCACAGACATCAGCCTTCAACGATCAGAGGAAGAAGCAGATAGTGCTTGAATTTCGATAGATGCTGGTATGGTGGATCTGGCATGCATGAAAACCTCTACCAAAGAGGGGAGCCGTCGACCCCGGCCAGGACAGAGCGTGTAGAGATGTGTAGAGACCGGGCGTTGTCCACGGAGACGACTCGAACTCCGGCGGAACTCCGTAAATGGCATCAGCTTAAAGTCGAGACATGCTTACAAGGCACATTTTAAACTGCAATCTATCAGTTACGCAGTTGTACATGGGAATAGAGCAGCCGCGAGATAATTCCACATCAATGAATCCATGGATTGGAAGGTGAGGAAGCAAGAAAACGTCGGGGCTTGCCATCATTCTGCGAGGATCCAACCGCTGCATTGGAGCGATCCACCAAAACAAACTGGGAGGCCGCACCGTGTGAATGGACTGTGAATGCCTGTTAAAGTGCACAGCAACGAATAACATGAGTACCGTGAGATAAATAAATTCAATAGTACTACACATGGTAGAATGCTTGATACCGTATTTTAGCATACGTGCTACCATTTGTTTTTAGCATGCATGCGCCAAATACGGTGCGCTCGTTTCGGAGCTGCAGTTACCTACAGTTAGCCACCAGTAGCTCTGCGTGTGTGTGTGCGTGCATGGTGAGGATGTGTGAATTGGAAAAAGTGCAAGATATGAAGTGTAAAATGACTATACATTTTTTCCCGCCCCACCCCACGCACCCTTCTCCCCCCGGGAAGCCACCCACCCAAGTAGATTTCAAATCTGTGGGAAACACTGCGTATTCAGAATGCCGTTACAGTACAGGAAAAAAAAACCTGTTATCTTATTACAGGTACATTTATTAAAAATGGTGATTATTTCAAGGGATTACAATTCCTACGATGAGAGAAAGAGCGAGAGAGCGAGGGACAGATGGACAGACAGACAGAGGGACAGAGAGAGAGAGCAACACGCCGTTGTTTACCATATTAGAGCTGTATGTCGCTGAGGCGGGGAACTGCCTATGTTGTGTCCTCCACACGCGGCCACTCCGGCCAGTTTAAAATGCTTCACGGACGAAAGGCGGAAGTGGTGACCGGTAGTCACTGTTTGGAACATACTTGGCTTTGACCGATTTATCTTTAACAAAAAAAAGTTTGATCTAAGAGTCCTGCAGCATGCATGCTATGCTGGAGCTTCTTGCTAGACCGCTACAATGTGAGTTAAACCTTCCAAACAAATCTCCCTCCCACCAATTGACTATTTAAACACCATACACAATATACACGGCTAAACTTGTGACTGGGATAAAAGTTCATTTTGCAATTGATGTCACGCATCGTCATCCTCATATCATTATTTGTGCATGCGTGTGTGTAGGTGAAATGAGCTACCATGGGAAATGTTGCTTTTCATAAGCATAATTTGATCCTTCTCGCCCCATTCCATGTTACAACAACAACAGCTTTGTTAGCATGCAAAACTTTACCTCATTGCATGACTATCTGTCTGTCTGTGAAGTGTGGTTGCGTTCAGTGACAGTTTGAAAACAGCATATGGCCAATCAACATATTTATACATGCATTTTTAAAGAGTGTCAATTAGGGCTGGGTATTGCCAACAACCTCAATGCGTCTCATGCAGGGCTTAAAGTTTAAAAAAATCCTGAGCCTGAACTTTTTCCGGGGAGCGGTGGTGCAGTGTCCAATGTGCCGATTCATTGTTCGACCGATATCAAGTCATCGCAATTGGATTCGTCGCTGTGAATGACCTGGGCATTTGGGAAACTCATGAAATTACCGATGGCCAGTCCTCCCCAAGTGTCAGGTCATCTCTTTCATTATCCATTTATATTTTGTACAGTACAGTATAGCACTGAGGGTTGCAGTCCCCTCTAGTTCTGCATAATATTTAGGTATTCAAATATCTTACGGAAAATTCTATTGAATAATCAGGTATTTGGATGAAAATAATATTTTCACTTGGTGAAATCTCAGGGGATCTCAGGAAGTGGGTAGTGACAGCACATCTGTCTGGGGAAAGCTATAAAGTAATCTAAAAAAAAGCAGATCATCTGCAACTAGAGAACACTGAACATTACTACAATCCTGCCTCGAAGTGGACACCCTTCTAAAAATATCAGCAAGAACCACAAGAAAAATGATAATTCAGGTAAAAAGCCAACTCGTACATCACATCAAGGGATTTGCAGACATCTTTTGCTGCATCTGGGACACGTGCATGCTTCAACAATTAGAAGAAAAGTAAATCGACAAGGCTTTCATGGAAGGCTTGTTAGGCAGAAGCCTCTGCTCACAAAATAGATCAAAGCTGCCCATCTCAACTTTGCCTGCGAGTACCTGGACACCACTGAAGTTTTTTGGAAGTCCCTTCTGTGGACAGATAAGTCCAAAATTTATGTTTGGTGAAAAGTCAACATTGGTGAAAAGTCAACATTGCATACCAGCAAAAGAACCTTCACCCTAGAGTGAAGCATGGGGGTGAGAATGTTAAATTCTGGGCTGGCTTTTCATCCTCAGGACCTGGACAACTCCACATAATCTAGGGAATCATGAATTCAGAAGAATATTGTGAAATCCTGGAACATAACCTGAAGCCGTCCTTTGTGATGTTACAGCCTGGTAGAAGATGGATCATGCAACATGACAATAATCAAAAGCATTCCAGAAATACAACAAAGGAATGGCTGAAGAACAAGATTCATGTTCTGGATGAGCCCAGTCAAAATCCTGACTTAAATTATTTTAAAATACTATGGCGGGACCTGAAGCGGGCAGTTTATGCTACACGCTCATCCAACCTCTCTCAACTGGCTGCATTTTGCAAGGAAGAGTGGCAAAATTCCCCCAAAGTAGATGTGAAAGACTGATAAGTCACTAAAGAAAGTGTTTGGATGAAGTTATCATTCCAAAAGGAGGTGCAATGTCTGATTAAGTGAGAGGTTCACATACTTATGCACCTATGAAATCTGACTTTTTCTTAAATCAACAACTTTTGCTCAATAATGAATGACAATATTATCATTCTTTCTGTTGAAGTCCATTATTTTCAATGTCAGCATTGTAGATTGGGGTATGACTAAACATTTAATAAGGTTATTTTTATATTTTATGCAAAAAATCTGACCATGCCTGGAGGGTTCACAAACTTTTGAGCAGCACTGTATATATATATATATATATATATATATATATATATATATATATATATATATATATATATATATATATATATATAACTTAAAAGATTGTCAATTGTCTAACATAAAAAAAAGAAAAACATTTGACATTTTGAAAAGTCTGAAAAATTGTTCAATAAACATGCTTTATGACATTTCAACAGAGTCAAGATTGGCATTTATATTTTAAACAATTTTGAAGCCAGTATCCCCCCCCTTTTTTTTTTTTTTTTACTGAAAATGAATATCAGCTTCAGATATCGGTTATCGACCTTCTTAACTACTAATAATCGGCATCGTTATCGACCCTGTAAAAACCAGAACTCTAATCTCTAATTTCCTGCTGTCAGTGAATGAGAAAGTTACAGCAAGCTTGTGTGTCACCATTACATGGACAATCATCCCTTACACCAATACAACTCAAACAGTGCACAGGTCACCTTTTCCTCCCTTTCTACTAGTCGGCCGTTATGTGTCACTGACCTACTTGCACTGGGTCTGACAGTCTGACAAACTTTTACAGTATAGGTGGACATTTTTTTAGACATGTAATGCAACTGGCAAACACAAAGAGTCTAGTTTCCTCTTGTGATCAGCACAGAGCAGCTTGTCCTCTACACTGCCATCAAGTGCCTTACAAGAAACCACTGTGGAGATTTCTGCTGATGAATAATATACTTATAACCTATGGATTTGGAGGCGACAAATAAAAAGGGGGGAAAAGAAAACAAGGTGAGAACATTTAAATGCACTAGGACAGCTGAAATACAAAACAAAAATTAAAAGATGACCATTGTGCTCTTAATTAATGGAATTAAATGGTTTATGAAGTGATCAGACAAACCATTTATAAAACAGAGTATCTGCAAGTCTTTTCCGATAAATTTTGACTTAATGATTTTATTAATCCACTTACAAGATTCGTAGCAATAACTGAGCAAAACGAGCGACACATATGATATATCTTCTGTAAACCTTAAATTGTAGCCCACTTTATAACAGTGTCTACTGGGTTGCAACAAGATGCGCAGAATGTCAATGAAGATCACTGCATAAATTTTTCTCACCTTGAAAATTTGCTAGGTCCCTCTCCATCCTCGTCATCAAAGTCCATTCTGAGAAAGAACCACAGGAAAATCACATTAACTCTTTGACTGCCAGACGTTTTCAGAAAAGGGATGCTGTGGGTGCCAGCCGATTTAAGCATTTTGACTGATCTTTCAAGGTCCACAGAAAATGTTGTGTTTGGACTAACAAAAACACACATACTACCAAATGAAAGATTGAACTCTCATCTTTCATCAGAACAAAAAAGTTTGTTTCTAACTTATTCCGTTTTTCAGTAATCAACAATAGAAAATGGTTAGTTTCACCCAAATGCTCTTGTTTTGGACCAAAATACGGAGAAATCAAGCTTTTAGTGAAACGATATTATTTCATGCACTCTAGTGAATTTGACACCTTTTTTTTCCATGAATGATGCCACAAACATCTTAACAGTGCTTTACTTATGTAAAACACTACCACCAACAATGAAAAAGTGTTTTTGATAGCAAAATACGTTTATTTACATTCAACAATGTAACAATTTGACACAACAATTTGGCAAACTATTTACAAATGTGTGCAACTGTGGTACTATTTACAATTATGTGGATGTTTCAACTACAGTTTTTCTTTTTGTGTAACACTCCCTTGCGTGCAAGGTGTGTATGATTTTGTTAAATCCTATCGCTGCTTCTCTGTCACTGTGACACTGTCATGTGACACACAATGACACGCCCCCTTTCAAATCTGCAGCTAGCGAGTGCAACATGCACCAACACATGGGACAAAGGTGGATTCACGGTGAAAGGAAAAAAAAGAAGAAGAAGAAGTAAATTGTAGTTATAGTAACGTAACATTAATCCAACGGCTATAACATTCTAACAATAATGACTGCTAACTAATGCTGGCTAATTTACTATAGCTTGTAGCATGGAGCCATAGTAGCCACTGTAATTGTGTGTGAAATAGTTTTTCATAAAAAAGATGAGAGAAAATTTTATATGAAATAGTTTTAGATCCGAAATGTTCAACATAAACTGCTGACAAAAAAATTAACAATGATTGTCCTGACTAAAACTAGAATAAAACATTGACAGTTGACTAAAACTAGATGAAAAGATTAAATGCTAGATTTAAATGCTTAAAAACCTAGATTTATAGACCACTAAAAGTTAACTAAATAAAGCCAGGATGAGGTTGACTATTGTAAAAAAGTGTGATTGAAACTGGACTAAAACTGACACTGAATTTAAAAATGTCGGATGAAATTAACACTACTGGGAACGGAGTGGCTTTATCGTCATGACAATAGATATGAACTAGAAAAATTCCCGCGGAAATTTTGAATGGGCCTGCTAACTCTTTTCAATGAGCTGAACAGTTTAAACTTTCAACCATTGAAATCGGTCAAGAAATGTGGAAGTTAACCATAATCAAGATCAAATAAAGTATCTTACTGTCCCTTTAAGAAATATGCACATTCACGCACACACATTTGATTTTAACCAACATTTCAATGAGCTGAACAGTTTAAAATTTCAACCATTGAAATCGCTCAAGAAATGTAAAAGTTAACCATAATCAACAGTATGTTACTGCCACTTTAAGAAACATGCACATTCACGCACACACATTTGATTTTAAGTAACATTTCAATGAGCTGAACAGTTTAAAATTCAAACCATTGAAATCGGTCAAGAAATGTGGAATCTACCATAATCAACAGTATCTCACTGCCCCTTTACAAAACATGCACATTCACGCACACACATTTGATTTTAAGTTGTTAGGAGACGTCACGCACCAACATTCCATTGATTTGTATAGGATTACGCTCACCTCAAACAAAAGCCTCTCACGACTTAACGGTTGAAGATGCAGATTCCAGAAATGGCTTGTTAGAACGGCAAGGGTTTTGGGAACGCGAGCATGTTCTCAGTTTTTTAATCGGATGAAAAATGACCAAATGAGAGCAGGTTGAAAACTTATGATTGATCGAAAATGAAGAGGGAAAAAACGGCGAAATTAACATGGAGGAGATAGGCGCCAAAGTCCGACTTCTCCTCGCTTAAAGTGAAAATAAAGGTACTAAATGACACCTTAGCCAAATAAAACTTAGTTTTTCAGAAAGCAGAGGCTTGTGGCTACAAAATGTGCGAATTTGATGTCTAGTGAGCAAAGATTGTGGCCATGGTGACGAGTTGAAGTGAAACTTTTGGAAATAGATTTTTTGGTTCCCGTCACTGAAGCCTTAATTAGTCACACTCTAAATAGGCGACTTTCCCCCTTTGCTCACTGTCTTTGAACCCTCACAGGGGGGAGAGCTTTCATTCCTTAATTTTTTTTTTGACACTGAGCTAAAGATGACAAAAATTCCAACAAAATGAGCTAAAATTCATATCGGTCGGTCAACGTATGCGCGCGCAGCGTGTCTTTGAAAAAGGTGCTTGATTGGAGTTGATCTCTTTCGGATTCCCATTCATTCCTATGGGACTTTATTTGGGAGTTTTTTGGGAATAGCGTCGCCATGGTAACTGGGAATTCTTAGAAAAATAATGCCGCACCGAGTCAGATCGAGCCGCATCGTTTGATACCTCATTCGTGCCGGTGCGATCTACGGTACGGGCCGCATTTTTGCGGAAAAATCGTGGAAGATGATATAATAACTAGAAAAATTCCCGCGGAAATTTTGAATGGGCCTGCTAACTCTTGCAACTCTTTTCAATGAGCTGAACAGTTTAAAATTTCAACCGTTGAAATCGGTCAAGAAATGTGGAAGTTAACCATAATCTACTAAAAGTATTACTGCCCCTTTAAGAAACATGCACATTCACGCGCATACATTTGATTTTAACTAACATTTCAATGAGCTGAACAGTTTAAAAATTCAACCATTGAAATCGCTCAAGAAATGTGCAAGTTAACCATAATCAAGATCAAATAAAGTATCTTACTGTCCCTTTAAGAAATATGCACATTCACGCACACACATTTTATTTTAACCAACATTTCAATGAGCTGAACAGTTTAAAATTTAAACCATTGAAATCGCTCAAGAAATGTAAAAGTTAACCATAATCAACAATATGTTACTGCCCCTTTAAGAAACATGCACATTCACGCACACACATTTGATTTTAAGTAACATTTCAATGAGCTGAACAGTTTAAAATTCAAACCATTGAAATCGCTCAAGAAATGTGGAATCTACCATAATTAACAGTATCTCACTGCCCCTTTACAAAACATGCACATTCACGCACACACATTTGATTTTAAGTTGTGAGGAGACGTCACGCACCAACACTCCATTGATTTGTATAGGATTACGCTCACCTCAAACAAAAGCCTCTCGCGACTTAACGGTTGAAGATGCAGATTCCAGAAATGGCTCGTTAGAACGGCAAGGGTTTGGGGAACGCGAGCATGTTCTCAGTTTTTTAATCGGATGAAAAATGACCAAATGAGAGCAGGTTGAAAACTTATGATTGATCGAAAATGAAGAGGCAAAAACGGCGAAAATTACATTGAAAAGAGATCAAAAATGTGCGACTTCTCCTCGCTTAAAGTGAAAATAAAGGTACTAAATGACACCTTAGCCAAATAAAACTTAGTTCTTCAGAAAGCAGAGGCTTGTGGCTACAAAATGTGCGAATTTGATGTCTAGTGAGCAAAGATTGTGGCCATGGTGACGAGTTGAAGTGAAACTTTTGGAAATATATTTTTTGGTTCCCAGCACTCAGACCTTAATTAGTCACGCTCTAACTGATGCAAGAAAGGCGACTTTCACCCCTTTGCTCACTGTCTTTGAACCCGCACAGGGGGGAGAGCTTTCATTCCTTAATTATGGGCCTGCTAAGCGGAGCAAGCAGGCACATATTACTATCCACCCTAGAAAAGGGTTTATTATGGGCCTGCTAAGCGGAGCAAGCAGGCACATATTACTATCCTAGAAAAGGGGTTTATTATGGGCCTGCTAAGCGGAGCAAGCAGCAGCGAAGCTGCTGCTTGCGGAGCAAGCAGGCACATATTACTATCCTAGAAAAAAGGGTTTAATATTATTCTTCTTATTATGGGCCTGCTAAGCGGAGCAAGCAGCAGCGAAGCTGCTGCTTGCGGAGCAAGCAGGCACATATTACTATCCACCCTAGAAAAGGGTTTATTATTTTTTTTTTTATATTATCTTCCACCGACTTTTCCGCAAAAATGCGGCCCGAACCGTAGATCGCACCGGGACAAAAGAGGTATCAAACGATGCGGCTCGATCTGACTCGCTGCGGCATTATTTTTATAAGAATTCCCAGTTACCATGGCGATGCTATTCCCAAAAAACTCCCAAATAAAAGTCCCATAGGAATGAATGGGAAAAGGAAAGACAAAATCACACATCAAGCACCTTTTTCAAAGAGACGCTGCGCGCGCATACGTTAACCGATTGATATGAATTTTAGCTCATTTTGTTGGAATTTTTGTCATCTTTAGCTCAGTGTCAAAAAAAAAATTAAGGAATGAAAGCTCTTCCCCCTGTGCGGGTTCAAAGACAGTGAGTGTAATCGCCACTCTGATATGCAATTAAGCTTTCAGTGACGGGAACCAAAAAATCTATTTCCAAAAGTTTCACTTCAACTCGTCACCATTGCCACAATCTTTGCTCACTAGACATCAAATTCGCACATTTTATAGCCACAAGCCTCTGCTTTCTGAAAAACTAAGTTTTATTTGGCTACGGTGTCATTTAGTACCTTTATTTTCACTTTAAGCGAGGAGAAGTCGGACTTTGACGCCTATCTCCTCCATGTTAATTTCGCCGTTTTTTCCCTCTTCATTTTCGATCAATCATAAGTTTTCAACCTGCTCTCATTTGGTCATTTTTCATCCGATTAAAAAACTGAGAACATGCTCGCGTTCCCCAAACCCTTGCCGTTCTAACGAGCCATTTCTGGAATCTGCATCTTCAACCGTTAAGTCGCGAGAGGCTTTTGTTTGAGGTGAGCGTAATCCTATACAAATCAATGGAGTGTTGGTGCGTGACGTCTCCTCACAACTTAAAATCAAATGTGTGTGCGTGAATGTGCATGTTTTGTAAAGGGGCAGTGAGATACTGTTAATTATGGTAGATTCCACATTTCTTGACCGATTTCAATGGTTTGAATTTTAAACTGTTCAGCTCATTGAAATGTTACTTAAAATCAAATGTGTGTGCGTGAATGTGCATGTTTCTTAAAGGGGCAGTAACATACTGTTGATTATGGTTAACTTTTACATTTCTTGAGCGATTTCAATGGTTGAAAGTTTAAACTGTTTAGCTCATTGAAATGTTGGTTAAAATCAAATGTGTGTGCGTGAATGTGCATATTTCTTAAAGGGACAGTAAGATACTTTATTTGATCTTGATTATGGTTAACTTTTACATTTCTTGAGCGATTTCCATGGTTTAAATTTTAAACTGTTCAGCTCATTGAAAAGAGTTAGCAGGCCCATTCAAAATTTCCGCGGGAATTTTTCTAGTTTTTATATCATCTTCCAGCGACTTTTCCGCAAAAATAGGGCCCGAACCGTAGATCGCACCGGGACAAAAGAGGTATCAAACGATGCGGCTCGATCTGACTCGCTGCGCTATTATTTTTATAAGAATTCCCAGTTACCATGGCGACGCTATTCCCAAAAAACTCCCAAATAAAGTCCCATAGGAATGAATGGGAATCCGAAAGAGATCAACTCCAATCAAGCACCTTTTTCAAAGACACGCTGCGCGCGCATACGTTAACCGACCGATATGAAAATTAGCTCATTTTGTTGGAATTTTTGTCATCTTTAGCTCAGTGTCAAAAAAAAAATTAAGGAATGAAAGCTCTCCCCCCTGTGCGGGTTCAAAGACAGTGAGCAAAGGGGTGAAAGTCGCCTTTCTTGCATCAGTTAGAGTGTGACTAATTAAGGTCTGAGTGCTGGGAACCAAAAAATATATTTCCAAAAGTTTCACTTCAACTCGTCACCATGGCCACAATCTTTGCTCACTAGACATCAAATTCGCACATTTTGTAGCCACAAGCCTCTGCTTTCTGAAGAACTAAGTTTTATTTGGCTAAGGTGTCATTTAGTACCTTTATTTTCACTTTAAGCGAGGAGAAGTCGCACATTTTTGATCTCTTTTCAATGTAATTTTCGCCGTTTTTGCCTCTTCATTTTCGATCAATCATAAGTTTTCAACCTGCTCTCATTTGGTCATTTTTCATCCGATTAAAAAACTGAGAACATGCTCGCGTTCCCCAAACCCTTGCCGTTCTAACGAGCCATTTCTGGAATCTGCATCTTCAACCGTTAAGTCGCGAGAGGCTTTTGTTTGAGGTGAGCGTAATCCTATACAAATCAATGGAGTGTTGGTGCGTGACGTCTCCTCACAACTTAAAATCAAATGTGTGTGCGTGAATGTGCATGTTTTGTAAAGGGGCAGTGAGATACTGTTAATTATGGTAGATTCCACATTTCTTGACCGATTTCAATGGTTTGAATTTTAAACTGTTCAGCTCATTGAAATGTTGCTTAAAATCAAATGTGTGTGCGTGAATGTGCATATTTCTTAAAGGGACAGTAAGATACTTTATTTGATCTTGATTATGGTTAACTTGCACATTTCTTGAGCGATTTCAATGGTTGAATTTTTAAACTGTTCAGCTCATTGAAATGTTAGTTAAAATCAAATGTATGCGCGTGAATGTGCATGTTTCTTAAAGGGGCAGTAATACTTTTAGTAGATTATGGTTAACTTGCACATTTCTTGAGCGATTTCAACGGTTGAAATTTTAAACTGTTCAGCTCATTGAAAAGAGTTGCAAGAGTTAGCAGGCCCATTCAAAATTTCCGCGGGAATTTTTCTAGTTATTTTTTAATCTTCCGCGTTTTTTTCTGCTAAAATGCGGCCCGTACCGTAGATCGCACCGGCACGAATGAGGTATCAAACGATGCGGCTCGATCTGACTCGGTGCGGCATTATTTTTCTAAGAATTCCCAGTTACCATGGCGACGCTATTCCCAAAAAACTCCCAAATAAAGTCCCATAGGAATGAATGGGAATCCGAAAGAGATCAACTCCAATCAAGCACCTTTTTCAAAGACACGCTGCGCGCGCATACGTTAACCGACCGATATGAAAATTAGCTCATTTTGTTGGAATTTTTGTCATCTTTAGCTCAGTGTCAAAAAAAAAATTAAGGAATGAAAGCTCTCCCCCCTGTGCGGGTTCAAAGACAGTGAGCAAAGGGGTGAAAGTCGCCTTTCTTGCATCAGTTAGAGCGTGACTAATTAAGGTCTGAGTGCTGGGAACCAAAAAATATATTTCCAAAAGTTTCACTTCAACTCGTCACCATGGCCACAATCTTTGCTCACTAGACATCAAATTCGCACATTTTGTAGCCACAAGCCTCTGCTTTCTGAAGAACTAAGTTTTATTTGGCTAAGGTGTCATTTAGTACCTTTATTTTCACTTTAAACGAGGAGAAGTCGCACTATTTTGATCTCTTTTCAATGTAATTTTCGCCGTTTTTCCCTCTTCATTTTCGATCAATCATAAGTTTTCAACTTGCTCTCATTTGGTCATTTTTCATCCGATTAAAAAACTGAGAACATGCTCGCGTTCCCCAAACCCTTGCCGTTCTAACGAGCCATTTCTGGAATCTGCATATTCAACCGTTAAGTCGCGAGAGGCTTTTGTTTGAGGTGAGCGTAATCCTATACAAATCAATGGAGTGTTGGTGCGTGACGTCTCCTCACAACTTAAAATCAAATGTGTGTGCGTGAATGTGCATGTTTTGTAAAGGGGCAGTGAGATACTGTTAATTATGGTAGATTCCACATTTCTTGACCGATTTCAATGGTTTGAATTTTAAACTGTTCAGCTCATTGAAATGTTACTTAAAATCAAATGTGTGTGCGTGAATGTGCATGTTTCTTAAAGGGGCAGTAACATAGTGTTGATTATGGTTAACTTCCACATTTCTTGACCCATTTCAATGGTTGAAAGTTTAAACTGTTCAGCTCATTGAAATGTTACTTAAAATCAAATGTGTGTGCGTGAATGTGCATGTTTCTTAAAGGGGCAGTAACATACTGTTGATTATGGTAGATTCCACATTTCTTGACCGATTTCAATAGTTTAATTTTTAAACTGTTCAGCTCATTGAAATGTTACTTAAAATCAAATGTGTGTGCGTGAATGTGCATGTTTCTTAAAGGGGCAGTAATACTTTTAGTAGATTATGGTTAACTTCCACATTTCTTGAGCGATTTCAATGGTTTAAATGTTATTTTTATTGCGTGTTTCCACGCGACTTAGCAGGCCCATTCAAAATTTCCGCGGGAATTTTTCTAGTTATTTTTTAATCTTCCGCGTTTTTTTCTGCTAAAATGCGGCCCGTACCGTAGATCGCACCGGCACGAATGAGGTATCAAACGATGCGGCTCGATCTGACTCGGTGCGGCATTATTTTTCTAAGAATTCCCAGTTACCATGGCGACGCTATTCCCAAAAAACTCCCAAATAAAGTCCCATAGGAATGAATGGGAATCCGAAAGAGATCAACTCCAATCAAGCACCTTTTTCAAAGACACGCTGCGCGCGCATACGTTAACCGACCGATATGAAAATTAGCTCATTTTGTTGGAATTTTTGTCATCTTTAGCTCAGTGTCAAAAAAAAAATTAAGGAATGAAAGCTCTCCCCCCTGTGCGGGTTCAAAGACAGTGAGCAAAGGGGTGAAAGTCGCCTTTCTTGCATCAGTTAGAGCGTGACTAATTAAGGTCTGAGTGCTGGGAACCAAAAAATATATTTCCAAAAGTTTCACTTCAACTCGTCACCATGGCCACAATCTTTGCTCACTAGACATCAAATTCGCACATTTTGTAGCCACAAGCCTCTGCTTTCTGAAGAACTAAGTTTTATTTGGCTAAGGTGTCATTTAGTACCTTTATTTTCACTTTAAACGAGGAGAAGTCGCACTATTTTGATCTCTTTTCAATGTAATTTTCGCCGTTTTTCCCTCTTCATTTTCGATCAATCATAAGTTTTCAACTTGCTCTCATTTGGTCATTTTTCATCCGATTAAAAAACTGAGAACATGCTCGCGTTCCCCAAACCCTTGCCGTTCTAACGAGCCATTTCTGGAATCTGCATCTTTAACCGTTAAGTCGCGAGAGGCTTTTGTTTGAGGTGAGCGTAATCCTATACAAATTAATGGAACGTTGGTGCGTGACGTCTCCTCACAACTTAAAATCAAATGTGTGTGCGTGAATGTGCATGTTTTGTAAAGGGGCAGTAAGATACTTTTAGTTGATGTTGATTATGGTGAACTTCCACATTTCTTGAGCGATTTCAATGGTTGAAATTTTAAACTGTTCAGCTCATTGAAATGTTACTTAAAATCAAATGTGTGTGCGTGAATGTGCATGTTTCTTAAAGGGGCAGTAACATACTGTTGATTATGGTTAACTTTTACATTTCTTGAGCGATTTCAATGGTTTAAATTTTAAACTGTTCAGCTCATTGAAATGTTGGTTAAAATCAAATGTGTGTGTGTGAATGTGCATATTTCTTAAAGGGACAGTAAGATACTTTATTTGATCTTGATTATGGTGAACTTCCACATTTCTTGACCGATTTCAATGGTTTAAATTTTAAACTGTTCAGCTCATTGAAATGTTACTTAAAATCAAATGTGTGTGCGTGAATGTGCATGTTTCTTAAAGGGGCAGTAACATACTGTTGATTATGGTTAACTTTTACATTTCTTGAGCGATTTCAATGGTTGAAATTTTAAACTGTTCAGCTCATTGAAATGTTGGTTAAAATCAAATGTGTGTGCGTGAATGTGCATATTTCTTAAAGGGACAGTAAGATACTTTATTTGATCTTGATTATGGTTAACTTCCACATTTCTTGACCGATTTCAATGGTTGAAATTTTAAACTGTTCAGCTCATTGAAATGTTACTTAAAATCAAATGTATGTGCGTGAATGTGCATGTTTCTTAAAGGGGCAGTAATACTTTTACTTGATTATAACTTCCACATTTCTTGAGCGATTTCAACGGTTGAAATTTTAAACTGCTCATTGAAAAGAGTTGCAAGAGTTAGCAGGCCCATTCAAAATTTCCGCGGGAATTTTTCTAGTTTTTCTTCATTTTCTTTTTATTATATTATCTTCCACGGATTTTTCCGCAAAAATGCGGCCCGAACCGTAGATCGCACCGGGACAAATGAGGTATCAAACGATGCGGCTCGATCTGACTCGCTGCGCTATTATTTTTATAAGAATTCCCAGTTACCATGGCGACACTATTCCCAAAAAACTCCCAATAAAAGTCCCATAGGAATGAATGGGAATCCGAAAGACATCAACCCCAATAAAGCACCTTTTTCAAAGACACGCTGCGCGCGCATACGTTAGCCGACCGATATGAATTTTAGCTCATTTTGTTGGAATTTTTCCCATCTTTAGCTCAGTGTCAAAAAAAAAATTAAGGAATGAAAGCTCTTCCCCCTGTGCGGGTTCAAAGACAGTGAGCAAAGGGTGGAAGTCGCCTATTTAGAGTGTGACTAATTAAGGCTTCAGTGACGGGAACCAAAAAATATATTTCCAAAAGTTTCACTTCAACTCGTCACCATGGCCACAATCTTTGCTCACTAGACATCAAATTCGCACGTTTTGTAGCCACAAGCCTCTGCTTTCGGAAAAACTAAGTTTTATATGGCTAAGGTGTCATTTAGTACCTTTATTTTCACTTTAAGCGAGGAGAAGTCGGACTTTGGCGCCTATCTCCTCCATGTTAATTTCGCCGTTTTTTCCCTCTTCATTTTCGATCAATCATAAGTTTTCAACCTGCTCTCATTTGGTCATTTTTCATCCGATTAAAAAACTGAGAACATGTTCGCGTTCCCCAAACCCTTGCCGTTCTAACGAGCCATTTCTGGAATCTGCATCTTCAACCGTTAAGTCGTGAGAGGCTTTTGTTTGAGGTGAGCGTAATCCTATACAAATCAATGGAAAGTTGGTGCGTGACGTCTCCTAACAACTTAAAATCAAATGTGTGTGCGTGAATGTGCATGTTTTGTAAAGGGGCAGTAAGATACTTTTAGTTGATGTTGATTATGGTGAACTTCCACATTTCTTGACCGATTTCAATGGTTTAAATTTTAAACTGTTCAGCTCATTGAAATGTTACTTAAAATCAAATGTGTGTGCGTGAATGTGCATGTTTCTTAAAGGGGCAGTAACATACTGTTGATTATGGTTAACTTTTACATTTCTTGAGCGATTTCAATGGTTTAAATTTTAAACTGTTCAGCTCATTGAAATGTTGGTTAAAATCAAATGTGTGTGCGTGAATGTGCATATTTCTTAAAGGGACAGTAAGATACTTTATTTGATCTTGATTATGGTTAACTTTTACATTTCTTGAGCGATTTCAATGGTTTAAATTTTAAACTGTTCAGCTCATTGAAATGTTGGTTAAAATCAAATGTGTGTGCGTGAATGTGCATGTTTCTTAAAGGGACAGTAAGATACTTTATTTGATCTTGATTATGGTTAACTTTTACATTTCTTGAGCGATTTCAATGGTTGAAATTTTAAACTGTTCATCTCATTGAAATGTTAGTTAAAATCAAATGTGTGTGCGTGAATGTGCATGTTTCTTAAAGGGGCAGTAATACTTTTAGTAGATTATGGTTAACTTTTACATTTCTTGAGCGATTTCAATGGTTTAAATTTTAAACTGTTCAGCTCATTGAAATGTTGGTTAAAATCAAATGTGTGTGCGTGAATGTGCATATTTCTTAAAGGGACAGTAAGATACTTTATTTGATCTTGATTATGGTTAACTTGCACATTTCTTGAGCGATTTCAACGGTTGAAATTTTAAACTGTTCAGCTCATTGAAAAGAGTTGCAAGAGTTAGCAGGCCCATTCAAAATTTCCGCGGGAATTTTTCTAGTTGTAGGTCTTTTTGTTTTCATTCTTAATCTTAGTTAGTAGCCTATCTTCCTCCCGTGGTACTCCACCCACCTTCCTTGGTTAGTTATTTAGTTTTTCTGTAGGTAGACGTTGACCTTTTGTCACATCGCTTTTTGTTGGTGTTCAGTTATGCGTCAAGCTCCTTTTTGTTCAATAAAAACTGTAAACCTTGCCCACCATTTGAGTTGCATTTAAATCCTTTACCTGCGCTTTTGCGCACGCCTAACACACTCTGCTCTTTATGATTAACCTGTTCACCCGAGGAATGTTCCAAATGTGTTTTTTGAGCATTCTTCAACTTTCTCAGTCTTTTGTTGCCACTGTCCCAGCTTCTTTTTTTTTCTTTTTTACTTGTTGTAAGCATCAGTTTAGAAATGAGAGAATATTCATCTCTCCCCAAAAATACAAAAATAAATAAATCATGAGTTTGAACACTAAATAAATTATCTTGTCTTTGTAGTGTATTCTTGTGAATAAGGTTGAAAAGTATTTTCAAATCATTGTATTCTGTTTTTATTTACACGTCACAACGTTAATTGGCTTTGTAGTTCAGCTGCTCAAGTAGCCTTATGAGTTTTATTTTTTGAGATGCTATACAATCAATTGTTGGGCTATCCATCCATCCATCCGAGCGCAGTATAATAGCAGTGATAGCATATTCTTATTGGAACTCTTAAAGTATGTTGCCTGTAAAAAATGAGTCAGTTGAATTTAGAAAATACATTCATTAATTCATTTTTATTTATTGCAGGCAACAACTTAACAGTTGAACACAGGAGAAACAATTCATACTGTAGTTTTATAATATGAACAGGGAAAAAAAGCCTGAAATCTCTCTAATCTATAAAACACAAATATACATATATATACTTCCTGCAAGTTACAATATTGCTATCCTAACAATTTAACATCATGACCTACCATTAACTGAATTGTTGAGTGCTAATAATGGTGATGTTACCATAGGCAACCAATACCAATCATACCAACACTGGTAACTAGGGGTGTGAATTGCCTAGTACCTGGCGATTCAATTCGTATCACGATTCATAGGTCACGATTCGATACCAATCCCAATCCCAATCTATGAATTGATTATTGCGATTATTATTTTTTATTTTATTTTTAACTTAAATTCAGAAAATACTAATCAGTAAACTTGTACATGTACACTGTAAGATTTGTATCAAAATGTATTTATTGATCTGAAAATTCAGGCTTATAACCGCTGCATTTAACAAACTTTCATGTTTGAACACCACTGAAATAAAATATTAAGGCTTAATGTTCCATTAATATAACATTCTTCCATGCTTAATGTGTGAATCCTAACCCTAAGTAAGATGTTTTGTTGAATATTCCCATAAAAAATTGATGTTTAAAAATAGATTCGGCCGCATATCGAATCAATTAGAAAATTGTGCACTGTAATATCGCGATATATTGCCGAATCGATTTTTTCTAATACCCCTAATGGTAACATATCAACTATAGCAAGAGACAATAGCAACAGTAGTAACAGCAAGGACACACTTGCACCAAATATTTCTAAAATTCAAGGTCCTCTCTCTGAAATATTGTGACCAATATCCACATACTGACACACACAAACTTTTGCAATTCATTCTGAATTTGGGTAATATAAACTCTCCATATCCTCTCAAATTATGAACTAACTTTTAGTTTAAAGAACTGTTGTAGTTTAATTGGCAATAATTTATTGAATGCTTTGTATAAGATTATTGAAGTATTATATTTAACTAGATCTTTAAATTTGAGTAATTTTGATTGAATAAAAATATATGTGTGTGTTCAAGAAATCCAACCTTGTGTATGATCCGCAAAGCACATTTTTGTAATATGACTAATGGCTCTATTGCACCGTGGCAGGTTTTCCCCCACACCTCACACAGTATGTGAAGTGGGAGAGGACCAGCGTACAATATAATGTACGGAGACAATCCTCATCAAGACATAACTTTATTCATAACTGAGAGGCTTTTAGAGATTTTATTTGTGTGTGTCTGATATAGGCTTTCCAATTATGACACCTAAAAATGTAATCGCACTTACATTATCAATTTGGACGCCTATAGTATATTTATATTTTATTAAGTTCGTTATTCACAGTACTAACACGCTCATTGTAATTATTACTACTATAAAATATATTGTTGTCATCCGCGAAAAGTATGAGTTTTAATGAGTGGGACACATTAAAGATGTCATTAATGTACTTATAATAATATTGGCCCTAATATGGACCCCCGGGGAACACCACAAGCAATGCCACATTTTCCAGATATCTGCTGCCCCATTTTAACATATTGTACCTTTCCTTTTAAATAACTTCTTATCCAGTCTCCAGCAACTCCTCCAATCCTATATCGTTCTAATTTATTTTACTAAGATGGAATGGTTAATTGTTTCAAATGCTTTTTTGAGATCAATAAAAATCCCAACTGCATTATTATATTTTTTTTAATCTAGTGCAGGGATAGGCAATTTCGGTCCTAGAGAGCCGTAGTCCTGCATATTTTTGATGTCTCCCTCCTCGAACACAGCTGAGAGGCTCCTGCAGAACGTAATGATGAGCTGATGATTTGAAACACCTGGGTTTGGAGGTAGGAGACACCGAAAACATGCAGGACTGCGGCTCTCTAGGACCAAACTTGCCTATCCTTTATCTAGTGCATTGGTAATTTCTTCAGTTGCCTCAATTATTGCCATTGAGGTACTTCTATTTGTTATGAAACTATATATGCATGTCATGGCGCATGGTCAGGATTAGGGATGTTCGATACCAATTTTGATCCCCAATTTTTTCATTATTTTCCTGCATGCTAATCTGGGGTCAAGATGTTTCAACATTGGTCGGAGGATAATAAGACATACTCACCCGCCTGATCTTCTCTTGCCACCACGACCTGGCACAGATCCTCCCATCCTTACCGGGCCAGAGCCAACTGCCCCCGGCATCACAACTGTACCCGGCAACTCACTGCCCATCTCTGGAGGACAGAACACCAGATACCATACAATTTATTACACAAAAATGCAATAATCTCCTTTCATTATCAAGCCTAGCTACATAGACCTCTTTAGGTCTGTCATCTAAATGGATTAAGAGTTACCTAGATGATAGAAATCAGTATGTGCATTTTATCAATTTCAAATCAAATCAGTTGAAGATTACTCAGATACAAATATATATTTTTCCCTGATGAAAGAAGATATTCTAATCTCTCTTTTGGTAGGTTTCATGATTACTGGCTGTGCTTGGTCCTAAATTATTTATATTATATATTGACTCATTCAAACTCAAAAACATATAAATATGTTTTTAAGGCTTTGTCCTTCACTCCCAAAAATATATAAATCCGTTTTGTTTTGGTTTGTTTTTACAGTTTTTCTCCATAGGTTTGGCACATTTCTTGAAACTGAGATTTTCAAAATACCATGGACAAATCCCTAAACTACCTTACAATTGGTCTCAACTGAATAGCATGTCTCATTGCTTTCATCAAATTGCCATTGTCTTAGAACATGTCTCAATTGCCTCAGTGGATCTGTGCTAATAGTTGTGTACATTTAGCCTACAGTTAGCACAATTTGCCCACATTTAGCACATTTTCCGAATGAATAGATCTTGCTGATCGAGCTGGATTAGTTATTTTTTAGTCTAATGGCTGTCCTCTCCAAAACATGTCAGCAGGATTTCAGCGTGTAAGTCATACTATGCAAAATAATCTGTTCAATTGTCAAAATGTGTCCAACATATCACAGGGGATCAGTGTAGAGGATGGTTGAGACATTAACGCCGTTTTTTTCCTCGCTGCATTGCAAGGGAAAACATCCGCTGCGATGTAGATAAAAACCTTTGGCCAAACAGAGAGCAGCGTATGGATTGCCAAGAGAATGAGGATGATGGCCAAGAGAGGAGAGGCTAGTGAAAGTGTTACAGTAGTTGGTTCTTCATTTACGCTGTGTGCGAGATATGATTTTAGTTATTAGTTTTTCATAAATATACAGAATTTGGCTTACACTTTTTTTTGTTGCACTCTAATGTGTAAGTAACTTTGTGTGAATAAAAACTGTTGCAATGTCCTTAACTGTGAGTATGTCAAACCGCAAACTTTGAATACTGCTCTTGTAAAATCTTTTTTCCCCTTCAGTTTTATATATAATTGTATTTTGTTAGCTGTTGTGGGAAAACATCTAATGATTTTGACTTGTGGTGCTCATAGAATGCCAAAGGGACGATGCATTTTGGGGGCACTGACTACTTGTATTACATATAAATTTGATTTTGACACATAGGTGAGCTGTTTTGGGAGAGATATGAGCTTTTGCAGATGATCCAAAGAGTTGTGCAAAATCATCCAAGTTATTTTTGGCAAAAGAACTAAGTGAATGCAGATGAGCCAAAGCAGTTGAGAAAGATCTTTGCAGTTGTGACTGTACCGACTCTTTGTTTAGGAAAGGAACTTGGAGTGAAGCATGTGTGAGCAGTTTTGGGATAGATATGTGCTTTTGCTAATGAACTGATAGGTTGTGCACAAATGTAAGTCTGTTTGTCCAAATGAGCTTGCAGTTTTGAAAATGTCATCTAAGTTTCAAGAAATGTGCCAAACCTATGGAGAAAAACTGTAATATTTTGTCCTTCACTCCCAAAAACATATAAATCAATTTTTTAATACATTCGCCTTCACTCCCAAAAACATATTTATACGTTTGTCACGGGTTCATTTAAAAAAAAAAGGGGGGGGGGGAAATGATGGCGCAGTCGAAAAACTTCAGTGAAGTGTTTTTTATTTACACCAACACAGCATTAAAAATGTGACAAATATTTACAGTGCAAGTCCAGTGCAAAAACAATCCCAACAATATTTGTTTGTCATTTCTGCAACTTACTGTGGTAACCAGTCACTCACCATCCCACTTGGCTGAGCACCCCCCCACTAATGAATTTAGGCTCCCTTAAATACCCCTTAGCCCCTCCCTCTGGGCAAACTATTTAGCGCTTAAACAGGTTTAATACAAAAAGTAACCCAAAAGCATCTAAAGTATGTGAATAAACAATATCTGCAACATATATTAATCATAACAAAAATCCTCCATTCTCCAACCAGAACTCATTAAATAATAAACCAACTACTTTTGTGGTATAGTCCATAGTCATGTGTAGGAGTGTGCCGATTATTGATATCACGATAAATCGTAATACTTTGTTTCTCGATAGATTATCGATACGCCTACGCAAGTTTCGCGATATTTGTAGTTAATATACAGCCACTATAAAGGCTCCATTGCTCATTACTTATTGAGCAATTACTTGGTAGACCACTAGGAGGAGCACCTCAAAAGAGTGGCGGGGAAATGTATGGAAGTCTTTGGGCGAAGAAGACTCATGAGCTTACTTTTACTTGTGTAAGATATTTATTATCTGTCCAGCAACTGACTCAGTTTTGCATACGTAACATTTTAAAACCTATTTTATGGTTCGACTTTTTGAAGCACACAATTTCTGAGGAATATTAATATTGATTTAATTATATTTAATATTTAAGTAATTCTATTTATTTACTTTTGCAATGTTACACAAAAAAATCGTCACAGTTTATAAAATGAAACAATTCACTATGTAACTGACTGCTGCCATGTTGCATTAAAATAATGTTTAAGAAAGACACAAATTTGTTCACAGAAAGTGGTCTCTGTTAAGAAGACATTTGTATTTGTTCTCACTGTAAAAAATACACCAGTTTTAATATTTTGTTTCAGTGATGGTACAAAAAGAAACTATTTTCTCATTGAAAAAACACATTTATGTCTTGAGTAGTTTTATCGTAGATTATCGTGGATTTATTACCTGACCAATAGAATCGATAATCGCGGTATCATCATATCGTGAGATAATCGTTATCGTGAGCCTTGTATCGCATTGTATCGTGGGGTACCCAGAGGTTCCCACCCCTAGTCATGTGACACCTGAAGCGCGGCAAAAAGCAAGAGAAAGAAGAGACTCTAATCTTTCTTTTGGTAGGTTCCATGATTTTATAGCAATAAAACAAAATATTATGTGGACCTTGCAAAATCAGTCAAAATTCAATAAAACAGCCGGGAGCGAAGAGGGTTGCTTCAGTGAAAATGGCTGGGAGTGAATGAGTTAATGATATGTGTTGTCATGTGTATGCTAAACTTTAAAAATATATATATATTTGCTGATGATACAACTTTATATTGCTCTGGAGAAAATCTCAAACAGCTTCTGAGTACTGTGGAAAAAGAGCTATATCTACTAAAAAAAAACTGGTTTGACAAACAAATTATCTTTGAATCTCGACAAAACAAAGTTCAGAATCTTTGGCACTAGGCTAATCAAACATCAAGTCAAAATCATTGTTGAAACAATTTAAATAAATAAAATAAAATTTCTTGCCGTTGTAACTGATTTAAAATTATGCTGGAACTCTCCTATAGAAAATGTTAAAAGAAAAATAACAAAACCCTAGGTATCCTATATAAAACCAAAGATCTTCTGAATAAGAAGTCATTATATACAAAATATTGTACATTATTACTGCCATACTTGATTTATTGTGTCGAAATATGGGGAAATAATAACAAAACTAATACGCAATCTGTTTGAAGGGGTGTTTAAAAAAAAATCGGCAATATATCGCGATATTACAGCACGCAATTCTCGAATCGATTTTTAAACATAAATTTTTTATGGGAATATTCAACAAAACGTCTTACTTAGGGTTAGGATTCACACATTAAGCATGGACAAATGTTATATTAATGGAACATTAAGCCTTAATATTTTATTTCAGTGCTGTTCAAACATGAAACAGACTGCAACCTGTTTGTTAAAGGCAGTGGCTCAGTTATAAGCCTGAATTTTCAGATAAATAAATACATTTGCATACAAATCTTACAGTGTACATGTACAAGTTTACTGATTAAAATTTTCTAAATTTGAGTAAAAAAATAATAATCAATTTATAGATTCGTATCAGGATTAATCGGTATCGAATCGAAACCTATGAATCGTGATACGAATCAAATCACCAGGTACTAGGGAATTCACACCCCTAATATATAGTTTCACGAGGTTCTGTGCATGTTTAGGCCCTCAAAATGTAGCTGTAGGTCAAAACATGCCGGGATTGGTTTTTATTTTTGTCCTGTACGGGGCGCTATGGAGCCATGTCATTATGACATATCAAATTTTTCGTCGTGCCCGAAGAGTGTGAAACTTTTTGGTGAGTTTTCGTTAATGTCAATGGTGTACAAAATGTGATCGTTTGCGAAGAAGAAGAAGAAGAAGAAAAAGAAGAATGCGAATGAAAAACAACTACCGCTGCAAAGTCCCTCTTGTTTTTGTAAGAATTATTATTATTAGGGCCCGAGCAGCTACCGCTGCGAGGTCCCTATTGTTTTTCGTTCATATTCTTCTTCTTCTTCTCTGCAAACTATAAAATTTTTGACTCCCTAGAAATGAACGAAAACTCATCAAACTTTGCACACTCTTCGGGCACGGCGAAAAATTCGATATTATGAAGTTGTCATAATGACATGGCTCCATGACATAAATGGATTGCTCTGGGTGTGGCAAGGCACTGTTCGCAGAGAATACAACGCAGATTTTGAGGGCCTAAACATGCAGAGAAACTCATAAAACTTGGTACACACATCTGGCCTGGCAAAATTAGCAATATTTTATCATGTATTGTACGATTTATACAAAAATGTCTCACTAGCGCCCCATACAAATCTTTAACAAAGCAGCCCGGGTTGTACGTTTACGCAAAATCTACGAAATGGTATATCAGGGAACCCAAGACCTATAAAACGTCTCTTGGAGTGATCTGCTAAAATAAACAGAAAGTGAGCTACGAATTTTTGAATGTCTCATTATTTTGAATGTCATTTTTTGTCGATTTTTGCACATTTACAGGGGGCATTCTTTTGCCCATTTCTCCTACACGTTTCAGCCGATTTACTTCAAACTTGGCCAGGACCATGTCAAGACCTTGCCCATCAACAGGGGGGAAAAAATCTTGACCCTCAAAAATACTATTTGACGGGGACGCGGCATAATTTTTTGTGTTTCATATTTCCTTCGCCATGAAAGACGAAATGCGTAGTAACTCCTTGGTACATGCTCCAAAAAAATCCAAAACTTTACATGTATGTTTATAGTCACGACCTGAAGGTATCTCTATGACAATATTCAGTTATAAATATAGCATCACCTAGCCCTTAGGTCGGCAAAAAAAATTACGACACATAAGGTATTTTGTCCAAAATTTGGATACTCTTTGTAAGTGTGATAACAAGTGTGTTCCGATACCGTTTTTTGGCCCACAATACCGATTTCGATATCCAGCTTTGCAGTATCGGCCGATGCTGATACCATACCGATACCTAAGTTTTTTTTTTCTCAACATGAAAAAGCTGTCCTGCCATTGGTTCAGAGCATTTAAGGGACAATGGGATATCTTAGCTTGGCATGCAGTGAACATGTCACACATCAGTGAATGTCGTGCATGAGCAAGACACATGATGCTGCATCCAAAGTCCTAATTAGCGTCAGAATTAATGGTATCGGCATGTTACTTGTTCGTACTCACCGATACCGATACCACTGTTTTAATGCATTATCAGGGCCTCTACCAATACCAGTATCGGTATCGGAACAACACTAGTGATAAGTAGACTAGTCATTTATGAATATTTTTTAAACTTTCCAACACTCAAAATGTTCAGTGGCATCAGACCTATCAACACATATGTACTTTTTATTTATTTTTTTTTTATGCCCTCTATGGACAATACAAATAATATTGTGCTATGAGTAAAACTAACAATGATGTGTATATATATATGTACTTTAAAAAATGCCAATCAGGGCAACTCATTGCCAAAAAATTCTGAGGGTCTTAACATTGACCAAACGATCCATATGTAAAGGTTTATTATACCATTTTCAAATAAATTTGGCTTAGAATTTGCCAGTACCCCAAAGTGCCAGTATCCCAACATGCAAGTACCCCAAAGTGGCCCGGGATGCAAGGGCCCTTCATAGCTGCTCGCAGCTCTAGTTAGGGCCCGAGTAGCTACCGCTGTGAGGTCCCTCTTGTGTTTGTAAGAATTATTAGGGCCCGAGTAGCTACCGCTGTGAGGTCCCTCTTGTGTTTGTAAGAATTATTAGGGCCCGAACAGCTACCGCTGCGAGGTCCCCCTTGTTTTTTGTAAGTATTCTTCTTCTTTTTCTTCTTGGTAAATGATTTACGAAAACTCGCCAAACTTTGCACACTCCTCGGGCTGGGCGAAAAATTTGATATTATGAAGTTGCCATAACAACATAACAACATATAGCGCCACCTAGCGTGGACAAATATGCACCAATCCCGGCACGTTTGACCGAGGGCTACAAAAATGGGCAGGCACATGAAGCCCCCGAGACACACAAAAAAGTCAGTGAAAGCCATATCCTAAAATGTACAGGAAGTGAGCTATGAATTTTTGAATGTCCAATTTTGGCCCAATTTTGCACATTCACTGTGGTCATTCTTTTTGCCCATTTGCCAACAGTTTTCATCCGATTTACTTCTAACTTGGCATGCATCATCTCAAGACCTGGGACAACAACTGGGGGAAAAATCGTGACTTTTTGAAATACTATATGACGGGGGCGGGGCCTCAAATTTTGTGTTTCGCCACAAAGGAAAAAATGTTTATACTTCATCAAAAAAGAGGAAATGCCTAATAGCTCGGCTGTACAAACTCCAAAAAATCCCAAACTTCTCATGCATCTTAATAGCCACGGCCTGAAAACATCTATAGGATAATATTCGGTTATACATGTAGCGCCACTTAGTGGTGACAAGAAATGTCATACTTTACGTTTTCATCGACTGAGCCCAGCTCGTTGAAAAGATCCAATTGAAAATTGGTCAGAAAAGCCTTAAGATGTTGATCATGCCCCACACTGAATATTGTAACATTTGACAATAAAAGCTGCGTTAACTTGACCCAGATGATCCTATCTTCTCAAAATTTCACACATTTGATGAGAGTCCAGGTCTGAATACATACACAAACTAATTTTTTTTTGTATTTCTTTTTTTAATTCTTCAACTTTTTTCTCCAAACACGTTAACTGGATCTTCTTCATATTTGCTCAGAAGAGTGTTTAGGCATACTCCCTTCTCCTACACGTTTGATCCAATTGGCTTCAATCTTGGCCTAGACCTTGACATTAGACCTTATATATATATAAATATATACATATATATATAAACATATTAGGAGTGTTAGAAAAAATCGATTCGGCAATATATCGCGATATTACAGCACACAATTCTCGAATCGATCCAATATGCAGCCGAATCGATTTTTAAACATACATTTTTTAATGGAAATATGCAACAAAACGTCTTACTTAGGGTTAGGATTCACACATTAAGCATGGAAGAATGTTATATTAATGGACCATTAAGCCTCAAACATGAAACAGACTGCAATTTATTTGTTAAATGCAGTGGCTCGGTTATAAGCCTGAATTTCATACAAAACTTACAGTGTACATGTACAAGTTTACTGATTAGTATTTTTTAAATTTGAGTTTAAAAAAATCGTGATAATCAATTTATAGATTTATATTCGTATCGGGATTAATCGAATCGAATCGTGACCTATGAATCGTGATACGAAGCGAATCGCCAGGTACTAGGCAATTCACACCCCTTATATATATATATATATATATATATATATATATACACACACACACACACACTTTTAAAACAATGCCAATGGGGGAAACTTATTGCCAAAATTATGCTGATTTTTGGGGGTATTATCATTGACCAAAAAGCTTTACACACTCATCACACCTGGCAAAAAAAAAAATCATATGTAAAGGTTTATTATGCTATTTTCAACGAAATTCTGCTTCCAATGTGCCACGACCCCAACTTGCCACTACCCCAACCTGCAAGTACCCCAAAGTAGCCCGTGCTGCAAGGGCCCTTTATAGCTGCCCACAGCTTTAGCTTATAATGAAATAGGAAAAAAAGATCACTCAGGCACGTTAGAAGTAAAAGTAACAACTGATTTGCATTTCCTGCTAGCACAGCCAATCATGGCGATTTTCACCAACACCAATTTGCATAAAAAGCAAAATGACAGAAACATTTTAATCAAAATCACTGCTTTTTTTTTTACTTTAAGTTTGTTCCTGAGTGCACCATGAATGTTTTGAGCAAGATTGTGTCTTGTGTATTTAAGGATTTTTCACTTAATACAACCCTGACTGTGGACCGCACTACAAACAATGACTTCCCAGCAATGTGTCTTATGTCACAATGCTCACACTTGTTGTGCTATCTGTTACATTATGTCACAATACAGGTTGTGATCATTTGCAGCATGATTGCCACACCATACACGGTTACTACTGTGCGTGCTGTGCAAATTTGTCTGTGGTATGTTTGGCGTTTTTCTTGTTTCCCTTTTTGGTGATTTGGTGACCAATGTACTTATCATGACGAAACAGAGAATACATCTTTGACTATTTAATGCGGCAGTATTAAAAAGCAAAAATAATTGTATTACCTTTGTTGTACATTTTTTCAAGTAACGAATTTTAGCTACTCACTGGTGTGCATAAAAAGCAAAATGACAGAAACATCTCTTAATACTTAACTATTTTAATCAAAATCACAGCTTTTTATTACTTTAAGTTTGTTCCTGCATCTTTTGAGCAAGATTGTGTCAATTTAATGCATTTCATTTCATACAACTCTGACTGTGGACCACACTACAAACAATGACATCCCAGCCATGTACCTTACTTGTCATGTTGTGAAAGTAATCATTTTGAAATTCTGGTTGAAATGACTGGTATACTATGTGACACAATGCTGGTGGGTTTATTGCTTCATGTTTATTGCATGAGCTTATTGACTGCGTAGTGTTTATTCCCAACTCTGCTTGGAAGACATTGCAGATACAACTGAGTGTCCCTCATTGACGATTACATTTCAAAGGAATTGCACAAGGGACCCATGAGAAACCAAAATAAATGAATAAATTTAAAATATCTATACTAGCGTTTTGGTATTGATCCGATACTGATACTCACGTTAGTATCGATCCTGTCAATACTTGGATCGATCTGCACAGCCCTAGTTGACGGAACGCCCACCTCTGGTACAAACCATAACTTAAGTTATAAGTTATTTCTTCTATGCTACAAGTCTTGTAGTCATGTTGCCTTGATAGGCTGTTATTAAAACTAACTCTGGATTATTATTGTTATTATTATTATTAATAATACTATATGTGTGTGCATCTGGGCATTTCTAACACTTCCCCAATGTAATGCAAATGTTTCCTTCATACAGTGAAAGCAAACGGCGTAAACGTAATGCTTTTTCCTGTGAATATCATACACCGATTGTTATAGTAGTTAAATGAAATCTCATCACATTTTGAAATCAAAATAATTCTCTCAAGTCAAATTACAATGATCCAAAGTCCAATATTTTTCAATGAGTGGATAGATTTTGTTCAGCAAATTGACCACCATCTTGACCGGTGACGTCATCTTAGAATTGTCAATAAGTTATTCCATATCTGCAAAAGTGCCGTTTTTCCCCCCCGAAGCACTTGCCCCCCAAAATGTCTGTGCACGCCACTGATGCTGTATCTCCCCCAAACTGGTTGTTCATTATTACATGCAAATGTGTTTTTTTCTCTTCTGTATTTATAATTGTTCTTTAACCAAGCAAGTGTGTGTGTGTGTGTGTGTATGTATATATATATATATATATATATATATATATATATATATATATATATATATATATATAAAACCAAATACCCGATTATTTGCTAGGATTTTCAGAAAAATATCTGAATACCAAAATATTTCATAGCTGCAGCCCTAATAATATTCATTTTGAGTTGTTTGTTGGCTTTAGTACATTAAGGAATCAACTACACAGTAGTGTTAATTTCATCAACGAAAACTAAACAAAAATAATTTCGGCAGCACACATTTTTCACCGGACTAAAACTAGACTAGACTAGCCTCATTAATAAACAATAACTGGGACTAAATCAGTGTGCATTTTCGTCGACTAATGAAGACAAGACGAAAAAAAATTATCTAAAATCTATGGACATTTTAGTTCATGAACAAAAACGAGACAAAAATTATATGATTTTGTCAAATCTTGTCACTGTGACACTGTCATGTGACACACAGTGACACACCCCTTTCAAAACTGCAGCAAACACATGGGACAGACAGGAGGTGGATTCACGATGAAAGGTTAAAAAAAAAGAAGTAAATTATAGTTATAAAATAACATTAATCCAACAGCCATAACGTTTCAACAATAATGTTAATCTGACCGCTAACTAATACTGGCTAATTTACTAGCTCAAAGCATGGAGCCATACTGTAATTGTGTGCAAAGTTGTTTTTTTAATCAAAAAGATGAGAGAAAATTTGATGCAAAATTGTTTTAGATCCGAAATGTTAAACATAATCTGCTGACAAAAAAAATACAAGGGTTAAATGACTGTCCTGACTAAAATGTTGACAGTTTTTGTTGACTAAAATTAGATGAATAAAATTATGTTTTCTTGGACTAAAATAAAGACTAAAAGCTAGATTTATAGTCGACTATATATGAACTAAATAAAAACGGGATGAGGTTGACTAACTATGATAAAATCTAACAATCATGATTGAAACTGGACTAAAACTGAGACTAAATTTGGAAATGGCTGATAAAATTAAGACTACTACACAGGACATCTTAAATAAGAGAATATAAAAGTGAGATTAACAAAAAATCAATAATGACAATTTAATATTTGTTTCGTTACTAAATACCGGTAAATGGAAAGTGTCGCTGCAGTGTGAATAGCGGTTACAACACCTTTGTCCTTAACATCTCCTTTGCTTTAACCAGAAGTCCCAGGACGAACAGATAGTACTATGGGGTATACTGATTATTCAAATGACAATTAATTTGGTGACACGGTTACTAGAAGCCGATTTAAAGAATGAATATGCTGTAGTGTAATATGTAATAGTGCTATCGCGCGTCTTTAGTTTAAACAAAGCCATTACATTATTTATTTTCTCCAAGAGTAGTTGAACCATTCAACACTCAATATATCGACAGGCAAGAAGGTAGGAGGTATAAATACGGCTGCACCAGGCTATTTACATTTCTGTAAATCACAGATGATACAAAGAATCCAACGAACGATAAACAAGTGCAGTGCAGCAGGGCAATATGCAAAATAATCTTTGTGTCACTGAGACTAAGGAAAGCAAGCGCCAGCGAAAATAACATGAGCTATAAGCAGAAGGATATATAACATTAATATTAAAAAGCATTATTTGCACCTCGGTCAATTCTGTCATTCTGACAAAGACATAGAAGTTAGCAAAAAATTTCAGAATAGCACTACTGCCAACGACCGCACAATATGGGGGAAGGGGATGGATGCTGGAGCTAGGCTGTGGCGGCCTGGTGGCGGTTTTAGCCCTCTTCTTCTTTCATACTCACAATAAAACGCATATCGTTGAACTCTAGTCTCAAAATAGGACTTGAAACGTTAGATTTGCCTGAGAGAAGAAACAAGGTGTTGACTTACCGGACGGATTGACCGCGGCGGGAGTTGCCATGATTCCTCAGCGGAGAAAAATAACAAAACTGCAGCGGTGGAGATGACGCACAATACGTCAAGAAAGCCCAGGGCAGGGAGAGAGAGTCGACACACCGCAGGCTTTGCACGCGAGGATCCCTGGTGGAGCCGCCTCGCCTCTCCTCGACAATCTACACTGGATGAGCAGAGGCACTTGAATACATCGATTTTGTCTACAGACAGAGGATATTCTGTGAAACCAGACTAAATAGAATGCAAAATGTCTGGATGGTAATACCGCGAGACTTTCAAGGCCCCTGAATAAATTATTTCTTGTTATATGAGGCAAAAGGTGCAATGACGAATGAGAATGGGATACAAAACGTTTGAGAAAAAAGTTTTCATTTGTTCTGATCACTTGCTCTTCCAAATGTGTGATACTTGGTTGATATCTGCGCTGCTGTTCTAACACTACATTATCATTCGTAAATAGCCTACTTAATATAATGTGCATATGTATGCACTAAATGTGTGCTAAAGGTAAATGCAGTTGAAACAGCATACATTTTCAATCATGTTTCATTTAACAATACTGTATAGTGCCCTCCATAATTATTTGCATTTTTTTATAGGACCAAAATTCAAAAACAAAAATGGGGGAGAAATCCTACCTTTATTTCAAATTCAGTGGGGGAAAAAAACCCATATTAAGAAATAATTATTTTACATCAAATCATGTGTGATGTGCCATAATGATTAGCACCTGTGATGATAATACTTTGTACAACCCACTTTTGCTAGCAAAACAGGATTTTATCTTCTATTATGTTTCACAAGATGGGATAATACAGGAAGAGGCAAGTTCAACCATTCATTTTCATCTATGCACAATCTCTCCAAATCAGCCAGCAACCTCTGTCTCATCTGCACTCTCCTCTTTCCTCACTCCACAGGTTTTCAATGGAGTTCAGGTCTGACTTCTGAGTTTGGCCATGGGAGGAGATTCATTCTGCGTCTGTTCAGCCATTTCTACAATTTTCCTTTAAAAAAACTTAATTTCAATGTTTATTTGATTTGATTTTACAGATTTTTTTAAACTATCATTTAATTTTAAAAAATAGACTGTGCTCTTATATGCTGAATGTAAAATGACATTAAATCAGTGACTGTAAAAACTCACAATATGTATGTTCTTTTACAGAGAAACGCATTAGAAATACACATATTTATTGTTAAAATATGTTCACAAATGAATTTTAATTTCACAAATATGTCTTTAAGGGAATGTACAGTAAAAAGGCACGTTTAAAACTCTAAAAAATAAAACAAAAAAGAAAGTATGTAAAATTACTGAGAAATTAATAGTAAAAAAAATTAAGATAAATTCTTTGTTAATTGACTGTTTTTATTTTTATTTTTTTTAAAGTAACTACAATTAATTTCCTAAATCAGGGGTGTCAAATTTATGGCCCATGGGCCGGATCAGACCTGCAAAGGAGTTTAATCTGGCCCGTGAGATGATCTTGTAAAGTAAAAAAAAAAAAAAAAAAAGTAATGTCGGCCCAATTAACCAGAAGGCAAAAATTAAAACATATACATTTGTAATTTCACAAGTAATCCTCAAATGAGCGATGCAACTTGTACACGGAATTGAATTATTTTACACACAACCTAAAGTTATGGTTTGTTTAAAATAATAACAGAGATCAACATAAATCAAACAAAAACGTGCTGAATTTGACACACCTGATGGTAACACAAACACATGTATTAACATTCTATAACTTCTTTACCTGTGCCACACAATGCATTCTGGGAACAATATATATGCAAAACAGGTAGATATAATATGCCCGGAACGCTAACTGGCAGTGTTGTCACATTACATTTGCATTTGTGTTATTTTTTTGGGAACAATATAAAATGACTAAAAACAGCAGTGGTGTGGCTAACGGTAGAGTGGTCGTCTAGTATCCGAGAGGTTGTGCGTTTGATCCCATTCGTGACCAAGTCTCCTTGAGAAAAATACTGAACTCCTGATGCTGTGTCATCAGAAGGTGAATTAGTAGTAAAAATCTAAAGCAGTTTGAGGGCCTCGTAAGGTGGAAAAGTGCTATAAATAAATTACCATAACAGTAAATTGTTGCATCTTTAAACAGGTTTTTTTTTACATTTTGAAAGATGAACCACATTTTTTTGTGTCATATACTGTTATATTACATCAAACAAAAATTATGCAACCTATTTCCATAAAATCATGTAATTATTGTAATACAACATTTACTTACTATATTTCTAGGTAATTTCATTGTTTTAAAATGTGATATTTTTTCTAATTAAACATTAACTCTTTGACCGCCATAAACGTTATAAAACGTTTAGCATAAACCTAGGGAAGGGCGCCGAGGACGTTAAAAGACGTTCACTATGTTTTTTTTTTTTTTGGGGGAAACGGGTGCAGGAAAGCCTTGGGCAGCTGTGCTGAAAGTATCAGGCAGATCTGGTTAGTAAAAGACTCGTTTTGGCCCCTAGAGGGCAGCGATGACTCTCTTTGCACAAGGTTGGATGGGCCGCCCACCGTGGGCGTCAGTAGAAGACGTGAGGCGGAGCTAGAGTGTTGAGGAGACATGGCTGAATAAGCCACAATGGCTGACCAAGCAACCGGTTGCAAGCAGCTCACGCTTGAGCATTTTTTTCAAAGACGGAAAGCATCGATCAATACTAAAAAGCGCATTGATGTCGACGATGATGATGACTCCGAGCTTGACGCCAAAGTTGGAAGCCTTGACGCGACTGTTATGATCACGTAGTAAGCCTCACCGGCTAAGCGCGGCTAGCGCGGCTAGCGCTGCTAAGGCCGGAAAACGCGCACAATAACCGACCGGGTACTTCTACACAATCGGACATTCGATCGGGCGATGGAGAGTTGGCATCGACCAATGCAGATTGATGATGATGATGATGGTGAATCCCGAGGTTGACGCCACAGTTGGAAGCCTTGACGCGACTGTTATGATCACGTAGTAAGCCTCACCGGCTAAGCGCGGCTAGCGCTGCTAAGGCCGGAAAACGCGCACAATAACCGACCGGGTACTTCTACACAATCGGACATTCGATCGGGCGATGGAGAGTTGGCATCGACCAATGCAGATTGATGATGATGATGATGGTGAATCCCGAGGTTGACGCCACAGTTGGAAGCCTTGACGCGACTGTTATGATCACGTAGTAAGCCTCACCGGCTAAGCGTGGCTAGCGCTGCTAAGGCCGGAAAACGCGCACAATAACCGACCGGGTACTTCTACACAATCTGACATTCGATCGGGCGATGGAGAGTTGGCATCGACCAATGCAGATTGATGATGATGATGATGGTGAATCCCGAGGTTGACGCCACAGTTGGAAGCCTTGACGCGACTGTTATGATCACGTAGTAAGCCTCACCGGCTAGCTCTGCTAACGCCGGAGCTGCACATGCGGACATTTTGTCGGACAATGAAGAGTACCCCGAGTCCAATGCATATTCATCGAAGGAGCGGGTACAGTCTGATCACGGAGAAGACACTGTTTCTGGACTACGATGCCACCATGAATGGAGTGGATAAAATGGATCAAAACATCTCTTACAACCCGGTTTAGCAACTGAAGGACATGAGGAAGCGAGACGTAACACCACCGTAACGAAACCGTAGCATGATCCTGATATTAGACTTGATGGCAACACACACTGCAGTATAGACTTGCTATTCCCCGAAAAAAACGGCCTGCAAGAAAGTGGAGCACGCGAAGAGGCAATCTGTTGTGCAAATGCTGTTGCGTCTCCTTGCACGCAGGAGAGTGTTACAAAAAGAAAAACTGTCGTTGAAACATCCACATATTTGTAAATAGCACCACAGTTGCACACATTTGTAAATAGTTTGCCAAATTGTTGTCAAATTGTTACACTGTTGAATGTAAATAAACGTATTTTGCTATCAAAAAACACTTTTTCATTCTTGGTGGTAGTGTTTTATAGAAGTAAAGCACTATTTAGGTGTTTGTGGCATCATTCATGGACAAAAAGAAGTGTAAAATCCACTAGAATGCATGAAATAATATCGTTTCACTAAAAGCTTGATTTCTCCGTATTTTGGTCCAAAACAGGCGAAATTGGGTGAAACTAACCATTTTCTATTGTTGATTACTAAAGAACGGAATAAGTTAGAAACAAACTTTTTGTTTCTGATGAAAGATGAAAGTCCAATCATTCATTTGGTAGTACGTGTGTTTCCATAGTCCGAACAGAACATTTTCTGTGGACCTTGAAAGATCAGTCAAAATGCTTAAATCGGCTGGCACTGACGGCATCCCTTTTCTCAAAGAGTTAAAGATGTATTCAAGGATCATTTGTCATGCATGCTCGTTCCTAGGTGCACATGCGAACTTCCGAGTGTTTGTAGCATGTAGCCGCTGAGCTTCGGACTCAGCCATTCATCGTTGTAGCTCTACCGATTTCCCCGCATACTTTGAAAATGGTTGAAAGCCGCAAGAGGACATCTGTCTATGAAGTGAGACCAGCTGCAGAGACTGATGAAGATGATGATGAGCTTGCACGTTCCCGACATTTGATAGGCGTTTCCCCCGGGAAAAAAGTGACAAACGGACATTTGGCTTCTACTTGTTACGGTGTGGTCACGGAGCGGCGTGGTGTCTGTCGGCGTGTGAAGTGGAGGACCCAAAATGCAGGGAGGCAGGAGAACCACAGCAGGAGTGCGGGCGAGACTGGCGTGCTTTATTTGACAGAAAACACTAACCAGGGTACTGGTTAATGCTAACTAAACAACAAACTGAACAGATACAAAATCAAAATGACAGACAAAACTCCAGGGTTGACCGTGACAAGCGGCAATGATCCCACACCGACTGATCACCACCCGGGAATTAAATACACCCACACTAATTGGGTAATTAGCCACACCTGGGGCCAGGCACAAGTGGCTGAGGGCCCGGATTGGTCAACCCGCGGAAGGGCTGGAACCCACTCAGGACCAATCGGGACCCTCAACCAAAACCAGATCTTCCCAGACATGACACTACTTTTCGAGAAGATCCTTGAATAAACCTTTAGAGCATGTTGCGAGGGCGTTTTGCTTGTTTAGCTACATGAGAGCACGTCGCACCAGCGGAGAGTAGCGAGTATTAAAAAAGCAAACTGTGTTGAACCATCAAAATGTCTTTTTTATTTTTATTTTGTGGTTAAATGTATTTGAGATGAAATATCCATGATGATAAAATATCAGTAAACTTTCCTGTCACAGCATGGCAAATAATCATTTGACACAACATTATTAAATCAAATTTCCTATTGCAGAATTTGACCTCAATATAACACACACACACACGCACGCACACACACACACGCGCACACACACGCACACACACAGCGATTATTTGGGTTGCCGTAATGGCTTATGAGAAATTTAGACGGTACTGAGGGGAGTTGTAATTTCCTCAGCAACCTATGGGGCACCACGTTGACTTTGCTTGTTTGTAGGAGCAAAGTAAATGATAAAAATCCTATAATCAAGTATTCATAATCTGAAGTTGTTACTTTAGTTAATCATGGAGTTATTTGCTTTGATAAGAGAATTACTAATCCACTCAGTAAACACAAATGATTCGGCAGAAATTTAATTTCTAGACAACAAATTTATTTAGTAAACACACATATATCAGTCACAGCCTAATCTATTAATGAAACGGAATAAAAATGTGAATCAAAGATATAAAGAAAACATGCAACCTAACTAACTAAGATAAGAAAAAAAGGGTAGATGAAAAAGGTAGATGGGGGATAAAGATGGAAGCGTTTTGACCTGTCAATCCTTTTATTTTTGAATAAAAGCGTTGCACCCGTAGTATATGGTCAGATTGCAATGCTAGCGCAACTTACGAACTGGTTCAGTCGCACGGGAGAGGTTCAGTCGCACGGGGGAGAGAGAGAGAGACTCGAGCGTTGATCCTCGTTTGAATGCTGGAATGCTGCACCAGGTCTCCGGTTGGTGGCGAGGTGCACACGCGGCGTGGAGGCCGCGGCAGGTCCTTGGCTGGCGCACGTCCAGCTGGAATGCTGCCTGGGAGTCTCTGGCTGCTGGTCGGTGATGCACGCGCGGCGTGGAGGTCGCGCCAGCTGGGGCGCCTCGGGCTCACGGCTGGACAGACACGCGCGCCTTGGGGATGCGCAGGGTGGTTGCGAGTCCTTGCTTAATGCGTGCTTTGGGCGCGCGTGGTGGCTCCAGTCCGGGGCTCAAAGGAAGAAGCCGCGTGGTCACCCTCAGCGACCACGTTTTTAGTGATGATCAGGAAAGGTTCATGGGGCCAGACGTGAAGTGAAGAGCGGGCGGGGGATGGCGCAGGAGGGGAAGAGAGAGTTCCTGGGGCCAGACGTGAGATGAAGAGAGGAGGGAAGAGTTGCAGGAAAAAGAGAGTCCTTGAGCAGTTCATAGGGCGAAGGAGAGGTGAAGAGAGAAAAGTTCCTCTGTGCGCTGGCTTTTAAACTGTGTCCCAGGGGGCCGGGCCGTAGTCCTCCCCCCCCCCCCTCCCCCTTCCGTGCGACTTGAAGCAGACTTGGTCGACTGAGACAAAGCTTTTGGGATAGTATTTGATAATTTTTTATCAGAATTGACAAGCCAGATGCTTTATTTATTATTCTGAACACATTTCAAACATTCCCGCGATCATAAAGTTATTGATTTCTTAGCTTACTAATTAGCTAAACTTAGGTGGCTACTGAAATTATACACATCATTCATTTGAGATAGACATACAGATTGTGTACAAAGATAAACAACAGGAGTCACTTGATGTCAGTCCAGTATATAGAGTCCCGAATTATGTAGACTTCAGGTTAATTAGGAGCGGCAGGATTCTTGAGGATAACCGATAGTGACCGCTGGAGGGCACTGTTGTACCATATAACTTCAAGGGGCATTGTTTCCCAAAAAACACATGGCTAATTCCTGTGGATAGACCAGACCATAAAAGATGGTCTGGGGACTGCTTATCAGACAGGCTTTCAGGTCTGTCGGAGCTGTGATATGCATTTCCTGGGGGTTATAAATTAAATCCAGTCCCTGCTGGAGGGAAACTCAAAGAGTCCTTTTTGAACTGAAAACACAGAGTTAAGACACGCACACACATTCCCCAGGGGGAAATGTTTAAAAAGGCAAATAAAATGGAAAAATTGAGGGTGACGGGCAATATTCGTTACACAGTTTATCAAGTATCAAGAATAAAATTTGACCTCAATATAACACACACACACACACCGGCGGGCTGGTCCCATATGCCCGCCGGGGTCCCGGTGGGGTGAGTGGGGGCTTGGTGGGCTGGTCGCTCCTCTTAACTCACTACACTAGGTTTGCACAATACACTTTTATAGACATATAGGGCACATAACACACTTTGGGGGGGGGGGGGGTAGGGTGTAAACACCGTCTTCACCCTACAACTCCCCTCCAATTTTAATGCACCACACAACTGGGGGGGGGGGGGGCTTGTGGGGGTGCCATCGGTTGGGGACCGCGGTATAGAGCAGTGCTGCGGTCCCGTATCCGGCCCCTCTTCGGCACCGGTGCCTGGGTGCGGGGGGTCCCCGGGGGCTGGGGGTTGGGGGGCTGCCGGTTGGTCGGGGTGGGGGCGGATTTGTTGGGGGGGGGGGGTGTCTGGGGGCTTGGGGGCCTGGGGGCGGCTGGGGCTGGGTTGGGGTGGATGGCGGGGGTGGATGGGGGGCGGGGGGTCGTGGGGGGTGCGGGGGTTGTGGGCCGGTGGGGTGCCTGGCGGGCCTGCAGTGCCCCGTCCTGCTGCGTTGGGTTGGGGGCGCGGGCCGTGTTGGGGTGGGGGGCGCTCCTGCTCCTGGGTTTTCTCTCCGGCCGGTGGCCCTGGCGGGGCCCGGGGGTCGTCCTTTGGCGCTGCCGCGGCCTGGGGGGCCCTGAGGTGTTGCGCTTGCTCTGTCCTGGCAGGGGTCGACGGCTCCCCTCTTTGCTGGAGATTTTCATACATGCCAGATCCACCACACCAGCATCTATCGAAACTCAGACACAATCTGCTTCCTCCTCAGGTCATTGAATCGGTGGAGGCTGGTGTCTGTGGATCTCACTCGGCTTCGTCTGTCCTTCCTTCCTTTCCTCAGTCTCTCCTTCGGTCTCTTGAGGTCTTCTTGATTTTATTTTTTTGGATTTGTTGGAATTTAGATGTTTCTGGGGTTGGGGAAGAATTCTGGTGGGTGGCCCGGTGGGTGGTGTCTGGTCGGTGCTGGATTTCACTTTCCTTTGTTTTCTTTGGTCCCCTCGGGTCTCCTGACGGCGGTGTTCGGTTTAGGTGAACGGTATGGGATTTTTTTTAATAGGTTTTTGGTGAGCTAACAAATAAACGCACGCACGCACATACACATACTCACCCACATACGAATTTTTTATATATATATATATATATATATATATATATATATATTATAAAAAAAAAATAATAAAGAGCAATGATGATGACATTACCGAATGAACAATACTGAGCTCTCTTTAAAAAAAAAAAAAGAATTAAATGAGCAAACGTTAACAGATGATGGCCTAAAAGATGAATTGTAAGCTTAAATATGACCTTCAAAGTTGTTTTGGGCTAGAGGCCAACATCAGAATCAACCCCTACAAGTCCTAGGAGTCGAGGTGTCAGTGTCTCCCAACAGAGACTGACTGACTCACCTCCACAGACAACCAGCCCCCTCCATCCCTGGAATGCGAGATCAACTAGAAGACTGACATCACAGAGTGGAAGTGCACGCGGAATTTGTCGTGGCAGCGCTCGAAGTTGGCGGACATTCAAAGAGAGTGTGACCTTTGTTTTTAAAACAAAAGTTAGCAACCCACCACTATGCAATGACATTGAGAGGCAATCACATGACGCATGTATCATCGAGGGAGATCCTAAAAATATTACATTAGAATTAGAGCTGTTAAACGATTACATTTTTCAATCAGATTAACTCTTTGACCGCCAAAAACTTTTAATAACGTTTAGTAAAATCCAAATGAGTGCCGCCAAAAACGTTAAAAGACTTTAACTATATTTTTTAATGGAAACGGGTGGAGGAAAGCCTTGGCCAGCTGTGCTCAAAGTATCAAGCAGATCGAGTTAGTATAATGACTATTTATGGGCACTAGATGGCAGCGATGACTCTCTTTGGACAAGATCGGGTAGGAGTCAGTAGTAGAAGACGTGAGGTGGAGTGTTGAGGGGAGAATGGCTGAGGAAGCGAAAATGGCGACCGGTTGCAAGCAGCTCCCGCTTGAGCATTTTTTTCAAAGACGAAAAACATCGACCAGTGCTAAAGAGCACATTGATGATGATGATGGTGACTCCGAGGTTGACGCCGAAGTTGGAAGCATTGACGCGGCGGCTTCGATCACGTCGTAAAGCCTCACCGGCTAGCGATGCTAACGCCGGAAAACGTGGTGCACAACCGAGCACTTCTGCACAGGCGGACGTTCAATCAGACGATGAAGAGTACCCTGAGTCCAATGCATATTCATCGGAGGAGTGGGTACAGTTTGATCACGGAGAAGACACTGGTTCTGGACTACGATGCCATCATGAATGGAGTGGATAAGATGGATCAGAACATCTCTTACCACCCGGTATAGGAACTGAAGGATATGAGGAAGCCAGACGTAACACCAGGTCACCGTATCATGATCCTGAGAGTAGACTTGATGACAACATGGCCAAACACACACTGCAGTACATACCAAGAAAGTGTAGGGTCTGCACGCGAAGGGGCTATCGCAGTGAAACTAATCTGTGGTGCAAATCCTGCTGCGTCCCCTTGCACGCAGGGGAGTGTTACACAATATACCACACAAAAAGAAAAACTGTGTAGTTGAAACATCCACACAATTGTAAATAGTACCACACATGCACAGTTGCACACATTTGTAAATAGTTTGCCAAATTGTTTTGTCAAATTGTTACACTGTTGAATGTAAATAAACTTATTTTGCTATCAAAAAACACGTTTTCATTGTTGGTGGTTGGTAGCGTTTTACAGAAGTAAAGCAATGTTTAGGTGTTTGTGGCATCATTCATGGAAAAAAAAGTGTCAAATTCACTAGAGTTCATGAAATAATATCGTTTCACAAAAAGCTTGATTTCTACGTATTTTGGTCCAAAACAGAGCATTTGGGTGAAACTAACCTATTTTCTATTGTTGATTACCGAAAAACTGAATAAGGTAGTGAAGGGAAAAAATAACCATGGTTTGATATGTCCTCAACAATTTGTAAATAAAGGGCGGGATCAGCCTGGGAACTCTTCCTTGTTTATACTACAGCCTTCCCTGCTTCGCAAACATGTTTTCGAGAGTGTCTGGGAGAGGGCTTGGACAGCCCGGTTTCTCACGCTCACAACTTTTTGCTAACGAATAAAAGACGGAGCGGCATACGGTCCGGACGGAGTCAGCTGTGGAACATGTACGATTGCCCAGCCGTTGTTGCAGCTCGCTTCACCCGGACCGTAGGCTCCCCGGTCTAGTGTCAAGGTAACCGCTGATGATGATCATATTATGCTGCTTAACGTTGTTGTGTATTGATTGCTGTTTGCGGGGAATGAAAGGTATAATCATTCTAGCACAGCGCAGGTGTTGATTACTGTTTGCGGGGAATAAAAGGTACAATAATTCTAGCAAATCGACTGTTTGCGGGGAATGAAAGGTATAATCATTCTAGCAAATTGAGTCGTGATTGTTGCTGTTTGCGGGGAATGAAAGGTATAATCATTCTAGCACAGCGCAGGTGTTGATTACGGTTTGCGGGGGATAAAACGTACGATTATCCTAGCACAGTATAAATGTTGATTGCTATATGCGGGGAATAAAAGACACAGTTATTCTAGAAAAAATATATCAAGTCTCTGTGTATTCATTGTTGCCGACCACTCACAATCCTGCATATAAATATAAAGGTGAAGTAGTGTTTTCCACAAAACAGATAGAAACAAACATTTTTTTTCTGATGAAAGATGAGAGTTCTATCTTTCATTTGGTAGTATCTGTGTTTCCATAGTCCAAACACAACATTTTCTGTGGACCTTGAAAGATCAGTCAAAATGCTCTAAATCAGCTGGCACCCACATGTTCTCTTTTCTGAAAATGGTTGGCAGTCAAAGAGTTAATCACATCATGGAATTTTGATTAATCACGATTAATCGCTTCATTAAAAAGGCTTTTTATCAAAAAAATGTGCCTGCCAAATTTAAAGGGCACCTGTTATGTGTTAATCCTTTCGACATTTATTATTATGAGGACGTCTTCAACATTTCTTGATTCACTGCACACGCTCATCCTCCTCTTTTTTCAAACGCAACCTGTGCTACCTTTAACGTAACCTTAACCGTAACATGCAATTCAGAGATAAGAACATCTAACTTCATTCATCACTATGAAACTACTAGCGCGCAGGGCATAGCCTTTTTTGAGAGAGCAGCCCTGCTTCATGAAAGTGAATCATTGGCCACCCCTTCCCAGAAACTGGATTTCATTACCATGATGACTACTGGCCACATTAAGGATGGCTGCAGGTTGACCCGAAGTGTAAAAAAATAAGCAAGTGTGAACTGAAAACACAACAAGTCTAAAAAAGTGCTTTTGAATTGTTCCAGTGTGCTTGTGCAGGGCCGGCCCAGGGCATAGGCAAACTAGGCGGTCGCCTAGGACGACATTTAGTGGAGGGGGCGCCAAAATGCAGGGCAAAAAAAAAAAAAAAGATACAAAATATTTCCCCCCCTCAGGTTTTCTAAAATAAAATATGTAAATGACCTTGCTATTATTTTTGTTTTTGCAATTTTGTATTGCAGAATTGCGTTGTTTTATTGTGGTATTATAATATAGTTGATACTTTTATTTTGAAGGATACAGGAAAATGTCTTATAAACCATTAGGAACTGAGTAAGTAACCGACGTACTGCCATTAGTAGTGCAGAGAAGACGTGTGCGCGCAACAGGAAATCAGAGAAAACTGAAGTTTACAACTAATTCAGTGAACGATTCTTGAGCACCTGGCTGAGAAGGGAACGAGGTTTGTATTGGAGCAATGTTTCATTGTTTACCTAATGTTATATTTCATGTTCATTGTGTAATTTACTGCATAGTAAAACGTTACCGTTTTCGTCCACTGGAGTGTGCTAACGCTCCTTGGTAAATATTTAGCAATGCTATTGCTCAAGATTCTTTTTTATTGACTAAGAATCTGTATTTTTCTGTGGTTTATTTTTGTTTTAAGGTATTTATGAAGGCAGCAGGCAAGGTTAAAATGTTTATTTACAATATAAATTGTACTCAAGAGATTGTCAAGTCTATAAAAGGTAATAATTGAAGGCAATTCATTTATAGTATATGGTAGGGTGGGAGGACACACCATTTTCTTACGTTCTATTGGGGTGTTACTAAATTCATGAAAATGTCCGGTTGGCATTGCGTGACTAATAGGAGGTGTAGTACACTGTGTAACTGCGACTGGTCCCACAATTTCAAGGCCGCGGCCAGTGTCCTCTTTTTTTGGAAATGGGAATATGGTTACCCTAGTATATGGCTTAAATACGGTAAAATGATGCACAAAACATACCTTTGAGTTACTAATGGCAATTTTTTGTTTGTTTGTATTGTAGCTCTTACAGTGTGTTCACTCAAAGGAAGTTTTAATAAAAGTTGCGAACCATCAATTGGAGAGACCACCTTTATTTCAACCAAGGATGCTACAAAATGTTATAGAGCATATATATTTTACATTATTACATTACATTATTTACATATGTTATATTATACCGCATATATATTTAATATAATAATTATTTTTTTATGACTTCTAGTCTAGTAAATATGAGATCATGACCTGGCACCCTGAATCTGACCTGCTGCTGCTGTTTACAGTGAAAGGTAGGGGGAGGGGTCGCGTATCGAGTGTTAGCGTTATTGATAGATGGATGGCTAGCTTATGTTGTTGTTTATACATCAAAAACCTTTACACTGAAAAGGTCCAAGCCCTCAGGTACTGCATTAAGAAAGCGGCAAAAGGAGGAGGAAGAAAAACGAGCCCAGGGTACAGGCACGTATGTCAGTCAATCACAATTGTCTTTAAAAATAAACATAAAAAAAGCGTTAATTTTCGTAAATTTTTCGAAGTTTCCCGTCAATTGTTAACAAAATGGGTGTCCGTCATTGACCTCATTATTTTTATTACTTTGTATATGTATCTTACACAAATATATTGTACATAGTTTGAATTTTTTTTGTAGTTAATAATGTCAGCACAGATTACACTAAACAGTTGTATTGCATTGTACTTATGCTATTTATTTGTATTACTTGTACTTGTCTGGGGCGGTGGGGGCTACAATTTACACTTTCGCCTAGGGCACCAAATCACCTAGCCCTGCTAGCGCGGGTAAGCTATTTACAATCACCAGCTGGTCAAACACGAAATATGAGTTATTTACTGAATTCATAATACAAAACACCACCCTAACATAACATGATAATAATATTGTAGTAATGTGACCTTCAAAGTTGTTTTGGGCTAGAGAACAAAATATACAACGTGATATGTTTTTCTTTCCCTGCTAGCATTTGCTTCAAGCTTGTGCAGGTGTTTCAACTTTTGTGGTGACAATGGTTGACCGGTGGCTGACATCGGCTTCCCTGATTGGTAGCATCAGAGGCTCAACCCCTTTTAAAAAGCAGACCTGTGATGACGACAGGAGGGAAATTTCATCTCTCCTTCCAACCGGTCACAATTTAGAGAAATGTACGTAACTACCACTGCGACTTGAGACTTCAGGGAGTTAGGGCCCCCGACTTCATCATGACCCCTTAATAACAGTGGCCATTCAGAATGTGACAGTGATTTAAGAGAGCTTCAAAACTAACGGTAACATGATAAACTCTAGAGCAAATATAGAAGCAGAAAAACAAAAACATAATTTTAAAAAAAAGTAGTACGCTTTTATTATTGATTCAGAAATAATAAAAATCTATAATACTGATTCTGGTACATGCCATGAAACAATCTCTCTGTTGGATACATATTGCAGAGGATTCCAGTAACAAGGTCACCCTTGGTCTATGGTGCTCTGAGAAACACATGAATAATTAACTGAGGCTCATATCACGTTATTTGAGCAGCATGTGAAACAGTGTGTGTCATATTATGTATGTGTGCATGTGCCTGCTGAATATTTACTATCCACAAAGGAACATATTCCTATTCACACAAAACATCCTGCTGGGTTCAGTGTTGCAGGGCAGGGAGGATGACCCCAGTGCAGGACCCAAAACCCACCCTGTAACCGTCTCTTTCGCAGTGACCTGGTAAGAGAAAAACGCATCTGATGATGAAGCCACTTCATGTTTCCCTCCATCTATTCTATCTTCATCTGACCCCAGTTATTATGTCCATAGAAATCACATTAGCTGTTATATATATGGATTTAATTTAATCTTCATTAGGCTTATTGATCTTCGGCCAGGCTTTGGCTGACCGAAACCAACTCATTCTTTATTTTAACCAACTGATAAGAGTGTCTATTTTGTTGTTTCCTGATCAGTATGATGATTTGTTACTTTTAACCTGTAATGGTGACTTCATCTCCATCCCGTAGGAAGGTTCTGGTTTCTCTTCCACCAAGATCAATGCTCTTGGATCCCCTCCATGATAGTTCCAGCATGGAGCCAAAACTCTTTGGATCCTTTTGGGAGACAGTTTATGTGCACTGTATATTAGATGGATACCACAAATGTACCACAAGAGCAAAGTTTATGATATACTTCAAGGACCCTATTAGCTCCTTTCTAAAATTCTTATTTTGTGCATAGTATGTAATAAACATAAAATGCAATTTATTAAGGGACGAAAAACATTGAAAGCTATGAAAAGTTCTGAGGGAACCCTGCTACTACCCTGGCTACCTGGTCCTTTGTTTCATTTTTTTCTTAGAAATAAATATTTCCGTTTGAATGATAATATATATATATATTATGTGAGAAGTCCTTATGTATAAGTAAATTATGAGTAACAAAAAAATATGTACTATTGAACATTTAAAAAATTTAAACTTTCAGCTTCGCTCTACTATATCCTATAATTTTTAAAGTGAAGCAACAGAATAACTGCAAAACACAAAAAAAATTCAAATTAGAATATGTAAAACTGAAAGAAAAAAATCAGCATTCAGATACCGGTAAGTCTTTAATTGGCAAGATTGGTTTCTTCGGTCTGGCATTATCTGCCCTGGTTTTGAGAAGATTCTTTCTAAGAGGACTGATGTTGCTACAATATACAGTCATTGTAGGCTACAGTTGACAAATCACGAGCGTGCACACTGCAGTGCACGCAGGAACTGGAGCTTGTATTAATTTGCATGGTGCACCGCACGAGGGAAGCTTGAGCATCTATTAATGATCAAATATCTACCCTTCCCCCCCTCTGGCCAGTACAGAAAGAACGAGAAGGCAGCTCCCACCTAGGAGCCGGCTCCTGTCGTTTTACTTGTTTGCGAACGACACATCACTACTTAGCGCCACTGAGCCGAAAAGAGCACACGACAATGACATGTAACATGACATGGCCAAGACTATTTATTTGTCACTGCTGTTATTATGTACAAAACACAATATTGTAGTGATCTTTTTACCCCCAATTAAGAGCTTCTTTATTTTTTTTATTTTTTTTTACAAAATTGTGAGTTTTATTTATTTTTATTGCCAACCTCCCCACAATATTGTGATAATTAGCATATTTTGAGGTTCATATCGTGATATTTATTGTATTGTGACGTTTGGATATCATTACTTCCCTAGTTACGATATATACAGGTAGCCTATATGAATGAAATGTAATGTCTGTGTCGTCAGACACTTACATGTCCACTAATGGTGCCAGAAGCCAGCAGGTCTCCAGGTCTGACGTTGCAGCCATTGACTGTGTGATGAGCGAGCTGCTGCTTCATTGTCCAGTACATGTACTAAAAACATGGAAGAGATGAGCATTTTATCAGAAGCAGACGTAAAGAGAAGCGTTCAGGACTCACAGGATGTCATCACTGCTCTCTTGACTGGTTTCGGTAAGAGACCAGACTACCTGTCAAATAATCATTTTGTTGCGATAGTAGGTGTATCTCTGGCCATGTTTTGGCTAAAGGTTTGGGGTGGTCTTTTTTTTTTTAAAATAGATAGCTATTAATGTATGTAGGCATTTAATGTATTTAGGATTACAGTACTGTACTCATTTTAATTTTGGATTTAGGCTTTAGTTAATAGCAATTGTTAGTTAATTTAACATGGAAAATATTACCTTGAAGTTTGAATTGCAGATGTTCAAAGATTCTTTCATAAGTTGCCCTGAAGGAGAGAAAAAAAATATGACTAAACAAGTTTCACTACATAATACCTATAACATATACCCACCAGACACAACATGCACAATCTAATGATGAGTTAAGTATGAAATGAACAGTGTGTTCTCATTTTCAGTAGATGTAAAACTGTTTTTCAACCAACTCAGAACATGTGCGCCTGTGTTGGAAAATTATGTGAGCAGAAAGGGTTAAAATACTTTTGGTAAAGAATAGGATGAATCACATTGTATAATATGAAACCAAGTGTATGAAAGACCGGAATAATTGTGTAACCCTCAGTGTACAGTATGTGAGTCAGCTGACAGAGCGAAACAAACTTTGTGTCTTCCATACCTTTTAGTGATACAAACAGATTGATGTTGAATGTGTATGGATCTTCATGTCGGAGGTAGGGGAGTGGTTGTGGATCCTGCAAGAATGGATTGGGTGGGGGCGGGGGGTTAAAAAAACGAAATTATATAGCAATCATAAAAAGTCATTCTAGACTTCCGGCGGACGTGTTCGATGTAGGACGTGTGTAACGGGAGGTCTTGGTGAATGTGATTATAAATACGTTTATTGACATCATAGCTTGACCACAGTGCGCTGTTGTGAAGTGTTGGGATTGTGACTTGTTACTATACGTCGGCCAAATTGAAATTCCAAGTATGTCGAGTCTTAGGATGAAGACTGACTCCGCCAAGTCTGGTCGCGGTAGGCCGGACCCTGAGAAGCCGAAGGCTAATGAGGAGATGCTACGCTGCATCAAACTAATGATGGACGAGCAACGAACGGCGATTGTCTCCAAATTCGATATCTGAGTCAATTAGGAAGGCTCGAATCTCGACCGCTTTTAAACCGATGGAAGCTAGAGTGCAAACTGAGGTGGGTAAGCTAACTGCGCGGGTAGACTCGCTGAATTAAAAGAGCGAGGATTTGGAGGTATGCACCAGGTGGAACAATATTTGTTCGGTGGGCCTGCCTGAAGGATCTTAAGGACTGAAACCCACACAATTCGTCGCTGAACTTTTACAAGGTTTATTGGGACTCGACAAGAAACCCGCACTGGATAGGGCCCACAGCACACTACGAGCTAAACCGAAGGAGGGCAAACCATCGCGTCCGATGGTCATCAGGGTGACGAAGTTCTTTATTTTGTGAAATTGGAAAATATTAGACTAACTTTACCTAAAAAAGCATCGTCATTTCACAAAATAGAACTCCCTTTTTGTCTTCTGTTAACACTGCAAATTGTCAGATTATGCCTCAGTAAGGCCTTTCAGTTCACCTTAATTTCTATTTGGATTGTTTATTCATGCACATGTTTTCTTTATTAATGGCCAGATGTGCATTTGTTTTGTCTGAAATCTGTATTTTATGACTCGTATTTAACTTTCATATGTCCAGGTTTGCCTAGAGTAGATGACGGGGTGGGTGATCTGGGATATTTCTCATCTGTTGTGAATACTGTTGGACGTTGGCATTTTATTCTATGTGAAAACTCAATAAACAGACGGTTCAAAAAAATTAATTCTATTAAATAATTTAACAAACATATAATAATGAAAACATACATTCTAACCACAAAATATTAGAAATCTGGCCCATGCTACAGCACACACATCATTACACATATCCATCCATCTTCTTGACCGCTTGTCCTCACAAGGATTGCAGGAGGCGCTGGATCCTATCCCAGCTGGCTTCGGGCAGTAGGCAGGGTAAACCCTGAACTGGTTGCCAGCCAATCACAGGGCACACAGAGACAAAGAACCATCCACACTCACAATCACACCTATGGACAATTTGGAGTGTTCAATTAACCTGCCATGCATGTCTTTGGATTGTGGGAGGAAACCGGAGTACCCGGAGAAAACCCACGCAAGCACGGGGAGAACATGCAATTTCCACCCAGAAAGGCTGAAGCCTGGACTCACGTCCTCTGCACTGGCACGTGCCTAACCAGTCAGCCTGATTTTTACATTTTTGAGGCGGGATTCACAACCTTTATCTGATGTTTTTACTGTGTGTTTTTCACACGCCGTTTTTTTTAAAGGGAATTAGAGGAGGCACTTCGATTGGCTGTGTTAATGCCCACAATTGTGCAAACTGCCCGTTTCTAACTGTGCCAAGCTTCGTGCATCTGCAAAAATACCAACACTTGGTGTAGCCCGGCCATTGGCACAGTTAGACTTGCGCTGGGCATGAATATAGAGCCTGTAGTGTTTGCATCCACGGTTATGACCTGAATGGGATTCTGCTCCGCAAAGGGTAACAAGGCCTCCATGGGGACCACCCAAGGTGAGATGGTTGTTCCAAAATTCTTCCCCAGGAATGGACCCAAAGGAACATACTCCCAAGCTTGGATGTCTCGAGCTGGAAGAGATTATACATGAGCATGAATGTTTATGGTCTTTTTACCCAGATAGCAAGCAGACAGGTCAATATTCTTTACATTCAAACCTCTTTCCTCATTGCCCCATCTATGAATTTATTGGAGAGGGGGACTAGAAAGTGTGTTTGTGTGTGTTTGATGACTAATCTCCAGAGCAGGAATGGGCAAGCGGCAGCCCCCGCCCATACTCGTAGTGGCACAATTTTTTAGGGCCCGAGCAGCTACCGTTGCGAGGTCCCTATCTTCTTCTTTTTCGTCTTTGCAATCGATCTCATTTTTGGGCACCTAAACATTTACGAAAACTCACCAAACCTTGCTCACTCTTCGGGGTCCGCGAAAAATTTGATATTATGAAGTTGCCATAACAACATAATAACAAATAGCGGCCTCTAGCGTGGAAAAATATGCACCAATCCCGGTACGTTTGACCGGGGGCTACTAAAATTGGAAGGCACGTGACGCGCCGCAAGACACAAAAAAAAGCCAGTAGAAGCCATATCCTAAAATGTACAGGAAGTGAGCTATGAATTTTTGAATGTAAAATTTTGGCCCATTTTTGCACATTCACTGTGGTCATTCTTTTTGCCCATTTGCCAACAGTTTTCATCCGATTTACTTCTAACTTGGCATACATCAGCTCAAGACCCGGGACAATAACTGGGGAAAAAATCTTTTTTGAAATACTATATGACGGGACCTCAATTTTTGCCTTAATATTTCCTTCATCAAAAAAGAGGAAATGCTTAATAACTCCGCTGTACAAGCTCCAAAAAATCTCAAACTTTCCATGCATTTTAATAGCCACGGCCTGAAAACATCTATATGATAATATTTGGTTATACATGTAGCGCCACCAAGTGGTGACAAGAAATGTCATACTTTACATTTTTATCTATTGTGCCGAGCCCTTTAGAGGGATCCAGTTGAAATTTTGTTAGGAAAGCCTTAAAATGTTGATCATGCCCAACACCGAATATTGTAACTTTTCGCCAAAGGGCGTGACTGATGATTCACCGTGACAATAAAAGCTGCTTGACCCAGATGATCCTATCTTCTCAAAATTTCACACATTTGATGAGAGTCTAGGTCTGAATACATCTGCGAACTTATACTTATTCGTACTTTTAGCGCCACCTACTGGCAATAAAAAAAAAAAAATCTTCAACTTTTTTCTCCAACCACGTTAACTGGATCTACCTCATATTTGCTCAGAAGAGTGTTTAGGCCTTCATGATGTCATAACACGAATATTGTGAGTTTTCGTGAATCGTTGTGGGCGTGGCAAGGTACTGTTTGCCAAGAAAACAACGCCAATTTTGAGGGCCTAAACATGCACAGAAACTCATGAAACTTGTCACAACTTGACCTTGCAAAATGAGCAATATTTTAGCATGTATTGTGCTATTTTTACAAAAATTACTCACTAGTGCCCCCTATAATTTTTTTACGAAGCAGCCCCGGTTGTACGTTTAAGCAAGATCTACGAAAAATAATTGGTATTTGAGGGAGCCAAAGACAACAACAAAATCTCTTGGACCCATATGCTTAAATGAACAGGAAGTGAGCTACAATTTTTTAATGTACGATTTTTGCAAATTTTTGAACATTTACAGGGGGCATACTCTTGCTCATTTCTCCTACACGTTTGATCCAATTGACTTCAATCTTGGCCTGGACCATGTCAAGCCCTGGGCCAGCAACAGGGGGAAAAATCTTGAGTTTTCTAAATACTATATGATGGGGGTGGGACATCATATTTTGTGCTTCATATTTCCTTCGCAATGAAAGACAAAATACGTAATAACTCCCCGGTATGCTCCAGAAAATCCCAAACTTCGCTTGTATGTTTATAGTTATAAATATAGCGCCCCCTAGCCCTTGGGTCGACAAAAAAAAAAAAAATTACGACACCTAATGTATTTTGTCCCAAATTTGGATACTCTTTTTAAGTGTGATAACTGTTATTAATGATTTTTTTTTTTTTACTTTCCACCACTCACTGTTCAGTGACATCAGAACAATCCATATATAAAATAACTTATTGATTTATTTATTTATGATGCCCTTGAGGGTCTTATCATTGACCAAAAAGCCTTACAAACTCATCACACCTGGCAAAAAAAATTCCATATGTAAAGGTTTATTATGCCATTTTCAACGAAATTCTGCTTCCAATGTGCCACTACCCCAACGTGCCACTACCCCAACGTGCCACTACCCCAACCTGCAAGTACCCCAAAGTGGCCCGGGCTGCAAGGGCCCTTTATAGATGCCCGCAGCTCTATTTTTAATTTGTTTTTTATTATAAAGATGTTTCCGTACTTGATCAGATTTTAGTTGTAAAAACATTATTTCTCTTTTGTAGGGCTGGGCAATTTTGCCTAAAAACTAAATCTCAGATTTTTAAACAATTTTTAACAATCAAAAAAATTTGATTTATGATTTTTTCCCCCCGATTTTATATTATTATTATTATTTTTAGTATTATTATTATTTTACATAAACCAAGAACTTTAAAAAGTGTTGCTTTTATTTTATCAGTTAACACAATTAACCATATTTCTTCTCTTGGAATCAATGTGCAAAACTTCTACCTTGAATCAAATACTTCTGGAAATGTAAATCAATGTGTTGATAAAGTAGAAAAGTACAACTTTTTTTGGTCAACTTTGTTTTATAAGCTAAACAGTGTTATTTGTGTCCCTCAATGACACAAATAAACATCACATTTTGGCTTTAATGTAGGAACCGAGATCTGAGCTTGTCATGCCCTCCAACTGTCTGCTGATTTTACAAGTACAAGTACTGTTATGTAAATTGAGGTGGCTGTTTTGCCATGACTGGCAAATTTCCTTTTAGCGTTATTTGATTGGCCAGTCCCCGGATTAAGAAAGTCTTGGCCTGCCGTAAATCGGCTATTTTACCGTGATTAGTCCGCTTCACCAAGTTCACCCCATCCTATAGATCTCCTTTCACTTTTTTTGTTATCAGCATTATTAGCCCACGATACTACATTTCATAAGGATTTTATGTCATAAACAACGCAGATGCTGATAAGTGTCACGGGCACGGCGAGTTAAAGTAAGCTTGTCTTTCATACCGCTGTTAGTGCTTGCAAAGTGAGTCCGTCTTGGCGAGATAGCGTACATGTTGCGACCACGCAGCGGCCTAAACGTGCACATTTGTGCTATTCACATATGCTTGTACGTGCACATTTGTGCTATTCACATATGCTTGTAAATGTCTATAAGCAATCAGGATAAAATATCCAATTAGAGCAGACTAAAGATTCCTCGCTCCGATGATTGACCAATGTTGGAGCCGTTAAGAGCAAAACTATCGCTAGCATTTGAGTTGCGGCAAAATAACCAATGCCTAAACAAATGGCGTGGGGCAACTTGAGAAATATACTTGCGGCTAGGTAGCATGAGTTGTACATATCTGGCTTCTCCCGTATTCAGCAGGTGGTGAAATTGAGTCTTATTAGCGAGGTGCAACGTGTCCGCTTTGGTGATCGCTCTTATTGTGCCCCTTTCTTGTCATACGTGCTTTCTTGTGTTAAATACTCCTCCACGGAACATGGTACACTGTTTTTTTCCCCGTTTTTTTTAGCGGGAGTTTGTTTGCTGTTATCCTCCTGTATGGAGTGTGTGAGGACAAGACTAGCAGAGCTAAAGCTACGGAAGCGCATGGGGGCGAAAGCCACGGGCGCAGCGCAACGAAAGGGGGAAAAAAAACTTGATTTTATAATTTTTTTAATCGTCCACAACAAAGCCCTACCCTCTAGATTGCTCTTCAATCAGAGAGCACGAGAGGCTGCATCACGTCAGCACCAAAAGCTAATCAGATCAAGAAATCTGTGTCTTTCAAGTAAAATAGGAAGCAAGTTTTATGTTCACCAAATAAAAATGCAAATCGATGTGCTTAGTGCATTTAGATGCTATTAGCCATGAAAGATTTTAACCTAAGTCTCCATTGTTTACACCTATGCTCATGGCTTGCTGCTCATTTGAGTTTCTTGTCTTTCAATTTCCTTGGGTATCGTTTGTGGACTGAGTCTGCTGATGTGCACCTGCAAACTATTGTAATCTTTGAGGGTTTATTTGCCCAGCAGCGGTAGAAAAGACTTGTCAGATTACTAGCTTTGCTTACTGTCATGCGTGTCACCTTTTGGAGGTTTTCCAATTAATAGCAGTTCCCATTCCACGCTTTCATTCTAGTACTCCTTTATTGACAAACGGATATCTTGAAATAAGAAGTAAAGGGAAAATAATGACAAGAAGTTATTCAATACTCATGCCCTTAACTTATTGTATGACTGTTAAAGTTACAAATTAGACGTGTGACATTAGCAGGGTTGGGAGGGTTACTTTTAAAATGTATTACGTTAGTTACAAGTTACCTGCTAAAAACTGTAGTTATTAGCGCAATCCAAGTACCATAATATTAAAGTAATGTAACTGGATTATTTTGGATTACTCCAATACCAAGTATGCTCATGAAGACAAAAGATAAAAATAAACGGACAGACAGACAGACAGAGGGAGAGGGAGAGAGAGAGAGAGAGAGAGAGAGAGAGAGAGAGAGAGAGAGAGAGAGATATGATAGATTGACTACATTCAATATGGCGGAGAGGCTGACGTATGGTGTAATGGACACAATTGTGCAACGAGGTGTCTATGGGCACAAGATCAGTAGCCGTAGCCGGTCGGAGGTTGCGTTTACGGTGAGCGCCTCAGACAGAAACGTTTGCTGACCAACCGCATGCATTTGATAACAGTTAATATTTAATAAGGCAATGACGCCAAGGATGTTGAAATCACTTCTGCTTCAGACAACTGAAACATAGATTAAATAGACTGTATTAAGTCTACAGATGCATAATGGCCGCTATGCGGGCTGCTAAACAAGCGCTTAGGAAAGAAATAAAGCGAAGGGTTGCACTCTTAAATCAGCAGGAAAAACACCGACAGTCTTTAATCGTTTGCCAAAAGGTGAGAGAGAGAGAGAGAGAGAGAGAGAGAGAGAGAGAGAGAGAGAGAGAGAGAGAGAGAGAGAGAGAGAGAGAGAGAGAGAGAGTCACTGAATATAAAACTGATTTATAAATCAATTAAATTTAAAGGTTAATGCTCATAAGGGGTCTAATCGTCATTTCAAAAGTAGAGTAGAGTAACTGATACTGATGTCCAGGCTTGGGGAGTAACGGAATAAGTACCACAATTACGTATTCACAATACAAAAAAAATGTAACAGTATTCCGATACAGTACAAGAAAAATCAGGTTACAGCAGATACATTTATTAAATTATGGATGGATAGGTAGGTAGATAGATAGATAGATAGATAGATAGATAGATAGATAGATAGATAGATAGATAGATAGATAGATAGATAGATAGATAGATAGATAGATAGATAGATAGATAGATAGATAGATAGATAGATAGACAGATAGTCATCTAATGAGGTAAAGTAAAGATTTGCTTGCTAACAAAGCTGTTGTTGCTGTAATGTGGAATGGGGGAAAAGGGACAAATTATGCTTTTAAAAGCACCATATTCCATGGTAGCTCATTTCACCCACACACTAATAATATGAGGATGACAATACGTGACATCTACTGCAAAATGAACTGTGGATCACATACATTATGGTGAAGCGGCGGCTAGCAAGAAGCTTAGCGTAGCATGCCGCAGGACTTTCAGCTCAAACCTTTTCTTTGTTAAAGATAAAATCGGACCTTCAGCAAGCCAAGTGTGTTCCAAATAGTAAATACCGGTAAATAGCTTTTAAACTGACACAACACAATCACTATCGCTCTCTTGTTCTCTCTATTGTTCTCGTTCTCTCTCTCTCTCTCTCTCTCTCTCTTTCTCATCATATAAATTGCAATCTCTCGAAATACATCCCCCATTTTTAATAAACCTATATACCTGTAATCTGATTTTTCCTGTACTGTAACGGAATACAGTTACATTTTTTGGGGTATTCTGAATACGTAACAGCGGTACTTGTATTCCGTTACTCCCCAAGCCTGGACATCTGTATCAGTTATTATTGTTTAACGAAAAAAGTTGTATTGTTTTTCTACATAACTGTAGACCGGTTATCGTCTGAATATATAGTACTTGATAATTGTGTCAACGATAAAGTAAGCCTATGCTTTTTTCAAGCTGCTAGCAAGATGTAAAGGAAGACCCACTTCACTCTTCCCCTCGCAACTCTGACTAAAGCCACAGCCCTCACAAATGTGCACACGACAGAAACGCTGTAAAACGTGCACTGTAAACGAGATTACATTAGCCACGGCTGCTAGGTTGGTAGCATGATTTATTCATGTTGGGAAGAAGTCAGTCTTGCCAAATCCAAATCAGTTCCAGTCTCGGGACGTTGACTACCTAAATGCTAACATGTTTTAAGACACGTCATGACTCGTGACACGCATCCTGTGGCACCTCCAAAATAAAAGTCACTACACACTCCACCTGTCAATACCCCTTTATTGTGACAAGGTGCGACACGACAGGCGCACACGACTGCACCGGTGGAAACGGCTTACGCTACACAACAGGGCCAGCCCTAGGTGATTTGGTGCCCTAGGCGAAAGTGTAGATTGTTGACCCCCCAGACAACTATAAGTAATACAAATACATAGCATAAGTACAGTGCAATACTGTTTAGTGCAATTTGTGCTGACATTGTTAACTACAAAATGTTTTCAAATTATGTACAATATATTTGTGTAAGATACATATAAAAAGTAACAAAAATAATAAGATCAATGACCGACGCCCATTTTGTTAACAATTGACGGGAAACTTCGAAAAATTGATGAAAATTAACGCTATTTTGATGTTTATTTTTAAAGACAATTTTGATTGACTGACATACATGCCTCTACCCTGGCCCGTTTTTCCTCCTCCTCTTTTCGCCGCTTCCTTTATGCAGTACCTGAGGGCTTGGACCTTTTCATTGTAAAGGTTTTTGATGTATAGACAACAACATAAGCGAGCCATCCATCTATCAATAGCACTAACACTCTGAGATGATGCGCGACCCCTCCCCCTACCATTCACTGTAAACAGCAGGAGCAGGTCAGATTCAGGGTGCCAGGTCATGATCTCATATTTACTAGACTAGAAGTCATAAAAAAATAATTATTATATAAAATAGATATGCAGTATAATATATATATAAATAAAGTAATGTAATAATGTAAAATAAATCAAATATATATGCTCTATAACATTTTGTATCATCCTCGGTTGAAATAAAGGTGGTCTCTCCAACTGATGGTTCACAACTTTTTTTAAACCTTCCTTTGTGTGAACACACTGTAAGAGCTACAGTACAAATAAACAAAAATTAATAACTCAAACGGTATGTTGTGTGTATCCTTTTACCGTATTTAAACCATATTTTAGGGCAACCATATTCCAATTTCCAAAAAAATAGGACACTTGCCCTGGCCTTGAAATTGTGGAACCAGTTGCAGTTACACAGTGTACTTCACTTCCTATTAGTCACGCAATACCAACCGGACATTTTCATGAATTTAGAAAACCCCCGGACGCCCCAACAGGACGTAAAAAAATGATCAGTCCTCTCAGAGGAGGACACATTTGGCCACCCAACCATATACTATAAATTAATTGCCTTAAATTATTACCTTTTATAGCCTTGACAATCTCTTGAGTACAATTTATATTGTAAATAAACATATTAACCTTGCCTATTGCCTTTATAAATACCTTAAAACAAAAATAAGCCATACAAAAATACAGACTCTTAGTCAAGAATCTTGAGCAATAGCATTGCTAAATATTTACCAAGGAGCGTTAGCACACTCCAGTGGATGAAACCGGTAAGGTTTTACTATGCAGTAAATTACACAATGAACATGAAATATAGCAACATTAGGTAAACAATGAAACATTGCTCCAATACAAACGGTGCTAAAGAATCGTTCACTGAATTGGTTGTAAACTTCAGTTTTCTCTGATTTCCTGTGGCACGCACACGTCTTCCCTGCACTTGGAAGACGGCGCTACTAAGTACGTCGGTTACTTATGTCAGTTACTACCGGTTTATGAGACCTTTTTCTGTATCCTTCAAAATAAAAGTATCAACTATATTATAATACCACAATAAAACAACGCAATTCTGCAATACAAAATTGCAAAAACAAAAATAATAGCAGGGTCATTTACATATTTTATTTTAGAAAACCTGAGGGGGGAAAATATTTTGTATCTTTTTCTTTTTTTTTTGCCCTGCATTTTGGCGCCCCCTCCACTAAATCTCGTCCTCGGCGACCACCTAGTTTGCCTATGCCCTCGGCCGGCCCTGCACAAGCACACTGGAACAATTCAAAAGCACTTTTTTAGACTTGTTGTGTTTTCAGTTCACACTTGCTTATTTTTTTACACTTCGGGTCAACCTGCAGCCATCCTTAATGTGGCCATTAGTCATCATGGTAATGAAATCCACACTCGTCATTGGCCCAGCCGTTTCTGGGAAGGGGTGGCCAATGATTCACTTTCATGAAGCAGGGCTGCTCTCTCAAAAAAAGGCTTATTTCAACACGGATGCGTTAAGTGAAATACAATTCTTGATCACGAAGCTATGGCAAAGACCATTTGTGAGAATACATGAGGACTCTTTTAAATTGTAAATAATACAATATACAAAGTGTATCCGTATCCAAGCTTCTTTGACTAAGTAAAGCATTATTCCACACATTAAACGACAAGGCATTAGCAATTGGTTTACTTCTTGATTTAAAGATGTCATATTATGTATAGACAATACAGTGCAAGATGTAATGTGGAGCACTTTTGGTCCATCTGTCCATCAATTTTCTATTCCACTTATCCTGTTGCGGGTCATGCAGTTGCGCACTAATTTTTACTAAATCCAACATAAAGCACTTAACTTACTGCACTGCCCTCACCTACTTATTATTGTGCATTTAATGTTGATGAGTGATACATGTGCAGATGTTCTTACCACTCCAATCGTTCATGAGTACCATGCCAAAGATGTGTTCATGGGCTTTCTCAATAGGGATTGGCTCCCCAAGCAAATTCCTCCCTCCAACAAAGAAAGCCTACACACAGAATAAAACATGTATCTTTTTAGATATTAAAAGAAATTTCAATTTCAATGAAGTGAGCGAGAGATTTACAAGCATGCACGTGATTAGATGAGCGAAAGCTATAATCACCATCTCCAACTCAATGTCCAATTGCTTTGATGGGCCAAAAACAGGAGGTTTTGCTGCGACGAAGGAAAGTAACATTGCTGTAAATTCAGTCTGTATGTTTACTTGTACTGTTCTGTGTTCATTATTCATTTGGATAATGTAATATATAACAATGAAAAATTCAATAATATATTAAAAGGTGAAGGCTTTTTCTTTAACCAAACTATTACAATCTACAGTAAATATTTAACTACACAAACTCACATTGATGGACATTAGTGCGTATGTGGTTCATTTACATTTGGTCAACATTTATCAGCAAAGTCAGTGTAATGAATTTAAAGATACTCTGATCAGGTCTCATCTGTCCCAACGGTCGCCGAATGGGGGTGCCAGAAACAACCACTGATGATGCTCTTCCATGATATCCCACAGGAAGGCTCAACCTGAACAAAATAAAGTGCTGATTAAGAGAAAATAATAAATAATTAAGTTGTTTTAACTGATGTTTTCAATGTCATAATAATCTGAGGGACATTCTGAAATATGATTATACAAGTAGAACCAGGTTCTTTTGTGCAACATTCATGTCTGACCTCTGATTTATAGATAAAACAGTTTTGTCACGCACGGATAAAAGTATATAATAGTAAGCTCTTAACTATGTAAATGTTGCACAATTATTGAATTAAAAAACATGACAGAATGACCATGAAGCAGATGAGAATACTATCCTGTTAAGCATTTTCTCTGCATTGCTTTGTCGGAGCCCAAGAGAGAGTGATGCCTGAGCATGCCTTCCATGAGAGCCTAGGAATAAATGAAGGATGTTTGTGCTTCGCAACTGAGGCAGCCAAAGGCTACACTTATGCTGCTGTGGTACAATGCCCTTGTATTAATATGGGCAACGGCTATATCAATAAAATGAACTTTGGATCGTGCCTGTACATATCATTGATGCAAAGAGCATTGGATCGTGCCTGTACATATCATTGATGCAAAGAGCACTGGGCAGTTGGTTCCACTGTCCACACAGTCCTCTCTCGAACAGCGCTTGCCTGCAGATGTTATACCATTGAAGTTATAGTAAGTTATAGATTATTTATAGAAATAAAAATCATGAATAGTCCTTGCTACATCCAAGGAGTAATTTTTTTTTAATTATGTAGACTGCTTTTGATAATCTTTTGGTCAAAATTTTTGACCAAAAGTCAATTGTGTATTTTGTAAATATATCTATAAAAGGACCACTTGTTAGCAATTAAGTCATTCATTATTTATTATTTAAAAAGCTGCACTTTGCCACGTAAATCGTAAATTAAATCTTGCCATGGGTGGTGGCTTGGACTCCTATAAGTTAATAGCTTTTTGGGGCGTCCTATTTCACAAATTAAAACTAAAATGTATATTCCGTCGTGAGACTTTGTTGATCGCACGGATGTGAGATTGTATTTATGAATTGTGTGATATTGTGAAATAAACAAATGATCAAACAAAACAAACAGGAGTATTAATATTAGTTTACCAGTTTGGCATTAGAGCATTTTCCTTTCCACGAAACATGGTGCCAACATTAGTTGCATGATCCTTGGATGAATAGAAGTCAGTGTAATCACCTGTAAAAAAAAAAAATCAAAGTCACATAAATCACAGTGATTAACAGGCTGAAAATGTAACAATTAAAGCAAAATGTAATGTTATTTCATCTAGCAGAAACCAGATATCATGAATAATTTTCTCCCACATTTGAAGAAAACACTGCTACCTAGTGCTAATAAGTGTTAATGAATGAGCCGCTCCTAAAATCGAACAGCCCTGCTAATTCAGCAGCTATGTCATTACATTGCATTCATATTTGACCCAAGGTCTTATCTTTTGGCTCGTGACATGTTAGAGTTGCCCAATAAGTAACTTTTTGCCCTCTGTTTAATAATGTTCTCCTTCATTTTCAACACCTCTTTGGATTATTAACTTCCACAGAGAGAATCACATGCAATTTGTAATTTTTTTGCTTTTGTGTAAGTTGACCAAATAGTATCTGACACATTTCATCAAGGCACCTGGTAACTGTTTTAAATTGTGAACACGCACATTTGATCTTTTAATTGTTTAATTTCAAATCTATCCATCCATCCAGCCATTCATACCTGAATAGCTTATCCTCACATGGGTCGCAGGTGTACTGGAGTCTACCCCAGCTGTCTTTGGGCAGTAGGCGGGGTATCCCCTGAACTGGTTGCCAGCCAATTGCAAGGCATTCACAGACAAACAACCACTCACACTCACAATCACACCTAAGGACAATTTACAGTGTTCGTTCAATTAATGCAGGGTTTTTGGAATGTGGGAGGATACTAGAGTAGCCGGAGAAAAGCCACATACGGGGAGACCATGCAAACTCCACTCAGGAAGGCCGGAGCCCGGATTCGATCTCATGACCCATGCCCTAGGAGGCGGACGTGCTAATCAATCGACCACTGTGCCGCCCTAATTTCAAATCTCCCTGAATTGTAATAATTCTCTGAGATAATTTTCTATTTGGCCAAGTAGTACATTTATTGTGTGTCTGTGTTGATTTTGTGCACATGTGTGTACTGTAGACTTACCAATATCTGCAGGAAGATGCATAATGGCAGCGCTCTGAGGGACAAAAGCTCTGCAGACAAAAAAGAAAAAAGTTACCAGTAAGTTAAAACAAGAACATAATATACTGAGCAACCATAAAGCAATTAATTTAATAATGCATCAGATTTATATAGCGGTTTTCTAGACACTCAAAGACGTTTTACAATGCAATGGATACATTATTCAAACTCTCACACATTCACACTGTGGTGGCGGTAAGCTACTTAAGTAGCCACAGCTGCCTTGGGGCAGGCTGACGGAAGCGTGGCTGCAAGTGTGCGCCTATGGCACCTCCGACCACCACCAAACATTCGCACCTTCCATACACCAGTGTGAGTAGCACTGGAGGCAATGTGTGTGAAGTGCCTTGCCCAAGGACACAACGACAAATGACTCAAAGAGAGCGGGGATCAAACAGCCGACCTTCTGTTTACTGATTGACCGTCTCTACACCCTGAACCACGACCGCCAAATTAAATTAAATTAAATTAAGAAACGTATTTGATAACAAAAAAAAACCAACAATTGCCTAAGAAAAAAATAATACTTCTCCTTTGCATATCCTGTGCCAGAAAAAGAGGGGATGGAAGTGGAGAGTATGAAAAGTAAAAACAAACTAAAAAAAAAAACTGATGAAGAACAGGCAAACCAAAGTGCACACTCAAGGTGACTAAAACCAAAGTAGCTTACAAAATTACGAAATGAACATGCATTGGTAGCGTTTTAAAACATTTCAAATTAAATCAATGGTGTAGGAAAAAAAAGCTAAGTTTTTAACCTGGATTTAAAAGCATTTACACTTGTAGCTGACTTCACTTCTGTTGGCAGCTTATTCCATTTGTGTGCAGCATACCAGCAAAATGCAGCTTCACCATGTTTACTTAGAACTTTGGGCTCCACTAAAGAGCTCAGAGCTCTAGTGGGTTTTATATTCAATTAGCATTTCTTTAATGTATTCGAAATTTAGGATCCAAACCAGTCAGTAATTTATAGACCAATAGCAGAATTTTGAAATCTATTCTACAGCTGACTCGGAGCCAGTGTAAAGCCTTTAGGAGTGGAGTGATATGTTCGGATCTCTTTGTTTTGGTCATAACTCCATCTGCAGCGTTCTGAATGTGCTGCAACTGTCTAATGCTCTTTTGAGAGAGTCCAGTCAGAAGACCACAAATGTAATTACCTCATTCACTACCAGCCATTTTCACTGAAGCAACCCCCTTCGCTTCCGGCTGGTTTACTGGATTTTGACTGATTTTGCAAGGTCCACAGAATATTCTGTTCTATTGCTATAAAAAATAACAAATAAATACCAAAGGCAAGTTTAGAGTCTCTTCTTTCATCAGGAAAAAAAGTATATTTGTATCTGTTGTTTCCCAAACCTATTGGAAACATTGTAGAGAAGAGCTTATTGCAACATAGCCTTGGCTGATCTATTATTCTCTGCTGCCACATGCAGGCCATTTTTTGTAATAACTACCGTTTTTTGTAATAACTACCATTGCTTTAAGCGACCTCTTCAGGTCAGAAGCTGCATCAAAGCCTTTTGTATGCTCGAGCATTAAAAAAAAAACATAAAAAACATAAATACGTTTTTGGGGAGTCAAGGACAAAGTATTAAAAAACATATTTATACGTTTTGGGGTTTGAATGAGTTAAGTCTACTGGAGACAAAAGCGTAGATAGGCTTCTCTTGGTCTGCTTGGAGCATGCAGACCTTCAGTCGGGAGATGTTTTTCAGCTGGTAAGTAGTGATTGATTTGATATTGCTGAAAGTCAGCCATCCGAGATTTCGGGTTTGGTCTTTGGTTTCTACAGACAGTAACTGTAGGTGTTTTCTAACAGCAATTCTCTTTTCTTTATTGCCAAAGACAATTGCCTCCATTTTGTTTTGGTTTAGCTAAAGGACATTTAGGTTCAATTCAACCCCACCCAATTTCCCAGCTTTTTCAACAGTAGGCTATATTATGATCAACTGTATCAAATGCTGCACTGTGGTCCATTTAGTCAATGTAATAGTGAATGCATTGTGATTTTGGCCGGTCTTGCCCACTGTGATTTCACAAGTTGTCTGACTTCATAAATATGAAACACAATACACATTTTGAAGGTACAGTATGTGACACTGTTCTGACTGCTGTGAGGGACACGCTGACTTGTTTTGGCACCGTCAAGCATGGCAGGGATTTTACTGCGCTTAATGCCTTGTAGTATAATGTTGTATGTTCACAATCGTACAAAACAGTAGCTTGGTGAAAAAGATTAACTATACAGACTCACCTTCTACATAGAGTGCAGTCATCTCTTAGAGTGCTTTCATTGGCTGAGAGCAAAAACTGCAAAGTGCTTCTCGTCTCCTTCCATGCTTCATATCCCAGACCCATGAAAGCATTTAGTGTAGACTGACATATGGAGCATAATATCATATATACAGTCAAACACAACATTATGTATAAGCATGTAGAATTGGACAAGTCCTACAGTATGTAACATTGATTATTGTTTTAGAGTGTATAATATTATAAGTATTCTGCTTATGTACAGCTTACGCTACAACTATTGCAAGGTGTACTCATGCTAGGGTTGAAGAATGATTTAAAGAAAGATTACGATGCAACTTGAGTACCCTGTAGATACAGTAATATGTGTTAGTCTGCCCTATGACACACGCAGTATAATAGCACTGGGAGTCATACGTACTTGGTCACAACTCCACAATGTTTTTTGGTAAAAATGTTGATCATATAATTTTTAAACTTGCAAAAGTAAAAGGATAATGTTGTTTAATTCTGACTCCAGTAATACTATGGCAATCTTAGTGACATATTGAGGAAAATACTAGGGCTGGGCAATAAATATAATTAATTAGATTAATCAACATTATAAAAATCGAATCGTTGAAAATATGCTAAATCATGAAATCGAGGTGCATATTAAAAAATTAGGGCTGTCAAAATTAAAGCGTTAACTCTGGAGATTCATTTAAATTCTTTAAATCGTTTTAAAAAATAACTCAGTTAACTCAATTTAAATTACTTGCTGTTAGGGCCACCAGGGCGAAGATTGACAAACACAAACTATAGTTAGTTTTGCTTTCAGTTTTATTTGCTTGACGCTTCTTGGAGAAATCTCAAGTAATTAGTGGACTTTACAAAGCCAAATTCAAATAGCATATTAGTTGTATGTCTCTGGTGTATCATCTCAGAGCAAAATACCCTGGTCAAATTCCTTCCACAGGGCCTTGCAAATCAACCCTTCTGAAGTGTGCTGCTTGTCGGCAAAACTAAACCTGGAAGCGTTTTGGGAATTCTTTCTATGGGAAAAAATATGCCTTGAAAAGCTGAGCACATTTGGATTGTTTTGTTCAGCAGCTGTATTTTACAAAATAATTATATTCGGCAGTAAGTCGAATTAGTTTCCCGTGAGGGTTGCCCTTTGTCACCGATTCTGTTCATAACTTTTAAAGACAGAATTTCTAGGCGCAGTTGAGGGGGTCCAGTTTGGTGGCCTCAACATTGCATCTCTGCTTTTTGCAGATGATGTGTAGCTGTTGGCCGTGATCTCCAACACTCGCTGGAGCGTTTCGCAGCCGAGTGTGAAGCAGTTGGGATGAAAATCAGCACCTCCAAATCCGAGACCATGGTCCTCAGTCAAAAAATAGCTAAACCGAAAGGCAAAGCTCTCGATTTACCGGTCGATCTACATTCCTACCCTCATCTATGGTCACGAGCTGTGGGTTGTGACCGAAAGAACAAGATCCCGGATACAAGCGACGGAGTTTCCTCCGCAGGGTATCCGGGCTCTCCCTTAGAGAAAGGGTGAGAAGCTCGGTCATCCGGGAGGGACTCAGTGTCGAGCCGCTACTCCTCCGCGTTGAGAAGAACCAGTTAAGGTGGCTCGGGCATCTGGTTCGGATGCCTCCTGGACGCCTCCCTAGAGAGGTGTTCCAGACATGTTCCACCGGCGGGAGGCCCCGGGGACGACCCAGGACACGCTGGAGAGACTATGTCTCTCGGCTGGCCTGGGAACGCCTTGGGATCCTTTCGGAGTAGCTGGTTCAAGTGGCTGGGGAGAGTGAAGTCTGAGCTTCCCTGCTAAAACTGCTGCCCCCGCGACCCGACACGGATAAGCGGTAGATGATGGATGGATGGAATTCTATTCAAGGATCAAAGAAAGCTATCAGAACAGTCTTTGATTCTAAATATACTTTCTATTTGATTATTTTACATTAAATCATAGATTCTACTATATATATATATATATATATATATATATATATATATATATATATATATATATATATATATATATATATATATATATATATAATATAAGCAGAAGTGTGATTAATCGCGATTAATCATGGAAAATTGTGCGATTAATTAGTTTGAAAATTTTAAACCGCCTGACAGCATTAAACTAAATACATTTTTGTCTTTTTCTGGATTATTAAAAGTTGTCGTTCTTATGAACTGTTACATCCAAATGTTATTGTGAGTTGTAATTTTGCACAAGTGGCAGAATGCTATATGGGTGGTTTACAAGACATATTTACGCTAGCTCCCAACTACTTCTGATTCTGAATCAGTATACAGTACATAATTGTTGTCTGAACATTTTGCACAGGATTTATTTTTGAATAAATGAAATCTTTAAATAAATGTTTGTTGGGTTTATTAGATTAAAATCGATTAAAATCATAATCTTTATCAATCTTTTTCATAATCGCCCAGCCCGAAAATACTGTCCTTCACAATGCAAAACAATTACCTTTTGAAAGGCATCCTGATGTTTGGACATTATTGGTCCTTGAAACAGTGAGAGTATCACACCCAGGTCCAGTATCTGGTCTCCAATGGCGACACCAATGCGACGTTTGGGCTGAGGAAATAAAATATCTCAAATTAGCTCTGTGAGTCCTTGAGGATTCATTCTCACATTTTAGCATATACTGTAACAAAGCGTAATCATGCAAGAAAGAAAGTATTGTGTTAAAATTTGAAACCCATGTTTGGTCCTTTCTTGTTTAAATGGTAATTGGGGTGCACTTAAATGCAAGTCCATAGAACAAAGACCAAAAGCACTTACATTGTCCAATGTGGAGAATACGCCATATGGTAGGTTGTGGAAGGAGAAATCAGATGATGGTTCTACTTTTATAAAAGACATTTTCACTCCAGAGTTAGTATTAGTTTAACCTTGCTGAGTTACTGAGTGAGCACTGAGCAACATCTGCGAGAGTTTACAGATGTTGCAGCCTTTGGACCGGCCCGCCTGCTAACGCACATCCAATCACAGGCAGCCAGTCGGATCCACCCGAACTTGGGTCCTCTGAAGTTAATATAAACCAGTTTGTGGAATGACTTAGCACTTTTCCCCCCTTTACATTTAAGTAGCTGTGCATATAAGTTAAGATAAACCCATAAAGTAAAAGTCGTGCATGAACAACTTTACATTGTGATGTTATATGAACAGTACATTATACGTACGTCCAAGTGTTTACTAAATTAATTATTTAGGTTGACTTCCAACAGATATAAGATGTGTTATGGTTAGTTATTTGTTTGCGAAAGTTCTAACACGTGATGGTTTGAGCCGAGGACAACAGGCGTTGCTGGAGACGTGCGAATTTGGCGTTACCACGCGTCAAGGAAAAGTGTAGCGGTCTTGATTTATGCATGTAAAGTTGCAACAGCGCGTTGCCGTGTAATCCCCAAATCTCCCCCTAATATTTAATAAATCCATTCATTTTCTCAACTGCTTATCCTCACTTAAAAAAAGAAGAAAAACTTTCGAATTCATCTTCCGCGTTTTTGCGTCATTGTAGGTACACACCATACTGCTTGTAAATTGTAGCACAGAATCGTACGCTCACTTCGTCGCCATATTTGATGTGTCAAAGTGAAGCAACCGTTTGAATTCGGGATGCCTCATGCTTTTTCTTTTTTTTTTGTGGTGCACTCATATGTTCTCTCAGGCGAGGAAGCAAACTCACGCCAACCTCCACCCGGAGCCCTGGGATGCCTTATGCTTTTGGAGACGTGCGTTGAAGTTATAACGTAGCTCAGAATTGTCAATTGACATTTCTGATATTCCCGCCATGCAACGTAATGAAAATGCTTCCTTTGCACAGTGAAAACAGACAGTCGATTGTATTGCTTTTGCCTGTGACTAGCATACAAACCAGGAATATTGTTATAGTAGTCAAATGACATTTCATCACATTTTTAAATCAAAATATTCCTCACAAATCAAATTACACTGATCCGGAGTCCAATGCTTTTCAATGAGCGGAGAGCTTCTTTTCACCGAGTTGACCGCCATTTTGACATGCGACATAAGATCAGAATTGTCAATAGTCAATGCCATTAGGTTGATTAATTACTTTTGATTGTACTTGGCCATTATATCACTTTGCGGAAAGTGAACATTGTAATTTAATCATTTGTTAAATTGTTGATGTAAGTCACTGAATATAAAACTGATTTATAAATCAATTACATTTAAAGGTTAGTGCTCATAAAGGGTCTATTCATTTCAAAAGTAGAGTAGAGTAACTGATACTGATGTCCAGGCTTGGGGAGTAACGGAATAAATACCGCCATTACGTATTCAGAATACAATTTTTTTTAACAGTATTCCGATACAGTACAGATCAGATTACATCAGATACATTCATTAAAAATGAGGATTATTTCGAGAGATTGCAATTTCAACGATGAGAGAGAGAGAGGGAGAGAGAGATTGAGAGAGAGAGAGAGCGAGAGAGAGAGAGAGAGAGAGAGCGAGAGAGAGAGAGAGAGAGAGAGAGAGAAAGAGAGAGAGAGAGAGAGATGGTATATTGACCACATTCAATATGGCGGAGAGGCTGACGTATGGTGTAATAGACACAATTGTTCAACGAGGTGTCTATGGGCACAAGTTCAGTAGCCGTAGCCAGTCGGAGGTTGCGTTTACCGTGAGCGCCTCAGACAGAAACGTTTGCTGACCAACCGCATGCATTTGATAACAGTTAATATTTAATAAGGCAATGACGCCAAGGATGTTGAAATCACTTATGTTTCAGACAACTGAAACATAGATGAAATAGACTGTATTAAGTCTACAGATGCATAATGGCCGCTATGCGGGCTGCTAAACAAGCGCTTAGGAAAGAAATAAAGCGAAGGGTTGCACTCTTAAGTCAGCAGGAAAAACACCGACAGTCTTTAATTGTTTGCCAAAAGGTAAGCGAACCCTGACACAAACGTGAAAGCGTTGTTTTATATTGTTGTTTTTAACGGTGCCGTAAGATAATGTGCGAAAACTGAACGCATGTTTATGATTGTAATGCAGTGCCACGTTGGAATTACACATGAAATTCGTATTTTCGTTACACTGACTTGCACTTATTGCTTGGTTTTTCACGATGTTTTGCAACTTCCATTGGCCACTTTTAAACAGTTTAAAAATTAAAAAACAGACACAGTTATTGAATTGGCAAATAATACTTTCAGCATCATACACAATGGCAATTCTATTCATTAATAAAAGAACAACATGGGAAAAAATAAGATAGGTTAATAAATAAATAGTGGCACATAGATAGTGATACGGGTGGGGATGGGGAATGAGACAAAAACAGTACACTACAAAGGAATAAGAATGTGGTCAAAATAAATCATTTGCCATAAAGACATTTTTTAATGTATACTTGGGAGTTAAAAAAAAAAATCCCTGACAGCATAATAGAGCATAACTCAATACTGTTTGATTTTGTGGACTTTGTGTGGAAACAGTAATGCTGCCAACATTGAGGGATTTCGAGACTACCCTGCAATAAGGGAAATAGTGATAAGTGATGTAGAAATACCTCATTTAAATATTCTATAGGCATTTTTTATAGCATTTACAGCACCTAATGTTTTAAAGGTCTTTAAACACATTTTTACAATCATACAAACACATTAAACATTGAAAATATTTGGATAACGCATCCATCCATCCTTGTGTCTACAGATTCCGTTTTTTTCCAAATTAACAAAATTTATTTATTTTACAATATCCGCTATCTAGTGGTCGAAAATTTAATTACACCTGATTTAAACGAGTTATACCAACATAAAAGTCAAATAATTAAAAATTAACAGATCGTGAACCTGGAACTCGCAATGGAAGGGGGGGTTACTGTATATTTTCCCTATGATGTCACACATGTTGGAGGTGATTTGAATAAACAATCCTCCTGATCTTAACTGTGTTATCATGGTCGACAAACAAATACTGATTACATATTAGCAGAGAGGATGAGTGCCCCACCACAGAAAGACCAGAGCCAACACCATTTTGAACTGAGCAATTTCTAATTGTGAGGCATCAATGGTAAGCACTCATCCGACTGCAGTTGAGTCTGATTGTCTTGCACTGTTTATTTCTTTCAGTTGATCAAACACCCAAAGTATGTGGCTTGCAAACATATTGCAGTGTTTCTCAGCATGGATGATGAAGTGAACACTGAGGAAATCATCAAAGATGCGTTTAAAGTAGGTAAAAGCTGCTTCATCCCCAGATATGACCATAGCAGCAACCACATGGACATGCTGAAGCTCAACAGTATGCAAGACATGGCCACACTACCCAAGACGTCTTGGAATATCCTACAGCCTGCCGAAGAGGACAAGAGCAGAGAAGAAGCATTGTCTGCAGGTAGAGTCACTCTGCAAATCTTCCTCTTCCTCATCCTCTATGGAGCCACAGCACTGACAATAAGATTTGGTATTGAAAAAAAAAATATCATTGTGGAAAAAGCTACATTGACATTGAAACAAGTATTGTAAAAGGTTGTATTGAAAAATAAAATACAATAAAACTTTTATTAAAGCCAGAAAAAGACCACACCCTTCCATCAAGTTACCGTCCGATTTCACAAATTAACACTGATATTAAAATTATCACTTAGGCTTTCGCATCTAGACAAGAAACAGTAATCTCGACAATCATTCATAGCGACCAAACAGGCTTTATTAAAGATCGTCACTCTACTAATAATATTAAGAATATCATTTCCCTCGGCTCCGGTTCACCTGCTCCTAATTTTAATGCACCCCACACACACACACACACTTGTATATACACTGGGTGGGGTCACATTCACGGTTTAGGGGTAGAGTTCGCCAGTCGGCGAGCTGGCAGACTCAGTAACAGGGGTTAACTTTCACAAAGAACGCTGGGGTGACGACCGGGGCCTTCCCCCGCTGGGCCTGGGGTTCGGGGGTGTCGGCCGTCCTCCGGTGCCCCCATCTCCCCTTCTGCCCCCGGTGTTCCGTCCCTCCACGCGGCGGGGGGTGGGGTGGGGTGGGCTACCCACTCCGCTCCGCTGTCCGGCCCCTCTTCGGCGCCGGTGCCTGGGTGCGGGGGGTCCCCGGGGGTTGGGGGGCTGCCGGTTGGTCGGGTGGGGTCGGGCGGCTTTGTTGGGGGTGGGGGGGTGGGGGTTGCGGGATAGGGGGGTGCTGGGGGTGGGGGGTTTCTGGGGGATTGGGGACCTGGGGGCGGCTGGGGCTGGGTTGGGGTGGATGGCGGGGGTGGATGGGGGGCGGGGGGTCGTGGGGGGTGCGGGGGTTGGGGGCCGGTGGGGTGCCTGGCGGGCCTGCAGTGCCCCGTCCTGCTGCGTTGGGTCGGGGGCGCGGGCCGTGTTGGGGTGGGGGGCGCTCCTGCTCCTGGGTTTGCTCTCCGGCTGGTGGCCCTGGCGGGGCCCGGGGGTCGTCCTTTGGCGCTGCCGCGGCCTGGGGGGCCCTGAGGTGTTGCACTTGCTCTGTCCTGGCAGGGGTCGACGGCTCCCCTCTTTGGTGGAGATTTTCATGCATGCCAGATCCACACCAGCATCTATCGAAACTCAGACACAATCTGCTTCCTCCTCAGGTCATTGAATCGGTGGAGGCTGGTGTCTGTGGATCTCACTCGGCTTAGTCTGTCCTTCCTTCCTTTCCTCAGTCTCTCCTTCGGTCTCCCTGATTTTTTGGGGGGGATTTGTTGGAATTTAGATGTTTCTGGGGTTGGGGAAGAATTCTGGTGGGTGGCCCGGTGAATGGTGTCTGGTCGGTGCTGGATTTCACCTTCCTTGGTTTTCTTTGGTCCCCTCGGGTCTCCTGACGGCGGTGTTCGGTTTAGGTGAACGGTATGGGATTTTTTCTAATAGGTTTTTGGTGAGCTAACAAATACACGCACGCACGCACATACACATACTCACCCACATACAAAAAAAAAAATATATATATATATATATATATATATATATAAAATAAATAAATAAATAAATAAAGAGCAATGATGATGACATTACCGAATGAACAATACTGAGCTCTTTAACTCTTTGACTGCCATAAACGTTATAAAACGTTTAGCATAAACCTAGGGAAGGGCGCCGAGGACGTTAAAAGACGTCCCCTATGTTTTTTTTTTTTTTTTTTCAAAAACGGGTGCAGGAAAGCCTTGGGCAGCTGTGCTGAAAGTATCAGGCAGATATGATTAGTCAAAGACTCGTTTTGGCCCCTAGAGGGCAGCGATGACTCTCTTTGCACAAGGTTGGATGGGCCGCCCACCGTGGGCGTCAGTAGAAGACGTGAGGCGGAGCTAGAGTGTTGAGGAGACAATGGCTGATCCAAGCCACAATGGCTTGACCAAGCAACCGGTTACAAGCAGCTCACGCTTGAGCATTTTTTTCAAAGACGGAAAGCATCAATCAATACTAAAAAGCGCATTGATGTCGACGATGATGATGACTCCGAGCTCTACGCCAAAGTTGGAAGCTTTGGCGCGACTGTTACTATCACGTAGTAAGCCTCACCGGCTAAGCGCGGCTAGCGCTGCTAAGGCCGGAAAACGCGCACAATAGCCGGCCGGGTACTTCTGCACAAGCGGACATTCGATCGGGCGATGGAGAGTTGGCATCGACCAATGCAGATTGATGATGATGATGATGATGACTCCGAGTTTGACGCCAAAGTTGGAAGCCTTGACGTGTTTACGATCACGTAGTAAGCTTCACCGGCTAAGCGCGGCTAGCGCGGCTAGCGCTGCTAAGGCCGGAAAACGCGCACAATAGCCGGCCGGGTACTTCTGCACAAGCGGACATTCGATCGGATGATGGAGAGTAGTCGAAAAGCATCGACCAATGCACATTGATGATGATGATGATGGTCACTCCCGAGGTTGACGCCGGAGTTGGAAGCATTGACGCGGCCGTTATTCTCTCGTCATAAAGCCTCACCGGCTAGCGCTGCTAACGCCGGAAAACGCGGAGCTGCACAAGCGGACATTCGATCGGACAATGAAGAGTACCCCGAGTCCAATGCATATTCATCGGAGGAGCGGGTACAGTCTGATCACGGAGAAGACACTGTTTCTGGACTACGATGCCACCATGAATGGAGTGGATAAAATGGATCAGAACATCTCCTACCACCCGGTATAGCAACTGAAGGACACGGGGAAGCGAGACGTAACGAAACCGTAGCATGATCCTGATATTAGACTTGATGACACACTGCAGTATATACTTGCTATTCCCCGGAAAAAAACGGCCTGCAAGAAAGTGGCGCACGCGAAGAGGCAATCTGTTGTGCAAATGCTGTTGCGTCTCCTTGCACGCAGGAGAGTGTTACAAAAAGAAAAACTGTCGTTGAAACATCCACATATTTGTAAATAGCACCACAGTTGCACACATTTGTAAATAGTTTGCCAAATTGTTGTCAAATTGTTACACTGTTGAATGTAAATAAACGTATTTTGCTATCAAAAAACACTTTTTCATTCTTGGTGGTAGTGTTTTATAGAAGTAAAGCACTATTTAGGTGTTTGTGGCATCATTCATGGACAAAAAGAAGTGTAAAATTCACTAGAATGCATGAAATAATATCGTTTCACTAAAAGCTTGATTTCTCCGTATTTTGGTCCAAAACAGGCGAAATTGGGTCAAACTAACCATTTTCTATTGTTGATTACTAAAGAACGGAATAAGGTAGAAACAAACTCTTTTTTTCTGATGAAAGATGAAAGTCCAATCTTTCATTTGGTAGTACGTGTGTTTCCATAGTCCAAACAGAACATTTTCTGTGGACCTTGAAAGATCAGTCAAAATGCTTAAATCGGCTGGCACTGACGGCATCCCTTTTCTGAAAATGTCTGGCAGTCAAAGAGTTAAGAAAAAAGAAAAAGAAAAAAAAAATAATATTAGGAGGCTCTTTAACCTTATTAGCATGTCACAGCGGCATGATAAAAAGGCAGTTATATGGATGGTTATCATTGGATGCAGAAAAAGCTTTCGACAAAGTTAACTGGTCCTTCCTCTTTGCTGTTTTCAATAAATGTGGCTTTGGGAAGTCATTTATTCACTGGGTGTCAGTATTATATGATTCTCCTAAAACTACAGTTACTACTAATGGGATTATATCTCAGAGTTTTACTCTACAGAGAGGCACAAGACAGGGATGCCCACTGTCCCCTTTATTATTTGCAATATTTATTGAGCCGCTTGCATTAGCCATACGCCAGGAAAGAAGGATTCAAGGAATTCACTCTGGGGGAACAGAACACAAAATTAATCTATATGCCGATGATATTTTACTTTATTTAGAAAAGCCTGCTATTTCGTTAGGGGAATTATTTAACTTAATAACTAAATTCTCACATTTATCAGATTATTCTATTTACTGGACAAAATCAACACTACTACTACCTATTACAGAAAATTCATGGAACCCTGCAAGCCAGGACCCACACTACTCATTTCCTATAGGTAATTTAAAATACTTAGGCATAAAAATCTCACCTAAATTAACTGATTTAATTCATTTAAACTTTACTCCACTTCTGGATAGCATTTATAGTGACTTGGAGCGCTGGAATAATCTTCCTATTTCTCTAATAGGACGAATAGCCACCATTAAAATGAAAGTTTTACCCAAAATAAAAAAATTGTTCTCAATGATTCCATTTAAACCTACGGCTAACTGGTTCCAGTTGTTGGACTCGGCCATTACAAAATTTTACTGGAATAAAAAAAAAGCAAAGATTAGTCTATCTACTCTTCAGAAAAGTAAATCCAAAGGAGGTCGAGAGGCACCAAATGTTATGCACTACTATATAGCTAACCAGCGACAATATATCATTCTGTGGGCACAACCCAACAGCGATACTAACTGTTGGCTGGAACTAGAACAGAAGGATTGTAATAACCTCAGACTTCTAGATTTACTCTTCATCACAACATCGATTAAGCGACATAATTATTTTAAAAACCCAATGATTTCCGCCACCCTGACTGCCTGGTGGAAGGCACTAGAAATTACAAAAGCCCAAGTGGAGCCCTGTGGGCTTTCTCCCCTATGGCATAACCCCGACTTTCAACTTAACAACCAATCGTTTTATTTAGGTGTGTGGGAGCAGAAAGGAATTACACATCTCCACCATCTCTTCTTAGATAATATGCTTATATCATATACATCCTTGCTCCAAAAATACAAAATAATTATCTGCAAGTTAAAAGTATGATAAAGAAACAAATTCCAACACTTCAGGGTACGCTCCAACCGCCTGTTTTAGCTAAAGATATTACCAAGCTTTCTCCGACAACAACAAAAAACCTCTCAAAAATATATAAGTTACTTTCATATACTGATAAAATGTCTTTACCCATCTCGAAATGGGAGACAGACTTGTCTATAGCTCCGGAATCTGACTTTTGGATTCAAGTTTGTGAAAACGTATTTAAAATGACAAAACACACAAATCTACAACTTATCCAATATAAAATTATTCATAGAACATACATTACTCAATATATGATGAAGTATATGGGACTCTCAGACTTCGACATTTGTCTCCAGTGTTTACAAAACACTACAGACACTTATTTTCATGCTTTATGGTTATGCACTCCGGTTATGTATTTCTGGACTAAAGTCTTAGAAAAACCTTCCGCTATCTTGGACTGTAGGATACCTTTATCTCCAAACTTGTGTTTGATAGGTGACCTAACAACAACTGACTTACCACATAAACAATTTCAATCTACACTTGTAGCCCTTACTATCGCAAAAAAACTATTCTTGTTAACTGGAAAAATAAACAAACTCTGAATATCGACCAATGGTCTAACCTCCTCATAAATCACATTTTAATGGGAAAAATATCTGCCTCAAATAAAAACCAAATATCAAAATTTATAGAAACATGGTCTACGTATATAGAATATTTTAACCTAAATCTGGTTACTTAATTCTGCCTGTTAGCGAGAGCCACCACATCGCGATAATTTACATTGCTGTTTCTGTATTTGGCAATTTGTAACTAATGGTTGTGTTTTTATAGTCAGGAATCCAGTTGCTGCCAGCAGGATCGAGCAGACTACATCAAACGACACCAATGGGCACTAAGGGTTAATATTCTGATTCACTGCATGCCAATGGGTTAATTCTATAGGTGCTGTCCCCCCTGGCTGGGCGTGGGCGGCTCTGCCCCTCTGTTGGCTGCTGGGTGGCGGCTGCGTCTTGGCCGTTCCCTGGGTCTCTTGGGGGGTGCTGCGTTGCGGGGCTCTCCCTGGTGTCCGGGGCGGTGCCCGCCCCGCTCCGGTCAACCTCTTCGCACCTCGGGCGGGCCCCAGTATCCGGGGGGCGAGCCCTATCGCCCCGCCGGGCTTGTCCCATATGCCCGCCGGGGTCCCGGTGGGGTGGGTGGGGGTTTGGTGGGCGGGTGCGCCCCTGCCCCCGCCCGGTTGGGGGGGGGCCCGCTGGTCGCTCCTCTTAACTCACTGCACTAGTCGGGGTGGGGTGCCATCGGTTGGGGCAGACCGCAGTATAAAGCAGTGCTGCGATCCCCTGTCCACCGCAAATTGTATCTTGACAAAACAATACGCAACCGCTTCATATGATCCAACCACTGTCTGCTTTATCATATCTGACCTCTTGTAACCAAACAACCTCCACACGACAAGGCACTATATATAATATAAATATAAGTGCACATATTTTATTAGAAAGGATAGGAAGGAAGACTAAATCAAAAATGTTTAACTTGCATCTTTCCCGTTTGCAGTCGTGTCACAGTCTTGGGAACGATCCATTATGTTTAAACATGTTGCAAATCCAGCTCTAAACAGGCTTTCACTAACAAAACATTCATTTGAAAAATTATGTCGGTACACGTCCTTCAAAAATAAAATTAATCCACTGTCTTCTCAAAGACTTGGGACGAAGGAAGCAACCACTTTTTCCTGATCATTGTTTACCCTCTCCACGGAGCATTTGCAAGCAACGAGAGAAAAAGAAAGGTGCAGCCAGCTTCTCAAATTTCAGTAGGCGTGACAAACCAGAGGTGGTGCCACTAACCCGAGGGGGCTGGGTCAAGTGCACTTCCGTGTCTTTTTTACGTCACTAAGTCACGGAAGTTTAATCTGTCCATTTGAAACACACATTTTAGAAAGGGGAGACAGCTCAAGAAGTCGCGGACAGACTTTTTTCATACCTGGTTGGATTGTAGACAGGCCGGGGATGCATATTATTGATAGAAAACCCCACTAAACTGCATTTTCATACTATGGGACCTTTCTCTTCAAATAGTGTCTGCCATCTCGACCATTCAGTAAAAGTATTTTTGTGTTGCGCCCAAAATCCACTCAACGCGTAGTAAGTACTCGTAAGCAGATAAACGGGGCTCGTAGCCCTCGATGCCGGTAGAATTAAAGCATACGCCTCACTCAGTCCATTCACTTTCTTCACTTTTCAAAAATTTTGACAACACTATACTTCATCACGTTTGTCGTGAGAATGTGTGTACCCCGAAAAACAAAACAAAAGTTTGCAAGCTTAACGGACCCTGTTGTCGGTACCAGATGAGATCGGGCTGCCAGATTGTATCGGGGTCACCTCCCGATGGCGTCACGCTACAGGATTGGCTGGAGATTATCCGTTTACAATTGTTTAATAAAGTTATTTGGAAAAAAATCCGGTTGACGTCAAAACATATAAAGAAAGAAAATATTAAAGATGTCATTTAAATAACAAAATGTATGGACTGAAATTGTCAAAACGTAAATAAACCTAAGAATATAAAAGCAGAATACTTGAAGTTTTAAGAAATAAAAAAAAATAGATTAAAGCTCCGTCGAGCTTGCCGATTGCACGATTCAGACGTGTTCACTTCCGTTTGGTTTCTTTTTGAGCAGTTTACAAATCACAATACATCACAAAAATTGTCTTAATGATAATAGGACCACATTAGCAAACTGACAATATTTGTCAAATCTCAGGCAATTAATTTGTGTATTTATCATTTATTCAATCTACCTTATTATTTATTCAATATATATTGCTTATATATTATTATTTATTTTATTTATGTTTTTACAATTTCAGCCCGTACATTTTGTTATTTAAATTACATGTTTAATATTTTCTTTCCAATTACGTCAATTGGATAATTTGTAGCCAATCCTGTAGCGTGACGTGCTAGTTAGGCGACCCCGATACGATCTGGCAGCCCGATCACATCTGGTACCGACACCGGCTCTGTCAAAGGACCCCGGCTCAAAAATCGTCTATCGGTAAAACTTAATATATTCCCCTTTATAAAGTGGCAAATTTGCAACTTTATAAAGTCGCGAATTTGCGAGTTGTTTCTTGGAATATCGCCACCACCCTCTAAAAAAATATATATTTATACGTGGCCCTAATACGCCGTCGTAAAAGGCTCTTATGTTGACTGCCTTATTTTCTCTCTTTTTTTTCTCCAGTGTATGACTCCATTTGCTAACATTCATTTCAAACCAATACTTTCTAGGAGGTCTGGATCTCATCTTGATGCCAGGTCTGGGGTTTGACCTGTCCGGGAAGCGTCTGGGCAGGGGCAAGGGTTTCTATGATGCCTATCTGGAGCGCTGCTTCCGACACCCCAAAGGGAAGCCCTACACCATCGCTTTGGCCTATAAACAGCAACTGTGTCAGGACATCCCTGTTGACAATAATGATGTGCTCATTGATGAAGTCCTTTATGAAGTTGAAAATTAAATATTATGGTTATTTATGCTGCTCAGCACTGCCACAGCATATTTTTTTCATTTAAAATTGTCACAGAGATTTGCAGCTGTGAGTCAGCAGGTCATAGGTGTTGAATCCAATCCTAAAAGTGTTCTTAAATTCACATATTCAAATTACAAGTGTTATGCCATGACTCGATGTACAGGCAGGTTAGGAAGAGTAAGATGTAAACAATAAAATTATTTTCAATCTTCTCTGGTCTATGCTTTACATTGATTTTATTTTTAAGTACAATATTAGTCTGATAGTGAAAATTGCTGAATTTGTGTTTCGTCTTCAAATAAATAAGCGTTAAAGACCTCCGTCGTACAAACGGAAATCCGGCATTTGGAGAAATTAAGGGGCGGGGGGTGGGGCGTTTCGCTCGGGCGGTGGTGGGAGTCAACCAGGCGCTATACATAGTATTCACTGACGTCGGGATCGCGAATCCGCCCCTCATGGTGGGTCAACTTTCCACCGGTGTCAACTTTGCTTCTATTGTATTTACACAGAATGTTCTTTTATTATTGATGAATGTCACCCCCAGCTTCCTCTAACGTTACTTGTGTAAGCAAGATGTATGCGGAAGATTTACCTCAACATTCTTTACAGCGGTACACATTGAAACGTGGGGGTCGCTGACGTCATGTGAATACTATGTATAGGCGCCGAATCGCAGATTCCATCCTTGCGTGCGTTGGGGCAAATGGGTCATCTGTCCCTCATGCATGCTGTTTTTCCTGAAAATGTAATGTACCTAGAATTAGTTCCACTTGTCGCCTCGCCTCAAAAGCGGATATAGAGAATGGAGCGAAGGAAACCGTTTTGCGCTCTGTTCAGAATAATTGAACAGCTGTGCAAGCCACTCCTTTCTCCGTGGGAACACCGACAGAGCACCCCAATAAGTGACTGACACACACTGCTTGATGTTTGATGTCCCCTTAAAATAGAAAAGGTAAAGAGCCTACAACAGCGTGTATTTATAGCGGCGGCGCACGTCCAGCGGCCGCCGTATTTATTTATTTATTTATGTCAAACATGCTTGCAGACAGCGACGTGTCTTCCAATCACAATTTATGTCATTGGCAGGTGGGAGGGGGCAGCTAGCTAGCAAGTTTCCCTCTAAAAAAAGAGTTACTTTTTTTTTTAGCTAACGCTAACTTCTCTAATCGCTAGCGCCTTTGACATGGTGATTATGGACGCGCTGTTTGTGGAGGAAGGTAGCATATTGGGAAATATTGACGCTGGAATGCAAATCAGATGGAGGTGTGCATGTCTTCAGGGAAAAGGAGAAAATGGCATGCCGTATCGATGGCTGTTGTTAGAGTAGACAATATTAAGTATTGTACTCTTTGCGTGTTCAATTAACTGAATGGTGAGATTCTGTTGAAGAAGTTCCTTTGCAAAGGTTTTAATTACCAGAAGCTTCTGGTCCACATAAGACAAACCATCCAAGCGATGTCTCTGTTCAAATGTGATCCTCTCTCTCCAGCTCACATCGTTATTTATTCACAAAAAGGGTTCATAAAAAGGTCAGCCCACAACACACCTGGTTACAACTGAATACAAGAGAATCCGTTCCCATGGGTATAAATCAGATTAGAAAGAATACAATAATAATAAGCCTGACTCCCTTCCGACACAGCAAAATCCCCGGAACCTCCCTTTAGATTACGAATGAATAGACAGACCCGTTGCTCTTTCTCATGAAAGTAACACAGATAAGAATATAGGTCTATTCATACAGCCATACTAAATTAACATAATTATAAACGGCTAAAATATAATTTAAAACTAAAAAACAATGTTAATAACTCATCATTGTCTACAACCTGAAAGTGCGAGTGTGCGCTTTCGTAGCGGAGCACGACCTTTCCTTCACTTTGTCCCAACCTTTAGTGGAGCTCATTCAGGCATGCTCTGTTGATAAATACGCAAAATTATCAAAACTGTCAATATCAAATGCATATGCGTCATACCTTTGCACCCATGGTATATCTGCTAGCTACAAAGCTGAACTTGCCTCTAAACTGCAGGGTGTACATTTTTCCTTAAACATTGATGAGACAACAAATGAAATTGTGGACCGCATTGTAAATGTCCTCATCAGATTTTTTGATGAAGGTGATGTGTGTGTGATGAAGTGATTACACTTCACCTTGCCTTCCGGAAAGCCAATATTGCAGACTCAAAATTGCAGACTCAAAAACACTTATGAATACAGTGTCCGACATCCTGGACACATAATACGCCATAAAGTAGGGCCAGGCAGTATCAGTTCTTCTGGATAATTGTAATGTTATGAGAGGGAAAAAATCTGGAGTGGAAACACTAATAAGAAAAGAAAACCCTACCCTCTTTGACATCAGTGGTGACAAAGTTCACATGGCATCAAATGCAGCTAAGGCACTTTTTACTCCATTTGAAGGATACGTGGAGAGCTTTTGCCGGCATGTCTACTGTGACATAGAGAAATTCCCAAAGCAGAAAGCACTTTTTTCAGATCTTCAGTCGCTGCTTCATTTGGAATCCAAGTCCCTAATGCGTCCTATCAGCACCAGATTACTACAGATGCTGGACAGGTTGCAGGAGCTTCTCGATCCACTAATTGTTCACTATTACAGCCTCTTTTCTCCAGCGGATAAGAACAAATACAGGTAAATAATTTCCTCATTCTTGGCATTACCCTTTTTAAAAAATATATTTTTATGTGCATGTTACTGCAACAAAAGTATGTAATTTTATTTTGCTTACAATCAATTAAAGTAGCACGTTTCAAACACATTTATTCTAATGCTTTATCGCAGAGCATACATTTATACGTGGCATTAATATTCCATCCACAACATGGCCTCTATAATGCTCTATTTATATGAATGAATGAATTTTTTTTCCAAACACATATTTACAATATGTTCATTATTGTTTTGAATTGGGGCACATGTAAGAATAGATTTTCCACTTTTGTGTGTGTGTGTGTTTTTGGCTATTATCTGATTTAAAACAACAACAACAACTTTATTTTACTTATTTTATCTAGAGGGCTTCTGGACCAAATCTTACAAAAGCACCATGTTGGACCAGATGAGAAAGCCAGGAGACCCAGAAATCTGCAAGTGTGAGAAGCAATGAAACAAGAGGAGAAAGGACAGCATCTGTCTACTCTTTTGGGAACATGAGAAGCTCACCACCCTGATTGACCTATACAGAGGTACAGTATATGAATAGAAACTTAAAGGATTTAATTTATTTTTACCTAGTGCACAGTGTAAATCCCAGCAAGTTTTATTGTTTGACTTCAGACAAAGATTTGAGAGTAAAATATAATTTGATGTCAGCCAATTCAGAACACGTTTAAGTCCAGTTTGCAGATTTACAGGTATAGTAAACAGCAAGAGGGACACATTATGTTGCTTTTAGATATTTTATCAACTGTCTATAGATCCGGAATCTGACTTTTGGATTTGAGTTTGTGAAAACGTTTTTAAAATGACAAAGCACACAAATTTACGACTTATCCAATATAAAATTATTCATAGAACATACATTACTCAATATATGATGAATAAAATGGGACTCTCAGACTCCGACATTTGTCTCCAGTGTTTACAAAACACTACAGACACTTATTTTCATGCTTTATGGTTATGTACTCCGGTTATGTATTTCTGGACTAAAGTCTTAGAAAAACTTTCCGCTATCTTGGACTGTAGGATACCGTTATCTCCAAACTTGCTAGGTGACCTAACAACAACTGATTTACCACATAAACAATTTCAATCTACACTTGTAGCCCTTACTATCGCAACAAAAACAATTCTTGTTAACTGGAAAAATAAACTTATAAAATTAATAATTAATTTAATTTATTATTTATAAAAAAATAAAATTTATAGAAACATGGTCTACGTATATAGAATATTTTAACCTAAATCTGGTTACTTAATTCTTAATTCTGCCTGTTAGCAAGAGCCACCGCATCGCGATAACTTACATTGATGTTTCTGTATTTGGCAATTTGTAACTAATGGTTGTGTTTTTATAGTCAGGACCCAGTTGCTGCCAACAGGATCGAGCAGATTCACCTCCAATGGGCACTAAGGGTTAATATTCGGATTCACTGCATGCCAGTGGGTTAATTCTATAGGTGCTGTCCCCCCCTGGCTGGGCGTGGGCGGGTCTGCCCCTCTGTTGGCCCACGCAGCCGCCACCCAGCAGGGTGGCGGCTGCGTCTTGGCCGTTCCCTGGGTCTCTTGGGGGGTGCTGTGTTGCAGGGCTCTCCCTGATGTCCGGGGCGGCGCCGCTCCGGCGCGGTCCGTCGCTCTGAGCCCGGCGACGCGGTTCGGGGCCTGTGGGCCGCCGGGGTGCCCCGTGGTTCCCTCTCCCCGCCCGTCCTCCGCCTCCCTGTCCCTTCTCCCTCGTCACCCTTCCTCCTCCTCTCCCCCTCTCTCTGCGGCCCTGCCGCTGCCCCTTGCCCTTCTTGTCGTCTCCTTCCCCCTCCCCTGTCCGCCTTCCTTCCCCTCCGGGCCACGGATGGAGCCCCCGGCCCAGGGGCTCCATCCGTGGCCCGGGTCTCGGCGCTCCAGGGTCCGGGAGGGTGGGTGGGTTTGGTGTTGTGCCCGCCCCGCTCCGGTGGACCTCCTTTCCACCTCAGATTCTACTGCTCCAAGCAGAGTCGCTACCTCAAACTCCACCGCTCCTGTAAAAGCCTCCACCTCCTCAAACTCCACTGCTCCTGCAATAACCTCCTCAAACTCCACTGCTACTGCAATAACCTCCTCAAACTCCACGGCTCCTGCAAAAGCCTCCTCAAACTCCACTGCTCCTGTAAAAGCCTCCTCAAACTCCTCTGGTCCTACAAAAGCCTCCTCAAACTCCTCTGGTCCTACAAAAGCCTCCACCTCCTCAAACTTCACTGCTCCAGCAAAAGCCTCCACCTCCTCAAACTCAATTACGCCCCCAGTTTCAGGAAAAAAACATAAGCGTGGGTCTGGGATGGCCATTATTGAAGCTTTTGGTTTCACTGCTAAAAAACTAAAAAAGTAAAAGTAAAATTTGCTTTAAAAATGCTATTTGTTTTTGCAAATATTTTGCTGTTAGTGTTTTATTTTCAGTGGTTTCTGAAATTGTTAAATAAAATAATTTGCTTTTTTTCAAATCTCCTTTAAATTATTAATATAAACAAATGCCGTCTACCCATTTATATTAATCAGAATGCACAAAATTTTACCTTAGAAATATCAGAGGGAGAGTCCCCATATTGACAATCACATTGTTTTCACACACACACACACACACACACACACACACACACACACACACACACACACACACACACACACATATATATATGTATATGCATGCAATTATTGTTCAATGTTAATTGACAGAACTATACCAGTAGAGGTATCTGTTGACAAGACCAGCATGTTCTTGATCCGCAACCAGCAGAGCACCAGCATATGCGGGTCTGTGCTAGTGTCACCAGCTAACAGCATAGACCAGCACCAGCATGCTGGCACCAGAAAGACCAGCAACAGGCATAAACCAGCATATGCTGGTCTATGCTAGTGTCACCAGCTACATGGACCAGCACCAGCATAAACCAGCATATGCTGGTCTATGTTAGCGTCACCAGCTACCAGCATGGACCAGCACCAGCAAGACCAGCAACCAGCATAAACCCGCATATGTTGGTCTATGATAGTGTCACCAGATACCAGCATGGACCAGCACCAGCAAGACCAGCATGCTATTCAACAGCAACCAGCGTATGCTGGTCTATGCTGGTGTCACCAGCTACCAGCACCAGTATGCTAACCATGCTGGTCTATGCTGGTGTCACCAGTTTATCAGCATGGACCAGCACGAAAACACAACATATGCTGGTAGTACCCATGCTAGTCTATGCTGAGTTTTTTTTTTTTTTGCAGGAATGTGTCTCCCTTTTTTATCGGATGAGCGAAATGGCTGGAAGTGGTCAAATGACCAACTTCTTCCATGGTTTTCTAAATAACAGGGGTGGAAATACTTGCTTCTTGGCACAAATTACTCCACTCTGCCCTATATGGTCGACTACCCTGTACGTTTTGCTAGCATGCTCTGCACCTGACCACTACAAAACATAAGGACCAGGATCCTTACTCTCATATGAGGACTAAAATTCATAAAATATATTATGATTCAAAGAAAAGAAAAATACTGCAGATGAAGTATTTTCAAAAGCACTAAAGTTACAGCAACACTTTAGTCACAATACAGCTAATGATGTCCAAAGTCCAATTTAGTGGACTCCTTATCAATCGCCCGCCATTTCCTCAAATTACAGAATCAATACTAGGATATTTTAACAATTATATTACTCCTTAGTTGTTGCATGGTGTCCTAATATATGTTTTACTTACAAGGGCCTCCTGGAATAGACACTTATTCCTTCCTTTCACGTCACATCTTAAAGGGATAGTTTGGGTTTTTAGACATGAATCTGTATAGCGTCCTCATCTAAAGTGTTGTACAATCAGCACTGACTTACCGCTGACAGATCTGTTCCGCTTTTGGTCGAGACAAAAGCAGTCTGGCAAGTTGGCTGGGGTCACAGAAATAAAGCGTTTTTCTTCTAAAAACAATTTGTGTTCAAAAGAGTGTTGGAAATCATTCCTTTGATTTCTGCGTGTTCAAATAAATTCAAAGTTGAAATCTGTGAACAAGTTTGCCAGCTTTATTTCAGATTCTGAAAGCCACTTGGAGCTACTGCTCAATCATCGCAGCTCACCCACAAATGTGTTCTTCTCAAAGTTCATGCATGCATATATACCGAAATCGTTCCCTCCCCCTGTCATTGACAAAGAGAGTACCATTTGGTCTCTTCTCAAGATGTGATATTTCCTGTCACATCAAGTCAGCACACCCCCTCTTCTTATCTTAAACACTTCCTAAAAGGATGTGGGCCACTTGGCCCCCCCTAAAACTCCACACAGAGCACAGCCCCCGAGGAAGAGACTGTGCCCCCCCTTTGATCTTGTCCTGTCAGCAGAGTGGAATACAATCTGGCCATCTCCTATTGAGTTCTTTCAGTCCTTAACAGATGTGAGGTAAACAATTGGCTTCCTAGATAAACTATTGAACTCTGTAGAGCTTCGCACCAGAGATTCCCGCATACCTGCCTTGTGGATTCCGACACCTCACTTCCTTAGGGGGAAAACAGACCACATTCTACCACAGTTGTATTTATCTAACTAAAATCAAAAACACTTTGAAGAATATATATGTAAAACAGAAAAACAATGTTAATAATTCTAACAAGAGTGATACATTTGCATCACAAAACTGCACATTAGAAAAAAGTCAAGACTCCATTACCACCAGGCTCTATTTTTCTGTTCGTATCATTGCGCGGCGCACTGCATCCAGCTGACAGACGTGCACACAAACCAAGTTGTCTGGAAGTGTTTACCTGACGGTAGAGAGCTAATGGAGAGCGAAAGCCATTAGTATATAACGTTGCGATTATATAAACTTTATAAGCTTGTATAACTAAAGTGTGTTGTGTGTTCCTGTGTTACACATTCTGGGTTTTTTTCTTCTTGTGTCCGAGTGTTTGTGAACGCATCGCTCGTCTCGCGGTGGAAAGGGACTAATCCATACATTGTTGGTAACGTGTGCTAAATCGGTTTGCGAGAAAAGTTTCTTGTGTTCGGCGTTGGCTGCAGCCAACAGTAGTCGGTTGTGTGAAGACAAATAAAAAGGTGAGATTACCAACCACGTCTGCTGGCAGCGTTCTTGTGACACGTCACACTATATTATATTCTATATGTGAAAATGGTGCGGACGCGTGATTTCCCGGGCTGTACCAATAAAAAATTAACCTGAATCTCCGCACACTTATTACCGCTTTCCGAGCACTTCAAACAAGTGCACCCCATTTGTCAGTAACAGTCACCCGCTCTCTCAGGGCTACAGCTGATCAAGTTGTACCACTTCTCTATCCCTCCTCGCTCTCGCGCTCTTTTTCTGCCCATTCTAGTTCTATCTGACGAATATCGGCATCAGTATATTCGGGTTCCTAAAGATAACCCCTTGGCTTAGTGCTAAGGACATTGTCATTTTAGTCAGACATGTTATCGTGAGTTTTCAAAGTTATAATTACGGTGTAACGCGCGACTGTCAGCTGGATATGCAGCGTACCGCGCAATGATACGAACAGAAAAATAGTGCCCGGTGGTAATGGAGTCTGAGGTTTTTTTTTATGTGCAGTTTTGTGATAAAAATGTATCACTCTTTTGAACACAAATTAATTTTAGAAGAAAAACGCTTTATTTACGTGACCCCAGCCAACTTGCCGGACTGCTTTCGTCTCGACCAAAACCGGACCGGGTCTCGGGTCACAGGACGCTGTCAGCGGTAAGTCAGTGCCGATTGCACACCAGTTTAGGTGAGTATTCCAGATAGATTCATGTCCAAAAACCCGAACTATCCCTTTAACTTCTGTCGGCCATCTTGTTGTTGGTGTTTTTTTTTCCACTTGCAAACGTTGACCACTGGATGGCAGCATATGTCAAGACTACACTAGTGTCCACGAGAATGGCTAATGGCCAACTGTGACAGAGATTCATTTATATAGGAGAACACGTTTTAATAGCTGTCTGTAGTAACCACTATCAGTGAAAGGGTTAAGTGCAACTTAAGTCCTACTATGCAGCGCAAAAGCCGTTAATGAACAACTTCTCTTAGCTCAGCTAAGATGGACTGATGCAAAGTGGTTGTCTGAGAAGTCCACATTTCAAATTGTTTTTGAAAGAGGAACCGAACCATCCGGACTGTTATGACCCAAAGTTCAAAAGCCAGCATCTGTGATCTATGGGACTATGTTAGTGCTATCGACATGGGTAATTTACTCATCTGTGAAGGCACCATTAATGCTATCAATGAAATTACAGTATCAATGAACAAAAGATCCAACCATATTTGTATTAGGTTAACATTTTTCTACTTTAATTTTATATACATATACTGTAGCTATATGAAGGCTATACTGTATTTCAGTTCAAGTGTTGTTTGTTGGCCTCAATTTTGACTTTCTAATCTGGTTTAAGAGTCAAAGGCGTACACCCATCAGAAACACTGAAAGTTAGTGACAACGCAGGTTCCTACCATGGTAACAAAATAATAAAACTTTGGAGAACTACTATTTTCAGATTTTTTTTCTTTTTAATGTTGTGAAACCGGGCGGCACGGTGGATGACTGGTTAGCACGTCCGCCTCCCAGTGCAAAGGGTGTGAGATCAAGTCCGGGCTTCGGCCTTCCTGGGTGGAGTTTGCATGTTCTCCCCGTGCTTGCGTGGGTTTTCTCCGGGTACTCCGGTTTCCTCCCACATTCCAAAAACATGCATGGCAGGTGAATTGGACACTCCAAATTGTCCATAGGTGTGATTGTGAGTATGGTTGTTCGTCTCTGTGTGCCCTGTGATTGGCTGGCAACCAGTTCAGGGTGTACCCCGCCTACTGCCCGAAGCCAGCTGTAATAGGCTCCAGCAACCCCCGCAACCCTTGTGAGGACAAGCGGTACAGAAAATGGATGGATGGATGTTGTGAAACCAATCCATAACTGTTTCCTGATTGGTAGCTTGGCAGGTAGATGTGTGATCAGGTTGGATATTTTTGACATGGCTTTGTGTGCAACTTGAACTGACCCACAAATAACATAAACAGAATGTTTATATCCAAGAGGTGCCCCTCCCATAGTGACCTGGGTAAATATTCAGCAGTAATCTGAACTGAGCTGGAGGAGGTGGAAACATCTGGAAAAGATTAATCAACCAGCAGCCATTTCAATGAGCTCAGCTGGTTCAGTAGTTAAACAAAAATAAAACTTCAGTCTTTGCCAGTGGTGTGTAAGGATTTCAAACAATGAAAAGGAAGTGTTACAACAGCCCTGTATTTGTTATACACCATGAATTGATCCAGGCCAACTGCCATGTGCATGATGGCAAATGATCTGGTATTAAAGAACACCTTTATTTTGTTTATTATAGTACAATATATAAATTATGTCATCTACTTCCCCCCATGAGTCATGTTGCAGTTTGTGAGTGAAACGTGACACTTGCTATTGCCTTACATATTGAGAGAAGACTGGAACCAAAATTTAAGAACACAACAGAGATTTTTCAACATGCTTGTTTATTTATTATTTAGACATGCTATGTTTTATGCTGCGTTTTCACTGAACAAATTCACATTGGACCATTCGCGGTGGTCCAAAACAGAAGTAGATTATGAGAAAGATGCGTATGATGTGACGTGAATCAGAAGAATACATAAAACACCTCACATTGTACTATTTGCACAACATGATTACATATTAAGTCATACTAAAAAAAAAAATGTCAGTAAGTGATAAAACAATGCAGTCATACTAAAAAAAATATTGTAGGCTGGCAGTGGTACCTCGGAGTTTGAACATAATTCGTTCCTGTGAAGTGTTCAAAGTCCGAATTGACCAAGAGGCCGAATCGAACCGAATCGTTTCATTATAAAATCGAACCGTCCTTGTATCGGATCGTGCTCCATGTATCAAGATGCGTATCGAATCGTCTATACATATATATACAAATTTATGTATACACTGCTCACAAAAAGTTGAAGATATTTGTCTTTCAGGTGAAATTTCAGGACAAGCCTAAAATGCATTGAAACCTTTACAGGTGAATTTAATGTGACCTTCTCTAAGCTTTTGAATGCACATGTCTAGTTTAAATGTTTCAGTACTTTTTGCACAAGTTGCTGTTCTTTAACGAGAAGCTTAACGGCAACATTTACAAATGACAATGCTCCAGCTCATCGAGGCCACATCAGGGAACGGCTGCTGGAGACTGGTGTACCTCAAATGGAATGGCCTGCACTTTCAGACCTGAATCCTATTGAAAACCTGTGGGATCAACTGAGTCGTCGTGTAGAGGCTGGAAACTCTGCACCCCAGTACCTCAATGACCTGAGGGCTGCCCTTCAGGAAGAGTGGGATGCCATGCCTCAGCAGCTAATGAGTCGACTTGTGAACAGCATGAGACATCGTTGTCAAGCTGTAATTGTTTCATTGAATTGTTTGAGATGAAGAAATCACCAGTGCATCCTTCTACTTAAATGATGATATGATATCACTGTAGCGTGAACCTTTTCCATTATCCATAAATTTTATTTGAAAGCCAAATATCCTGGGCCTGCCAATTCATTATTCCTCATCCCAGCAAATGTTTCAAGTGGTTCTTTATAAAGTGACATATTTTGTTTTTTATTTGTAAAGATGATTGGAGAAATTATATCCTAATATAAATGGTCATATATCAAGTTCAATCCTGTGTCTCAATGAGTTTTTTTCCTACTTTTTATTTTTTTTACCTCTACAGCGTAGCAGTTTTGTGCCAGATTTATTCAATTCTGTGACTAAAAGGCATATCAAGACAAAGGAAAAAAGAATAAACAACAAAATACATTATAAAAAGATAGTTAATAGAATATTTGCATAGAATGTAAAGAATTAAACAACTTGTACATCATGATTAATTCATTGCAGCTCCTTCTTTTGTGCACGACTTGGCCACTGTGGGGCAATGTAATACCGTCATACTCAGCGCTGTAGATAGAGAAAGTTTGGCCAACTCGGTTTGAGAGCTTATGATTGGTCAACTGCTGGTAACATGACATATGGACTCCATGTTGTTACCAAGCTGCTGCAATTACGTAATGTATTGCAATAGTTTATATTGTTCTTATCACTAACATATTGCAATCATGCCTTGTTGCTCAGCATGGCATTGTTCACAACTAGGCAGTGGCGTTATGATGCATCGGTTCCCAAGAGATCCACAAAGGAGGAAATTGTGGGAAGTGAAAGTAAAACGAGGGGCTGGAAAGCCAATAACACATCATTCTTGTGTGAAGTAAGTAAAATAACACGATTTGAAGTAGTTGTGACTGCACAATGCAGCCTTCGACCTTGTCAAATGAGTGAAGTGTACTGTGTTACTTTTTCAATTTTTTTTTAAAGACTAGATAAATGAAGTGTTGGCAGACCAGGGCCCTGATATATCAAGATATATACAAACTAAAGGAAGTGTTGGCAGACCAGGGCCCTGTTATATCAAGATATATACAAACTAAAGGCGACGCAAGATACACGTGAAAAAACCTGAACACTATCATACAAAAACTATGACTATGGCGAGGCGCAACAAGGATTCAACAAGAGGTACAGAGAATAACTTGACACAGGAGACAATTGTTCCTGGAGTCCTTTTAAAGTCCATTGATTAATACGCCACAGGTGCAGCGCTGGCGGAAACGCCCCCTCACTCGCTTACTGGAAAAACACTCGACAAAACAGACTGAGAGCAGGATCATGACATTGTTGTTTGTTAACCTTCCCGTTTTCGCTTGATTAAAGAAATCACTAAGGATAGCAGAAATGGAACATTGAAACAATCAAATCCTTTTGGAACAATTGATTCAGAAAAATAATCAATCTTTTGGAACGTTCGAAACATCTCTCCACAGCGACATCTGGTGGCCAATTGTAAAATATCACAATCAAACAGTAGATTAGATAAGTGTTGCCAGCACTCATATGCAATTTGACATTTTATCATTTAGGGTGATGAATCCGCAGCCAGGGCAACTTATAGTATACTAAAGTAAAGTAAAGTATACTTAGGATTTAAGACATTTTTATATAGTGCAATGGTAGGATTTTATTTGATTTTTAGAAAAGGGATATGTTCACTTGCTGAAACAATTTGACATTTGGAGGCGTAATGGAACGAGAAAGGCAGCAGTCATGTGATTCTGGGACAGATTTAGGAACGCGTTTCTAATCACAAGTTCCGCCTGGGTTTCGGTATATACTGTTGGTAGATGCTTTTTCCTCCGCGTGGTTGTTTAATTTCGGGTAGTGAGAATGTTGGTTATCTGAATACAGGCTGGAGACGATGAACAGTTCCTTTAAAGCTTTTATTTCTACAGAATATTCCGGGCACAAATGAGTTACAGACAATAGCTGTAGCTTCTCACAAGTGCGAAGTTACGGGGGACTTACAACATTCTTATACTCTCTTGAAGGGCGGTACCACAAAGTTTCCAGTAAACAGTTCAACAAAGTTAACCGGACTTGCAGAGATACACGATAACACTCACAAGGACATATCCGGCCACAGAACAGAGCTCAACTGAGGAAAGGAGGAAGTTATACAGTCATGACTAAATCTGGGCAGAAGACACACTTCAATACCTAAACACAGTTTTGACTTTGCCATCATTAGAAATCGCATTGGTCTTTCTCCCTGCCTCCTGCTTTTGCTTCACCGCACTTGGGTTCACCATCCCTTAACCACACTTTGCAATTGTAACACATGTAAGACACAATTGAAAAAGAGTTGCACAACTGCTGAATTGGTAAGCTGAAACAATGAATCAAACTTTATTTATACTTTTCACACTACTGCAAACTACAAAATAACTCAAAGTGCTTTACATTTTTGCAATAAATGACAAAAAGACCAGAGGCTGGCTTCAGACGTTTTCGTAAGAAAACACTATCTCGTGGAGCTGTCTGCAAGAGGACCAGATCACAGGACACAGCTGCAACCTTGCTGCAGGCGACTGCATACACAGTGACTTGGGACCCATAAGGCAAACCACAGCCCCCCACCACAGATCCCGGAGCAGAGGGCGCACTCTGAGACAACACGGAAAGTAAACTACTGCTTAAATAAAGATTTCCTGACTTTTACAATGAGTAACTAAGTGGCACTGGAGGCAATGTTTGGAAGTGTCTTACCATAGGGCACAACAACACATGACATGGAGCAGGACGGCAGACCCTTCAGTTGCTGGACGACACCTCTATCTCCTGAGCCAGAACTGCCACTATTCGTTGTAGTATTAGATTTAGCTGTTGTTTTTAATATATGGAGAATGTCAAGTGCAAGATAAAAACGTTACGAAGTATTGTGGTTATACATGAGCCTTGAACGCTCACATATTATATTAACTCATTCAAACCCAAATACCTATAAATATGTTTTTAATACTTTGTCCTGCACTCCCAAAAACGTATTTATACAGTTTATTTTATTTTATTTTAGAGCATGCAGAAGGCTTTGTTACAGCTTCTGACCTGAAGCTTATAGCAATGGTAGACTGTGTGCTCCAAGCAGACCAAGAGAAGCTTAACTACGCTTTTTATCTCCAGTAGACTTAACTCATTCAAACTCAAAAACGTATAAATGTTTTTTAATACTTTGTCCTTCACTCCCGAAAACTTACTTATACGTTTTTTATGCTAGAGCATACAGAAAGCTTTGATGCAGCTTCTGACCTGAAGAGGTCGCTTAAAGCAGTGGTAGTTATTACAAAAACGGCCAGCAGGTGGCAGCAGAGTACAAGAGATCAGCCAGGGCCATGTTGCAACCAGCTCTTTTTGGTAGTGTTTTCAATAGGTTTGTGAATAATGATGAAACTTAGCTATATTCTAATGCTAATTGCTGCAAAACGAAAACAAATATAAATATACTTTTTTTTCCATATAAAAGAAGAGATTCGTATCTTTCTTTTGGTAGGTTCCATGTTTTTATAGCAATAGAACACAATATTCTGTGGTCTTGCAAAATCAGTTGGTTGATTCAGTGAAAATGGCTGAGGGTGAAAGAGTTAACTTAATAAATGTGACCTTTTTTAAATGTAATAGGCCCATAACCTAATAACTAACCAATAACGTAATACAAGTCATGAACCTATGTTTTTATAGCAATAGAACAGAATATTCTGTGGACCTTGCAAATTCAGTTAAAATCCAGTGAAATAGCAAAGGTCGTTGCTTCAGTGAAAATGGCTGGGAGTGAATGAAATAATTGAAATAATTTTAATGAAACGCAAAGACAATCTAACTATAATTATAGTTTGTTTTATAACCATAAGTTTTAGAGTCAATTTGTTTTCTTTTGTTTTAAATAATTTTCATTTTATTTCATTAATGATTTTATTATTATTATCTTTTTATTTATTTATTGTATTTCCTTAACTACAATACCCTTGTTTGTTACAAGAGCTGGACTAGTGATAGTATATTAGTTGAGCAGCAGTGTGCACCCATGTTGACCTAATGGCCCCTGGTTTGATGTGGTCCGATGCAATTCATCTGAGATTTCTACAATGAGGAAAAAAACATTCAACAGAAAACCTCTCTTGTATGACTGTGGCATGTGGAATATTGGTCCACTCATTTACAATGGCAGGAATCAGAACTTGCTGTTATTCTCATCAAGCCAGCGCATCAAAAGCACAAAGAACTACTCGCCAAACCACTGCTGTCAATACACCGCAGCCTTCCATCTGCCTCGTATTGGAGTAAAACGCAAATGCAGTAGTAAAAGCTGAGGTGAAAGGAGTTCAGTTGAACTAACCCACAATGTCCACATTCTGTCTACAACTTCAAACAAGTTGGCTACTGTACAAATTTTAATTAAAATTCATGGTCACATTATGCTATATAAAACATAGTAATAATAAATGATAACTTCTGTAAGGAAATGTGTAACAGTACAAATTTTATGGAGTTAAATGTAAACTGTTTGCAGACATCTTTGCAACATTCTGTGTTGGGAAACTTAATTTTCTACACAAACTACTTCAAAGTTCAGCTCATAAATTTAAAAATGAACTAGTTCAGTTCATAGTTCAAGCTTTCTGTCGGCCAAAACTAAACGGCCAGATTTATTTTGTAAATACGATGTCAGAAATGATCATTTAATCACTTGACTTCGGCATCTGTCAGTCACGATGAGTCTCGATGTGATGCGAGTTGGAGGTTGTGGGTTCAATCCCCCACCGTTGTAACCATGTTGAGTATTTATATAGGATTGACCATGTAGTAAATGCACATTTGCAAGGGAAGCATTATAAAGCTAAATATGTTGACTCATATGCGCCCAAAAATGTATACATACGTTCAATTTTATATGTTTTAAGTGCCCAAAATACGTATGTATTTTATGCTAGAGCATACAGAAGGCTTTGATGCAGCCTCTGAACTCCAAAGAACGGTTGAAGCAATGAAAGTAATTACAAAAACGGCCAGCAGGTGGCCGCAGAGCAAAAGAGATCAACCAGGGGCCATGATGAAAAAAAACTAATTACTCACATTTCTAAATAGATTTGTTAATAATAATGAAACTTAGCTATATTCTAATGCTAATTGCTGCAAAACGGAAACAGATAAAAATATCATTTTTTTCCCTGATGAAAGAAGGTAGGTTCCAGTCAGTAGCAATAGAACACAATATTCTGTTGGCCTTGCAAAATCAGTCAAAATCCAGTAAAACAGCCGGGAGTGAAGGGGGTTGCTTCAGTGAAAATGGCTGCGAGTGAATGAGTAAAGTGCCACACACACTCGCATAACATAATTTGACTGTTCAAATATCTCAAATACATAATAATGAACATGACAAAAATGTTTGCATTAAAAATATATATTTTTAATACCTTATGTTCTCTTTAAAATAAAACATTTTAAAACAAGGACAGTCTAATGTGGTCTTATTACATTAAAAATTCTAGTTTGTTTATTTCACAATGTCACACAAGTCATAAATGCACTTCACATCTGTGCGATCATCAGAGTGTTCTCATAACGGATATATACCATTTGAGTTTTACATTGTGAAAAAGGATGCCCCAAAAAAGCAATAAGCTTATTAACCGGGATTGCAAGACACCACCACCCTGGGCATAATTTAATTCACGTGGCTAAGTGCAGTTCATTAAATAAAGACTGTCACTATTACATTGTGCATGCGTTTTGATGTAAATTGATTTCAGCAAGCTTTAGAAGACCATACCTAAGAAAAAGTACGGTGGCCCTGAAGTGCAAAACGCGAAAACAAAAAAGTGAACACGACCAAAAAACACAAACACAAACACAATAACAAGAAACAAAACACTAGAGCAGGGGTGGCCAAGTTTGGTCCTCGTGTCCACTAACACACCTGATTCTTGATTAGGATCGTTATCAGGCTTCTGCAAAGCTTGCTGATGAACTGATCATTAGATTCAGCTGCGCTGAAGGAGGGAGACATGGAAAACAGGCTGGATAGTAGCTCTCGAGGACCGAACATGCACTAGAGCAAATTTTAAAAAATCACAAAAAAAGGTAATGCAAACACAAAAAAGTAATCACAAACACAAATAAATAAACAACACAAAAAACTAAATGAAATGTGTTTTGGGGTTTTGTGTTAGAGTTTTTTCAATTTGTTTGCGATTACTTTTTTGTTTCGCTTTTTTTTTTTGTGATTACTTTTTTGTTTTTCGTTAAATTTTTTGTGTTTATGTTTTTTGATTTGTAATTGCGATTACGGTCTTGTGTTTCCTTTACCTTTTTTGTTTTTGTGATGTTTTTTATTAGATTTTTTTTGCTCTAGAGCTTTGTTTCTTGTTTGTGTGTGTGTGTGTGTGTGTGTGTGTGTGTGTGTGTGTGTGTTTGCCTTTGTGCATTATGAGGACATGTCACCTGAATACACGCAACACTGCGAGGACATTTTGAATTATGAGGACACAGCCCATGTCCTCATAATTCATTCAATGCAGAAGTGCTTCTAGGGCTGTAGAAGGCTTAAATCCAAAGTTTTAGCCAATGTCCTTGTAAACCATAATTACATGAATTTGTGTATTTTTGTGTATTTGATGACGCCCCCTGTAGGAAGGTCCTCGTAATGCACCACTTCATGAATTATTCACACCAGTGTATATTTCACAGCATTTGATTGGCTGACCGTCACCTGTCCCCACAATTACGCACATGTCCCCATAATTCCGTTTTTTCTCAAAATGCTGTGTATTGTGAATGTTTGTCTGTAGACGCAGAGCCTTTTTTTTTTTTGCAGCCACCAATTCCTAAGTAGATAAATTAAATAATGAAATACACTATGACATTTAATTATATATTTCAGCATTTAATTCTTGCAGTGGTTGTTTATTTGAAAATATACAATGGTTAACAGCTGTTTATCACATCACTTTGAACAGCTGGAGGCAGAGACAGAGAAACTGTCAGTGCCGTATATTGATTCATCATTTAACATCCCACCCTGCCTTTACAATGTAACATCTTTCTGTACACCAGTGGCCAAATGTTTTGAGAATGACATTGATTTTCTAAAAATCTCCAGTGCTGACTTATTATTATTGTTTTTTTATGATGGCAATTTGCATGTACTCCAGAATGTTATAGTGATTAGATGAATTGCAAAGTCCCTATTTGCCATGAAAATTAAAGTAATTTCCTTTAGTGACCTTACAAACTTTAAGTGAAGAAGGCTTCAGGGCACCCAAGAAAATCCAGCAAATGCCAGGACTATCTCCCAAAGTTGATTCAGCTGCGGGATAAGGACATCACCACCAGTGTAGAGCTTGCTCAGGAATGGCAGTAAGCAGGTATGAGTGCATCTACACCCATGGTGAGGGAGTAAGACTTTTGGAGGATGGCCTGGTGTGACCAGTGAAAAGGGGATTCCATAAATACAGACCAAAATAAGAAAAAAAGAGTTGAAGTTATTTTCTCTGATTAACCCCCTTTCCAAATGTTTGGGGCATCCGGAAAAATGCTTGTCTGGAGAAGAAAAGGTGAGCGCTACCATCAGTCCTGCTTCATGCCAAAAGGAAAGCATCATGTGACCATTCATTTGCAGGGTTGCTTCTCAGCCAAGGAATTGGGCTCGCTCACAATTTTGCCAAAAAACACATGCATCCATTACTAAAGTATAGTACTAAAACATCCTCGGACAGCAACTGTATGACAGCAGCAAGGTTATTTTATTTACTAAAGCAAAAAAACATTTTCGTTAATGAAAAAAAAAACCTTTTTAAAAAACTGAAACTGAAATCACATTTTATGATTACAAAATGATCTATAATTCTAGCAATAATATCCTTTGTTTTCGTCTGTGGTAATTCATTTAATATATGAGCCTTTGGGGTTCATTTTAAATGTGATCTATTTTTTTTTATTGACACTGTAAATCATAGAACAATAGCCACTCTTATCAACAAAGTTCATAATCCAACGACTGAACCAATTTGTTGATTTGAACGGGATTTATTATATTGCCCTGAGTACGGAAGTGACGTCATCTAGCAGCCCCGATAGAGAACCGCCCCCGGCTCTATTTACTTCACGAGATGTGATGGCGTGTAGCTGTGCTAATGAGGTAGGTTTGAAGCTCGAATTTTTCCTGTTGTTGTTGGTCGCTTGTGTACATTGCTCCCTCTTTCGCGAAAATGATTTATAATGCAAGTCCAGTGTAAGTGCAGCTAAGCTTACGTTAGCATACCTAACCATCTGTTGATTATGA